>NW_019154099.1:54822974-55474663 GCF_002288905.1 Enhydra lutris kenyoni
AAGAAGAAGAAGAAGGAGAAGAAGAAGAAGAAGAAGGAGAAGAAGAAGGAGAAGGAGGAGGAGAAGGAGGAGGAGAAGGAGGAGGAGGAGGAGGAGAAGAAGAAGAAGAAGGGGAGGAGGAGGAGGAGGAAGGGGAGGAGGAAGAGGAGAAGAGGAAAGGGAAAAAGAAGAAGGGGGGGGTAGAAGGAAGAAGAAGAGAGGAGAAGGAAGAAGAAGAGAGGAAAAAGAAGAAGAAGAAGAAGAGAGTGCTTGAATGATTGTTAAAGTGACAAGCAAACATTTTTATATAAATTGGGCCACAAGTGGATGGTCATATTATTAGTGTTATTAGGGTCAATTATAAATAACATAATTTATGAACTTTAATTGTGCCTTAAACTAATATTATTCAATCATGAATTATTTGGAGATCAGAGTGGTGGAAAGTTGAAATGAGCACATCTGAGAAATTGGGTAGTCAGTTGGACATTGCACATGGAGGATAGGGGATGGCTATACTGGTTAGTAGTTGAAAATAGAAATTTCTGATTGGAAACTGACAAGTTTGACCATTATTGTTTGAGGAGGGGCAGCAATCAGGTGCTATGGGTGTGGAGATCCTCGCAGGCTAGAGGAATATGGGTTATAGAGTACTTGTGGTGGGCAACTAGATGGTCCCTGATGTTACTGAGGAGACATATGGACTTGAAGGAGGAGAAGTAGAATACTGGTGAAATCATGGCTCTAATCATTTCACAAGTGCTGATAAGGCCTGCTAATCATGAATTTACCTCTCTAATGCCTAAAAGAGAACTTGGCACACAATAGGTATTCAATAAGTATTTAAAGACTAAATAGAGCATTTGTTGTAGCATTATGAAAGGCCAGAGATTCTGATAATTTTATAGAGGTGGAAGAGCAAATTTTCAAATACGAACAATACATAATTGTTCAAATAGGAACAATATACAAAGTCAAAAGAGTATCATAATGTGAAGGTTGCCAAGATGATACATTTAACCGTATTTCCGTAGGAGCTGATGGTATTTGAGGGTAACAGCATCGGAGGCAGGAAGAAAATATTTGGGAGTCTGAGAAGTAAAGCACCCTCAAGCAGTTGTGTCTCCTTCTTGCATCAGTTCTGGACCCATTTAGATACATTTTTATCCTTCAGCAGAGTCTCAGAGCTAAAGACCTTGAGGTTCTTTTAAGATTCATTTTCTATGGAGCAGTAACCTCTAGCACAGTGATCACGTTCCAAGAAATGCTTAATATTTAACGTGCTGCTGCTTTCCTTAATCATCTTTCAATATCGGAGTCTTGTGCTTTATCAGATAAGCCATTTCAGCCCATGGCAGGTGATATTGTTTAATCCAATCACAAAGCGTCCATCTCTGGTGATATGTCTTCAGTACTGATTCATTCCACCAAATTCAAATGCCTCATTTCTTGCTCAGGAGGGAAGCTGGAACAAGGTTACAAGGTGTATATTGATTTGATATTGCATCCTGAAATTCTGAGATTCAGTCTCTGATAGCACTGCTGTGGCTCGTGTCCTACGGTTGGTTATGTACCAGTATGGTGTGGCCATTTGCAAATGTCTTCAGGCTCCTTAGAAGAACTCATGAAATGTTCCACTTAAAAAATTATTTGAAGTAATGTGCAAAACAGACTTCACTACTCTATCCCTGATCCTTATCCTATTACTGAATCTGTCCCCTGGAGTGGGGATTGAGGATGGAGTCAGGGATGGAGGGGAGCTCAATTCCTGTTATTTACATTATTGAGTAAAAAAAGAAATAGTGCTTTTAACATTTTGTTATGCTCATTTTTATGCAACTGCACAAATGTGGAAACATTGAAATGCTTGTGTCAGATTGTCCATATCAGAGCGTTCCGCTTCGTCTCTAGATAAAGAAAGATAGATTAAAAAATATCCTCTTGACTTTCTTTAGGGTAAGAAAGGTTCTAGGACCAGTCCCTGCTTTTGCTCTGTTTTATGGAGACTCTATAGTTTACTTTGATCCAGAACTCATATTCTTGCCAGGGCTGACTTGGGTACCAGGCTGTCACATATCACTTAGTCATTCTGTCTTAAGCTGGGTTGGCTCCCCTGATACACAGTCTAGGTTACTACCTCAACATCACTTTCTCCATTGCAGGCGGTTTTGAGCTCCTGACTGAGCCGTATGAGGAAAGAGTCAGGCCATGTTGGTTGCAAACTATATCCTCTAGTGTCTTGCTAGAGTTAGTCTATCATGTAAGTATAAATAATGTCACTCTATGACATGGCTACATGATTGGTTATGGTTCTACCAATGTTATCTCATTACATGTAGGTGGAGTGGCTGCTGTGAGGTCATTGAGCTCTCTCCACTGGAAGCATCTGTACTTAGTAAATTATACCAATTGACAAGTTTTTATTTGTAAATAAAACACAGAATTATATCTGAGACATACTAATGATAATCATAACAATTAGAGTGTTTCCTTATCATTCATTATACATAAGTGATAGGGGAGTTGGCAGGATCCTAATTAACATATTCCATCACTTCCAGTCTTCAAGGGGTGGGTTACTCTCACTCTCATCCTGCCGGTAGCGATATGGCAAAGCCCTCTGGAAGAGACTGTCAGATCTGGACCCTTAGTTCTTTCTTTAGCACCAACCAAACAGAGATGATTAGTTTATACTCTACTTGATAGGAGTATCTAACTACATGATAGGAACATCCAAGTCAAGTTTGGAGAGTCAAATGAGGCACTGTGACAGCTGGCACAAAGAAATCATCTTGTTACTTTTTTTTTCTTTTTTACTTTTTGGTGATCATTTCATTTTCTATTTTCCCCAGCTTTATTGAAGTATAATTGACAAATAAAAATGTCTATGTTTAAAGTGTACATGTGATGATTTGATTCATGCACACATTGTGAAATGATCAACACAATCAAGCTAATTAACACTTGTATCACCTCACAGAGGTGTGCCCTTTTTTTTTTTCTTTTTTGTGGTGAGAAGATGTAAGATCTACTATCTTAGCAAATTTCTGGTATGCAATACATTATTGACTACTGTCCTAGTTTTGGACATTAGATCTTCAGAACTTACTCATGCTATATAATTGAAACTTTGTACTCCTTGACCCATATCACTCCATTTCCGTTTACTCTCAGCCTTTGGCCAGCACTGTTTTATGCCTGATATTATGAGTTTGACTTTTTGGATTCCACATATAAGTGAAATCATGCATTATTTGTCTTTCTGTGTCGGCTTATTTCACTTAGCATAATGTTCTCCAGCTTCAGCCATGCTAACCCAAATGGCAGGATTTCCTTATTTTTAAGACGGGATTAAAAATTTAGTGACCTTTATCCATTCATCTGTTGACAAACACTTAGGTTCTTTCCATATCTTGGTCATTGTGAATAGTACTACAATGAAGGTAGGAGTGAATATATCTCTACTGATTTCATTTGTTTTGAACACATACCCAAAGTTGGATTGTTGGATCTTGTGATAGTTCTACTTCTAATATTTTGAGGAATCTTGTTTTGCGTAATGACTGTCCCACCAACAGTACACAACATGTTTCTTTGTGTCCTTGCCAACACTTATCTGTCTTTTAGATAATTGTCATTTAACAGGTGTAAGTTGATCTCTCAATGTGATTTTGATTTGTATTTTTCTGATGATTATTGATGTTGAGCACCTTTCATATACCCGTTGGCCATTTGTATGTCTTCTTTAGAGAACTGTCTATTCAGATATTTTGCCCATTTTTTTAATAGAATTTTTTTTTTCTATTGAGTTGAGTTCCTTTTGTAGTTTGGAATTAACCCTTTATCCAGATGTATGGTTTGCAAATATTTTCTCCCATTCTGTAAGACAGGTTGTCCCTTGATTGTTGTTTCCTTTGCTGTGCAGAAGCTTTTGAGTTTGATGAAATCTCACTTGTCTATGTTTGCTTTTGTTGCTTGTGCTTTTGGGATCATATCCAAAAAAATCATTGTCTAGACCAATGCCAGGAAGCCTTTTCTCTATGTTTTTTTTTTCCCTAGTAGTTTTACAGTCTTGGGTCTTACATTTAAGTCTTTAATAAACTTTTAGTTAATTTTTGTATATGGTGTAAGTTAAGGGACCAATTTCATTCTTCTACATGTGGATATCCATTTCCATTGTTGAAGAGACTTCCCTTTCCCCATTGTGGGTTTTGTTGCCCTTGTTAAAGATCAGTAGACAGTAAATGTGTAAATTGTGTATGTGTATGGTGTGAATTAAGGGTCTAAATTTATTGTCACATGGTTGTTCCAGTACTATTTGTTGAAAAGACTGTTCTTTTCCCAATGAACTGGGTTGGAATCTTTGTCAAGAATCAATTGACCATAAATGTTAGGGTTTATTTCTGGATTCTCACTTCTGTTGCATTGAACTATTTGCATATCTTTGTTCTGGATATGTTTTCATGTTAGCCTTTAATCAGAAATGGGTTATTACCAGTTAGTAACTGTTCCCAAGATTTGTGACATTTTCTCTCTTGAATAGGCACTAATATCTTTTTGTATTTTTGTTTTCTTCTTCTAATAGCAGGAAAAACCCCACAACAAAATCCTTTAGAATTCTCCCTCATGAACTCATGGTATAACACTTTCTCATTTCCTATTAAACGCATGCATACGTACATTTTGAAAGGAGAAAGACATAGATATCCTGATTTGGGTTCAGTGGAATGATAAGGGATTGATCTAGCAGTTTGGGGAATGCCCTGACCAGTTAAAACAGCTGATATCCTGTTGGAACATCTTAGCTGGTTGAGGATGGAGATGAAAACCTCTGAGGTATTTGTAGATTTTCTTTTAAAATCATTCATACATTTTTTCATTATGCTTACATTTTTGCTCAAGTTTTGAAAAGTTGCCTTAAGACAAATTCCCAGAATTTGAAATACCAAACCTAAGGAGGATAAATAATTCATTATGTCAATGTGAAAATAAACATTTATTTTTCTGGCTCAAATGAGCCAGCACATATACAATGTATTATAAAAAAATAAAGAGATAGCTATGGATATTGAAAATATAATGCAATTGACATTGTGTATATTAATTACATTACATGCAAATTATAATATATGACCATAAGGTAATGAGATTGATATAATAAACATTTTAGTCTTTGGTACTTATTTTCACATGTTTTCTAGATCAGGGTATATCTTATATGTGGAATGGATTTTAGCTGATAACAGTAAAGCTTGTAATGTTCTCACCCACTTTGTGTAGTTGTCTTCATTAATTGGTATGGATTTGCAATGCATATTTGTTCAATGAATATTTGTTGAATGGACACTGTGTTTTGGGTCCATCTTGGAAGGTTGGGAATACATCCGTGAATACAACCAGGATCCTACACTCATAGAATTAACGCCCTAGCAGGAATGACAGATGACAGTAGCAAATATATGTGTTATAGTGATAAGGGCTACAAGGATATCCAAAGCAGGGAGGGTAAGGCAGAGAGAGTAATAGAATAAAGGTTGCAGGTGGGTAGTTTAGGGAGGTAGCCAGAAAAGGTCTTTTAAAGGAACATTTGGGTGGAGATTTGGATGAAAGGATGAAAGGATGAGCTGAGTGTGAATAGCTGGGAGTAGAATATTGTAGTTTGAGTACCATATGCCAGTAGTTGGATATGAGGTTACAAAGATGGGCAGTGGATGGGTCATGCATGCTGTTGTTGGTCATGATTAAGAGTTTTTCTTATGAGAGTAATAGAAAGACACAGAGGATTTGGTGGGCTCAAGAGTGACATAATATTATTTGAGCTTTAAAAAGTTGCTCTGGGCACTGGATTATTTTGTCTGAAGGTGGATAAAAGTGGCAGAAAATCTAGTTAGGAGACTATTTCATGGCCCAGGTGGAAGGAGTTGGTATCTTGGAGTAGGATGGTAGATATGATAAGAAAAAAATTGGTTTTTGGTTAGATCTTGAAGGTAGAGCCAACAGGATTTGCTGAGGGGTTGGATGTGGAGCTTGAGAGATAAGACAGCAGGTTTTCGGCCTGAGCAACTCTGGGGTTGATGGCACCGTTTCCTGAGATCTGAAAGATGGAGGAGAAGCGTATTTGGAGGCAGAAATAAAGAGGTAAGGAACATTGTTTTGAATGCACGAAGTGTGAGATACTACTCAGGAAAAAAAAATCAAGTTTAATAATGTGCTCAGAAGGAGCTAATGCTCTGTTGATAGAGTTTTTGAAGAATTACTCAGTGGTGGGATTCCATTCTCAATAAATTGTTTATTTGAAATGCCGTTTATCCTATTTAAAAGGTTAGTATACTTTTTATCCTGTCAGATTACAGACTCATTTGTTTACTGGACATTTTGGTTTAATAGTATGCTAGCTGCTTGTTTAAAAAAACTACAAGTCTGGTTTTCTTGGGTCAGTGCTTTTCATGAGGAATATATGGACTTAGGATATGTTGATGTTATCTTAATCTCCCTTTATCCTCTTCAGTCCCTTGGAAAACAGTAATCTGGAATCAATGATGGATATATGTGGTGTTTATTGACTTTTCCTCAGGCTTTGATTTTGTAGGTTTCGGTTTTGGACTAAACAGCATGAACTGCATGAATATAAACCCATAGTTGTATTCACACACGTTAAGGAATCCTGCCAGATGGAAATGTAAAAAAATTTTTTATGTGTGTTTAAAAAGAATGTTTTCTGGTGTCTTTTCAATTAGTTTCTTAAAGAGCATATATCGCTTTTGAGGGGGGGGGTTGGATAACTTCCCCTTTCCTGTAGAAGACAGAAAGCCTTGCATAGCATTAGGCTTTTATTATCTTGAACTGAGGGTACCCTGGGAAGGTACATAATGACCTAAAGCTAATTACAACTAGGAAGAAGGGCCACAGATCCATATTCTAAAGCCAAAGTTACTATTTTGAGTACTCACTTTCCAACATTTAATTGACCTGCAGAAAATAATCCAACAAGAATCTCATACACTAGAGTATTCACTTTATAACTTGTTTAGGAGGATGCTTCTTATTGCTCTAAGTGAGGTGTTGTCTGGGTGCACTGTTGACATTTTTCTTTGAGCACGGTGGGTATTTATAACCACTCTGAAAGCTTTCTAGCGTGAAATGTTGTGAGCAGGAGAAGGGAGTAGAACTTTTGGTTCTGGGATACTCATTTATTTTTACGATTCATAGTAATCCTTTAAAGAGACTCTCAGTCCTGCCTGCAGTTATGCCTCAGCTCATCTCCTCAGAGAGAAGCAATGGTTTTCTCGTCAAACGTGGATCCTTGTTAGGCTCTACAGTTTTCAGAAGGAATGTCAGCTTTACCCCCAGCATGATTGGGAAGGCATATGGGTTTGTACCTAAGGAACAACACAGACTGACTGCCTTGATATTTTTTAGAAATTCAACTGGGGGATTTTGAAGACTCTGTAGCCCATCTGTTCCTTTTGATATTCTAAAATCTACCAGGTTAAGTGACATCCACTGCGAGCTGGGTGCCTAGACCTCCTAGTCCTAGCCCTCAGCAGAACTGCTTTGCTATAATTTTGGTATGATCCTCTTAGCCTATCATGATGCCCAACATAACAGAGAGCCATTTGAAACTCCCAGTTATTTCAACAGGAAGGATGTAGCTGAATATTCTGCTCAAGATGACACTGTGACACAAAGCCTTTTCCATGTCCCCGTGTTCTTCCCAGATCCCCAGTGACAAAAATTTTTCCCCAATTTCTCAGTAGATGGAATAGATTTTCAGGTTACAATCTGTTGTCATCCAAATACCTTCAGCTCTCCAATTCTATTCAGTTAAAAAATATTTTTTCTCAGACATTCTCTCTGCCATTACTTACTGATGTGGGTTTTTTCCCTCCCATTTTGTTGCTGTACTTGGGAGAGAGCAGGGGTCCTTTATTTCTTTTCCTCACTTCTAAAATTCAGGCGAGAATGATTGCATTTTCTCAATTATTGTTAAAAATGTCTTAGATAAATTGGTAAATTGTTTTTTTTGGTTGCTGTTTTAATTTTCATTTCTTTGATTAATTACTGAGGTTAATTTTTTTCATATATGTATAAGCCACTATATGTCCTCATCTGTGTCTGTCACGTTCATGGACCATTTATCTACCGGATCTTAGTGTATTTTATTAAATAACCTCATCATATATCAAGGAGCTTATCTTTGGTGCAACATAAATATATAAATATTTCACTTTGTTTTGTATCATCTGATAAGCTTGTATTTTGAGAAATAGAAGGTTTGCATTTTCATGCAGTTAATTCAGTCTATCTTTTCCTTTGTGATTTCTTCCATTGCTTTTATGCTAGTTATCTTTTCATGCAACTTTAAAAAATTTACTCCTTGAGGGTTTGGACACGGTGGTATACAATTTTTCTAGGTTTGTTGCATAAATAGGCCTCGTATAGTGCTTAAGGCACAGAAATGCACAATAAATATTTGTTGATATATTGATAAGTTTTACTTGATTAAGTTATGAAGCTTACATTTCCTACAAAGTTATACTGCAGATTTTAACAGAAACACATTATATTTATTTGCATCAGCATTTCCTTTTGGACACTTATAGAGAATATAAAAAAGTCATGCTTTTGGGCAGCATTAGCAGAAAGCTGCTGCCTTATCAATATTCTTGGTTGAATAGAGGGAGAACTCTTTATCATATCTTTCAATTTGCCTGGCTTACCAAAAATCACATCTCCCTTGTGTGGAGGCTCTTGAGTCCAGCTTTACCATGTGAAGCACCTGGCACAGAGATAGAGAAGGATTAAACTGTAACATGATTTCATCTCCAGTGAATAGATTTCTATCAATTTTTTGTGCACGACTGAAGGATTGTTGAGCCAGTTGGTATTACATTTGGGGTCCCAGAAGACTAACTCTGGTAGAGGAGAGAAATCCTAAAGTTGGACAGAAGACTCAAGTTTTAACTGAACTATGAGTCATGGGGGTGGGAGTGTGGGGAGGCAGGAAAGAACCAATCCCCAAGAATCCAGAAGCAGAAGAGGGAAAAATGTATCTTGCAATGAAAAACAATCACCTCACTGTTGTTTTTCTTTACTTCAGTGTCTCGTTTACTGTGAAGAAAACGGAAGTTTTAGAGAAAGCAGAGTCACTACCTCTTGTCACATCTTAACTAACTGAGCCACCCAGGCATCCTTCCTCTTGTCACATCTTAATGAAGTGTGTTGACAGAGGAAACCGACACACGTTTTGATAACTATACATATATGGCAAAATCAATACATCATTTCCCTACTATCAATTAGTTGATCATAATAACCTTTAAGTTTGAGAAACGACTCCATACGAAATGGAGAGAAGTTCTTATGGGTACCCTGTCTTGCCCTCAGCTTCCGTACATGTCTGAGTCTGGGCCTCTTACCAGCTGCCCTCAGCTCCCCTTCTTAGGCCAATGCTACAGCAAGAAGGGGTGTCTTCTTCCACTCAGTGTAAGTACCTTGTGTCACGATTTTAATCCTTACATTCTTCCTAACTTTTGAATGATGTCTTGCTTCCAGAATTCACCCTAACTGGGATTTGATCTTTGGTTTTCCTTTGCAGTCTCAGGGCTATCTTGCCGACTGCCATCTCAGACCCTACCTCTTGTTTGAGTCTCACAGTCCAAGGTAACGGGGAAGGAAGGCTGGGTTTTCTTAATGTCTTGTGGTTGTCCCGAGGCCTCAGAGATGGCACCATCAGGCAGCCTCTGCTTCTTTGGTGCCCCGTAGTCTTGACTCCCATTCACAGGAGGGGGCTGGATTGAAACTGTCCAAGGGCAAAGGAGATACCCTTTTCATCAAAAGTGTGTTGACTGATCCCTTGTTCTCATGTCCTACAGTGGTTAATTACAAAATAGCAGTGGTTCCTCGTGTGGTCCAGATTATGGCCGCTTCCACAGATATTACCTCATGATGGATTGCTGTGGGTTGCCATGCGCCTTCCGGTGGAGTCATTGCTATCAACCAGAACCCAGCAGATTTTGCATCAACTGTCTCACTGCAGACGCAGAGACCCTAATCTCTGCATCTATTCTCTTAAAAATGAGTTTGTGTCAGTCCATACGGTGTACCAGATTTTCAGAGTGATGAGCAACAGTTAGGGTTACTTTCTTGAGCTGGACCTTTAGGGGAGATCTGGGATGTGGGCTTCTGGAGAGTGGCTCGTGTTGGAGCAGAATGGCTAGCTCTGTGGTCCCAGTAGAGGAATTATTCAAGGCCATTCTGTGACATGAATGGATATGAGCTTCTTTTTGAATTTTTTAAAATTTTATTTATTTATTTTCTTTCCCAGCTTTACTGAGGTAGGGTTGTAAAAATAAGAACTGTATAGATTTAGGTTGTATAGCATTCTTTTAAAGGTACACAGCATGATGATTTGATATATGTATACATTGTAAAAGGATCACCACAATCAAGTTAATTAACCTGTCCATCATCTCACATAGTTACGCTTTGTGTGTGTGTGGTGAGAACGCCAGATTTACTCTTTTAGCAAAGTTCAAATATATAATATGGTATGATTAACTATAATTGCTACACAGTACATTAGATCCCTAGAACTTATAACTGGAAGTTTGAGCTTCTGAAGCTTTATCCCTTCCCCCAACCACTGGAGGACAGAGTTGTGGCTGGTAACATGCATTTCTCAGGGGGCTTCTTCTAATTTCCCCATCTGTCAGGCAAGGCTGGGAGGGAGGCTTAGTGGCTGGTAGAGCCCAGTCTGAAAATCCTAAACCCTGTATTTATTTCTCCCAAAAGGTAACCCCATAAACAGTAGGAAATTGCTTACCTTTCAAGGCTGCTTTTGAGACACAGAGGCTAGTCCGTGGACAGCTGACATTCAGTGACAGCGTACCTACACCTTTGCAGGGAGCTAGAGCCAACTGGACAGCACAGTTCACAACAAAAGAGGACAACCCTTCCTATTGCTTTGAGTTTCCAACCTCTACACTGGGTGGAATAGTGTTGCCCCAAAACTCACGTCTACCTGGAAGCTGTGAGTGGAACTTTATTTGGAAATGGATCTTTGCAGACATAATCAAATTAAGATGAGGCCATTCTTTGATGAGGCTGGGTACTAAATCCAGTATGACTGTTGTCCTTATGAGAAGAGGGAAATCTAGACACACAGGGAGAATGCCATGTGCAGTGGAGGCAGAGATCAGAAGTGAGGCACCTGCCAATCAGCAAACGCCAAAGATTGCTGGGAGCCATAAGAAGCTGGAAGAAGCAGGGAAAGATTCTTTTCTAGAGCCTTCAGGGAAGCGCGATCATGCTGACAGCGTGATTTCAGACTTTTGGCCTCCAGAACTGTGAAGAATAAATATCTGTCATTTAAAGCCCCTCAGCTTGTGGCAATTTGTTGTGGCAGCCCTAGGAAATGAATGCAGCCTCCCTCAGCAGATGCTTATCTGGAAAAATATGGTTATTCAGTTCAACTGCAGGGAACAAAAGCCATTCGTGTGGTTGGCACAATCAGCTGCGGCTTCACACAAGTAGCCCCTGGTGAGGGGCATAATTCTGGCAAGGCCTGCTCCGCAAGGTGGGTGATTATAACCTGGCCAGTTGTGTGGCCACTTATGTATTCAAGGCCATTGGACATTCATGGCCATGTGGAGTTCTGTCAACCCTATGTTACGGCAAATTGGCGATGTTGGATTGTATATACCACTTTTGATACCTGTGTTGAGGATAAGGGGCTGTAATGAGGAAATCTGATTTCCTAAGTATGTCTAGAATATTGTCAATCTGGACTTTTTCCTCTGTTCTATCCCTCTTATGTGTATAGTTAAATAATAGTTTATTCACTTTCCCTCCATGGTTTTAACACCCTAGTGTACTGTGCCTACCATTGTGTTTCTTGTCCTAGAAAAATTCTGCAGGAGGGTGGAAAGCAGAAGCTGTCTGCAAAATTCCTTGGATTTTTTGTTTGTTTGTTTCTAAGAGCCAAAGTCCCCAGGGGGATGGACTCTCTTACAGAATGCAGCTGAGTGCCTTGGAAAAAATATGACCAGAGAAGAATTTTCCCCAGACTACAAGAAGTTCCTGAAGCTGGTGGGCAAGAAGGGCAGTAGGAGCTTTCATGATCCCCTGAGTAGCACTTAGAGGATATCTTCTAAAAGAAATGGCTGCCTGCTGTGTTTTGGCAGAGAGAACTCATAAACAGCTTCCTCTGTGTCCCTGCCCCAGGTGGTCACAGAAGCTGCGGAAGTCTGTTGGAGAACCATGCAGAAATGAAGGGCACTTCTCAGCTGGATTACTGGGAGAGACACTGACCCACGCACAGCTTTGGACTTCCAGGAGGAACCCAGGAATGACTGAGGTTTCCTTCAAATATGGAAGAAGGTAGGCTCACAACTGCAATTAAATTGATTGATAGAGAATGAAGGTATGTGCCATTTTTGCACTGTTGGTTTTGTGGACCGAAATTCATACCCCTCACATGGTGTGTTTTTCTGGTGGAAGTTGACACCTACTCAGAAGATACACTTCATTTGCAGTGTCCATCAGCCACAGCAGCTACATTCTGTGAGTGCTTCCACACCCCTCTACTGTGTGCCCAGTTTCAAACAGCAAAACCTGTTGGTCTCTTGATGGTGCAGGGCCCTGTTTGAGGCCTCCCATATTTGCATTTGTTGTTTACCATCCCCCAACCATTAAAAAACGACCCAAATCAGCACGTAAAATGTATATTTGATAAAACCTTATTATGGTAATACCTTTGAATTGTTGACCTGTTTACCACAAAATAAGCTGTTAACAGCCATTCCTTCTTCCTACTTCATAACACTATCAAGATCCTGGAGGGCAGCCAGTGTCTGGGTGAAATACAGTATCTTAGAAGGATCTGGAAGACCATTAGGGAAGACCCAGTACATGAAGTGGGCCAGGCCATGGAGTCATGTCTGGTTCTTTTTTCAGTACGTCAATACCAGCTGCTTAAGCCAAAGCTTTAGGGTATTCTCTGGGCCCGTAACAGTAGAAGGAGATCACCTCTGTGGACTGTAGATTTCAATCGCTCTCATTATCCACTCTATCTGCTTTCTTTTCCCCTTGGCAAAGACAGGTCCAGCCTAGGCTAGAGTCCCAGGTCTTCCTGAGGTTCCAGAGGAAATGCTCAATTGACCTTTGAGTATGCTCAAATAAACAGTATTTGAATCATTTTTGCTCTGGTTTTGGAATGCATCTAGAGTCTAAATGGTGTTAACAATTTATTTTTCTGGAGAAGAATGCTTAAGAGTAGGACAATGGCTTACAGAAAGATCCTTGCTGAAAGTTAACAAAGGCTTCCTTCTGTTGAAGCTTGAGAGCCAAAAACATTAATTCTGTTCTCCTCAGTACGTCTGTCACCTTAGCACTTAGATGATTTATGTAAAAGCCTTTTGTTTTTTCTCATAATATCACAGAACTTTAAACCCAAAAAGAAAAAAGAAAAAGAAAAACAAGGATACTTCTTGTTGAGATGGCAAGAATACCCAGCCTGCCTCCACAACCTTCACCCAAACGAGATTTTTTTTTTCTTTTAATAAAGCATATGTGCTTTCCCAGTCTTTCAAAAGACCAAAAAAGTATGGATGTTCCCTTGGGTAAACTTTCTGTTAGAAAAGCAAATAATTGAAGGAGGCCTCTGATTTGAGAAAAGATTTTGTAAATACTTCCCAGAAAGACCTGCCTTACTGGGGAGAGAACTGAAATGTGAAATTTTGAGGTGAAGGAGAGCATTGTTTGTCTGCTGAGTGTTCTGACAGAAATATCTGTCTCATCTGAGTCTGTGTTGGGTAACTCTTGTCTGCTGGGTGAGGTAGAGGTTCGAAATGCCACTTGGGATAGTTGGTAGGCTTGTCTATGCCTCCTCTCTATCATTACTAGGATCGGAATCCTGCCTGGGAAGTTCATTTTCCTTCTACTTAACAGTTATTTATTGAGCAGCTACTTGTTCCAAGTTTTAGTGCAGTTGAAAATTTTGAAGGGAAGGCTTTTTTTCTCATTACAGTTTATGAGCGGGTATAAAGTGAGTGTCAAAATAGTGCAGATGTTTAAAACCAAATTACCAAATCTGAGATAAGAAAGTTGTTAAGAATTGAATGGACACTTTGTTCAATAGCCTGCCAGGATCCTCAGGTGAAGTATATGAATAGATTTAAGGGTTAATATACACTGAAAAAATAACATTGGATTACATAGAGATAAAATGACTGATCATGGAGTAAGAGACCCAACAATTTCCAAAGCTTCTAGTGGTCAGCCTCTCTCTAGCACCATGACTGACAAGCATCTGTTTTGAGGTGTGTGAGATGTTCATAAGTTCATGCTCATTTTTCTCTATAATGAGTGCAGGATTTAGCACATAATCTGTGGTTGGCCATATGCAGACAGTTTACTTTAAGCCAGGTATAAAGACCCAAGTTTAAATATTGCTAAAGAAATCATTTGTTGGTTTGTGTCTGTTCTTTAAGTTCTGAAAGTCTCTTGATAACAACTTGGAGTCAGAGATTCTGGATATAAAGAGGATGAGGGTCGTTAGTAGCTCTTACGGGCCATAGAAGCATCCCAGATTGCATGAGGGACATTTACTTGGCCTTTCTTGCCTTTGTAGACAAGTCTCAGAAGATCTTGGTTTTAAAGGCGTCCAGTCTGGCCCTGCTAATGCTTGTTGAAGACCACTGCGAAGTTCCCAACCTGCAGACAATCTTGAGGGGGCAGAGCTAGGTAAAGAATTTGGGAGTGGATTCCCACTCTCCTTATACCTCTTTACTTATCTCTGTTCTTAGAGATAAGCCCATAGTCTGTCAGGCAGCATCTGGTTTCTTCACCTTTCCTTATGAAATGGGAGGCCATAGAGATTCTCACTCTATGAGTCATGTTGGCCAGTGCTCTTTAGTCGAAAGATGTTGACTTCCTGATAAGCAGGCAACTTAATTGTTCAATTTGGACTTCCTGTTTCACATTTATGATCATATGAGCAAATTTAATCTACTAGTGTTTGTTCCTAAGGAGGAATATATAATATTAAGTGTCTATGGGATGAAATGTGTGGGAAGCAATGTAAGTTATGGGGTCAAAATCAATGGACCAGAAACCATAACACTCACCTCTTTGCCTCCTGCTGCTCTTCTGCTAGGGACTCTTGAGAGTGATAAGAAAGGGTAGGGTGATCTTGTCTATGGAAAATAGCCAAACTAGAAGTGAGCCGACTGATGAGAAAGACCAGGGTCAGCAACTGCTTTACAGCAAGAAAACACTTCATGCTACTGAAGCTCTTCATTGAAGCCTCAGAGTTTAAAAGGCCATTCCTGTATTCCTTTACTCCGTGACTAATAGAAGAATGACACGTGGTTACATAAAAAGAGAAAGATGGGAGTGGTGGGAAAACCCCTGAGATTGGGAATAAAAATCTGAGTGTCAATCTCTCCTTTGTCACTTGCTGATTGTATGTTCTCGGGGAGTCACATCACCTCATATGTACTCAGTTTTCTTCTCTGTGAAATGAAGGTTTTAATAATGTTCACTTTATAAGATTTTTTAAAGCGATAAATTACAAGTATAGCATTTTGTAAAATAGAATGTCTTCTAAAGTATTAGCTATTCTTATTTTCAATAATAATATTAATAAAACCTGATCAAGAGAGTCTTTGAGATAGACCTAGTCTTGTTGATGAATGGAAGTATCCTCTTAGGGAGCTATTTTGTTTAGACCAAACATAAACATCAACATCCATTTCTTGAGATGTTAATCTCCTTCACTTGTCAGCCTCATGCAAAGCTCAGTTTAATGTAGATGTCACACTGATTGTGTATAGTGAGTGCAAGAGCAGGTTTTTCAGGCAGCCGTAATATAACCACAAGTATTCATCTTGATCAGGATCATTTATGCACATTAAAACCAGGACAAATCTAATATATGAATTAAGAAAGATCTCCAGTGTAGGAGTTGGTATGTCCAAATTAATGTCAAGATAAACTGCTATGTGAAACCAAATTCCAGAACTGCTGGCAAGTATATATAGTTCCAAGATAAGGGGATCTCTGCCTGGTTTGGATGAGTCCTCAGGTGGTTGACCTCAGTCTGAAGTTTAGGTAACTTGGAGGATATGACATTTCAGCAGTTGGATTTTACAAGGTCAGTCTTCATGTAGGACACCTGCTTTACTTAAATAAGAAACATTTTCAATGTCATTAGATGTTCAATCATATTTTTTTTTTAAGATTTTATTTATTTATTTGACAGACAGAGATCACAAGTAGACAGAGAGGCAGGCAGAGAGAGAGGAGGAAGCAGGTTCCCTGCTGGGCAGAAAGCCCGATGCGGGGCTCGATCCCAGGACCCTGGGATCATGACCTGAGCCAAAGGCAGAGGCTTTGACCCACTAAGCCACACAGGTGCCCCATGTCCAACCATATTTCATGTTTAGTTCCCTCAGCTACTAGCCAGGCTCACCTTTTGGTAAATAGGATAAATTAGGAAACCCCTTTTTCTTATGTATCCTAGGTCTCGACATATGTATTAGTGATCAGGTAGATTTCAAGGTCTGCATAAGAATTTATTTTTATATCTCTTTATTCGGTTTGGATAACCCTGGTGAAAACCACTAAACACCCAAGAACCAGGATTCATCCTTTAAAACATCAGTGTGTGTCTTCATTTGCCATCAGTGTCCCATATTGTTACTCCCACAGAATAATCTGTTAATAGGAACAAACCGTGGTCTTAGAATGGGTTAAAGTAAAATATGTTGCATGTGACATGGACGCCCGACTAAATAATTTAATAACTTCCTTCTTTTAGCACACGGAGCTAATTGTGCGTCTTCTTGAGAGAAAGTTTGTTTTCTTTCGCTAGGCTTCTGTGTTTGGCTTTAGCATTTCTGTCACCAGCAGTAGCCCCCCGACCCCCAACCATTAAGCAGAAACCCCAGCCACGGCACTCAACAAAGAAGTGGCAAGCCTCCAAGAAATAGATTTCCCACAAATACGCAGCTGAGAACATTAAAAATTGGGTAGGTCTGGTTTATGTGTGGTTCACCTCCAATGTCTCACGTACAACTTCTGAGTTGAATGAACCAGTGACAGTTCAGTCAAATCACTCAGGAACTCTGGAATTACTGTTCTTACATCCACCACTTCAGCTTTTGTCTTACGCAATAGCCTCAGGTTTGCTGACAGAGTACATCAAAGAATGGGGACCAGGCTGAGGACAGTTTGTACTGTCTTTAATCATTTGGTAAAAGCTCAGGAGGATTCGTTCAAATTCAGCTAAGAAAAATCCTCCACTTCACCACGTTCAGACGATATGAGAACCAGATGGGTTTCCACACGCCGCCTGATTGCTACTGTCTGATGTAGACAATCGGAATTCTGCACATCTGTGCCATGACATCAGGGAATGCCGCAGCCCTTCATTCTGCTTGGTAGACCACACTAGAGCATTTTTTTTTCTAGTTCATGTGGGAACAAAACCATCATTCAGAAGGCACCTTGTCCTAGCCATTTGTAAATTAATTTGTTAATGAAACATTACATCAGGGTAGCACTTTATAGTTTACAAAGTGCTTTCATTTCCTCACTTAATCCTTAAAATAACCTTGAGAAATAGGCAGGGCTGTTGAAAGAGGCTAAACAGTTGAGGAGAAAATCCAAGTGCTACTATTCCTGTCTTTAAATGTTTGGTTTTAACTTATATACAGATTAATGTAGAATCATAGCAAAGAATAAAATATGTACGAGTCCCCTTTCCCTCCAAATATGTTTCTCCCTAAGGGAAATAGCCTTTTCTATACATCATTTAGGGAGCACTGGATTTTTAGACTTTCACATTGCTGCCCAGAACTTAAGGAATGACTTTGTCCCCTGGGAGTGGGGGATGATGGGGTGGATGTTTGGGGGAAGAATTTGAATGGCAAGTTTTTAATCTTAAAATATCATATTGATTTTGAGAAATGTTTACCTGTTTATTTTTGCCACACAATTTTGAGCAAAGTTGCTGTACCAGGAAGATATTCCATACTTATATGAAACTGTGTCTCCCAGTTTAAGAAACTTAGGTTGTTTAGCACATAATATTTGTTCAAACAAGAACAAGTTTTCATACAGTACAAAGGGTCAGCTAACAATATTAGAATAGTATTGGGACGGATTTTCCCTCAGATTGTCTGGGTCTTCAGCGAGCCTTTGTAGTTAAGATGATCACGCTGATACTATGGCTACTGGAGTAATGGTGAGCTGGCCTCTCCGTAGGGAGAAACTACATATTCTGTAGGCCCTGTTGATTGGATGCAGTTGTCCCGAGTCAGGGGCCTGAACTAGGCCTTGCAGTGGCTCGTCACAAGCAGATGTGGTATAACAGGGCACCTCTTCTCGCAATTCTTAGAGTGCAGAACTAAGTCCAAATTTCTTTACAAGGATAACAAAAGTCTTCATCATCTGCCTTTCTCCCATGTGCCTATTTTCATCTTCTGCCACTTGAGTTTTTCTCTCCTCCCATACCCGAGTTCCTGCAGTCTCTGGACACATGAGGATCTCTCAGGTTTCTGCACTTTTGCACGTTGTATTCTCTCGGGCACTCTCTTGCCCTGCTAATGAGAATGGCGAACTCTTCACCCTTCAAGTGTTGTCTCAAGCATGACTTCTTTCTGTTCTATCTCTTCCTAACGCCCTGAAGCAGTCTGAGGTGTCCTTCTTTTATGTCTCTGCTACACTTGCACACCTCCCTATGGTCCCACACATCACATTTTCATTGCTGTTGGTCTGTCTCCTTAGTAGATTATTAAGTATTTGAAAACAGAAGCTCTCTATCGTGGTGCCTGGCAGAGAGCATGCACTCCAGTAGTTGTTGAAGGAATGAATGACCATGTGATTTTGCAGTAGTCATTTCAAAGTGACCTTGTGGAGGTCACCCTAAAATAGCAGAAAAGAATGATATACACTTTGCTTTTCCTCTCAAAGTTGGAATTATATTACTCATTTTGAAAATTATTATCTTGAATATCACAGTCTTAAAAAGTGATTTGGCTGCACTATTGGGGTCCACTAGAAGGAATATTTTGATCAGATGCCTCTAAGAATGTCACATAAAGATAGAAGGAGATATGGGACGCCTGGGTGGCTCAGTTGGTTAAGCAGCTGCCTTCGGCTCAGGTCATGATCCCAGCGTCCTGGGATCGAGTCCCACATCGGGCTCCTTGTTCTGTGGGGAGCCTGCTTCTCCCTCTGCCTCTGCCTGCCACTCTGTCTGCCTGTGCTCTCTCTCTCTCTCTCTTTCTGACAAATAAATAAATAAAAAATCTTAAAAAAAAAAAAAAAGATAGAAGGAGATAAATGTCTTTACAAAGCAAGTTTTAGCAAATTGTAATATGCTCACTAAGTTATCACCTAACTTATCAATTAGGTGGCTTCATTGATAATAGGATTTATAGGTTAAGATAGAGAGAGCAAATTGTAGGAAATATAGTGTCATATAAATAATATGGGTCATTTTACCTAGATTATTTCTTCACTATGTTTTTGTTGGTAAGAATGGAACTAATTTCTCTCAATTCTTCTAAGATATATTATCCACTCACCTCTCCCCTATCCATTCTTCCACTGATGTATTATCCATCCATCCATCCATCCATCCCTGCCTCCCTCCCTCCATCCAACCATCCAATAAATGACATAAAATATCTATTCTGGGAAAGCCTTAAATATCAGGAATAGACTGGATATCAGGAATAATCATTTGATTATAAAGTTAAAAATAGGGAGACATCTTACATCATTGGGTAAAATGGTGTACATATTTTTAGAAAGGAGATTAGCCATTATAGTATTTCTATTTTCCAGGGCTTCTGTGAGGATTCAAGACTTAACACACTGAATAGTATAGCTTGGGGTTCTCAGAAGAAAGATGCCAGTGGAACAAAGAACACCACAATTAATGCTCTGAGTAACTTACAGTTATGACCCTAAAGCAAAAACTAAAGCTGATAATTCAAGTCTGGAGTACTGAACTCCATAATGACAATCCTCTAGAGAGGAAGAAATGGAAGCCAAGTTGTGCCAAAAATGATTTATTCTAAATAAAAAAAAGAAAATTATTTTTGACTGTAATAGTTTCTTTCTGTCTGTCCATAAGAATGGGGGTGGTTGAGCATTACTGGTTGGCAGGGAGAAACTGAAGCAAACTGCTGAATTTACAAGTTGCTTTTCAAAAAAGTTTTATAGCCCAGGGAATTGGAGTAGTTTGTCTACTATTCACGGTCACTGTTGGAACTTGCATACTTAGAAATGCTGGGAAAAGGTGAGGAAATGAAGTAGTCTTTTAGGCTCAGGTTCAGGAAAGAAATCTACCCAGACTCTGGATGTAATGTCTGATAGGAAACAGTGTATTCCCTCGCTGCTTGTGGAAATGCCACTTGATAATGAGTTTTGACCTAATTTCTTTCTTCATTGCAGCATAGTAATTTAAATCATTGGAGACACATCCTGAAACCTTTTTTAAAAAGTTATTCTGGGGGCGCCTGGGTGGCTCAGTGGGTTAAGTCTCTGCCTTCAGCTCAGGTCATGATCCCAGGGTCCTGGGATGGAGCTCTGCATCAGGGGCTCTTCTCAGCAGGAGGCCTGGTTCTCCCCCCCAACCCCTCTGCCTGCCTCTCTGCCTACTCATTCTCTCTCTCTCTCTCTCTCTCTCTGTCAAATAAATAAATAAAATCTTAAAAAATGTTATTCTGGGTTAAACAAAGATAGGCTTCTTAATCCAACCTAATTTTATACAGCATCCCATTCTCAGTATATTGTACTTGAGATTACTGTGGTCTTGACTCACAAAATATTAAAGCTTAGACCAGTTGTCTTTTAGAGTTTTCCTGAGACTCATTCCTGGATATGTTATACAGTCATGAAAATTCTATTACCATATTATTTGCAGACCATTTATATATATTCACCTAGATTGATTTTTATTTTCCCTCAGGTTCCTCTCACGTTAAAATGTGATCAATAGGATTCTTAAGGCAGTTATTTCCTGACTGAAATTTGTTGATGTTTTAACCCTTCCTTCCTTCTTTCCTTCCTTCCTTCTTTTCTCCATCCATCCATCCATCCATCCATCCATCCATCCATCCATCCATTCATTTATTCTGGTGTTGGTTTTTTTTTTTTCCCCCTTTTCCCAAATAACAGAAGAGGAACAGGTTAGAAACACTGAGCATTCACATAGGGAGAGAAAATAAACTTTTTACCCATTTGTGTTTTTTATAAGCCATTTTTTGGAATGTGCAATGAGATTCCCATTTATGTGCGGGCAGCAACATCAAATTTTATAAGGAGTCTCCAGTTTTAATTTGGATTCATTTGGAAGGAAGAATTTGAAACAATGGAAAGAGAACAGATGGGGAAATGTCTTTAGAACTAGTGGGATCCAGTGAAGAATGAATGATTGGACTTGTAGGCAGATGAGAGTTTAGGGCTGGCACTAACCCTTTTATCAGTATGGGTAGTTGAGTCTCAACCTCTGAACCTCTTCTCCCTTATCTGTAAAATGGAAGTGGTAATTAAATGGGCCAGAGAGAAGACCTCAGAAATGTTTCCCCGTTTGCAGGTAGATAAGATGATGAATCAGATTGCTTTCACATTGATTCACTACCAAGCTAGCAAAAAAAAGAAAAAGGAGCAGAGGATATATGCAGTCCTTTGAAGGTCCCCGCTGCCTACATCATGTGAGCAATCCCCCTTTCACTTAGGCTAGCAGTGTGAGGGGGCGGCTTCCCTAATGCCCTTTTTTTCTTTTCTTTTAACCTAGCTCTCCAGCTCCTTCTGATCTATTCCTCGGCCACTACTACTCACATGGTCAATGTCAGAGTTGCCTAGAGTTGCTCCTGCATGATGATCTGGCACAATTTGACAACCTTATGTTCTCATGGCTTCCATTGCCACCTACATCCAGAAAATACTCAAATTTATCTTTAGTCTATCTCTTGATCCTTGGTGTCACACTGGACACTTCTACTTAAATATCCCATAGGAAACCTGAAATCGTTCAGTTCAACTCAATCACCGACAGTCCAGACTCAATCATGATGGAGCCATCAACTGCTCCATTCTTGGAAGCCACGAGTTTGGAAATTACCCTGCGTTCCTCACTGCTCTGTCCTGGTTCAGGCTATCTCTGTTTTCACACTAGCTCTTTCTTGAATTCCTCCTGTATTGTTGCTGCAGTAATATTTGAAATATTCAGATTAAATGGTATGATTTCTTTGTCCAAAATGCTACTATGACTCTCTACTACCTAGGGACAAAGTCCAGATTCCAGACCCTCTGTAGTTGGACTGCTGCCTGCTGTCTTGTTATTGTCACCTGATACCCAGTGTATAGCAAATGGTTCTGTCCATGGACGATGAACCCAGTTCCCTGGGTTCAGCATTTTCTCCCTCACTTTTGCGGCTTCCTTCCTCTTGTTCCCTCTGCCTTAAATGCCCTTCTCTCTTTTACTCCCCTGGCCAAATTCCTCTTGTCTTCAAAACTCACTCCATGCTGTCTTCCTTGTTTTCCAGATTCTTCTTGGCTGGAATCCTATGTTCCTACCATGCTCTTGAAATACCTCTCTCAAAGCATTTGCCCCACTGTCTTTTTTTTTTTTTTTTTTTTAATACAGAAAGGCAGACTGCCGCATACATTGCATCATTTGGATGTATCTGGAGCCTTGGAAGCTTGACTACCCTATATTCTCCTACAAATAGACTTTGAGAGGTTGATTAGAGGTTCTAGCAAGAGAGTGCAGCTACTTGAAATACCCTTACTGAAAAATGGTCCTCCTCTATTAGGGAAAGTTATTCTCTTTGACCAGGCATGGGAGGGATGCACACAGAGTGGTGAGGGAGGAAGGGGACACCTGCCTTGCCAGCCAGACCAGCCGAATCAACCCCGGTGATCAGTGAGGTGATAGGTGCTACAGCCAGATCACCCTCACATCCTGCCTCACTGTCTTGTATGTGCTGGTTAATTTTTTTTCTCTCTCCCTAGATTCTCAGTGAGAACCTTGACAACTCATTCATCCCGAGTCCCAGGCTTATTGCCTGGTACATCGTAGGAGCTAAATAATGCTTTTTAAAAAAGTGAATGTGTTTAATAAAATATCATCCTGACACATCGCTTGCATTGTTGTTTTGCAACTGTGTCACTATTAACATTTCATTTAGGATAAGGTTGTGTACCCAACTACACCGAAAAGTCTATGTGAGAAATAACTATGGGTTGTGATTTGTCATAGGCCCTCATCATGTGCCAAGCAGGCTCTTGATTTTTCTTTCTGGCAAATGAGTGGATGTTAGGTGACTTAGAAAGAAGCAATAGACAATATCACAAGCTGGTCTGAAGCTTTGGCAAGCCACTGTCACTCTCCTCTCTCATTGCTGCTTCAAATGAGGCCGACTTTAAAGGAAAGTCACCTCTATTTATGCTCCAGCTCCTCTACCAAGAAAGCTGCAGGAGTAGATGGAGTAACGGATGGATTAGGACTGTAGACAATAAACAGGAGGAGCGGAAACAGAGCATGCTAGCCTAGGCCTTGCTTCCTCCAGCATTGATTATTAAGAAAACATAGGAGCATTATCATTTCCAAATGGGTAGTTGAGCGTAAGTGAAGGGGAGCAGGTCCTCCCGAGGTGTGTCTATCTGGCTTTATGTGGCTCAGTTTGATCAAGTTGTGGAGAGGATGTGGTGGCAAGAAAAAAGGCTGCCTGTAAGGCTTAATCCTGCAGGAAGCTGTGCAGGCCGTTACCCAGAGCCCAGACAGCACAGATAATTCACATGGTAGGGACTGTTTCCATAGATCTTTTCAAACGCAATTAGATGGATCTGAAATAGAATTTGAAGCTCGCACAACACTTTGACATCAGAAAACCATGAATAAATAAAATTACAAAATCAAAATGCATTTTAAAAGGATTCCATGTGATAATGCCTTTTTCAATAAACGCTGCAGAAAGAAAACTGTGATAAACCATATCATTTCAATTTTCTCCTCAGGGATTTTATATCCATATGCTTTTATGTGGAAAAATTTGATTTTAAAAAAAGGCTCTGCCACCATGACTCCTGACTCCCTGATAGGTGTTCACCATGGGACCAGGTGTGGAGGGGCTGCAGGGGACCTTTGTGAGGCTGGCTGCATTTCCTGAGGACATTTTCTGGGGCTAGAATAGTTCTGCCATTCACTGCTCCCTCAAAGGACTGACAGTTGCCTAACGTTCTCCCTCCGGGGAGCATTTCCTTAGGTTAAGTTATATTTCTGGGAAGTTCAAGTTAAATTACAAAATGCTATGAGAGACAAACAGTACACTAATCCAAGAGGCATAAAGACCTTAATGCAAAATTTTCTAAAATTTGTATCTTACAAACTTTGCAAACACAGGGTTAAATAGGAACAAATTCTTTTCAACTTGCTTCTCCTCCTCTTCCTCCTCTACCCCTCACTTCTTCCTCCTCCTCCTTTACCCTCTCCTCTTGCTCCTCTTCCTCCTCCTTCTCTTCCTCCTCTTCTCTTTTACCCTCCCCTCCTCTTCTTCCTCTTCCTCCTTTTTTACCCTCTCCTCCCTTTCCTCTTTCTCCTCCCCGACCTCTACCCTTTTACCCTTCCCTCCTCCTCTTCTTCAACCTCTTCTTCCTCCTCCTTTACTCTCTCCTCCCCCCTCTTCCTCCTCCTTCTCCACATCTTTCTCTTTCTTCTTCTTCTTCTTTTAAAGCTATAAATTTCCCAAAGGCTTTAATATATGTAGAGTGAATCTCCAAGAAAGGAACATAGTCAACAAAATTTCCAAAAATTACTTGAACTCGATAAGCTTTTTGTTTGTTCAGAGAAACACAGCTTGGGAAATTCTGTCTTTGTAACAATTAGGTTGTCACACTTGGAAGCTGAGAGAGGAGATGTGGTAAATGAAGGCTCTGATGTCAAGTGAAGGAGGTCGGGGGTGCTGCATGCATGGCGGCTGCAAAGGGTAGGCCTGAGTGTGTTTGCAGCAAGGAGGCCTGGGAGATTGGTAGGGGCACAGAGGAGGGTTTTGAGGGCTAAGAAGGTAAGCTTTGCTTTGCTTCTAATTTTACCTTCTGAGGAAGGCCAGAGGGAGGGGCAGGTTGGAGGGAACAGGAGGCACTATTGGTTCTGGACTTCAGTTTCAGATCTGCTTTTGATGTCAACTCAGTAACTGTGTGAGAAATCTCATCTGAGATGAACTCGGTTCTGGATGAATTTGGGACTCCAAATCAACTTGTCCTCTTGGATGGGTGATTGGCCTGGAGCTTCTCAGGAATTTTTAAGCCCAGGGGGGCCTCATCCAGTTCTTCTGGGGTGGCTTTGGGTTCCTAATGTCACCTCCAGAATTATAGGTTGGAAAGAAAACAGCAGGTAGCATGACATGTTGAGAAGATCATTTTTTCAGGGTTTAGAAAGGACAGATTCTGAAACCCGGACTCGTGCTTTAGTCTGAACTCTTCCACTTACCCAAGAGATGGCCTTGCGAAATTCCTTGCACTCTCTTACCTCAGTTCTTTCCTTTGGTGAAATATGACTTCAATAGTTTCATCTGTCAGATGAAAACACCACACTAGATGATCTGTAAAATGATTTCTAGTTCTAATGTCTTGAGTTAGATTTCATGTATCTATGTCTACCATAAGTATGTGTGTGTGTACGTATGTGTTTATGTATGCATATGTATATATACATACATAAGAATAAAGAGTTCACCAATTTTTTAGTAATGAAGAAATGATAATGTAATTCCTTTTCTTTGTTGAATATAACATTTTCTTCTGCTTCCATCTTAGACATATTTTGAATGCAATAAAAATGCAGACTCTCAGAAAGAAAGCACAAAACTTTTAGGATTTAAATGTTTTACTTTTAAGTTCATTCTTTGAATAACTGATGGATAGCTCAATAATGACATTCCGAGTTATGATTCTTAAGGTTTCTCATAAAAAAGTGCTTAATTTTTAAAGGTTAGTTGCTCTGCTGACCATGAATACTTATTCCTAATGGTCGTGTGTCTCAGCATACTAATTGTTATGTTTGCTTGATAATACTTTTGCAGGGTTCCAAGTATTCACATACTCATGTACAAATAAACTTTTGAGATGAAGAAGGGAGTGTTTAGCTATTCCTATTTTACTAGATGTGGAAGCAGGGGCATGTAGCATGTAACTCTGAAGTTAGACATAGGGCTTGGAATTAAGCCAAATTGAGCATAGTTCTAGCCTCCTAATCTTTGACCAGGCCATGAATAAAGACTTAGTGCTCTATGAAATAATGAAGAGGAATATTATTATCATAATAATGCTTGAGTTTCTTATTTTGAGCAATTCAACCTGCTCATTTCAAACCCCTTTTGCACTTTAAAGAAAATACGAAGACAAAAGCCAAATTTAGGATTCAAGCTGATTCTTCCCTCCCTTTGTTTCCTATCATTGGATACTTTTGTGCATGTCTTAGAAATTGCCCATTGGATTCATTCTCTTCCTCTCAGTGCTATTTTCCAGTCATTGTTTTTATCAGACTATATATGGATTTTAGAAATAGTTTCATGGCTTTCCTCTCTGCTTTCAGCCTCATTCCTTTCTGTCCACCCTGCACACCATTACCAAGATAATATTCCAAAGACACCCCTTTAATTTTGCCTCTCCTATCAGGAAACTACAGCTAAATCTCTCTGTCCAATTTTTGAGGCTTTCCATATTTGGAACTTGTTTTATTCAGCGTGGATTGCCACAGGAAAATATTGTAAGCTGGGCAGCTTAAACAACAGAGCTTCTGTTCAGAGTTCTGGAGGCTGGAAGACCAGGTGAAGGTTCCAGCAAGAGAGGTTTTATTCTGAGGTCTCTTCTGTTGTCTTTTAAACTGAGGTTTCTTCTGTGGTACTCTTTCTCTGAGTGCTCACATGACCTCTTTGTGTTCATGTGGGCAGAGAACAAATTCTCTGTGTCTCTTCTTATATAGTTTTATGTGGTTCTTTCAAAAACCAAGGGAGATAGAAATTATTGTAATTTCTATTTTACATGCAAGAAGATTGAGGCTCAGTGAGGTTAAATGGCTTACCACTGGTTAGAAAGCCAGTAAGTCAGGAATGAAATGCTATTTTGTGCCTCTTAAGATTCATGGTCTCTCTACTCATTGCTTACTCCATTTTATGAATCTTTATTTGAGTTTTCTTCTTTCTTACCCATTCAAACTTAGGTTATCATGTTGTGTTTATGAATCTACAAGCTGAATTTTACTCTTTTTCTGGGGGAAAATTAATTTCCATGAAAGATATCAGAGTTAATTTCAATTAAGATTCTTTCCGCTAAATCATAAATTAGGTATTTCTCTGATAAATAATAGTCTCTCCATTTAATAAATGAAGAAATGGACAGAAAAAGGACTTAATCTCTGCATACTATCTACTGGATTAGGCAATTCCTCATTATTTTTTTCCGAGTAAAAAGTGTTAATGAGAAGCTCTTGGCTAAGACAACACATAGATTCAACAAAGCAATATATCACTTTTGTTTTGCTATAATTGCAACATGTAGATCTAACTTCTCCAGTGCGTGATCTCAGAATATTTTGGCCTCCCACACAGAAGATGAACTCTGAGGTTATAGCCATTAGATGGGGGTGAGGGGCTGTGAAATAATTTAACGGTGGAAGCCCACCAATCACACCTGACCCCAATCCATCCAGACATTAGTGCAGAGAAACCACTTACAAATTCCTTTAGAGTGATACCAAATCAGAAACATTTAACGTGCACTGAAAAAGCCAAGTTAAGAATCAAGTTCAGACATGCAGAGGTGTGATATCTGCAACCAGAGCCAAGTTCGAAAAGGGTTAGTCCTTTCAATGGCCAAATTAAACAAGACACAATTGAGGGTAACTCTTCCCTCTGGGCACTTATAAACCTGCATGTGGGAACTTTTGAAAATGAAGTTAGTGCTGATTGTGTCTTATTTTGCTTGGCCATTGAGTGGGCTAACCCTTTAGGAATTTGGCTCTGGCTGGAGATATCACACTTTTATGTGTCTGACCTCCAACCCCGCCCCCCAAATCCTTTTTTTGGTGTGTATATATAGAATTTTAAAAATCAGATACGGTGTTAGATTTTTAAGTTTAATAAAAATGAAAGATAAAAGCCCAATATGGAAAAGAACAGAATGTGCTGAAATAACAATGTAATTAGACTACCAAGGACATACCGTTTTATTTATTTTTTCCTGGTCTCCTTTATAGTTAAGAGACAAGTAGCATAGTCTTGGATAAGGTCAATAATGAAGCTACTTGTGAGAATTCCTGACCCCAGCCTCACTGATTCACTGCTGATATACAGTGAAGCAAGTGTGCTTAAAAGGGGACAGCTGAGTAGGGAGACAAAAGAAGACACGTTTGAGAGTCATGCAGTAGACAGATAATGCAGTAGAGTTCAAAGATGGCTCCCATTCAGCTTCCTCAGTGTTTGAAGCTAACAGATTGTATGTCATTGCTGAAAAGCTGGCAGTTCCTGGGGCTGCACACATAGGTGGGAATGAGGATGTTGAGAACCTGATGAAAAAAATGCTTTCAAGGGTGTTTTCCTACCAAGATGTTCTATGTCATACCTGTCAGCAATCTTCCTCTGCTTTGAAGTTGTAAATTTAAATAGCTACTCAACAATGCACTGTTAGCTGCATAGATTATCAAGGAAATTTTTCATGGCATTTGATTAACTTGTAAATTTTTGTTGCAATGCAATAAAGAAGGCATCTTTACTGAAATCCCTTAAGCACCCAATTGTGAGCCGTTATCCCAAGTGACCTCATACTGAGATACATTTTTTATAGAAAATGGTATTTTTGAGCCAATAACCAAGTCATTATATTTTACCCTTATTTTAACAAGACATTCAGTTGAAAGGAACACAAAGCTTACTAAGTTAAGGTATATATTTACCTCATTTGTTTTCTGGAGTTAGGTCCTGCAAATTGCTCTTTCCCTTTTAACATCTATGTTTCTCATCATTACTGGGCCTATGTGAGAAAAAGTCTCAGCTGCTTTTCATGGTCTGATTTAAGATTTTATCCTGGGGTTGATTATGACACAAAACTGGTGAAATGGTATTTTTTACTGTCAGACATTAGGCAAGATTCAATGCTCAGGAGAGGGCGCTATAAATATGTGCATTTGACTCTTTGCTCAGCCTTCTGACCATTGTGTAACTAAGGGTAATTCTCTTAAAAATTTGTTGGCACTTTTTATTTGGCTGTTTCATGCTGAGGTAAATGTTGGCAAATGAACAAACAGCTTCTGTTCCAGCTTCCCCATGGTTCTGTTCCAGGTCATTCCCAGGATTCTGGCATAATTTGAGAAGTTTCTGCTAGTCTCCACCATTTCTGGCCAAGGAGACCTTTGGGAGGCCTGTGTAGAATGGTAACTGCTCTGCTGATCCACGTCTGTTGGATGACTAACTTGGAAACTTATTTTTCTCTGTGCGAATTTCCTGGATCTGTCTACTACTGAAATTCCTAGACAAATGACACCAATTTATGACTTGACCAGTCATTGTTTTGTGTGTGTGTGTGTGTGTGTGTGTGTGTGTTTTCCTTAGGAAACGGGACTAGTTTTGTTAAGCATCTGTTAAATTAGTCTTAGTCTATATTCTCCAGGACTAACTTCTAAAAATTGAAGATCCCTCTGAAGTGGCTTACACTGCTAAATGACTAACCCTTTATTTTCTCTTTCCACAAAGCCCACACAATTTTCCTAGTACTGTTTAATGGTTTTATAACTTTGTATAATTGGTTTTTCTTAATAGCAAAACTGTTGGTGTGCCAAAATGTACACTAATAGAGAATGATAGTGTACCGGAAAGAGCTTCATGTAGAGAGATGAAAAATTAAAGGAAATTTTATGCATTCATCAGGTATTAATTATACAGCTGCTCTGTGTAAGGTGCATAGTAAATGCATATTTACATTTATATTTTTGAGTAGCCTGGCTATTGCATGACATTGATTGGAATGTACTTTATTCAAGTGAACATTGTGACTGAAACTATGTATAATAGGATTTCATAGGAGAAATGAATCTGTTGCTTGAATTTGAGAAAAGCAGTCTCAATTTGGCAGAGATAGAGTAGAAAGAACGTTTTCCTAGGAGGGGGATGATGACAAAAAATAGTGAAATAAAAGTTTTAAAGGGGTAAATCAAGTATGCCTTTGTGGTACAGAAGCTATGACTAACTGACTTCAGTGAAGGTAATATAGTTGATGTCTTGGAAGTTGGGGAGGATTAGAGAATGGCAGAGAGGGGTTCTTATGGAGCACCTTCAATGACCATGGGCAGGAAGCTCAGTTGACCATATTGTTGCAAGGTTGATTTTAAACTCTTTTCTTTCAGTTCAGATTGATTTTCATAAGTGGTAGTGTGTTACTCTTTGATTTGTTAATCAAGTCATCTTAATTAAGTATTGCAAATATAAAAGACAAAATGGAGGATTCTGAAGAAAAGCAATTGAACTACTCCCAATGCCTAGCACACTGCCGGGGATATCACATTTGCTCAATAACTAAGTAATGTTTAGATGAATGAGAGCTCAGGAGTAAGTTCACCTCCTGGGCGTGAGCATTTGTCACACACAAATGCTGAATAATTACTACTCTATATTCTGTAATCCCACTCTTAATCAATTCATAGAAACTCAGAAACTTTTCTAAATAGAAACACTCCATCTGAGTGGTGATAAACAAGATGTTAAAGTCTGTATAATGGAAAACAAATTATGCATAGGAACTGTGGGCAATGACTTAGAAAGAAAAAAAATTCTGACAATTTTTAGCCCACTCCTGCTTCTTTAATTGTTTTGGTATGTGAGAATCAGAGAGTCACTCAGGCATGCAAATATTAGCATCCCAGAGGACTGCCACTTGACTGCCCACATCCATTTTGAGTGTACCTTTACACTGCAGAAACACTCCAATAGCACAAAACAAACAAATGTTGTTAGGTTTGAAATGACTGAATGTGGTTTTGAACCTCTTCACTGAAGCAAGTGTCATGGGTTAAAGACTTTGACCAAGACAGCACTGAACCATAAAATCATCTCCAGAACCCAGCATATTGTTCATAACTGAGGTTGGATGCTCATCAACGATTACAAAGTGATATTTGACAGTAAAGACGTTTGCAGTATCCTTTGTTTGGGGTTTTAGGAGTGAGCATATATATTATAAATGTTTCCTTCCTTTCATTTTTATTGCCTTCCCATACTTTCCTTCTATGAGTCTGGAAGAAAAACTTTAGTAAAATATAGTGATAAGAGTCAGTGAATTTCTGCAGAGATGTTAGTGGGACAGTCAAAATTTCTTACATGAAGAGTTGTCTCTCACCACAGACATGGCCATTCTTTGGGTTATGGTTGAGAGGAGACTGCTGGCAACACCACAACCTTGACGATACCGAAAACAATACTGAAAACAGCTGATGATACTAGCTGTCACAGATGAACCAGCTGAGGTTGGTGGAGGGTAAACAACAAAGCCAATGTCCCACTGCTGCTGCCAGAAGTAACACAGTGATAATCTGATTCCAGTTCTTTGAACTCTAGACCACTATGTTGCCTTTATGAAACAGATATCTGAGCGCCCTCCTATTTCTTGGCATATGTAAGATATTGCTTGTCTTGGTGGTTGAGTCATATAGTATAGGACATAGCCCAGCTCTTAAGAAGCTGGTTCTATTGCCAAGGACACAAGAAATGTTTACACATGCACTAACTAAAATGAAAGGCTGTAAGCAAGATGTGAAGACTTAACACGAGGACCCCATACAAGAAAGTGGAGGCGAGATGTAAAGGGATAGGTAGGCATTTTAACAGGTAGGCCCGTGTTTTTGGCCCAAATCACTTGTCCTTTGCAATATAAAACACAGTATCATTCCACCAGGACAAACACACCTACTTAAGGAGAAAAGACATTGCACTTAGCATGCGGCATAACTGAGGACTCTAATATGATGGAGGTGGAGACTCCACAGAAGTGGGGCTTGAAGGATGGGTGAAGTCTGCATAGGTAGTGAGGCCAGAGGAAGATATTGGAGGTGACAGAAATGGTTCACATGGAGGTGTGGAATTAAGTAGTTATGAGGAGGGATTGTGAAATGTTGAGTGGACTGATCTTTCTGGAGAATAAGTTTTTTGCTGGGAAAATGCTAGAAGATAAGACTAGAAATTTGTAATGACCCACAGGGAGCACCTGGCAGGAAGAGGCAGCAGAATGCAGAGGAAGGAGAAGATATACACAGTTCACCTCACAGGATGGCCTGGGGGTGGCTCTGTTCACATATTAATGTTTTTGTTGGGATCCTTCCTCAAAAACTCTTATTTTATTATTAAGCACCAAAGCCAAATGAATGCTGGAATAATTATCTGAAAAAACAGGGGATAAAGATTGGGGAATTAGTTCCATAAACAACAGGGTATTTCCTGAGGCCAAAACATGTGAGCTATTTCCTTTATTATTTTTAATACTCTACTAAATGCCTGCTAGACTTTGGAGGGTCAAAAAATAAACTTGATTCTTCAGTCATTCTTCTTATCTTTGAAACTTATCTGATAAGAGCATTTTTAACTTTTGAGTTGCAGGAACAAGCATCCTTAATAAAATTTTATGGTGCTTTCTTTGATATCTGATTTCTATCTCTGCTTATTGTCTTTCTTTTGACGTTACTATTACTGAATGCTTTTAAAAAACAGGTTGCACAGATTTGTTGTTCTTAAGTCCATAGAAAGCCATCAAATTAAATAAACGTCTCTACAGATGTATTATACAAGAACAGAAATAGATTTATATATTTTTTTCCCATTTTAACTTGATCACTGATAAATAGTAAGCCAATTTTGGCTTTTTAGGAAGTAATAATGAAAAAGTAAATTATTCTGCTTCTAATTTTGATTTTTCACTTGTCTACTCTTCTTCCTGGCTATAAATATAAGCATTTAGAAAGCTCTACTTATAAAGGTTCTCTTGGGTTATATGCTTCATGTTAATCAATTGGTGTAGAAGGTGCTGTTTTCTCTCCTTTCAGGAGCCTTTTATGTGTAGATTTTGTTCTGCTTTACATTTTATTTCTTTTTTATTCTTCACAGGAACTATACAAAAGTAAAATCAAGTGTGTAGAGAGTTAAAGAAATGCCTCATCCTTTAAATAATTATAGTCAGTCAAGCAAAGACCTTAAGACATAGTGTCCATCTTCCAGGACTATGTAAATCTAGCTGAGGGAAAAAGACAAATGTGTAAGAAATAGTGAAGTGTCAATGCAGATTAGAATGCCGAAATTTATTACTGTTGTATATGGAATGTTATGGGAATTCAGAGAAGATGGATGGCTAATGGGGGACACAAGTCATTCTAGACACCTATTCAGGAGGTAATAGGGCAAACCTTGCATGTGTGAAAAGAGGGAGGGGTGCTTGCAGAGCTAGAGAAACTTGATTCTGGAAAGAAAGCTACTTGAGAAAGTGCAGTAGTTTGGACACAGTGGACAAAGTTGGAGTCAGACTGTAGACAGATTTGAAGTCTGAGTTGAGACATATCAGGACAGGGGTGACCATTATGACCTAAATACCTAAGGCACATTTTCTGGTAGATCGTTTACCCATTATCCATCCATTCATTCCTTCACAGAACAAATAGTGCTTGACTCCTATTTGTTGGACATGCTGTCAAGTGTTGCATGGACGGGGTTTTGGAGGGAAAAGAAGCTGGAAGAAGGGAAACCAAGACGCTAAGGTAATTGGCCAGATATGAGAAAATTAAGGACAGTGTTCAAATATGGTGGTGGAACCAAAGAGGAGGAACTAGATTTAGGAGGTTTCTTGCATCAATACTAAACCTGTCATTGCAACTAATTGGCTCTAGGGGAGAAAGGAAAGGGAAAGGTAGAGCCTCAAGTGGGGCTGACTTGGAGAATGCTACTGACAGAAAGAATGGGGTTAGGTGAATGGATTAACTTTAGTAGGAAGAACACAGACCTCACTTTAAAGAGGTTGTGCCCTTCATGCTATTAGAGATACAGGACTGGAGCTCAAATTAGAGTTCAGGGTTTGAAATATAGGTATTAGAATCATCACCTCTGTAAACTTAGAGCCATTACATTTAACTTAATGAGACATAGTACTTATTTAATGTAGTTGAAGATCATAGTTGAAGAGCCAAGAAATACATTTTGGAGATGGCCACAGCTGGTATAGGGGACCATAGAAAGATGAAGAGAAGACTCATAAGGAACAGAGTGATTGGAGGAAATGGGGAAAGAAAGAGCTCCCCATATCAATATTTTCAGCAATAGATTTTCATAGACTTTTATTTAACAAACATCGTTGCGCACCTATTAAGAGCTAAGAGCTATTTTAGGTGCTAAGGCTCCGTAGTTTTGAGTTTTAACATCCCTGACCTCATGGAGGGTATGCATTGATGGGGGAGTGTAAGGGAGATTGAACATGCTAATGCTATGCAGTATAATCATAGACATTTTAAAGAACTGATACGTAATATGTTATGAAGATTCAAAATATGGGTGCAACCTCCAAATAGTATAAAAGATATTTTTAAACAGAACATTTTTCCCCTTCAGGTTTACAATTCAGTAATTCCAATGACAATAAAATAGAGTCATAAAATAGAGATAAGATGGAGCGTGGAACAAGCAGAACTTCAGGATTATGACGGATGTACATCATCATTGTTAGAGTACAATTTCTTTACAAGTCTATAAAATGCTCAAGTCCTTGAAAAAGGGAGTTGCAGAAGAGGTGGGGTAGGGACTAGGTACTGAAGAGATATTACTTTGAGAAGGAAGCTGCTGACTAGATTTTAACTACAAGACAGGCCTTTTCTGAATTGTCAGAGCAGAACGTCATAAACAACAGGAAGGAACCGTCAGGAGACAACAACACATACTAAAGTTATGATCAAAAGCTCTCTTCTTTGCAAATATGTATCTTGCCTTTACAAAGATAGTATTGTCTCTCATGGACGACATCTTCCCCATAAATATCAGGATCTTGTTTGTACTAATTAGGCACATGAAATGCATAATCAGACAGTTTGCCCTTTGGTAGCTACAGTAATTTCTTGTAGGTCCTTCCAAGGATTTTGTAATTCAGTTAAGTGTGAGATATCTGCTGTAGATAAATGCTTGTTTGTCTATCCAGGAAACACTGGGTATAAACAAGGAGGTATAACTGTTAAGTGAGCTGGTGATACCAATGTGTGGAGCCAAGGTATATTTTATTAGTCATGAAATAATATGTTGTGGGACTAACGGTTTTGAAACACAGAAGTAAGAAGTCTTTTGCCAGGTGGTATGGAAAAGGAATGAAGTCACTTTGAATCTTTTAAAGATCTATAATACTTTAAAATAACCATTATTCAATGAATATTCATCAAACCCTAACTCTTGATGAGGCTTGGAGAAGGAGAAAGAAAACTAACCAAACAAGTCTTTGGGAAGTGCCAAATGATAGTGCAGATCATAAGAACTGTGAGAGGATAGAGTAATAAGGAAATAATCAAGTCTGAAAATTAAATGATTTTCACCATCTTAGTTGATGTGATGAGTGTTATGTAAGATGTCAGTTCATGGTGGGCAAGTGCTTTTATTCTCACCTCCTCAGGCTCTAAGTAGATAGAGAATTCTCCCAAAGGGCAGCTGGATTTAAGAGCAGTTTCAAACAGTGGACCTTGTCTAATGGCCTGCAGGAGGCATGACTGGTTTGAGGAAAATTTCTCAGGTTTAACAGGAGAATGCCCAGGCAAAGAAGAAAGAGACCATTTCTAGTGTGACTGGAGAGGTGGGGGCTAGAAGTGTGGGAAGACAATGTATGGGGCATTTAGACACCAGAAGGTAGCAAAGCTCTTTGTAATGTTGGTGAGTTATTCATGGCCCTTTTTATATCATGAGAATTAACACCTGGGTTATAAACTTAATCCTATTTTATCACTTCAACATTTTGTAGAACATTGTTTGACACAGAACCTTAAAAGTTTCTGACATGGGGCGCCTGGGTGGCTCAGTGGATTAAAGCCTCTCCCTTCAGCTCAGGTCATGATCCCAGGGTCTTGGGATTGAGGCCCGTATCAGGCTCTCTGCTCAGTGGGGAGCCTGCTTCCCCCTCTCTCTGCCTGCCTCACTGCCTACTTGTGATCTCTGTCTGTCAAATAAATAAATAAATAAATAAATAAATAAAATCTTTAAAAAAAAAGTCTCTGACATAAGGAATACATGACTTTGGGATTCTAGTGAGGTCTGATGAATGAATATAACATTTAAGCACATTCCTAAGAATCTACTTGATAAACCAGGTAGACTTACTCTTAATAGGTTGTTCTGGTTGGCTGAATTAATAATGAATGCTTAAAATCACACCTAATACGTATTTACACAATAGTCAAAGAATAGTCTGAATGATGACTCCATGGGCAGTTGGAAACCCAACATAATAAATATGTATCTAAAAGCTTTAAAAATGACTACTGCATGCTAGAATTATGTAGCTTTGATCTTTGTTTTCTATCCTTCCAATTCCACCTGATTGCTATATGGCAGGATTTCATTTTTGTTAAAGCAAATAATAAATAGTGTAATTATCCTTTAAAAATTTTAATAATCTAGGGAGAATTAACAAAAATTATGATCATGCCAGGTACAAAGTGAAATATTATAACACATAACTTGGGAATAACTGCTTGGAAATAATTTAAAAATATTTCCTATTCCCTATATCTACAACTTCCATTTATTACTTTCAGATTTAAGTTTATGGGGAAGATTCTTTTGGCTTGAAAATGAACAATATTTTTCATAATCTGACTCAGGACCAATGTATTCAATTTCACAAGTATGTATTGAGCTGCTTTGGTGATAAGAGATATGGCAAATTGAATGTTATAGTCATTGCTTTTATGGAACTTGCCACCTTGTGTCCCAAGCAAAACTTACATCAAGAAACTGTCTTGATGGTTCCCTACAACCATTAGCCTTCTCTTGTCCACCATCACTGCTTCCTCAGATGCTTGACTTTTTACCCACGGCATCTCCAGTTATAGTAATCACCAGGTCTAGAAGTTAGGAATGCTTATAGTTGAGACATATGGTTGTGTTTGCTTGTCTGTGTATTTTATTTCCAGAAAGGGAATCATTCCTTAGCTTCCCTACCATCTTTATAACACTGACCAGATTTTTATTTATTTATTTAGTTATTTATTTTTAAAAGATTTTATTTATTTATTTGACAGACGGAGATCACAAGTAGGCAGAGAGGCAGGCAGAGAGAGAGGAGGAAGCAGGCTCCCTGCTGAGCAGAGAGCCTGATGTGGGACTTGATCCCAGGACCCTGAGATCATGACCTGAGCCAAAGGCAGAGGCTTAACCCACTGAGCCACCCAGGTGCCCCCTGACCAGATTTTTAAATGCAATCCTTAGGCAGTTAAGAGGAGGTTAGAACACTAGAATTAAAAAAAAAAAAACTAGATTGCATAACCTCTAAATAATTTTTCAAACCTCTGTATACCTTGTACATTTTTAGGTGACATTTGGCATTTCTCATAATAACATTAAATAGACACAAATTCAATTTCTGACAATAGTTACAAATACAATTTTGAAAATACTGAAAATTTTAATTAAATTGTCACATCACTTTTAAATATATCTAATGTATCTAATCTAAGCTTCATACCTCATAGGTATGATACCCATTGTCCAATTTAAAAAAAACATGGACAAATTCTGCTTTCATATTTGGTAATTTCACACTATTTTTCTTCCTACTTGAATTTATATTATAATTCCATCTCCACTGTAGAGTCTTAGTCTAAGTAACACATTTATGAAATATTAAAAATTCCACATATGTGGACAAATATTACCTAGTGTAGTATTGTGGTCAATAGTACATGAAATAGAGCCAAATTTTTCAAGTTCAAACCAAGTTCTACACTTGCCACCTGTGTGATATGGAGAAAGTTCCTTAACTCTCTGTGCCTAAGTTTTATCATGTATTTTCTTCCCCTCTTTTGTTTCTCTAGGTTTAAGTGCTGATCAACCTTGTTTCACGTAAAGAGGTAGATGACAATGGAAGGACTTTTGGTATCTTTAGCCCCTCAAATTTGAACTTCCTCCAAGTTAAATGCCAAAAAGTCACAGTGGTCTATCCTCAAAACACTTTTTTTTTTTTTTAAATGCAAGAGTTGACAACTCAGTGAGAATCTTTTTCAGTTTTGCTGCAAGAAAAGAATTGAAAATACCTGTTTCTCAAAATGTTTCTGGAACTTGAGCTTTTAATTTCTAAGAAGTATATGAACAAAGTCTTTAGTAGACTTGTCTGACAGCTCTTAGAGCCTGTTACTCTTTCACTTAGAGGCTCCAAATTTTACTTGGTGTTCTCAGAGAGTCAGGAAAAATGTAGTAAATTCCCTTGCTACATCTTGGACAATAACATTTTTAGCCAGCTTTATTAATGGTATAATTTACGTGGCATAAAACGCACCAATTTAAAATGTACCATTCTAGGGGCGCCTGGGTGGCTCAGTGGTTAAAGCCTCTGCCTTCGGCTCAGGTCATGATCTCAGGGTCCTGGGATCGAGTCCTGCATCGGGCTCTCTGCCCAGCAGGGAGCCTGCCTCCTCCTCCTGTCTCTCTCTGCCTGCCTCTCTGCCCACTTGTGATCTGTCAAATAAATAAAAAAAATCTTAAAAAAAAAGAAAAAAATTCTTAAAAAAAAAATGTACCGTTCTATGCATTTTGACAAGTGCTTGAAATGGTGTAACCACCACCAAAGTCGTGATTTAGAGCATTTCCATCACCCCAAATGTTCCCTTGTGCCTCTTAGAGTCAAGGCCCGTTGCAAGTTCCTGGCCCCTGAGCTTTGTCTTACTGTGCTCTACTTCTAGGAACTGCATAAATACCGAAGAGTGAGATTGCTGTTATGTGGTTAGTGGATGCTTAACTTTATAAGAAACTGCAAACTAGTTTGGAAAGTGACCATACCACCTGCAAACTATGGGAGTTACTGTTTATATTCTCACCAGTACTTGCTATCATTACTAATTTTTCATTTTAGCTATTTTATGGGTATTTAAGTAGTACCTTATTGAGGTATTGCATTTATCTAACTATTAATGATGTTGAGCACCTTTTCCTGTATTCATTTGCCATGGCCATGTGCTTATTTGCTTTACAGTCATTCTTTGCTTGTTTGTTCATTTTTTTTTTTTTGCTCATTCAAAAAATTGACTTACCTTCTTATTTTTGGGTTGTTACGAGTCTTTATATATTCTAGGTCAATTATTTTTAAAATATGGTTTTTGTATTATTACATGTTTTTAATATATATTTTTAAACCTTTGAGCTGCAGATTTAGCTCATCTAATTTATGAAAAGTGTCCTTCATATGTCCTAACTGGCAAAACAGGGGCTCTTGTTAAACCAATCAGCCAAATCAGACTTTCTGTCAGAAAAAAAAAATCCAACTTCATTTTTTAATTCTAATTAATATATCAATATGGGTTTGGATTATCCTCAAGAGAGGTTTTTTTGGCGGGGGGTGTGTAAAACGTTGGGGATGGAAATGCTAGCATGTTCATGGAGATTTTTCTTCACTCCCACTCTAGAGTATTTCTACATTAAAATATTCCAACACAGGTAAAAAATACCCTGTTCCTATTAAAAATAGAGCTTCCCTATGACCCTGCAATTGCACTACTGGGTATTTACCCCAAAGATACAGATGTAGTGAAAAGAAGAGCCATCTGTACCCCAATGTTCATAGCAGCAATGGCCACGGTCGCCAAACTGTGGAAAGAACCAAGATGCCCTTCAACGGACGAATGGATAAGGAAGATGTGGTCCATATACACTATGGAGTATGATGCCTCCATCAGAAAGGATGAATACCCAAGTTTTGTAGCAACATGGACGGGACTGGAAGAGATTATGCTGAGTGAAATTAAGTCAAGCAGAGAGAGTCAATTATCATATGGTTTCACTTATTTGTGAAGCATAAGAAATAACATGATGGGGACATGGGGAGATGGAGAGGAGAAGGGAGTTGAGGGAAATTGGAGGGGGAGATGAACCATGAGAGACTGTGGGCTCTGAAAAACAATCTGAGGGTTTTGAAGGGGCGGGGGCTGGGAAGTTGGGCTAGCTTGGTGGTGGGTATTGTGGAGGGCACGTATTGCATGGAGCACTGGGTGTTGTGCATAAGCACTGAATTCTAGTACACTGAAAAGTATTTAAAAAAACAAAAAATATACAAACAAAAAAAATATGAAAAAAAATACCCTGTTCCAAAGTCTTAAACAGATATGTATGTAATCAATTAAAAAGATAAGAAGCCTTTCACAGACACTATTATTTTGAATTATTCCTTTAGCTGGTGCTCAAGTCTTGTCTTTTCCCCTGGGCCTCTCCACCATAGTAGATGAGGGGTGGCTAGAATAGGCTTTTCCTTTCAACGGGAGAGCCCTGCCAAGAAAGGGGAGGTGGGGAGGGGGAACCTAGGGCAAGCAGCCCTGGGGCATCTCAAGCAGGGGAGTTTGGGGAAAGCACACATATGGAAATTGAAGAAACGGAAACTGATTCCCTATCCATGCCTGCACACCCCTTGGACAATTTCAAGAACTCCCAGGAGGATCCATAACATAGTATAAAGACTCTTGTGCTCAACTAATGTGGTTTTTGAAGAGGCAAACGCGTGAGAGGCAATGGGTTGTCAAATATTCCAAGAAAGATAAATTGTTTCCTGCTGGAAGGGAGTCAAGTTTCCTAGAGGGACAACAGAGTAATGTCTTTGAGGAGTCAGATGGGGCTCATATCCAGAATTTCTTCAATCCAGTTGGTGAGAGACTTTAATGCACTGCTACCATAATTGAAGTCTCTTTCTCTGTGTCTATTTATGTTCTCTCTCTCGCTATATACATGTCCATATATATTCATATTCATGTTTATACATTACGCTATGTATGTAAATGTAAAATTTTCATAAAAGGTGATAGTAGTCTTATTTATCAGTACATGTCATACTTTTATTATTATTTTAAATAGTTGTCATTGTCACACTGTTTTTAAGTCTTTGATTAATGTTCCCCCAGTGTGATTTGCTTGGGGACAACCTCAATCTGTATCTGTGGGAGACCCAATTATTAGGATATTTAATTAAGATTTTCTTTCAGGCACTTCTCAGAGAACAATCTAATATTAGAGAAAGCCCACCTTATTTATATCTCTACAATTGAACAATGAAGAAATCTTGACAGTTGTCACAAAGACTCGCATAGACCAAACATTACAAAAATTATTTTCATTTATTTAAGCCTTTAAAATAAAATATTCATTTAATATGATACTCGCAGAGGCAATAAAATACATAATTTAGTCGGCTTTTCAAACTCATTGAAAAATACAGAGCTGTCATTTTGCAAAGCTCAGCTATTTTTCTTCCCTCGAGCATATCAGGGAAAAAACCACAACTCACAAGATACCATTCCATGTGAGAAAGCCAAGTTTTGCCTCACATATCTGGGTCCTATAGGGAGGAAAAGCCTGCTCGCTTCAGCTGCCGGCATCCGGATCCTCGACTCTGGGTGTGTTGAAGTGATCATCTGAATTCACTGTGTGGCTTCAGTACACCTGCTTTTTTTCTGTTTGATGAGGAAAGCACAGGAGGTACTTAACAGACACTCCCAGTGTCTTTCTCATGCACCCTCAGAAGCGTATTCTTTGAAACTCCCTAATGGAAAAGCTGTACCATCTCTTCCCTACTGGCCTTTAATAAAAATCTTTAGTCCCTTTTAATATATTTGTCTAATGATGAAAAAAAAAATAGGAGCTTTATTCAATTGTAAAGTGACCCGCCTATAAAAAGGCATAAGTATTACAATTTTAAAAGCATATTCCCTCATCGTCCATTGAAAGCTCAGAGGTGATCTTCGTGTTCTTTGAATGCTGAGGAACACCAGCAGGATCTGAACTCACCTCAATAAAACACAAAAGGCCCTTTGGATCCCAAACACTCCAAAGGAAATCTATGAGGCAGGGAAAATGTCTAAATGGAAAACAGAACTAAACCACTGTGATCTGAGTTAAGAATGGGCCCGCTTTTGCTGCAGAATGAAGGAAAAGAAATTCAATTAGATCCAACATGGGGCCAGTTGTTTCCCCCTTGACACGGAGCCCTGCTGCCATTGATCAAATCCTGCCTGCTTCCTCTTGTGACGCCTACTCACAGCGCGCAGACAACCCACTTGGCAGTGCCCACCCTACTTCTGGGCCCTGGGCATGTCCTCTTCTTCAAATACTGTTTAATACCCACTTCCCTTGTGGCTCCTTGATTTCATTCTTTTTATTGGTAACATCTAACTCACCCTTATCATGCACTTCAAGTGGGCCTTTATTATCGGTGCTTTTCCTTGCATTTCCCATCATGTCCCATGTAACTGAGCTCACTCACTAGAGTAGGGGTGATTTTTGCAGGACCTCTGCAGTCTTTGAGCCTCCTGGCCCCTCCCCGCTCCATGATGCTTACTGTGGGGCCTTCCCGTGAGCTGAATAGACCTGCCTCCTACAGGCAAACCTTGAAGAAGCCCCTTTCTAGGGCTTGAAGAGCTCTTTGCCAAATTTAAGACATAGGAAAGAATTCTGCTTTTCCTAAAAAAAACTAGGGGTGTCATTGGACTCCTGAGGCAAAGCAACCCATGTATAAGGTCCCTGATGAGTATGGGCCTGATTCTAATTTGGTGATTGAATTCTATTTAGTAATTCTTTTCTCTTATTTTTGCTTTTGGGCTGTCCCTGGAGAAGACTGACTTTTTTTTTTTTTTTTTTTTAAATACGGGAAGTCAGGTATTTGTCCATGTTACATTACAAAGTTATATAAATAAATAGGTTACAACATTTTCAAAGTAGTAATTAATATGTCGGCGGAAGATGTTCATTTCAATCTTTTTACAATCATAAATACTGAAGAAAATCTTGATCATTTTATAATAATAACAACAATTCATTGCATCTATATTAAGATACGAAAGGTCAGGTTACGAGATTCTAGTTAAGAATCTGTTCAGGAGTTAGGACGTTCTCAGTGTTACCAATGTCAGTTTTAGCCGGAGGTCCGAGGATATTTCTTGGGCATATTTCAAAGACCGTATATATATATGTATATATATATATATATATATATATATATATATAAATATTTGTCACATTAAGGATTTGGACCACCAGTCACTCGGTACCAAAACCAATGTATGGATTCAACTGGAGTTTAAATTTTCACTTTAACTTTTTCCTGCCAAATATCTCATCAAAACAAATAAATCTTGTTAACAGAAGCATGTACTTTTAGAATTCTTCTCTTTTGTCCAGTCGGTGTCTACCTTCCATCTGGTTGAAATCCTTCATTCACCTTATGGAGCGATGACCCGGAGACCATTTCATTGTCTTTGTTCTCTGAAAATTCCACATTATTTTTTCCATGACATTTCTTGTATGCCACATACACTAGAAAGTAATACACAGGAGGTTAGTGGAGTTTCATAACAATTAGCTGCAAGCTTTTTTTGGGCAGTGATTACAATCTGTGGCTCAAAATCAGCTTGCACTTTCTGTAGGATGCATGCTGCTTAGAGAAAGTGGAAGACGTTCTTTAATTCCGCAGCCAGCCGTGGTGGGAAGGATGGTTATATTTCCTAGCAAGGGGAGGTGAGCAGTGTGTGTGTGTATACACATGCAACATGCCCATGAATGGGGTGGTGGAAAGGGGTGAATCAGCCCATGTGGTTGCAATTTTGAGCCATATTTTCTATATAAGTTTTATCTGTAATAAGAGTACTATTTTTAAAACTACACAGTTGATTTTTCTTCTACTTCTCAATTAGTTCCAAAGTCAACAGAGTGAGAGAAAGTATTATTTATAGGAACTTCACACTTAAAATAGATATAATAATATTGTCTATCTCAGAGGGTAATTGTGAATCTTCAAAAAAAATAATATAGTAAGATGCCTAGTATGGCCCTGGGAGAGTAGTTACTGCTCAGGAAATGTTACCTCTCATGATACACAGCTGAGAGAGACAAGGATCTGCTTCAAAGATCTTAATATGTCACGATCCATGTCTCCTTATTGGTCCCTTTAGCAATATATTAATTTTGAAGCCACTGAGCTATTGAGTCTATTGAACTGAGCTTGTGGTTAATTAAAATAGTCCAGCAGTTTTATTATAAATTGTTTTCAGCTGGGACTTCTTCAACACACACCACCTATTTTTTTTTTTTAAAGATTTTATTTATTTATTTGACAGACAGAGATCACAAGTAGACAGAGAGGCAGGCAGAGAGAGAAGGGGGAAAGCAGGCTCCCTGTGAGCAGATATGCTGATGCGGGACTCGATCCCAGGACCCTGGGATCATGACCTGAGCCGAAAGCAGAGGCTTAACCCACTGAGCCACCCAGGCGCCCCACACACCACCTATTTTATTTAACCAAATTGTTTATTCTCTTCTTTCCTTCTTCCTTTTCTTCCCCTCTCTCTCTCCCTCCTTTCCTCCCCTTCCCCTTCCTTCCTTCTTTCCTTTCTTCCTTCCTTCCTCCCTCTATCCCTCCCTCCTTTCCTTGCTTCCCTTTGTTCTCTCCTTTCTTCAGTCCTTCCTCTCTTCCTCCCTCTGTCCCTTCCATTCCTCTTTTCCTTATTCCAGAAAAATTAAAGCTTCTAATCCTTTTACCAAAATATGTTTCCAGGCACTGCATGTAATTAATAATGATGACTTCCTCATCTTTATTTTTACTGATAAATATGTGGGGAAGTATAAGACCAATACCAGTACCTGCTTTCCCATCATTCCTTTGGTTTATTTATGAGTCTCTTTTGAGTTAGTTATTCAACTAGCAAATTCACTGAATTGTTCTATCAACCAGTCTGCTTTCTCTGGCTTTCTAGTAGACATCATTAGCTAATTATTTGGAAAAATCTCAAGGTGTACCAAATTGGGTGTATGTCTATCATATATGACAACAAGGTAATTAGACCATGGACCCCTGTCTCCTGTGTGAGTGATAGATCAGTGGAAAGTTTCGAATGGATCCGGAGAGTCTTATATGAGAAGGAAAACTCTTCTTTGAGAATAGTGTTCTGGACAGTAGCACAGAGAAGAGTTAGTGCCCACGGGCAAGTGCAATACCTATTGGAGTGAACAAAGCCAAACCAGACACAAACAACACTGGACCACTGGGCATTCTACAACTTAACACTGCCATTATTTGTGTCTTTCACCTTCACTATATAACCCTCCTTAAAAATCAATGAGCTTAAGGTATCAGTCTCTTTATTTAGAAAAAAAAGCAGAGTTGAAAAATAGAGGTTAAACATATCAGTCCCTGGAGAACAAAATGCAAGGCAAGCTTTAACTAGGTGAAGGCCAGCAGGTGGCAGGTGCTGAGGACTAGAGCTGGAAGCTACGGTAGAGGAAAATGAACAACCAGGTTAGTTATCCCTAGGACTTGAAATAAGGATGTGTTTGCTTTGACTGTTTCAATTATATGGACATTACGCAGTGTAGGCACACATGAACATGCACACATATCTGTCTTCCAGTATAACTTAGCCTGATAGATATCCCTTGTATACCATTGTTTTGGATAAATAGCCTATATTTACAAAGCATATCAAGATGATGATCTGGAAAAAATGCCCAGCTTGGGGTTTCTGGAAGCATGTAGAAAGACACACAATAAAATTCTCCTAACAGGTTAATATGTCTCCCTAATTATTGAGAAAAGGAAAGCTGATGGAGAGAATTGACTTCTATTACTTATCATTTAAAAGTAATAACTGTATAGAGTATATAAATGTAAAAATACATAAATATATAAAATATATAAAAATAAATAAATACTCTTTACTAGAACCTTCTGATAAAATTGCAATCTTCTTGGGACGTCATGGTAACATAGGTGGCTTTTCCCATCCATTTTTTTTTTTTTTTTTACGACCAGAAGAAGGGAGTTTAACTTATGTCATCCACTGCCACAAAATATTATTTAAAAAAAAAATGCCATGTTAGCCCCCTGAGGCTTTCTCAAAGAGGAACATCATCAGCAACACGTGATTCGCATTACTCCTTACTTCCTAGGAATATTGCTGCGAAGGCAAGCTGGAAGATGCTGTAGATGAGCGGGAAGGTAAACACGACGTTGAGTTCCTCCTGGGTGAAGGAGAGCTGCACGATGGTGGAGCACAGCTGAGTGTTCTGCATCCCTGTTTCCAAAGCAACTGTCCGGCACCTATGAGACGCGTTAAGAGGAGTTACCCTTTTGTTGTCAGTAGTTTTTACTTTGTTATTGAATAATGCTGGAAGCAGATATAATGTGGGAGCGCCTGGGTGGCTCCATTGGTTAAGCCCCCAACTCTTGATTTCAGTTCAGGTCATGATCTCAGGGTCGGACATTGAGCCCCATAGGGCTCCGTGCTGGTTGTGGAGACTGCTGGAGATTCTCTCCCTCTTTCTCTGTTCCTGCCCCTCTTTCCACTTTGCACACTTGAGTGTGTGCTCTCTCTCTCTCTCAAAAAAAAGCAGACATAATGAGAACAAGTACATATATGTGTATATATTCATACCTGCTTTAAATGTATATATTTATTCAACATGTACTTTTACTTAAGCTACGTAGATATATAACTTCTTAATACTTCTTAATATATATTATTATATACTATATAAATATTCTCTCTATATACATAGATAATATCTGGTCCTAGTTACAATTTCTTCTTTTTAAAGATTTACCCTTCCTTTTGACAGAGAGAGAGACTGTGCATGAGGGTGGGTGGGAGAGAGGCAGAAGGAGAGGGAGACAAGCAGACTTCCTGCAGAGCAGGAATCCCCATGTGGGCTTGATCCCAGGATCCTGAGATCATGACCTGAACCGAAATCAAGAGTGGGATGTTTACCCAACGGAGCCACCCAACTGTGCCAACCCTACTCACCTTTTATGATTGTTATGATATTGAGAAAATGGATATAAAACTCTACAAAAGTTAAAAAAGCATATGCAAATAAAACCATTCTTGTTACTGTTTTCTCATTAAAAAAAAATTTAAAGATAATTTTTTTTTGTCCAGACAAACAAAGAACACCAACTCGCTTATTTAGTCCCCTGAGCAGTGGAATAGATCTATATTTGTGTCTATATATTATATATCTGTGTGTATCTTTGTATCTGTATATATGTGTGTATATGTATGTATATATACTTATATATAAAGACTATTTATATTATGGCATAATCTTTATTAGTAGGTAATATATTCAATATAAATAAAATTACATTTTGAATAATACATATACATTTAAAGCAGACATTTATAAATTAAAAATACAGATATGAAAAGAGCAGGATCATTTATATTAGTGTTCCATAAATTCAAAGTGGGCTCATTTCACTCTTTTCGATTATGTCCTTGGTAACTGTGCAGAGCACAGAGCAGGAGCTGAGAAAACACTCAAGATAGAGTATTTGTTAGAGTTCTTTCAGTTTTAAGTTGGAATTGTTTTTCTGACTAAATCTTGATTAAAAAAAAAAAAGTTTACCAGGTAGATGTTATTGCCCCATTCTGCAGATGAGAACAGTCAGAGGAAGAGTGAGTGCCTGTCCTGAGGTCCCAAGGTCAGTAACTGGTAGGCCCAGGTCAGCTTGACGACATATATGTAACACTCTCTACTACCCAGTGCTGCTCATCTCCCAACCTCATACATGCTCCGGCGCTGACACCTGCTTTTTTTTTCGCCCCATGGATTCAGATGGGCTGGTAGGAGAGGAAAGGTTTCTACTTGGGACCAGACTCATACATGCTAACCCCAGTTCTAACATCAGTGCCTTGGGATGATGAGTACATCCTGCCGCTGGCTGGAGGAGCCCTTGTGAGTGACAAGGCCAGCCTGAGTGCTTTTGCTGAAGTTACTCTGTTTGGAAAATAAGAGTGTGAGACATTGAAAGGGTCAATCCGCATTGTGTGGGGAATGGTCCCCAAGCATTTGAGCAACAGAGAGGCTGTCAGTATTTTCTTTCTGGGGGGCTTATATAACTTAGAAATGAATGATTCTATATCATGACATATTCGGAAATGGGGTGAATGTTATTAAGGGTGAAAATTTTGAATTTTTATCAGTATTTACAGCTGTATGGGTTGAATTGTTTCCTCCCAAATGGATATGCTGAAGTCCTAATGCCCAGGACCTCAGAATGTGGACTTATTTGGAAATATAGTTATCACAGATATGCTTAGTTAAGGTAAAGTAATTAGGGTGGGCCCTAATCCAGTATAACTGGTGTCCTCATCATAAGGGGACATTTGAATACAGAAACATTCATAGAAGAAAGACAATGTGAAAACAGCCATCTATAAGCCAAGGAGACAGGCCTGGGACAGATTCCCCCTCACAGCCCTCAGAAGGAACCATCCTTCTGACTTGCTGATCTTTGGACTTCTGACCTCCAATACTAAGTGAAAATAGACTTCTGTTGTTTAAACCACCCTGTCTGGTGTACTTCCTTACAGCAGCCCTGACAAATGCATACTACAACTCTTACAGAAGAAAACTTCCAGTCTGATTTACCAAAACACCATACCTGTGCCAGGGTTGACCAGATATTCTAGCCAGTAAAAACCCTAGAGAGTATCCGGCCAAAGGAAATAGCGTTCCTATGATCCACAGTTTGGGAGCGATGATCCAGGCACTCTGGTATAGGATTCCTCCAACGACAGCTATGAGCACAATAAGGATTGCACCTGTGATGGACCCGATCTGGAAGTAAGACACAAGCAGACCCAACAGCTGAGACAGTGAAGTTGTGCTGTGTATTCCCCTCCTGATGACTGTGGTCAGATTACCAGAAACTGCGGTGTTTGTCCTATGTTCTCATTTTTTAGAAAATAGCAAGACCTCTAATGTCCATGCTCCATTAGCCTGAAGAAGATGTTCTAGCTTGGAAATTATCCTTCTTGGAGAGGAAGAAAGCCAAGTCAGCAAGAACTGGAAGACCTGGCCTCCAGATTCAACTCCTCCTGCTCTCCTTCCTTTGGTAAGTCACACAACTTCTACTAGTCCTGCTTTCTTCATCTGTAACTGAAGATAAAATGTTGCCCTAGATACTTTTCATGATGATGATAGTGAGAAAAGGGATATAAAACTCTACAAAACTTAAAAAATCATATGCAAACAAACTACTGTTATTCTGTTTTCTCCTTTTCACATTAAAAAAATTGAGATTATATATATATATATATATATATATATATTTTTTTTTTTTTTTTTTTTTTGGTCCAGAGGAACAAGGAACACTGGCTAGCTTATTTTGTCTCCTGATCAATGGGATATATGTATGCCTGCATCTACATCTATCTATCTATACCTTTATCTGTATTAATATCTGGATATTTATATCCTCTGTGTCTTTATCTTATCCATATCCATCTCACCTAGGTAGAATACAGCTGGTGAAGGGGAATGCATGGTTACTGATTACTAATGGGTACTAACATCTACCAGTTGCCAGGTGCTGAACTGGCCATATGGATTCAGAGATAAGAAACAGATGATCTATTTTCAAACAGCTCTCTTGGTCTATTTTATAATACAGACCCACAGAACAGAGATCAGAGCCAAGTGCCATGGGAGTACAAGGTAGAGTAAAAGCAGGAGGCAGTGTTTGAGTTGAGTATCTCAAAGTGGGCATAGTATTCTGCCCTGTAGTGGGATCAGGAAGGGCGTTCTAGAAGAGTGGATGGCATATCTAACAACATCAAGTCCCCCTAGATGGAGGATTATAATATAATGAGAAAACTGATTCAGAATTCACCAGAACTAATTTGGAATTCACACTGTGGAGCATTTGATTTTCCAACCTATGGCATGGGACACTTACCTTAAGTATGATCTTGGCTTTATGGGGCCATTTGTGATTAACAAACATTCCAATGGAAACAGGAACAACAAGAGCGACCAAAGATGTACCTAAATATGACAGAAGCGACATTTCATCAGCAGAACACAGAGCACAGGACAGAGGAAAAGAAAAGAGTAGCAGCTTGAAGAAATCTTGGTCGGTCTCCCTTCTTGAACACCCAAAACAGACTCAAGCAAAACAACAATAAACTCTCCATCTTTACCCACTTCAGTAAATAATTTCATACTGCTGATACAGCCTTGGTAATAGGGATGATATAAATCCTTTTTGGTGCTCTTTATACTGACACTTTTTTAGTTTCAATTTATTGGAATCTTGGCTTCTTTGCTCTTCGGATCTTTATATCTTAGGAAAAACACCTCTTTAAACTTTGTGTATATGTTGATGTTTGTGGGGGTACACACAGATATCATACATCCCCCTGTTACTTCCTCATAGTAGAGATAAAACAAAAAGTTCAAAATTCTCCAGGCATTCCATGGGCTAATGACTTCTGGCTCAGACTGAGCTCGGTTATTCAAATCTACGGCAGAGAGGTGAGAGAAGAGGTTGAAAAAGTGTGCTTTAAATTTTCTGTGAGATAATATATTTGGCGACCTCTCAAGTAATTATAATTCTTTGCAGAAACGTGCTCACCCAGCCAGATAAAAGAGTCGTACTTCAATTTCTCTGTGTTAAATTTACTGCTGTTCCCATGACATGTGGTTTGTTCCTCCATGTTACTTAACACTCATTGGTCCAATCACTGCTTTTATATAATATAGTACCAACAACTTCGAACTTCTGATGGGCTGTTTCTTTTTCAAATATCTTTTTAAAGCAGTAGGGGAAAGTGAAATTGAATAACGAAATTTCGAAAGTGGTTTTTACTTAGCATTGGAGTAGATTCAATGAGGACTGGAAAATGGATTCTAGATTTCAGGGCTGTAAATATGAATTTAAAATGAACACAACAGTGATGAAAACATAATTTCTTTGTAGCCTTCTGGTCTTCCTGGCAATATAAAGGTCAGCAGTTACTTTTTCCCAGAAATTACTCAAAGGGATTAAGTCATGGCCAGGAGTACCTACAGCAGGAAAAAAGAAAGATGGGAGGACAGGATGGGAGAAAATGGTGGAACACAGGGTATGGAAAAGAGTTGTTGATAAACAGGCTGGTGAGAGCTCCCAGAAAAATCCCCTTTGGGAGGAAGGAGACTTCCTCCCTGGGGTGTCCAGACTATTCTCCAAATTGTGTGAAGTTTGTAGGCCTTAAATGAAAACCATCTTGATATGCATTGATTATAGTGTGGTAACTTAAATTGGTGCAAATGCTGTGCTTGGAATGTCAGTGTGGTTAGGTTTGGGTACTGTATACTCTAAATGTGTTGGCTCTGTGAGGGGAAGGACCCTCTCCCCCTGCCTCACCATGGTCGGGCCCCTCATGCTGAGTCTTTATGTCCTCCCTAAGGCTATAGGATCTCCAGCCCAAGACTATAGGATAAGCCTGCAAGCAGGACCACCTGCCAAATCATGTTTCCTCTCACCAGAGGCGGCCATGGACAGTTTTCCCGGACTAGAAGTTGACTGGAAAAGACACTCTTTGCCCTTCCTTGCACTCGGAGTGTGCGGCTCCCACCTGAAGAGGTGGGTTGGTGTGACTCTTGTCTCCCCAGTGGGGTAAAGATCCTCTGTTCTTCTCAGGGCTGTTTTCCCTCTTCTTTAAGCGCCCGCACCACCCCACCCCACCCCCGCCCCGTGTCAAAGGCCTGTTCAGTTAGACCGGAAAGCACAGCTTGCGGTTGCACCACCTGAACCATAATTTGGCCTTGATCGAGCTCACAGAGCACATATAGGAGGAAGGAAAGGTGGATAAAAGCGAGAGGCGGACAGTCACAGTGGGGTCGTGGAGCCAGGTTGGCTCAGAGTGGAACCCTACAGACCGTGGGAGGGTGCAAACCGCCCAACCCCTCTGCGCTCTGATTTCCCCGTTTGTGAAGTGGGTAGAATTACGTCTAGCTTCCGCTGCTGCTGTGGGAATTAGGTGATGAGGCAGGTGCGCAGTGCACAGTGCACGGCGCTGGACACCATCCAAGAGACCGCGGAGTGGGAGGCAGGAATGGCAACCGGTGGCAGCTCTTTTCAGTGGGGCCAACTGTGGGGTCGCCCTCCTGCACCTCCACGTGCCCATGGGAGGGCTCAGCGAGGGTGTTTTCCCTTCAGAGCGAGTGGACATCGTGGGGAGCCTGGGTTTGGGGTCCTGCCCACAGACAGCATGCGCGGCCCAGGGGCACTTCCAGCTCCCTGCTCATCTGGGACAAATGAAACCTTTACCTCGGGCCTTAGCTCCCTTCTCTAGAAAGTGTTGAGAACAACTTGTGAAGTAATCAGGTTGCTTGTTTTCTTAAAGGTCTAGACAAAGCAATAGCAGGAAGGTTAAGTTGGAAAACAAGCCTGGGCAAAATGGTGAATAAGCAGAGTTAATATTTTTGTTTCTTCAAATTCATTATTATTATTATTATTTTAATATTTTCCTCTTCTTTTCTCTTTTTTTTCCTATTTTCTTTTCTTTTTGCCCTGACCTCTTTTCTGATGACTTTTACCTCCACTGAGATGCTAATTACTCTTTTTTATGTTCTCTTTCTTTCAAAATTTCACATTAAAGGGTGTGGTATAAGTCATTCATACTATATTTCAAATTATTCAATATTACCATGGAATGTTTTCCAGATGGGAATGGATATCTAGAGGAGAATATTTTAAAGCTTAAAGTAGTTTTTTAAAAGATTTTATTTATTTATTTGACACAGAGAGACACATATTTATATATTTGACAGAGGGAGACACAGTGAGAGAGGGAACATGAGCAGGGGGAATGAGAGAGGGAGAAGCAGGCTTCCCACTGAGCAGACCCTGGGATCATCACCCCAGCTGAAGGCAGACGCTTAACTACTGAGCCACTCAGTCACCCCAAGCTTAAAGTATTTTTTAAAACAATAAGTAATACAGAATTAAACTCCTTACTCAGCAGACAGGTTCTTTGGGAGACCTACAATGCACACCATGCAAACAGTCTACATTGTTTGAGTTGAAGGAAGATGCTTTCCTGGGGAGTGGACTGAGAGTTAAGGACCGTGAGGCATAGGAGGTGATGATTCTGCAGGGTCACCCTAAAACCTGTTTGTGGGTGATTATGTCTGGTATGATGGAGTTGCCCAGATCAGTAAAAAGACCTTGTGCAGAGAAATCCCATATTGAGGAAGATATGCCAATACAGGTCGTCCCTGATTAGTATTTTCAAAGTTTGCTCAAATTCAGTTGTGTAGGCCCCAATCCCATTTTTATCATGGAAACAATCTTTTGTAGAAACAAAGGATTTTCGATACAGCTGTCCAGCTTCCCATGCCATCAGGAATTCCTTTACAAATATCCTTCTGAGTCATGACTTAGCTTCGCTTACACTAAGCTCCCTTCAGTGGACACCCACACCTCCCGAGGCAGCCGGTCAGCTGAATAATGACTATGCAGTGTGCCATGTACCTGGCGATATGTACTGTCTCACTTGTATCTCATCTTTTATGACTACAACTCTGTGGGAAATGCCTGGTTTGGGAGGGCTTGGGAAGTGGTTCATCTTACCCTTGATCCCATGTAACACAAACGACTTAATTTCCCACTGTCATCTGTTGTCCCAGAAACAGAAAAACAGCCCCTTTGGGGTGGGGGTAAACATCTGGGAGCAACATGAGTGGAGACAGGGTCATGACTAGCAGACTTGACTCCTGCGCTATGGTAAACACCAGTCACCTTTCCCTCTTCATAGTGGCTCGCAGTCAAGTGTTATCTACAGTATGTTTCATCTGGTAGTTTCCAAGTGCCACACTCCTGATTGCTTACTAGGTGCCCTAATTTCAAATCATTGGTAGATTTTTTTTTTATTTTAATATTTCTTTGATCTGAATGTCTGGGAGCAAACTCATGTTCCCACGAGCTAATTGTACTATGGGTTATGTAAAGGACAGAGCCTCTTGTGTCCCAGCCATCTTGGCTTCCTGAGGTTCAGCCAGCTAAGCCTTAAGTCAGCCCCTCTACCTGATGATTTCGATAGAGGAAAAGCAAGTTTTCCCGTGGGGTCAAGGTTTGGCATTTGGATTCTGTCAACTTGCACTGAAATGCGGCGTGAGTTGTAATGCAATCCCAATAGAGCCGGTGCAACCTGGGTCTGAGCCTGGCCTGAAGATAAACAGAATAGGAGGGGGTATTCATGACTTACTTACCTATGTTACTAAAGGGAATGACGATCGTCCCAGAGTTGACCCACATTTTGGTATAGATATAGAGGCACAGCGGCATCATTCCCAGGGCAAGCAGCGTGGAGCATGTGGTCATGCTGATGCTGAAAGGAAATGGGCAGGTTGATTCATCCACCTGGGCTTTCTAGGGGGAGAGCTTACTTCATGGTGCAATTTGGGATTAGGAAGTCTCACAAAAGGTGCTCTGACAGCAGCGGCATCTAGGCTGATGGAGATGGATACAGACATGTGCCCATCTCTGTGCAGGTCCCAGCCTTGGGCAAAATGCTGAGATCTGGATTTGTTTTTCTACTTTGTCTTGGGTCTTTCCTCCCTCCCCATGGGTTCTCAAGGATCAATCTCAAGGTTCTCAAGATAGTTAATGGCTGTTTTAATTTATTATTTAGGAAGGTGCAAAGTGCTTGGACACTCCACCGTTTGGAGTTCCCGTCAGAGAAGAGCAAACACATCTATACCAGCCAAGACTTTAGGGGCTTTGCTGTGTCTGTCTGTACTGAGACGAGTTGGGTCTCCCTGGACCTTTGGAGGAGAACACATACCCAAGAGAGGGAGCCTCAGTGTCTTTTTTGAAAGCAGACAGATTATTTTCCCAATGCCTGTGGCTTGAGAAAGAAAGAGGAAGCCGAGCGGGCAGGGGAGGCCTGGATTCTATTTTCCACTAAGAAATTTACCAAACGTGTGTCCAGAAAAACCAGGATTTGGTACTGTTCCTCCTGAGAGCATCTGTGTTTCAGTGAGTGGACCTGGCTTGGTCAGCGGACTTTGGCTTTTGACATGGAAGAATTCATGGAATGGTGCTATTTTCAGCAATGTGACAGTGAACGGAAGAGAGGTTTTTGGGCAGTGGGTCTTCCTGGTCCTGTCTAAGGGCCATGAGCCCAGAGGCACATTCTCTTCCTGGGATACTGAGCTGTTAAATGTCTGGGCCAGACATTAAAGCCAGACACTGGCTGGGTTGGAAGCAGGCGTGGCCACTTAACTACACAAGTACTATATTCTTTGGGTAATTTACTTGACTTCCTTTTGCCAGCTTCCTTATCTGTGAAATGAAGATAAAATTGTCGCCACCTCATAGGCTGTAAGGACTAATGACCCAATGAGTCCAGTACTTAGAGTAATGCAAGGCTTTTATTAAAATTCAGTTACTGTGTAGCCATCCAGCCATTGTGTGTATGCATGTGTGTGCGTGTGCATGTGTGTGTGTTTGCGTGTGTGTGGGTGGGGAGGGGGCTTCTGGCATAATACAGAATCAGGAAACTGGAGAAATTTTTCTGAAAGTTCTTTCTCCAAAAGTTGTAGCATTGGAGACTATCAGAGTAGTAATTTCTTAAAGGTATTATATGTGGACTTAAAGGAAAATGTGAAATTATTTATATCACCTGTGCCCTCCCATTCCCCTGCCCTCCACAAACACCAACAACCACACTACACAAGTGTTAAGGGAAACAGCTGGAGGTAAGGAATTTCATTTTAACGTATGAAGCAGTTTTGGCACGAAAATAAGCGTTGTGGCAATAATTTTATCAGGGGCTTAACTTCCTTAATAACCATTAAAAAAAAAACCAGATGATCTCACTTAAAATGTGTTTAAAGATTTTAGGAAAAAAAAATACTTGTCTTAGTGCAGCTAAAATAATATAACACCAACCAGTGCTAAGGATGTACGTAAAACATTTCCAAGAAGTTCCATCTATTTATTGTGACAGGTTAACTTAATTGAGATACAAAAAAGGGATGCTAAGGCAGAATCCAAAACCAGAATAATACTTTTCAGGAACAGTCCTACTTATCATTAAAATACTGGAGTTTATAAACTCTCTCCTTTCCTTTGACATTATCTTTCTTATTTTTATTTACTTATTTTTTAAAGATTTTGTTTATGACAGAGAGAAACACAGCAAGAGAGAGAACACAAGCAGGGGTAGTGAGAGAGGGAGAAGCAGGCTTCCCGTGGCGCAGGAAGCCTGAAGCAGGCTTGATCCCAGGATCCTGGGGTCATGACCTGAGCCAAAGGCAGATGCTTAACGACTGAGCCACCCAGGAGCCCTCTTTTTTATCTTTTATTTAAAAAACAAATTAGAATGGATTTAAGGTTATGGCCATAATGAAGTCACTTTTATTTCAGCAAGTCTGGTGTACTTTCCAGAGTGAAGAGGACAGGAGAGGGGTGCACGAAAGAAAGTGTTTTCTACCTGGATCGTAGAGCAAAAAGGTGGCCAAGAATTTTTGTTTTAAACTATGAGAACAGCATTTCAAAGGAAGTCTGTTTCTTTCTTTGTTTTTTCTTTCAAATTTCTTTGGGAAAGCTTCAATTTTGAATTATTGCTAAGACAATTTATGAAGTTGTATCATGGTTTTGAGTTTGGCAAGAATAGTTTCTTAAAGAACATGAGAAAGGACAAGTCAACAGTTGGAGAAGGGAATGGTCTAGCTTTAGTGGGCCACATTGACCGTGAGGCATTGCAGAGGTATAGGAGACTAGATGGCCCAGAAGTTGATGCCATTTAAACTAATATGAGAACAATATCAAGCCACTCAAAATGAGATGAAAAACAATTCATAGGTAATAGTTTTAGGGAGCAATATAGGGGAATAGATTAGCAAAAGAAAATCATTTTACTTGAATGAAATCTGAAATTTTATAAGAAGCATAGGTGTCAATGTAGAAATACTACCATGAATTTTTTTTGGAATGAGGAAAAACATAAGAAAAGCAAAAATATCTCTTGTCTTTAATTTTTGGGTTTAGCTCTATTAAAGGATTTCTTTTTAGAAATAAAAACATTAAATGAGAATTCAGTAAATGTTGAGAAATTTGGTGACATTAGTGATGAGGAATGCCAAGACTGTTATCATATTAGAAGTGAAACACCAAATTTGAAAGATCAAAGTGTATACAGATAGTGCTAGATATTGGGAATGTGGTAAGATTTAGAAACAATGTTGAACAAAGGTTAAGAGTCTGGGTAGGGATAACTGGATAAGTCTGGATCCAAATTATAATTTTGACATGTACTGCCTTTGTGACTTTGGTGAAGGTTATGAGCCTTAATTTTATCATCTGTCAAAGGCAGAAAATCATAGTATTATCTCAAGAGGATTATCTTGAGGGTTGAGTACACCAATGTATATGGAATACTGGTACTGTGCATGACTCCTAACAGTGCCTGGTCAATGCTAGCTAGTAAAATAAAAATAAATACTACATGAGAGAAATAAAGTTTGGTTACTTATCAGGAAAAACAGAAAAAGTCGAATACTCTTAGGTTAGCTCTTAGAGTAGAGAGGAGCTGGACATCTATGTGGTTTCAATAGGAGAGATTGCTTCACATTTATGATAAGCCAGAAATGTGGGGATCTTGGAACAACTGAATTAACCATGAAAACTGATCTGGAAGATGAAAAAATGCAACAGTCTTTAGCCAGAGAACAAAGGACGTGGAAGAAAAATCTAGACAGTATTAATATTAGAAAATAGCTAAAGGGAACGTAGCTAACAGATGGCAGTGAAGGAATTGGGGGCAGTGGAAGAAAGGACGCATGAGCAGGGATTCCCCAAAGATGAAGTCAAAAAAGGGAAAATAAGAGGAAAAATTCCTTGCATGGTGTGGCTGAGGTCATTGCTGAGAAAGGAGGCTTGAAAATGGGGGATCTCTGTGAATACAGCAGGCACAAAGGAGGCAGACCTCTCTGTGTCTCCTGAACTCTGGGTCCTGCCCCCAGCAGATTCACCTGAAAATGTCACCTTCATTTCTCCCAGAAACATTTTGCGCATAGGATACCCACAGCCCAGCTAGAACTGGTGAAAATACCTGTATGCTAATCAGATTCTTGCAACAATATTCTAGGCTGGAGAGATCTGAGAAGGAGCTGAAATATCACTTGCTCTATTTCAATGAGTGCGGTCCATAATTTCGTTAGGGATGGCCGTCTGCTTTTGCTGTTGTTGTGTTGTTGATGTTTATTCTTTTTCACTACAGATTGCAAAATGTAATGGTGTCCTAGGTTCAGATGAGGAGGGATGTGGAGGAGAGGAGGAAACAAGGGTGTGAAGAGGGGACAATGGGGTGACGGGGGATGGGAGTGGAAGTGAGAGGGGGAATAGGGTGAGGGGTGATGGGATTGGGGGTGAGAGGCTCTGGGGGGAGATGATTTGGTTTCTTTTCCCAGAAACCACAACCAGGAAAGTTGATATAGATGGAGTAGTTTTGCGGCACTGTGTGGTATCTGTCCGAGCAACTAGTAGGCAGTACAGATACCTGTTGGTCTAAACAATCCTATCTTGGCCGCCATTGCCGGAGTTCCCAGTTTAAGTGGAGAAGGTGAAGTTCTCAGAGGACAGAATCGACTCCAAAAGAATGGAAGGTGTTGGAAAACTGTTTCCCAATAGCTGAGGTGATAATCTCTTAATTTGCTTTAAAGAAATATGTGAACAGTTTTTCCTTTAACATATACGATGCATAATGTCATCATCTTACATAGTGGCATTATTTAACTCCTTTCAATGATCATGAGCCATCATGATAGGCGTCATGATGTGCTCTGCTAAAATATAGCAATGTCCTCTGGATGGTTGTGTTTACAGAACCGTTGGGCTCTAGATGAAGTGATGCAGAGGCTGCTGTGCCTTGTGAGTTGCCTTCATTGCTTTGCAGGCATTTTTTGGTCTTCTCTCTTGAGGTCAGGCTTTCTGGGTCACTTGCTGCTGTGGGACATAGGCCTGCCGCTCTGGTGCCTCGTTCCCTGCTCCCGTCTCTTATTTTCACTTATTTCACTGCTGGGAAATAGCACGATAGAGCTCTAGGACTAGGAGATGAAGAAGGTCCTGTGTAAGGAACATTTGTTAGATTAAACTGGATTTATTTTGGCTGTGTAGAGTCTTTTCCTGGGTCTTGTTTGAGTTCTGGATAGGTGGAATTGTCGGCAAGGTGACTGCTGGCCTGGAGAGCCATTGGTGTTATTTTGTTATTGCAAGACAAGGGGGATCTGTGGAGTACACATTTTCTAGAACGAAAATTAAAAATTCCAGTGTCGTATGTCCCATTCAGGGATAATTCTGACTTGTTGCACCTTTCGTATACACTGATTCAGCTGGACGTTTTCTACTGAGGTTTCAAATTCTACTTTGGTTAGGTTTTTTAAAAAAATATTTTTATTTTTTTGAGGAATTGTTATATAAGGTAGATAGGATTACATAATCATCTGTTTCAAGACCAGTAAGATTTCCTTAAGACCACAGAAAAGTGTAAGTTGGAGCTTTTAGATTAGGTCCCTACAGTTTTAGCCTGCAGAAAGAAATCTGTTTCAACAGCCAAATAACCCAGCATCGTGCATACTTTTCCATCTTACAAAAACGATTACACATGTGGCATTATCTTGAGGTAGAAGACTCTCCCATTTTGCTCAAAAGTTACAAATATTATGTAAAAGCTGGTCAGCGGGTGTCAAAGTCCTATATTCAATTCAGGTCACTCCCCTTGCTGTAGTGGATGCTGGCTTTGAGAATTGTCACTTCTGTGTGCTCATGTCCAGAACAAACTAAGTTGAAGTCTAAAAGGACCTTATTGCTATGTGGTGGTTCACAGATTAACTAAACCTGAACAACAGTTGCCATCCTTTGTTCTTTACAGGACTTCCTTAGGGGGGAAAAAATCTCTTGCAAGGGGGATATGGTATTTCCTTAAGTGAAAAATATGTGAAGTGCAGACACATCGTTGTGTGGCTTTTCTGAAGCTTTGGGAGGATCAGCCCCAGCTGAGATGAGATGGCAGGCTCCCAGTTGCTCAGTAGGCACTGGATTAACATGGAATACAGTTTTACACTTTGCAGCGGTTACATTTCTATACTTTAAGCTTCTCTCTTCTGAGTAGAGTAGCTGGTGATTAACAGAGCTGATTACCTACCGTATAGTATTTAATAAGCACTCGTTACATTAACACCTGGCTGCTTTGCAGAAATGCATACCTTTCCCAGGAAATGAGGAATTGTCAGGGAAGGAAAAAGACATTTCTCTATTCAACTTAAAGCACTAACTTTCTTGGTCTCATCACATTAATGGTTCTTCTTACTTCCATTAGTTTTTTTTTTTCCCCCTCAGTGCTAGTTCAGACTGGCACGGGAAGAATTGGGCAAACACTGCAATTTAGGTTACTCTGTGGGAAGCAGAGAAACCATTTTCTGTTTATTTTATAGTAAGGTAAGCATAATTAAAAAAAAAAAGCTGCTGTAGGTTTTTTTTTTTTTTTTCTTTTCTTTCTTTAAATGCCAGCAGAATGAGGCAAATGTACAGATTCTTCCTTAGGTTTTATACCAGGAAAACGTTTCTTCAAAGATCTGGCTGGATTTGTGGAGTTGACCATTGTCTCAGCACAGATTCTACTGTTTAATGAACAATTTGATTTCGTGATTGCATTCGGAGCTTCTCATCACCACAGAGAAAAGCTGTTTTGTTTTGTTTTGCTGGTACCAACTAGGAAAACTTTCTCAGGTACATGTGTGGCTCAGAAAGAATCTCTTTTTTGAAAAACTTTGGATCTTTTCCCAAAGATAAATAGCAGTTATCCAAATGCCTGTGAGCTGAGTTAGATTAAAAAGCACAAGTACCAAGTATAACCCCCAAATTCCAACAGCTAAGCAGTTGTACAGGAAGGCGACTGAATCCATTTAGTCTCTTCTGTTTAATTCCTCAGTTGTACCCTAGTTCAGTGGCAGATCAGATGGACATCACAGAGCCATAGGCTTCTGAAAAGATTAATTCATAATATGATCACAGTATGCAGAGCTTTAGCTATCTTACCTCAAGTCCATGTCGCCATCAACCCAATAGGCCAAGATATTGGAGGCGGTTCCTCCGGGACAGCATCCCATGATGAGTACCACCACGGCTTGGAGGGGGAGGATGTCGAAGGCCACTGAGAGGATGAATCCTGTGAGGGGCATGATTCCGAACTGACAGAGGAAGCCGACACATATGCCCCACGGCCGCTTTATGTGTCCTAGGAATTTCTTGATTTCCACATTACATCCCATGGAGAACATCACCATAGCCAAGAGGACGGTCAAGACAGTACTCAGTACCACACTGAGAATGTCATTGAAGTTTTTCTTAGTTACCACACAGGACATGCCATTGCACACAGTTGCACTGGCCGGACAGCCCGTTGAATTATTCATTGCTGGATTTGCTGCTCAGATGGTCACACAAGTCCGCAGAAGCACCAATCTTCTGCTTCTCGCTAGGTAAATAATGCCTAACCCAACCACGTCAAACTTTTAAACCCTTCTTAAACATGTGTCACTTGATTTTCTCTTTCAGAAGCCACCTGGGAGGGGCAATAAAAGCAATAAATGCTAGTATGTCAGTTTTCAGAGGTAACATTACAACAAAGCACAAGTTATGAATCATACAGTTCCTGCCAAATTATTGGTCCGGTTGGAGAATTGTAATTAATCATTTATTGGCATGATAATGAACCATGCCGTAGAAAAAGAGCCGTGTTAATGTTTAATGCCGGGAAGGTTTGTTAAATAATGTCAGTTAAGTGACACTGAGAAACAACTCAGGAAATGACAGAACATTGGAGGGTTAAGCCAGTACCTTGTTCACTCACCGCTCTTTGAATGGGGGGTGGTGCTGGGTCCTGAAATGTTGAGTGTCCTATGCCAAGTTAAATTGCAAATTAGTGTCAGGCTCGGAATTGGGACCCAGACCTCCAGTTTCCACCCCCAAATCGTCTTCCTACCGTATCAATCAGTCTGCTCCTACCGGTCTATAGTGTTCATAAAGTATATGTAAGTTTGAGAAACACGTAGGGTCTTGATGCAAACCTATGGGAGAGGAACATGCAGGAGGGTAGAATGTTTTCTATCTTGTCTGGTGGGGAGGGTGCTGACTAGTGGAGTCACCCTCAATTACACAAGCGGTTATGTGTGTGTCGTCATGGTAACAGAGTGCTGTTTGAGATAGAGACAATACAATTATTTAGAGGGATGAACCTCAGAGGATTAGGTCAGAGTGACAGGAGCTCTTTGTGCTTGGAGTCAGGAATTGAAATCAGATTTTTTATTTGTGGTGGGGGTGGTGGTTGGAGGTTCCAAGGGAGGTTGATTTTTGTAAATGGCAAATAGTCAACCTCATTGTAGGCAAAAAACTGTACTTGGTATGTAAAGAAGATTAAAAAAAAAAAGGTAGAGGAGAGATTGTTCTTGTTCTCAGGAGTTATAATCCAATTATTCAGCCAAGATGCAGCGTAAGAATAAAACCGAGTATTCGATCAGGATTCTCAGTTTATAGGACGAATTCTAATTGGTTGTTTACATTAATCATGTTAAATCAAGTAGGATGAGCATGCCCGTTTTACAGATGAGGACTTGAGGGTCAGGAAATGAAGTGCTTTAGTCAATGTCACCCAGCTGACAGCTGGACCCCGTGAAACTCAGTCTGGCTTGGTGAAAATTAGGAGAAGTACCTGAGAACAGAACTTCTCAAAACACGTGAATCGTCCAGGGATCTTGTTACACTGCAGAATCTGATTCTGGAAGCCTATGGTGGGCCCAGCATGTCTGCATTTCCAGCACGCTCAGAGCTGATGGTAATGATGCCGATCTAGGGGACCACACCGTGAGTATCAAGGCCATAGAACACCGACGTCAGGGTGACGACCATGGCATTGAAGCTGGTGGAAATTGAGCTTCCTGCTTACAACTGAGAACAGCATTTACAGAGCAACTCAATATGGGGAATTACCTTTTTCATACTGTGAGCAAACATGGGCAGTGAGCACCAAGCAGAGGAGTCAGCTGTGTCCGATGTCTCCCCTCCCCACTCCCCCACCCCTCGCCCCGCCCAGCGCTGGGGGCCTAGTGATGCTGTCCCTTTAATCTGGGATTGTGCTACTGGGAAAACGTTGTGCAATGTCCCTAACGGGTGACAGTGATTCACCCTCATTGTTGGTGCAGCTCCTGTCCCAGGAGAGCCCCTCTTCAGCTGTCATGCTTCATGGCTGCCTTTGCTGCCATGGGTGGGTTGCCATTAGCTCTGTCTGACTTCATGCCAGTTCCTGCGAAACCTCCCGTCTCTGTCATTACCCTTTCTGCTCCCACAACTAAATGATTAGCTGGATAATTCCCATAAGGACTCCCCTGCCACTCCCACACATGGAATGACTTGGCCCTGGCCTGCCAGGCCCCGGCAAGCATCTTCTGGGACTGACCTCCGACCCACGTTCTGGTGAACGTTCCCTCTGCTGCTGCACCTGTCAGTCCTGGCTCTTCCCACGAAGCCCACTGCAATGGTGATGGGCTTTCAAAGCCACTGCCCCGCTTTAACCTCAACCATCACTTGAAAGTCAGAGAGCTCGCTTAGGACCTACCCACCAACAGCCTCTTTCACTTCCCTGGGTCTGGCCTGCAAGGGGAAACAAGGCTTTTGGACTGGCCGGTGATTTGGCTTGGTCCCTGGGTGGGCTTCCTGTTCTGGGCCCTGCTCACTGCTGGCTGCCAGGTGAGATCCGTACTTAGCCTTTTGTCCACACTGCTGGAAGCCAAGAGAGAAGAAAGCAGGAGAGGAGAAAGGAGGTTCAGAACAAAGCTGTTCTCAAATTTCAGACACTTGCTAAGGAGATCTGAGGCTCCCAGGGGCAGAACGCTTTGCATATAGACAACTTGCAAATGAGCAGTCTGTTTGACTAGACAGAATGCTACAGTTCTGGTTAAAAAAATGTGCCAATGCATTTCTAATTTTCACATTGTTTTTACATAAATTTGCACATTAGGCTCGAGAGGCCTCGTATTCAAGTATTGGAGTGATTCACAATTAATTAGTACCCTTAACTTCAGCTGCATTCAAATTCAGGCATCAGACCAGGATAAATGGAAAATATCTAAATATGTAAAAATCATCCTTTTTAATTACAACACAGAATCAGGGAACAGATGCACACCTGAGTGCACTGTCAGGAAAATGGGGCTTGATTTCCACTGTCATCCTCCTCAATCTTTTCTGCTCATTTTCTGCATGCACTGAGCTCAGGTACAGACCATCTTTAAGAAGCCAGCAGCAGGTTCCTGCTTCTGGCCTCCTGGTCGGAGACGCAGCAGGTTTTGGGTCCATTCAATTGCTTGGGCTTCCATTTGGTGTCTGTGGATCACACTGGAGTAGTGAAGGTTTAACAGCTTTCCAAGCAATGTCCTTGGCCTGAAGATCACTCGTGAAAGACAAGCTTTCTGTTTCCTATTGTGGCTCTATTCAGATCAACAGTCATTGGGGATTTGAGTGATTCTGTTGAATAACTCCCCCAGGCTGAGATGAACTCCCTTACTCCTCTCTCTCGTTCCTTCCCACACTCTGAACTTTTATGGAGCCTGCAAGTCCTATAGTCAGTGGCGTCTCCACTGACCGTCTTGGAGGCAAAAATACCCTGGAGAGTATAGATCAGGACCAGACTAGCTATCCATTCATTGAGTGGGATCAAAGGCTCCGCCAGGTGCCCCTGTTGTATGTCAGTCATGTCAGGAGGCTCGTGTTCAATGGCACTTTGTAAAACAAAGTTCAGGGTAATAATCTCTTTAATAAAACCTATGCTGTCTAAAACTGCAACAGCGGGGTTCCGGTAAAAGATCTCTCCAAGTGACAGGACAGCTGATTAAGCAGATGAAGCAACAGTGGGATACGCCCTTTGGTCGTGCTTCCTTTCTCAGATTTTATCCCTTTGTTTCTCCTTGGAGGACCATACCTTCACTGCCTCTTCCCCATCTCTGTGTACTGTACCTCCTTTTAAACTTCCAGCTCGAGGGAACACTCAAACAAATATACAAATGGACAGACAACCCTTCCTTGTTTTCCTCCACACTTCTGAGACAGGTTGGGCTTTTCAAAGGGAACTTCAGTAAAGACTAAGAGAGCAGAAAACAAAATCAACAAAAGGGAGGAGAGCCTACCATGAGCAAGTTGTCTGGACTTTTGAGAACACAAGCCTGGTGCAGAGGCTGGGGAGAGTTGGGGACTGAGGCAGGAAAGGCGATCAAGGGCAGATTCTCAAGACATCTGAGCCATGGGTGGAAGAATTTGGACTTCCTCCTGTGTAGAGTATTTGAGCGCAGCAATGGAATTGAGGAGTAGAATTAGATTTGAGATGCTAATTAAAATTAAAAACAGAGAATGCTTGATAACCAGTACCTTGTTAAGACAGGAGTCAAAGATATATTTAAATATCAAGTTATAATTTGATAAACATGCCTCATCCTTGATGACACACAAGAAAACAAGGTTGAGGTAAGAAGGATTAAGGCCGGTCCTTGAGCTACTTTTGGGACATTTGGAGGTAGAGCTAACTCATTAAGGAAGTAAGTAATTTATCGTATAAATTTCACTTTATAATTTTTACAACTGATAAATACTTATTACAAAAATTTTACTTAATGAAAAACAGATTTGAAGAGGAAGTAAAAAAAATGCCCAAATTATTGGGCAGTTTGTTAATACTAAGGGATCATTGGTCCAAATGTGTCCTTTTGCAGATAAATTAAGGGAATGAAAAGGTCTTTCTGTTAGCATAAGGTGACAAGCTTGCGACAGTGCCATCACATCGGCATGCTCCGGTAAAAATTAGATGTATTAAAATTACGGTATATGAATTTAAAAGAAAAATATCGAATAAAGGAATGATATAGCTTCAGATAAATATTGAGAGGGTGTTATGGAAAACACAAGATGTTGAATGCATTTAAAAACATATACTGAATTTTATGCAGTGTTAACTCCCTAGCATACAAGGGAGGAGAATGGACATTCTCACATTTCTTCCCTGTCTGCCTTCCAGCTTCCAAATTGTTTGAATTCATATATGTTGAGCACCTGCCCTGAACCAGAAACTCTTAGGTGTTTGGGATACATCTGTGAATGAAATAGATTCTTGCCTTTGTGGAACTTACAGTCTATTCAGAGGGAGACAGGAAATAAATAATGAAGGCAAACATAATAATAATTTAGTAAATAAAAAATAAGCAGAAATAGAAAAACAAGGGTTCGAAGGACTAGGTGTGCCCTGTGTGGGAGTGGCAGAAGAAAGTTGGAGTCCAACCATTCGTTACAAAGGCAAGGTGGGAGAAAAGGGTGAGTGGAGTTCGTCAGGTGTCTGAGGTAACCATTCTAGGCACAGGGAAGCTAGAGTGAATCCCTAAGGAATGCCTGGTATGTCCAGAAACCCTGGGGAGGCTGGCTAGGCTGGAAGGGAGTTGACGAAGAGCAGAGTAATGGAAGAGGAGAGAAAGTGTACAGGATGGAAGATCACATAGATCTCTTGTAGGCCATTATGAGGATGTTGGCCAATACCTAATGTGGAATGGGAGCTATTATTAGTGTTCTTTTTCTCATTGCAGTCATTATAGTATTTACATTCTGCTTTGTAACTATAATCTTCACAGATATTTAGTCTTTAAGAATGAATTTAATGCTGAATATCAATCCTTCTGGATGATCTGGAAGGGAGCTGTGAGAAGCCTTAGCCGCCTGGAGAGGCCTTCATCTCGAAGGTTGCTAGTCCTAAAAGGCTGAGCTTAAAACTGGCACAGTACCATTGCTGCCGAAGATTCCAGGTAGAAGGAAGAAAACTCCCACCTTTCTTTGTAGAAAATGAAAAAAAAAAATCATAGCCAATTTTAATTCACCAGAGTTGACTTCTCTATTATTTTTGAGTTCTCTTATGTTTTTTTTCTTAATTTTAATATTAATTTTTGATTGTGTGTATTCCACAGACTAGTTTTATCTAGAAGGACTTTAGGAGTTTGCATTCCCTGTGCTTTTCTATTTATGAATGTGTGTTTTTTTGGCCTTCCTACTGGAAAGTAAAATATTCTTATTTCACATTACTTCTTAGATCTTTATGGACATTACAATATTATCTTCTGGCATTGAATGTTGCCATAGAGAAGTTTCAGGCCAGATTATTTTTTTCTTCAGTGTGTTTTTCTTTTTTTCCTGCCTGAATACTTCAAGAATTTATTCTTTGATTTTGAAGTTCAGGAATTCAATCAGAACATGACCCTGGTTTGGTCATAATATACTGACATGTCTTAGAACATTATATGCTCTGTGTGTTTAGATTCAAATACTCTTCTCTGATTAGGAAGTTTTCTTATATTTTATCTTTGGATACTTTCTCTGTTTCATATGTTAGCTTTTATATTTAAGGAAAGATCAGTTATTTAATTTGGAGTAACTATGTTGATCCCTCCTTTCTGTTATCTATCTCTAGTTTTTAAAAATACCTTTTTCTCCTTTCTTTTCATTTATCATGATATCGCTTGTCTTTTATAGATCTGTTTGATTCCTTGTCATTTCCAAATTATTTTTTACCATGGAAATGATATATTTGTCCTTAAATTGTTTATTTATCAAAGTCTGTATTTTTAACATTTAATCTGTTGAATTTGATTTCATTGAATTTATTTTTAATTATTCTAAAATGGGAAGTGCTCACACAGAACTTTCTTTTATTCCTTGAGTTAGATTTTCTTCCAGACTGGGTTCTTTATCTATGTCTTACATGCATTGTTCTTTCCCTTTCTCTTCTTCTCTTTTCCTTTTCTCCTATGTTTTCCTGTCTTCTTTCTTCCTCTCATCAACACTCTAACATTTTCATGTGTAATAAATTCTGTCTACTTTTTAGATTTTGCTAAATACCTTTGCCAAAATTTGTTCCACCTATTGAGGAAAGTGTGTTCTACCCTTGAACTGTGGATTGTTCTCCAGCATATTGAGAGTGTATATACTAAAATTCACACACTGACCACTGACACAGCCCCGAGAATTTCACATCCTCATATTCACTTCTTTCTCTTGATTAAAAAAAAAAAAATCTGAAGGTAAAAAAATATAAGGATATCACCTCAGCTTGCTTGGTTCCATATATTGGACTATTAGTGACCAATTTTAGCATATTGCCTCCTCATTATCAGAGAACGGATAGCTGTCAGGAAACAGGTTTAGGAGCCCTGCTACAACAGGATCTAGGGTCTTCTTTTCCTCACCTTGGAGCCTACATGTTGAAATCTTAGCTTTGGCTTATGTATCTCCACTTCTTTGTTTCCAGATTTATTTATTTATTTATTTATTTATTTTGGTGGGAAGTGTTGGACCTTACTATATTTTGAGGCAAAAGGAGACATTTTGAGGTCTATTCCTAGGCATCATTACTTTTCCTCTTGAGTATGGGTCACATTTTCTTGTTTCTTCATGTATCTAGGCTTTGTTTTCTTCAGCATATGCTGGACATTGTACACTGTATGTTGAGAGACCCTAACTGAGGAATCATCTTCTGAAGAGCGGCAGCTCATACAGTTGACCAAAATGGCAGTTGACTCAATGGGGAGTGAAATTACTGGCTTATTACATTGAACTTGTATTGGCTTTTCACTCTGCAGGGATAAGACTTTTGGTTTTGCACTTAGTCTAGTTTTATGGTTAGATTCTTAGTCTTGAGTCATAGATGTTATTTATTTATTTATTTTTATTTCTTTATTTTTATTTTTACTTTTTTAGCATTAAGTGTGTATACACACACACACAAATTGTGTTATGTTAGTCACAATATAGTACATCATTAATTTTTGATGTAGTGTTCCATGATTCATTGTTTGTGTATTTTATTCTTGTGGCATGGCCCTTCTTTCATGAAAAGCCTGAGGTGTTTACAATACCTCTCTAATTTGTAAGAATTCAAATCCGATATTGTGTCTTCTCTGGTGGGCAGGAGTTGAAATCTATGATCAGCATTTTCAGACTTCCGGCTCTTTCGTTCTGCTTTAATCTTTGGAGTCTCTCTTGTTCATGAGCTCCTCAGGGGTCAGCAAAGGATTTAGGGAAAATTATATGCAAAACTGGGGAATGTCCCCATCTCTTCCTTCTTCCTGGGGTTTCTCTCTTTATTTTTAGATTCTCTGGCAATTGCAGACTTCTTTCTCTGTCATCTCAAGCTTGTGTGGCTTTCTACTTTAATTCCGCCATACCACACTGCATGGACTGATGGCTGCCTTGAGGGGACGAGCTTTGTAATCATAGATCTCAGAGCGGTTCTCTTTTATCAAGGATCAAGTACCTTCTAGTTTTGTTCTGCCTTTTGTTCATTACCTTCAAGTTGTTCTTTTTAATATTTTTCCCAGAATTTATAATTGATATCTGTAAGAAGGTGAATTCACCATAAGCCCCTGTGTCACTACCAGAAACGGTAGTCTGTGATTCCATTTATTTATCTATTTATTTATTTTTATTATGTTATGCCAGTCATCATGCAGTACATCATTAGTTTTTGATGTAGTGTTTCATGATTCACTGATTGTGTATAACACCCATTGCTCCATGCAATACGTGCCTTCCTTAATACCCATCACCTGGCTCACCCGTCCCCCTACCCTCTTCCCTTCTAAAACCCTCAGTTTGTTTCCCAGAATCCACAGTCTCTCATGGTTTGTCTCCGCCTCTGACTACCCCCCTCTTCATTTTTCCCTTCTTTCTCCTAATGTCCTCCATGCTATTCCTTATGTTTCCCCAAAAAGTGAAACCATGATTCCGTTTATTTAAAAAAAATCCAAACCATACTATGGTCTTTAGGGAGGCATACTTGGATGGCAGAACATTAAAGAGAAACAAAGATGTGATTACCTTGAAAGTGAAGGTCTACTTTGCAGAGAGGTAGGGAGTAGTGGTTGGGAAGGTCCATAAACAGGCTCCTGGGTGCTGGTGATATTGTATTTCTTAACCTGAGCAGTAGTTTATGGATGTTCACTAAACATAATTGCATTGGGGTTTAGTGCATCAACATATGAATATGAAAGGACCAAACCTTTCAGTCCATCATAATACAAAGGCATAGATTGGTGAAAGTAAAAGGTGGAAGATATATTAGACTACCAAGTATAAGAAAGCTCGTGTGGCTCTATTAATATCATTTACACTGAACTTAAGAAAAGGAGCAATATTATTAATAAAGAAAATATTTCATAATCATAAAGATTTTATTTATTTTGGAGATGTAACAATCCTGAATGTGTATACACCTACTAACGGAACTTCAAAATGTATGAAATAAATATAGAACTAAAGGAAGAAATCCAGAAATACTTAGTGATTTTTAAGATCTCTCTCAGTAATTAGTTGACAGAACATGAAAAATTAAGTAAGGTTGTGGAAGATTTAAATAACACTATCAGCCACATTCATCTAATTGGCATTTTAAAAACCCTGTACCCATAACAATAGAATACATGTTTTTATTTCCTTGTGCACTGGAACAGTCACAGGATAGATCAGGTAACAGGTCAAAAGATACATTGATAAATGTAAGAAGATCAAACCTTCTGTAGTATGTGATCTAACCACAGGATATCAATTATAAGTAAGTACCAATAGAAGAACTGGAAACATTTCAAAAATTTAGAAGTTAAAGAAAATTCTAAATTATCCATGGGTCAAGGAAGAAACCACAGGAAATATTTAAAGCATTTTGAAATGTATGCAATTGAAAACACGCAATATCAGACTCCACAAAACAGTGGCATTACTAGCTTCAAATGCTTGCAACAAAGAGGAAAAGTTTAATGATCCAAATTTTAATCTTAAGAAGACAAAAAAGCAAAATACTCTAAGTACTAACAAGATATTTATGAAAGAGAATAAAACATTAGGGAAAGTTAAATTTGTGTTTTGAAAAGATCAGTGAAATTGAGAAATGGCTAGAATGTCTGATCGTGTTAGAAAAAAAGCTTGATGATAAGCATCAGGAATAAAAGATACAATATCACTATTAATCTCATGGAGATTACAGGGATAATGATAAACAAATATGAAAAATTTTATGCCAATAAATTAGACAACTTTGATGAAGTGGACACATTCCTTAAACAGCACCGTTCACCAAAACTAATGCAGGGAAAAATAGAAAATACTGATAGTTCCATAGCTACTAAAGGAATTACATTTGTAATTAAAATCTTCTCATAGAGAAAACTCCAGGCCCAAATGGCTTCACTGATGAGTTATTTTAAATACTTAAAGAAACACTCTCCAAATACATTTTATGAGGCAAGAATGAAAGCGGCTATAATTTTCCTATTTTGTATATTTTCTTCTGATTCTCCATTTTACTTCTGTGCCCTTTCCTTGTCTCTTGAGATAGACATATAACCTTTCTTTTCCAATACACACATTTTTACATCTTTAGTTGCATTCCACAAATCTTGATATGTTGATTTCTAATATCAATGAATTAAACTTTTTTCAATTTTTGTCTTAATTTTTTCTTTGAAAACAGATTTATTTAGAAGTACGTCATAGTACTTTTCAATATGTTCAATGTCTTCCCAATTTTGACAAAGTATCAGTTACAGTTTTGGTGACTATTACTTCTGTCCTATGTTTTTGCTCAGACACAAATTACATGTACTGTAAGCTTCTCATTGTAACTTCTGACTTGCTCAATCTCTCATGTTATTTTCCATAATATTTTCTTTATCCTCTATTTTTCAATCTTTTCTTCTGGACTATCTACCAGTTCACCAATACTCCTTGCATTTAGTTGTCTTAATTCTGCAAAACTATTCATATTTTTCTAATTTTAGTCATCATACCTTTTATTTCTGGAATTTTCATTGTTTTGAGATTGTCTAGTTTTCTGATGATAGTTATCAATTTTGATTGCATCTTATTGAAAACAGTAGAAATACTTTAAAAAAATATATAAACTAATATCTGGATCACTATAGATTTGATTCTATTGCTTTTTTTCTGCTCTCCATCCCCTACCCCCACTGGGTTTCATTTGGGTTGTCTTGCATCTTGGTTATTTTTTATGACGTTCTGGACTCCAGTCTGTATTCTCTCCCTCAAAATCTGTGGATCATGCAGCTAATCCCTTTGACTCTCCTCCAGAATTGTATGCATGCCCCCAACACGCTTGCTTAACCTCCTTTTACCTCTATATTTCCTCTTTTATTGGCTTCTATATTTTCAAGTTTTTATATTTTCAAGTTTTTAAAAAGGTGTTTACACCTATTTTAATCTCACTGGAGTGTTGGCTGAAGTTGCTCATTTTGTGATAGTAATTTTGTGGTACTTTTATGTTGATAAATTATCAAATATTTCTTTAGTCTTCCTTTTTGTTCTTCTCTTTTATTGGTTGATATTTATATGTGAATTCATTTCTGTCAATGAATTCATCAATTTGGAATTGGAATTCATGTGCAAACTTTGTTTTTAAAATACTGTGGCATGGAGCACTGGGTATTATACACAAACAATGAATCATGGAATGCTACATTAAAAACTAATGAAGTACTGTAGGGTGACTCACATAACATAATAAAATAAAAAAAAAATAAAGTGGTAGCTTGTTGTAGCAGTATGTCCCACCTCAGACCTACACTATGATTTATCGTTATCGCGGTCTGCTATCTTTCACTCTTGTAACTGTATTTTGCTTCATGCTCGTGTAGTTGCTAAATATTATAGGCATGACTGTATTTAGATTTTACTTTATCCTATCCTCCTTATTTGACGGAATTGGATATGGCGATTGAATACCTTGAGAAGATTACATTTTATCTTTTCAAACTACCCTTCGCTCATCCTCAAAAATGAGCTCCCACAGGAAGCCTATTTTCAGCCTCACAATTGACAGGTAAGAGGGGTTGGGACTGGAAACTTCTCCCTTTTGTTAGAAGTTGACTGTTTTTGTCTTCTTATTGTATAATCTATCAGTAAACTCATCTATAAAATATGTTGATATGAATGACCCACAGCGAGAAACCATAATTCTCAAGGTTCCTACAAGCAAACATTAGAGAAGCAAAGAGGAATGTGATATGTAATGTAATGCTATGGAGAGCAAACATTTTAATTTTTATGCATTAACTGTACTCAGTATTGTCACTATTGCTAACCCTTCTGGCATTTGGGACATGTTAATTGAACCTAATTACAGAGTGACTGGAGCTGATGATACGGTGTGAGAAGGCCTCGTTAAAAAACATTGTTGAGTTCTGGTAAAATGTATACTTTCAAAAATCAATGGATGTCAATTCCCATAAAGAGATGTGGAGGCACCCCGGCATACTCACACATGGGCTTGATTTTCCTGTGGCATATCTTGTTTCTACAAGCAGAAAATCTCATTGATTTGGAAGTCGTCCATCAGAACGCCCTTCCCTGTCCTGAGGACTTAATAGAAAGAGCAGAGCTTCTCAGATGTGGTAAGAACTCCAGAAATCTGTGCCACATCTTGAAGAATATTACTTTGGAATTTTGGACTGTCTGGAAAGTTGCTACAGCATCAATAAACGTTTAAATATTTGACTATAATTTATTCCAACTGTTTCACTGAGGATTATCTTAACATTTGATAATTATTGAGGGGAGCATTTTGGATTTTTGTTGCATGTGTGGCAGGATAATTTTTGAGATATTACTTTTTTTCTGTTTTTGCTGTAAGAATTCGATCTTCATTCCAAGCTGCTGGTCACTTTTTGGGTTTCTAATCGTCAGGAAGTGGTAGAGTACTTGCCCGGTTAAGCAAAAACAGGTGTGATGAGCACTGGGTGTCATACATAACTAATGAATCATTGAATACCGCATCAAAAACTAATGATGTAGTATATGTTGGATAACTGAACATATTAAAAACAAACAAACAAACAAACAAACAAACAGGGGTGATATCCATGGCAAAAGAAAGGTAAAATAAATGGCTTAAATGGATTAAATTAGTTGTATATCAGAATGGGACTGAGTTGTATAGTTTAAGGGTTATGGGACAAAATGTTAAAGAAATATAATGTGATTTTGTGTATCCTTGTGTTTTTTTTGTGTGTATGACTTCCCCAGGCCTTTTCAGGGTTGCTTGTAGATATTCTTGATACCTGGTCAAAACGAGAATTCAGAATCCTGGTCATTCCTATCTATGTTCATCTCAGGGAATGAATACCACAGCCTCCTCCTCTACCCCTCCCCATCAGTGACTACCAAGATGCTGGACAAACAAAAATCTGCAAACTAATAAAACCCCAGAAAATGAGATAAAAGCTGCAGTCAGTGACAGATATCTGTTAGAAAATTCAGCCAGAGAGGCCAGAACTATTTATAATCTGAGTTTCTGGCATGCCTGGGTTTTTGATTCGGAACTTTACCTAGCCTACCTTCGTCTAGCATCCCTACTGATGACCTCATCTGTTTCCCTGCCAGTTGGTCACTCCAACACCTCTACCGCTATCCCATGAGATCAACTCACTGTGGTGCCTTATAAGAAGTTGAGGATTAAGATCTGAGTCACTCTAGGAACCCCTTAAGCAGAATTATATTCATATTAAGGTATAAATGACAGATTTTGTATTTAGGGGCAACTGAAAGTTGCCCCTAAAAAGGGAAAGGAAGAGACATTCTCATCCAGGGATAGTGGGTGGGGATGGCCGACAGGATTCTTTCACTGACTGGGGAGGGTTGAAGGGTGTCAAAGCCATGTCTGTCCTGGTTGGTGCTGTCCCTCCCATCCAGCCCTGCCCATCATAGCTTGGAACTATTGAAGTTATTTCTTCATTTTTATTGGGTACCTGGCTTTAATTATTGTGTTCATTTCCCAACTTAAGCTTTTATCCTGTTCCATTCTGGTTTCTGTCCTTTATCTCAGGCTGAGACAAGTTGTATCTTTATAGCATGTGGTAGATCTTCCTACTCAGCTTCATTCTTTACCGTGGTTGGAAGATAGACAGACAGACAGAGAGACAGATATCCTTTGCTTCTACATGGAAGTTAGGTATCGAAAATAAACCTATGCTGGGTCTCAGCTGCTCACGGAGTATGCCTCTGGTGGAGAATTTTGGAGAGCTCATCTGCGAGTGGTCTTGTCTTCTAGTTTGCTGATGCAGAGTGGCTGGGATTTATCAACGTTCCAGAGACTGATACCTTAAACCAACTCACAAGAGAGTGATGTATAAACATAATGACAAACCATTATTGACAATGGAGAAAATTTGTTTCCAGTGGCCTCAATCTGATGCCTCCTTTGCACTATCAGGGTACTTTGGGGCACTCAAAATTCTGCTTGTTGATATTGAACGAAGAGAAGGAGATCACCTTGAGGGTTGTTTTTTTCCAGGCTCTGGAAAATCCAGGGAGCCCTCCCTGCTTTTCAGATTCTTCAGCTTTAGAAAGAGCAGCATGTCTCTACCTTGGGTTCAGTGTTGCTTTTTTTCTGAATCATTCTCCGCAAACCGTGGAAAATTTCTCTGCTTTGCGCTTGTCTTTCTTTGGTTCCTTGATGTTCACAGTGCTCCTGCAGAATAATAATTCCATCAATTAAGCAAAATTTTCTTGATACCCAGTTGTGATGGTTAATTTCATGTGTCTGTTTGAGTGGGGATTGGTTACCCAGACTAAATATTGTCTCTGGTTGTATCTGTGAAGGTGTGTCTGGATAGGGTTCATATTTGAATAGATGGACTATTGACACCAACTGTGGTTGGGCATCCTCTAATTGTTTGAGGGCCCGAATAGAACAAAAGGTAGAGGAAGGAGGAGTTCATCCTTTCCCCTCTGCCTCAAGTAATTAAGCTGGGTCCACCTCATCTCATTTTCTCCTCCTTTTAAACTGGATTTCGAACCATTGGCTTCCCTGGTTCTCAGGTCTTTGGTACTGAATTATACCACTGGCTTTTCTGGGTCTCCTGCTTGTGGATGGCAGATCTTGGGACTTGGTCTTTATAGTCGCATGAGCTAACTCATCTTAACTTCTCTCTGTCCTGGTTCTGTTTTTCTGGAACATCCTAATACATGAGTCAAGTCTTCATTAGGCTTCATTAGGCCCTGGTTTTTCAGAGTTCTACCTAGAAACATCAAAACTTGCCTTTTTCCTGATAGGTTTATTCAGTAACATAATTCACAGGAGACACCTGAATTTGAGATTTTAGGTGGGCACTACCTAATTCTGTAAGTTACATTCATAAATTACTATACTGCATAAATAACAAATTTATACACATTTCATATCAAACACCCCAAAGAATACTTCTTTTTTTTACTAAAAATATCTATGTTACTTTCTCCAAAGAAGAGGGGAAGGAGATCATTCATTTGAAATAGAAACTGTGTTTGTGTTCCCGATAGGTTTTCTTGAGATAAACAGGAACTCCTTAATTATTAGAGGAATCTGTATAGACACCATCCTAAGAGAGTAAGAAAAGAATAACTGGTCTGGGTTTTATCTTTGGAGGACCATGTAGAGCAGGGCAGAAGAGACTTGCTCTCAGTATTGGTACTAATCTGTGTAGGAGGAGTCAGAGGAAGGTTGTCGCCAGATGTCCCTGCCTAGTATTAGGTGTGTCTTCCTAGGAGCCAGAGTTGGAAGGACTGGCAATTGAAAAGAACACATAGCAAATAGTTAAAAAAGGGAAGCCTGGGGATTTCCAGAAAATTCAAAATAGAACTACCATATAATTCAGCAATCCCACTTCTGAGTGTATATCCAAAAGAACTGAAAACGGGATCTCAAAAATGGATTTGCACATCCATGCTCATTGCAGCATATTCACAACAGCTGAGAGGTGAAATCAAACCATCCATCAGTGATGGACATTTAGTTTGATTTCACCTCTCAGCTAGAGAAAAGATGGCCTATACGTACAATGTAATATTATTCAGCCTCAAAAGAGAAAGAAATTCCTTCACATGTTGCAACATGGAGGAGGCTTGAGGACATTAGGGTAAGTGACAAAGCCAGTCATAAAAAGACAAATCCTGTATGGTTCTTACATGAAGTGTCTGAACTAGTCAACCCTTGTCAAGGGAAAATAGAATGGAGGTTGCCAGAGGCTGAGGAAAGAGGAAGAGGGGGTTGGTGTTCAGTGAGTGCAGGGTTTCAGTTTTGCAAAATGAGAAGCTTCTAGAGAGCTCTAGTTGACACTAACGTACCTGTAGTTAACACTAAGGTACTGTTTACTTAAAAACTAGACAAAATGGTAAATTTTATGTTATGTGTTCTTTACCATGACTGAAAAAAAAGAAGTCTCTGATCACATGGCTTTTTCTCGGCTCCAGAGAGTGGTGAAGACACTTCCTTCTCTCCTTGAGAACTCTGCACTCTTCCCACTGACCTGCTTACACACATCTGTGCTCAGCCTTGCCCTCATTTCACACCAGTGTTCCTGCCTGTGGTTCTCAGTTCACCCCGTTGGGCTTCCTCAGTGGCCCAAATTCTTTCCAAGTCTTAGAAGACAAAATTGCTGGAAGTTAAAAGAAAAGTTTGTTGTGGGACAGGTCCCTTTCAAAGTCCCTGCCCAATCTTGGCTCTGTTCTCTTGTTGTCAGTAGGTCAATCTCAGTGATGGTTTTTGATGGAAACATAGGTACAAACTGCTTGGTGATACAATATAGTCACTGGTACTTGGGCCAGCGCTGCCTAGATGGGGAGAAGATGCTGGAGAGTATATTAAAACTTGGGGGTGGTAAACTCAATAACCTTTAAAGTTCTTTCAACCTTTGAGATTCTATTATTCCCCTAAACCGATTTATCTTTTATTGTTATAAACACAGACTTTTGTGACATGTTTACTCACGATGTCTCTGTTTGACATTTTATATTTTTCCAAATGTCACAGCATTATCAATTATATATGAAGCTCCCATTAATTTATATGGCAGAAAATTTGTCCAAAGTAAGAGAATTTCTTATATTTTTGAGATTTTGAATTTTTGGATTTATATTAAGTACTGAATATAATTTACTATGATAATTTCCCATTTCTGCACTGTCTACTGACTCAGAAAGTAAAAGAGGTCATAGACAACATTTTAGTTCACAGATTTACAAAAAAAATATTACAGAAGTCTTAGCTTTGGTATTAGAATGCCATGTAGGGGGGCGCCTGGGTGGCTCAGTGGGTTAAAGCCTCTACCTTTGGCTCAGGTCATGATCTCGGAGTCCTGGGATCCAGCCCCACATCGGGCTCTCTGCTCAGCAGGGAGCCTGCTTCCTCTCTCTGAGTGTCCTCTCTCTGCCTGCCTCTCTGCCTACTTATGATCTCTGTCTGTCAAATAAATAAATAAAGTCTTAAAAAAAAAAAGAATGCCATGTAGGGACAAACAGCTCTTCTCAATAATTTTACTTATTTTAACATCATAATCTATCAGTAATAATCACACTGAGTACACCGCACCAAACTGAGTGGGATATAAACACTGAGACCAGGCCACAACAGCCTCTGTTACTTGTAGAGGGAGGTGATTTCCTGAAGACAAAAACCTCTGCATCCCACGTAGCTGAAATTTAAATAAGAACATATTTGCTTGAAGTCCCAGTCATCAAGAAGAGGGAAGGGACAGTCTCCTTTTTAGAAAGTTTGGGTTTGCATGCTTCCAAATTAATCTCAAGTTTTAACTATCTTCATTTTATGCAAATGGAAAAATGGTTATTTTTAACATTCATTAAATAGGCTGCTCAAGTTCACATTTTAGAAGTCATAAGATTTAGAGCATTCAGTAGATTTAAGTTTGTATTTTTACAAGTCGGGTAACAAGGTTATAATACTCCATCCTAAGTATGTCTCTTGGCACCATGTTTGATTTTCTCTAAATTTTCTGCCACATGTTGAAGAATGATTTTGTTTTTTCTAACCAAATGATAACTAACCTTCAGTTAAACAGTTCCTTGAAAAGGCTTTCATGACTCTGCTTCCTTAGATGGATCAAATCTGCTGTTGTCCAGTAGTAACTGGGGATGTGCACAGTGCTTGCTCTTGAATCCAGGCTCTAGACTGTAGCACAGACCAGGACTGGGGTAGATAACAATGAAGGGAAAGGTCGTGAACTACCTTACGCTTTCATTATGTGAGTTGGCACTGTGTTAGCTTCCTTTTTAAAATTTCTTCTCTTACATTGTATTGGAGCCTAAGTGGTTCATTTGTGGATCTTTAGAAACAGAAAAAGGATGATTCTTTCCAAAAATAAAAATTTTAAAAAAAGAACAAATAAAGTGTCCACAGAAAATTCCAGAAGCTTGTTTACTCTTAATTTTTAAAATCACCTCCATCATAGTGGCAACACGGCATTCTGAAGCCAGTCGCCTGGGTCTGAATCTCAGCTTCACCTTTATTATTTGTGTGATTTGGGGGCAAGTTAATGAACCGTTTTGTGTCTTTGTTTCCTCTTCCATAAAGTGGGATATGAAGAGTACCTCGCTCATTGAGACAGTGCAAGGATTCAGTGACTGTGAAGTACATGAAGCGATGCCTGGCACATTTAGTACGTTGGAAAATGCACGATTTCTCACTGTGGTTGGAGTGAAACAAACCAAACTCAATCTTGTGGTTATCTTTCTAAAAATTCCAAAGAAGAGCAAATGAATGGGAAAAAAAGGGCTTCATGGCACAGAACAAATATAAGTACCGATAATAAGCAAAGTATGACACCAGGCAGAAGGTGAGAAGTAATAGATATAGTTCCCAGGGTTAATATAAGGCAGTACGAGATAGGCGATGAAAGGGACAGATAACCTGCAACCCTACAAGGAGGCTTGTGTATGGATTTTCCGTGGCACCTTGTGCATCTCTCTCTCATGTCACTTGTTCCTCGGGTCATTATTGCCTACCTTCAAGGCCATCCTCTGCCTGTGAGCTATGGACTTCGTTTGTTTTTATCCCCAGTACCTAATACAGTTTCTGGAGGAAAATAGGTGTTCAATACATATTTGATTGGGGAGTAATGAATAAATGCATGAATCCTTTCAAAACAGGATGGATATGAAAGCATTCATGGAAGAAATGGGATTTAATCTGGGCTTGAATGATAGGAGAATTCACCGAAGAGCGGTGCTGTCAGATAAAATACAGCAGGTCCCGTTCAGTTTGAACTTCAGATAAACCACAAATAACATTCCAGTGTAAGTATGGCCCATGTGATATTTGGGACATACTTATATTAAAAAAAAATGGTTCATTGTTTAAATTTGAATTTCAGATAAACAATGAATCTTTTTTAGAACCTATTTCTGAATATTGCATGCATGGAATATACTTATTACTAAAAAAAATTGTTATTTACTGAAATTCAAACTGAGCTGGATACCCTGTATTTTTATTCACAAAATCTGGCAATCCTAATATGAGGAATAGAAAATAGAAGGATTTTAACTTAAAGGAATGGCAAAAGAAAAAGATGGAGGCATTTTGCTTTTAAGAAAATTTGAGTCTTTGAGTAGGACTATCTGAATGGAGAATTGTGATAGAGGATGGTGCCTAAAATAGTTCCTTTTCCTTGCTGATTTAATTTAAAAATGTGCATTTTGGTTTCTGAACACCCTTCACCTAACCTTGTTCTTCCCCGGCCCTCTTCTCCACCCCCCACCACTGCCCCCACCAGCTTGCAAATGCTATATAAGGTAGAGGACAAAGGGTTTCTATGACACCTAGCTCTTTGGTCGTTGAACCTGGAAGGATACCTTACATGTCACTGACTGTAGCACAGAGAGGTACATGGCTATGTCTTCAGAAAATAAGCAAGTTACAATAAACCTCCATTTAGACATTTCAAGTGGTTTTATTGGAGCTCTTTAACGTAGAAATCGACCGTATTGCTTTCTTTAGATAGACTCAACCCTGGACTTTGACAGGCGCTATGTAAGTTAGATGGAAGTCTTTCCTTTGCTTTTTCAATTTGCTTATTATAGGAGACAGCTTGAGCTCACTCTCCCAAGGTCAGCATTTCTCCCTTCCTCCCTCCTACCTTTCCTCTTTTCCTTCCTTTCTCTCTCTCTTTCTTTCTTTCTTTCTTTCTTTCTTTCTTTCTTTCCTTCTTTCTTTCTTTCTTTCTACTTTTTTTCAACTAGTTCAGTGATTTAATGTCTTTTGAAGAATCAGGAAATAAAAAATATTGATAGCTTTTATCTTTATCTCACTGTCTGTATTAAGTATCATCTGTTTATTATAATATGCTGGGCTCTGATGAACCTTATGAAAGTTCATTTAAGCAAAAATAGTATAACCTTCTAGGTGCTCCTGTTGAGAAACAAGATGACACCTTTTAGATGGCTCAAATGAAGATTCCTTTGCTTTGTAATTAATGTGTCGATTCCAAAGTCACTGTACCCAGCTGGCCTTGTTAAAGTCATTCTTCTCATCTTTTCCACCTTCCTACTTTCTTTTATTTTTATTTATTTATTTATTTTTAAGATTTTATTTATTTATTTGATGGACAGAGATCACAAGCAGGCAGAGAGGCAGGCAGAAGCAGGCTCCCTGCTGAGCAGAGAGCCTGATGTGGGCCTTGATCGATCCCAGGACCCTGAGATCATGACCTGAGCTGAAGGCAGAGGCTCAACCCACTGATCCACCCAGGCACCCCTCTTTTACTTTTTTAAAGATTGATTTATTTGAGAGAGAGAAGGAGAGAGAGCGCACACATGCACGAGCAGGGGGAGGGTAGAGGGAGAGGGGGAGGTGATCTCCAGCAGACTCCTTACTGAGCTGAATGCCGAGCTCCATACATAGCCCTGAAATCATGACCTGAGCCAAAATCAAGAACCGGATATTAAAACACTGAGCTAGTGCCCATCCACCTTCCTGCTTTTTGATCTTAAGGCATTTAAGAGGCACAGATCCAGAGACAAGAAACCAGAGAGACTGAGAAGCCAGGCTCAGGGAAGAAAAGGAGATAAGATTTATTTTCTATTAGCTTCCAGAACTTCTTCCTGTGAAGCCTAATTTTATTATTCTACATTCGTGAAGTGAATTGTTTACAGTGAAAAAAGTGAGAGAAAGCTGACTTTCATGGGGATGGAAAACTAGAGATAAACCAAAGGATAATTGAGAAGTACAGTCTCAAAGGATAATAATATAAACTAGCTTTTATTTTATTTATTTATTTTTTAATCATTTTTTAAAATTTATTTTCAACATAACAGTATTCATTGTTTTTTGTACCACACCCAGTGCTCCATGCGATCTGTGCCCTCTCTAATACCCACCACCTGGTTCCCCCAACCTCCCACCCCCCACCTCTTCAAACCTTTCAGATTGTTTTTCAGAGTCCATAGTCTCTCATTGTTCACCTCCCCTTCCAATTTCCCCCAACTCCCTTCTCCTAACTCTCCATGTCCTCCATGCTATTTGTTATGTTCCACAAATAAGTGAAACCATATGATAATTGACTCTCTCTGCTTGACATATTTCACTCAGCATAATCTCTTCCAGTCCCGTCCATGTTGCTACAAAAGTTGGGTATTCATCCTTTCTGATAGAGGCATAAAACTCCATAGTGTATATGGACCACATCTTCCTTATCCATTCGTCCGTTGAAGGGCATCTTGGTTCTTTCCACAGTTTGGCGACCGTGGCCATTGCTGCTATAAACATTGGGGTACAGATGGCCCTTCTTTTCACTACATCTGTACCTTTGGGGTAAATACCCAGTAGTGCAATTGCAGGGTCATAGGGAAGCTCTATTTTTAATTTCTTGAGGAATCTCCACACTGTTCTCCAAAGTGGCTGCACCAACTTGCATTCCCACCAACAGTGTAAGAGGGTTCCCCTTTCTCCACATCCCCTCCAACACATGTTGTTTCCTGTCTTGCTAATTTTGGCCATTCTAACTGGTGTAAGGTGGTATCTCAATGTGGTTTTAATTTGAATCTCCCTGATGGCTAGTGATGATGAACATTTTTTCATGTGTCTGATAGCCATTTGTATGTCTTCATTGGAGAAGTGTCTGTTCATATCTTCTGCCCATTTTTTTGATATGATTATCTGTTTTGTGTGTGTTGAGTTTGAGGAGTTCTTTGTAGATCCTGGATATCAATCTTTTGTCTGTACTGTCATTTGCAAATATCTTCTCCCATTCCGTGGGTTGCCTCTTTGTTTTCTTGACTGTTTCCTTTGCTGTGCAGAAGCTTTTGATTTTGATGAAGTCCCAAAAGTTTATTTTGGCTTCTGTTTCCTTTGCTTTTGGAGACATATCTTGAAAGAAGTTGCTGTGGCTGATAGCGAAGAGATTACTACCTATGTTCTCCTCTAGGATTCTGATGGATTCCTGTCTCACGTTGAGGTCTTTTATCCATTTTGAGTTTATCTTTGTGTATGGTGTAAGAGAATGGTCGAGTTTCATTCTTCTACATATCTATTTATGAAAAACCCACAGCAAATATCATCCTCAATGGGAAAAAGCTTGCAGCCTTCCCGTTGAGATCAGGAACACGACAAGGATGCTCACTCTCACCACTCTTATTCAACATAGTATTAGAAGTCCTAGCAACAGCAATCAGATAACAAAGAGAAATAAAAGGTATCCAAATTGGCAATGAAGAAGTCAAACTCTCTCTCTTCGCAGATGACATGATTCTTTATATGGAAAACCCAAAAGACTCCACCCCCAAACTACAAGAACTCATACAGCAATTCAGTAACATGGCAGGATACAAAGTCAATGTACAGAAATCAGTGGCTTTCTTATACACTAACAATGAAAATACAGAAAGGGAAATTAGAGAATCGATTCCATTTACTATAGCACCAAGAACCATAAGATACCTGGGAATAAACCTAACCAAAGAGGTAAAGGATCTGTACTCGAGGAACTACAGAACACTCATGAAAGAAATTGAAGAAGACACAAAAAGATGGAAGACCATTCCATGCTCTTGGATTGGAAGAATAAACATTGTTAAAATGTCTATACTGCCTAGAGCAATCTATACTTTTAATGCCATTCCAATCAAAATTCCACTGGTATTCTTCAAAGAGCTGGAGCAAATAATCCAAAAATCTGTATGGAACCAGAAGAGACCCCAAATCACTAAGGGAATGTTGAAAAACAAAAATAAAACTAGGGGCATCACGTTACCTGATTTCAAGCTTTACTACAAAGCTGTGATCATCAAGACAGCATGGTACTGGCATAAAAACAGACACATTGACCAGTGGAACAGAGTAGAAAGCCCAGATATAAACCCTCAACTCTATGGTCAGTAAATCTTCGACAAAACAGGAAAAAATATACAGTGAAAAAAAGACAGTCTCTTCAACAAATGGTGCTGGGAAAACTGGGCAGCTATATGTAGAAGAATAAACTAGCTTTTAAAATTTCATTTTATTCCTGCGGAGCCATAGCCTCATTCAGTATGCAGGTTATCTGAGAACATGAGATGCTTTTGGACTTTCCCCTGAAAATTTAAAAAACATGGAGATTAAATACAAGGCCTGATTCTCCATTTTTTGTTGCTCTTTCTGCTGGTTTGGGTTTCGGCAGCTACACAGCATATTGAGAATACTGTTCACTGCCAGTAACAGGAACAAAACAGGGGAAAAGCAATCTTAAGTTGATACAGTCAGTAATATTTACAAAATAAAACAAAATACATTTAAATAAGTATAAAGTAAATCAAAGGATATTTATCCACAATGCAATCTTTAATTCAACATGAAAAATATTTACTCAGTGCTTTCAGCATGCCAAGCTGTGTTTTAGGCCTGGCAGGGGATACAACGATACAGTCTCTACCCTCAAGGTGAATACGCCTTGATGGTGGCAAAGGAAACAATTCAATATGTGAATGATTATAACATAGAGTAGAATGGAATAAGGGCCCAAGGACAGGTACACCCATGGTGCTAGGAGAGGTTAGGTGGAGAGAGATTACATCTTGTTGCAAGAGTGGGAGGATGTGGTGATTGTGCTCAGGGAGGAAGTAAAATCCGATATGGAAAAGGAACAAGGCTGGGGGAGAGATGGGGAAAGAACTTTCTTGTGGAAATAAGATCACAAGTCATTGAGAAAGATCACTGGGGAACATCAAATAACTCAACCTTGCTGGAGTGTGTTATGTGTGTGGATCATCAGAGGAGATCAGGCCAGAAAGGTAGGTTGAGGCTAATCTGTGAAGGCCTTCGAAGGAAGGAGGCGGGTGGTAGTAGTCATGGAGAGCCTAGAATGTATGGTGTGCGGGTGCCTGCTGCTGGCTTTCAAGGAAGCTTGGCTGGACTCAGCCAGTCAACTCATTGCTGCTTCTAGGAGTATCTCATTTCTTTTCCAAAAGTTTCCTCCATTCTGGGCTTTCTGAAAAGCAAGAAAGTGGAACAGGAGTTCCATGAGCATGTACCAAGGCTGCTCCAGTTGGTGGCAGATCTAGTTGGTGGAATCCAGTTGGTGGCAAATTTTCTTTCTATTTTAATGTCATGACTGTAACATTCAAAAATATTATTTCTCATTCTTTAAACTGCAAAGTGATGGAAGAAAGACTGAGTTCAAACAAGCTCCCAAGACGCACCTGTGCTGATTTGCTTCGTGCCTGCCCAGGATGCCCTCCCAGGATGCACTGGAGCTGGTACTTCTCGTGCACAGGCACCTGCACATCTTTGTTTAGTCAACTTCGGGAAAGGTGTTATGAAGGAGGCATTGGAGGACGGGTATCGCATGAAGTTACTCAAGATAGAAGAGATCCGAGCCAGAGGATAAGTACAAAACCATGTCTACGGAGAGTTTGAGAAGCGGGACCACAGAAGTTAAGCTTGTCATCATGCCAGGGTGCTGGAGAGGATGGAAAGTCTAAAAAGTCAAGAGTGAGCTGATGGTGGGGATATTATCAATGAGAGATGATGTAATGAGATAAGAGTGTCCAGAATCGGGACCCCTGGCATATGGCCCTATTGGGTAATAGGGCCTATTGCTGACCTTTGGCTAAGACTTAATGTTCACTATATAATATTGAAGTCTCAGATATTGTAACCTGATTTTTTTTTCTCTCTCTCTCTGAGGCTGTCTTCAACCCAAAAATGTCATGGGTCTATGCTTGTCTCAGTTCAGTGTGCTTTTCAATGTACTGACACTTAAGTTCCTTCAGCACCCCTATTATAGCCTCACTCCATAGGTGAGGAGATGGCGGCAGAAGGAGGTGAAGTGACTTGCTCAAGTTCAGAGCCTGGAAATGGTCAATCTGGAATTTAGCTTACAAAGAACTTTATAGGAAAAAAGGCAATTATGTAGGTAAGTAGTCTAGGAGGTTTAAAAAATAATAAAGCCAAGGTTTCAATATTAAAGTCATAGACATTCAGGTAAAAATTGCACATGGATCTCATCAAGGACCCATTTTATTAACATAAATGAATTCGATTAGGAATTTGCAAGATTAAGATTCAGTCTTGGAAACAGATTTTCTTTTAATCAAACTAGATGCACAAGCATGTTAAAATTGGTGTAGGGGGTCTTTTGTGTAAATGTGTTTGACCCTGTGACTTTGTTGGGCTTGCTACTTTGATTGAAGTCATGCTGAGGCCATAATAATACAAGGATATTTTTTCCCTCTTTCGGTTTCCGGACTGCTTGACTTTGCCTGCAGCTCTGTAACGGGAACAGATGCAATTGTCTCTTCAACAAATGGGCTCAGCTACTGGGCATTTGTTTGGCAGGACGTTCAGGATGTCAGACTCATCAAGTGTGGGACCCTTGCACATCAGTCTGAATCAGCTCTGTAAGGGCGAAGCACTCATTAAAGAAATGGGTGCCAAAGACAGCTGGGGCATAACTGTGCTTTGGGAGCTGCACAGAACCAGGAGGAGGGAAACTGCTCCTCTGTGACTATAAAGGGATCCCTGGTGTCTGAGAAAAGTAACCGTGGAGTAGTTTCTTTGTTCTTTTAGAGAAAGAGTTGGACTCTCTCCCTGATAAGCCAGACTGGTACTTTGCGCTAACCTCCGAAGGGGCCATGAGTGTCAAGTTCTCTGCCAGAGTGTCATCTGGTAGAGGTAACTGCACATGATAACAGTATATCTACAGTGTTCCTTCATAAACTAGGCACTGGGTAAACATGCTTTTTCAATGCGTTTTCATTTAACATTGACCTTTTACAGAAAAGCTACTGCTTTGAACAAAGAAGTGTCTTCCAGTACTGACAGGTGGAGTCTAGCTCCATGCCGGCTGTGGAAGCCCATTTGCCTTCTTCTCTAACCTGTGAGTAGAGATCCTTAAGGTGAGCTGGGTCTATCCTTAAGATGGTGAATTACCAGGCAAATTTTCAGGGACATCAAATTTGTATTATTTCTTTCCCCTTAAGATCTACAAGTCCCTTCCAAAGCTGTGATAATTTCTGACTCTTCTCATGGGGCATGGCTGTCTTTTCTTTTTCTCTATTTCCTTCTCCCACTTGAACTTTGCATATAACTTATCTCATTGCTGCTGTCCTCCTTTGAGAGTGAATGATTTTTATGAGGAATCCACAGGGGCCATTGGATTGGTGGAGGTGGCGTGCAGGAAGTGAATGGTAAACAGTAACCTACATCCCAGAAATGGAAGGTATGGTTGGCCCAAAGGTGAAGCTTATGTAAATTAAGTGAGCATGATGAATATGAAACGGTTTAAGCAATTTATTATGAATAAGGCTGTTCTCAAAAGCCCAGAAAGAGAAAGATATGCCACTACCCTCCCTCCATCCATATCCTTGGTTCTGGAAACCTTTCCAGTGCAGTGCTTTAGCATCATGTACCTTAGGTTACAGATGGGACATGAGCTGAAAATGATTGGTGTAGTGAACAACATTGTTTCTTGACCTGATGGCACATCGCTTATCATTATCACTGTGGCAAGTCTTCCTGTTTTCTTCATTATAATAGGAAGCGCAGTTCGTTCTTATTTATTTAGGGAATGAATATTCATTTTTGGGTACACTAATCTCTTTTCTTCTTCTAGTTGACCTATTTTGATGATTGTTTATTAGCATTTCATCTATTAAAATGGTAGTAGAAATAGAAAGGGATCAAATTTTAGTTATTTAAGTGTGGTAGGTGTTGTGGCAAAGAGAAAGGGTTTTGGAAAACAGGTTGGAGTTATTAGATTGTTAATTTCAGTTATGTTATTACCTGTCATCACAAATAATTAAGTCAACTGTACACAGGAACTTAATACGACAGAAACATTTTTAGTGAATGTCTACTCACAAGGCTTATCATTCTTGCATGTAAGATATGCATTTTAAATAATAATAATAATAATAATATTAATAGTCCATCTAAAGTTCTAGTCATAATCAGCAATTAAAATTTATTTTCAGTTAAAAGGTTAATCCAACAGCTGAAGGCATATAGCTTGAAGTATGAAACTTATGACATAAGCCACTATCTCTTTGGATATACAGGGTAATAACGTCACTAAAACCACAGTGTGAAAAGAGATTCATGTTTCACCAAAGTTAAAGGCAAAGGGATAGACTAAGTATGAAAAGAAGACAGTTAAGCAGAAAAATGCTCAAATTGACATGTTTTTTTTGACATGTTATTATTTTTATATATTTTGTACCAATAAAATATCAGATGAAAGAGACAAGTTATTTTCTACCGTTTAGGGCCAGAGTGGAGCAAGAAAATCAGGTTATATGTTCTAAGGCCTACGTGATCATAGCTGCAGTGACTCCAATGGCCATTGTCAAGAACTATTGGCTGATTGGTGGTTGGTATAGATTTTTTGGTTTTGTTTTGATTTAGAAAGGAACATTTATTGAACATCTACTGTGCCAAGTAGTACACCAAAGTGATTTTTCATCTGCTAAATTATTTGATTCTTTTAATAACCTTGCAATTACTTACAAATGAGAACATTTATTTTTGTTAACAGTCACTAATAGATGCAGTCAATGTTCTTGGTAGATGCGGTCAGATTGGCCAGACGTTGGGATATTGATTATAACATGGAGATACGGATCTGAGGAAACAAACAATATACTCAGATTGTAACTGAACCAATGTTAGTTTGCTTCTTGAGGAGTCAGAAGCTGCACCAGGTGGAGTTGTCACACAAAGTGAACTTTACTTGCAAAAAATAAGGAGATCACAGGGAATAGCTTCCAAAATCATGACTCCCCAAACAAGGGAGGACAGGTTCTTTTTATTTAGGGTTAGGATGAATATTTAGATAGGGAAGAGTTGTCATTGTAGGTGGGCAGAAGGTCATGCATGTACCTTATGGAAACATGCCTATCCACACATTGTATGTTATGTAAATGAGGCTTGTGTTCTTCCTTGGGTGGAGATTTTAGTATTATAATGAGGTCAAGGTAGTTGCTAATCATTCTAGAGGTCACTCCATTTATGCTGACAGGAGTTGGGGTTAAGCTCAAACTGGTCAGTGTGGTCTGGGCCCATTGGAGGTCTCTTCAGAGCAATCACTATAGCTCTGAAGTGGTTTCACTTTCCATTTGCCCAAGTTAAGAGAGAAACTGGCAAGAAGAGCCTAAGGAAAAATGTGGGACCAAGGTTGGGGAGTACAAGCAGGTGGGCAGTAAAGGTCAGGTCTTGGGGTCTAGCTAGTGATAAGAAGACTTCAGAGTGCTTTCCTTGACATTATACTTAAATCTAAAACCATGTGTGAACCATTTTTGATAGTACAATACAATAAGACAGGTAGTTGGCGATTATCATTAGTTTACAGATTTTGTAGGATTATTAGCATCACTCTGTTTCACCTACAGACTCTATCCCTAGCAATCTCACCTGTAAATATTTATTCTAGGAAACTAAGGAAACCAGGTGTGGTGATTTAAAAATCTTCCCACAAATTCTTTGACACTTTTTTCTTCAAAAAGTAAAAGAATTTTGTTTCTCTTGGGTGTGGGCCAGACTTAGTGAGTGAGGTGAAAATAGTGGTGTGTGACTTCAAAGATTATGTGATGAAAGGAATTATAACTTTCTCGTTGCTCTCTCTTGGATTACTTACACTAGAGAAAGCTGGTGGCCACATTTTGAGAACGCTTAAGCAGTCCTATGGAAAGATCCATGTGGCCTAAGGAACTAAGGCCTTATAAGGCCAAGAGTCAGTGAGAAACGAGGCCTCTTGCCAACAGCCATGTGAGGGTGCCATCCTGAAAGAAGATTCTCCAGCCCCTGTCAAGCCTTCAGATGATTGCAGCCATGGATCATATCTGGACTGCAACCTCTTGAGCCAGAGCCACCCAGCTAAGTCACTTCTGAATTCTTTACCTACAGAAACCATGAGAAAATAAATGTTTATTGTTCTTAGCCACTAAGTGTAGGATAATTTGTTATACAACAAAAACTAATTAATATACCAAGAAAGAAGATATATGTGTCAGCACCAATTAATCTGTATTATTGAAAGGAAACAAGTTGTTTTAGCCTAAGAAAACGAGCCTAAAGTCAAGATTGCATGCTTTTATTATATTGGAGACACAATCTTAAAGGAAGCCAGAGTGAAGGAAAAAGAAAAGTGAGGTGAGGAAGACAGGAAAAAATTCAAAGTGGTGCTTAACAAAGTTGGCCCCAGTTTCTGGGGATGATGTAGTTGATTGCTGAGTCCTAGGAGGTGTCTTCAGAAGGGTGGGGAGGTGATATGACACCACTGTGCCTTAGAGCAATCAAGTGGGGAGGAAGGGAGAGGAATTTATCTGCTAGCTTCCTCCTGTCTGCCTTAGGTCAAAGTACTCCCATGGGGCATTAACCCTTTACACTCCTCAGTAATATCATTTCGTCCCTCTGGACCACTGCTGGGAAAGCTAGACTCTCCAAGGGTCTTGTCATGTTGGCTGTGGGTACTGGGACTGTGTAGTTCTTGCAATGGTGAATGCACAGAAGCCATGACAAAGCCTGATTCCGGTGATCTGAAGAGGCTGAGAATGTTGTTGGAGTTTAGAGACAGGAAGAAATGACTATAGAAATGCAAGTCTCTGCTAGAACCATTTTGGCTAGGAGATGAAGCAAGGAGCAGAGACCCAGGGGCAGATAGAGCTGAGTGGATGTGGGAGATGTGTAAACTGGTCTAGTATCCAATTAAAGACACACCATATTTGTGTATGAAGACAGAGCATTGTCAGAGGACATAAGATTATCCTTGCAGAAGCAATAACTTGCAGCAGGTAGGAGTTTAGGTTCTAGGGTTTGAATCTATGCTTCAAACCTATGCTAGGGTTTGCTCCTATGCTTCCTAGTTAGGTGACCTTGCATACACTGGATAACCTTTATGACCCTCAGTTTTCTCATCTTTAAAATAGAGATAATAATAATACTCACCACCTCAGGAAGTTTAGATGTGTTAATAGACATATAATATTTGCAATTGTGTCTGACATAGAGTAGGTGCTAGATAAGCATTGGCTCTTGCTGATATTACTGCCTACCAGGAGCTTATGTATCTGAAGAACAGACAGACAACAGCAGAAAACATGAAACTAGTAAGTGAGGGGACAAAAACCCTTACAGTGACTAGAGATCAAAGCCAAATTAAGACTTTTGCATGTAAAAAGCATGTATGTAATTAGAATGGCAAATTAACCGCTGCATGCTTCTCTTAATTTGTATTTGGGAATGAAAATGTGGTGGGTTCCTATGGCTCTTTCTGATTCTGTCATGACTGATTGGTTGAGGGTATAAAAATGTAACACGTTTGTTAGCTACTACCTATGTACCAGGAATTGTCACATGCTGATGTGTATAGGCTGGTCAAGGGGGAAAGTCCACATCTTCTATGCTCTATTACTAATCTAGTTGGACTTGGAATATGGTCTAGTTAAAAATCCCCAAATCAAAAATCAAGTAAAGAAATAAATCGGGGGGTGCCTGGGTGGCTCAGTGGGTTAAGCCTCTGCCTTCGGCTCCGGTCATGATCCCAGGGTCCTGGGATCGAGCCCCACGTCGGGCTCTCTGCTTAGCAGGGAGCCTGCTTCCTCCTCTCTCTCTGCCTGCCTCTGTGCCTGCTTGTGATCGCTGTCTGTCAAATAAATAAATAAAATCTTTAAAAAAAAAAAAAAAGAAAGAAATCGGAATCAGGGTAGAGTTCCCAGATCAGCCTTAATCCACATAGGTCTACATCGGAAGGAAGCAAGGGCAATGATGAAGGAACACAGTCAGTAAAAATAGAAACTGGAGTCAGTCTTCCAGTCACACCTGGAAAGCTGGCAGCCCAGGGTCAAGAGTGAAGAAGAAACCTTATATATCCATTCAACAAGTATTTCATGCTAATGCTCATTCCATACCAGGCGTTTTGCTGGATTCAGTTTCTACAAATAGGAAAGACAAAAATTCTCCACCCTACTGTGGTCTGGTGGGATGTTGAAGATTAATTTTAAAAATGGTTCTATTTCAATGACAAGGTTTATAATAATTGTGTATACAAGTGTGCATAGAAGTGACATAGGACTCCCCTTCCTCTGTAATCAGCTACGACACTGGTCAATATGTGGGAAATACTGTTTTCAGATATTTGACAATAGGCAGCACAGTCTGAAGAAGGAAGGCTAACAATGTGAATCTTATAGTTGTCCCAGATTCCTGCCTGAGAGTACTTTCTGGACCTCAGTGCAGGGAGAGGGAACACAACCAGAACATAACCCAATGTGCTGACCTAAGACAGAGGAGGAGATAGCTAGAATTTGAAGAGCAGAGTGCTGTGGAAGGAAACTGCTGGGAGGAAGAGCTCTAGAAGTCTGTACATAGGTCTGCCCTTGATCTTTGGCTGACCACTAAGCCGCATAGGCAAAGGATGAAACTCCACAAGGTTGGGCCAAGGATAACCAGGATGAGACTGTGAATGAATAATTCCCAGAGCTGACACAGCACTAAAAGACACTGATTTTCTGACAAGTCAGAAGGAATACCTAAGGCATTCAGTCAAGATTCCAGAAGGTCATGCATGACTTAGCAGAGACTCTAAGAGTTCGTGCCTCAGGCCTTAGAGATCAAATAGCCCCAGAATTAGGATTATTCTGAATCTACAGTATTGGAACCCAAAAACAAGTATCTAGAGGATTAAACTGCTATTTAAGTGCCTGCCCAAGCAAACATGGTCCTGCTTAAGGAAGACAACAAAATACTCTAACATAAGATTCACAAAACCCATCATCCAGTGAAAAATTATTAGGTATGAAGAGAGGAAAAAAAAATGTGACCCATAATTAGGTGGGAGAAGTCAATAGAAATAGTTCTAGAAATGACAGAGATGATGGAAGTAACAGATGGGAGCTTTAAAGCCAGTATCAGAAATATGCTCCAGGACTTAAAAGAAAACATGAACACAACAGGAACAGAAATTAAAGATTGAAGAGGAACCGAGTGTAATTAGAAAGCTGAAATATACAATATCCAAAATACAAAATGAACTAGATGGGCTTGCTAGCTGGTTGGACACTGCAGAAATAAAGGTCAGAGACCTTGAAAACAGCCATATAAACTACCCACATGAAGCACGGAAGATGACAATTTCAGGAATTATCACAAATCTGTGAGATACACAGCAATACTGTACCCATTTTGCAGGTGAGGAAGCTGAGGCATGAGGCTATGAAGAGCGTTGGAAAAGGTCACACAGTTGTCAAGTGTCAGGGAATATGCTGAGGGGCAAGAGGGAGGGAATGTGGACCCTTTGGAGGAGGTAAGGGCTGCCCAGCCTGAGTCTGGGGAGCTCTCTTGCTCCTCTGGGAAGAAAAGAGTGGTGTTCAGGCACAGGAAGAAGCATGAAAATGTCGGAGGCCTTTTTTTTCCTGTATTTTAGTTTCCCCAGATAGAAAACCATGCAGATTTCGTAGAGAACCAGGCAGGTTTTAGCCATCTCAGAAAATATTCAGTTTCTTTTTCTCACTCCTGTTGTGACGTGAGCCTTTTTTTTTTTTTTTTTGTAAGATTTTATTTATTTATTTGAGAGAGAGAGAGCACAAGTAGGGGGAATGGTGGGGTGAGTGAGAAGCGGGGGAGAAGCAGACTCCCTCCTGATCAGGGAGCCCTGTGTAACTTGGGGCAAGATCCCAGGACCCCAGGACCCCAAGATCATGACTTGAGCCCAAGGCAGATGCTCAAGGGACTAAGCCACTCAGGAGTCCCTGGTGATGTGAACCTTGACTATTCTCTCCAAATTCTCTCCAAATTCCTTCACTGAGCCCAGCATGCCTGGTGCGGGGCAGAGCCACCTTCTTTACCAGCCATGCTCTCCGTGTACTTGCTGGAGTGTTCCTTGTGCCCTACATCTGGCTCAACTTGTACAAATATTCTCACACAGCAGGTTAAATATTGAAGAATTTCCATGCTTAGCCTGCTTCCCGGAACCCATAGGAGAAGAAATATCTTTTATATGGGATTTTTTTCTCTATTTTTTTTCCCCTCAGCTCAAAATTTATAAAATTTCAAAATCAGACATAACATCATAGTTTTAAGATCTTCATTCTGAGTTGCTCAGAATACATAAAATCTATTATCTCTTGCTACAGACAGATTTATGCCCCCCAAACTCATATGTTGAAGGCCTAACTCCGAGTGTGACTCTGTGTGGAGAGGGGGCCTTTAGGAAGTAATGAAAATTCAATGAGGTCATGAGGATGGGGCCCTGATCTGATGGGATTGTTGTCCTTATAAGAAGAGACACCAGAGAGCTCTACCCCTCTCCCTTTCTCTCTCTGTAACCCTGGGAAATGGAGATCCTCCCCCGCCTAATAGCTAGAATTATATATATAGATATATAATCTATATCTGTTATATATCTATATCTATCTATCTATCTATCTATCTATATAATATGTGAATAGTATTATACCTATCAGTTTCTATAAGGAGAAACCGAGGGTCAGGGTGGCTCCCTAACTAGTGGACGAGTAAGTAGCAGAGGAGGTATGCGGCAGCCCAAGGCCGGTGCTTTGAGCCAACACGTTATACTGCATCCCAGCCATGAATCTGAATTTTGGAAGCACGGTTTCATTATTTGCCGTTTATCTGCAGCTGCCAGCCCAGCATAACTCTCCTTCATCCTGCTCTGTGTCTGAACGTCTGGGGGGGCCCGCGGAGGCCTGTGAAGACTGATGCCATTGATACATGTCATCTCCTCCCAGCACCAGTTGGCCAGGCCTCCCGGGACGCGCGGGACGCCGGCGGCCCCTGCCAGTCCCCTGATGGAGCGGTGAGCGGCGTGAGACAGCCCTTTGCTTCGAATCTGATCTCAGCGCCACCGGTGCTTTGTCATCTGTCTAAACCCAGTGCTGCTTTGTTAGTCCGACTGTCATTTACTGTGGGCTGAGACACATACCACACGGTTACCTGGTGGCTTCAAGGGGTGGTGGGAGTAGGTAGTGTTCTCTGGTGGCACCGAAGATGGTAGAGACCACAGAGAGACAGTGAGCCGCCCCCATGGAGGCAAAAGGGGAAAAATGGGAGGAGATGAAGTGAGCTGCCTTTGAAAGAGCAGAGACTTAAAGTCTCTGCTTAAAGACTTAAAGTTAGCTGGGCATCCATGGTCTTCCAAAAATCACATGCAAATGTGTGTGGGTAAGTACCTATGGAGTACAGTTTTAAACATTATTTTATTTTTATTTTTTTAGAGATTTTATTTATTTGTTTGAGAGAGAGACAGTGAGAGCGAGCATGAGAGAGGAGAAGGTCAGAGGGAGAAGCAGACTCCCCATAGAGCTGGGAGCCCGATGCGGGACTCGATTCCGGGACTCTGGGATCATGACCTGAGCCAAAGGCAGTCACCCAAACACTGTTTTATTTTTTAAAGCTGTTTGTGACTTATATAAGGTAAGGAACTCCTGCTTCAGCGAGAAGACCATCCATTCTTTGCTTGTTTCAAGTGAATTCAGGTTTTACTTGTTGAACCAAAGCAGTTACTAGTCCCAAGGGCAGACATTTAGAGACACGCAGGTGCCATTCCTGTTGGAACCAGAAAAGGCTAAAATTTAATACTAGAAGAAGTGAAAACACGAGCCAGCAGAATTCCTGCCCTCTGATGATTTACATCCTGGGCTGTCAGCCCCTATGGGGCAAAATCTGAGACCCACTGCAAGATTCTACCTTTGCTATCTTTATATAACTATATGCTATAGATATATAAATAGCATATATATATTCATACTCATCATATACACACATACATGCATATACACATGTTCACACACATATTGCACACACAAACATATGTACAGATACACATACACACATAGATGCATACACGCATATTTACACATATATCACATATATACACAACATATGTATATAAAAATACACACGGGTGCACATGCATACACACGTACACACATATACACACATACACATATACTCACATACACACATAGACACACGTAGACACACACACACATTAAGCGCACATTCCCGAGTGTACGGATATTCCTGTGCGTGTGGATGTGTGCAGAGACACTCCTACAGGACACGTACTATGTATCTAGGCTTCTCTCCCACCTCTCCCTGGCATTCCACACACCACCTTGTGACACGACGGTCAGGTGAGCTGACTGCAGTGTCCTGACAAAGGACAAGGATGTGAACTGACTGGCTCAAAGTTCCCCCTCACGTCTGGGAGCCTCCGTGGCCTCTGTCGTTGAAATTCGTCCTCTCCCAGGTAGGGTCAGCCCTCCCGGAGCAGAGCCAGTGGTGGGATGAACGTGGGATGACACAGGAAGTGAAGGGGCTTCTGCTCGGCCGGTGCGTGAGCTCGCGTTGCGCATCGTAGGGAACTTACTTCTCCTCAGGACCATCTTTAACTTCGGCAATATGTCCTAAAGACGCCTTACAAGGGCAATCAAGACTTAGCCAGGGGGCTAAGTGGGAGGAAGTTATAATGTACAAGGTGAGTCTTTTGAGACTCTGAAAAACCCATTAACGGAGAAGTTATTAATGTCTTTTTTTATGCGGGTATAGTGCAGAGGCAGACCCCGAAGAAACCAATCCACATTATGAAACGTTTTACAGAAATCCATTTTTAAAAATAGGAGAATGCTCTAAATGGAGTCTGGAGGTGGGAACTGGATACGTGCCTGGCCTCCTGGGCCGGCTGTGGATTTTCTAAAGAATAAAGGGAAATTCTCCTTAGCCTTCACTTTGAGACAAAGAAATAGAATGAAATCTCCTACTGTAAAATTTGATTATCTTTTCTATTTTTCTTGCTCTCATATTTAATTTTCTTCCTTTCTCACTTGTACTCCCCCTCCCCAAATCTAATATCTTCAGGCCTCTGTTAACTTGAATTTAACTTTAAAAATATCAAATTATTAAACCTTCATCAGGCATAGATGTGATATACAGTTAAGCGAGTTCCTCTAAGAATGGTGGAATAATCTTACCCCCGTAGAATACAAGGGTAGGTTTTTCATCATGACTATAAAGCCCCTGAACTATTATCAGAGGGAATGAATAAACTTAGAAATGTTTTCTTCTGTAGAGGTGACAGATTTGCATTCACTTTCATTAGTCCAAGAGCTCATTGTAAACAGAAACTGTGACTCATTCATCTTTACATCCCTTCCTCATAGCGCAGACCAGGTACACAGTAGATGATCAGAAAATGCTTGTCAGGTGAATAAATTCTAAGTTCATTAAAACTACAGCTCAACCCCGACAGTAGAGACTTCCTTCTAGATGCCAGACTTTCTGGCAGAGCTGGGTCTTCAGAGATGAGTAAGATGTGGTTCTTACCTTCAGTGACCTTAGATTCTGCTGGGGTCATGGAAAGAGGGGCATTTCTGCCAGTGGCGAGGTCAGGGAAATACCAGAGAATGGTTGCCAGGTAGACAAAGAGGAAAGGCATTCCGGAGAGAAGGTGACAGACAGGGTCAAAGCCAGGAAGGCATGAGGCTGCTGCCCGTGGTGCATAGACACCTGACCAGCCTACGTTTCTCCTGCCCACTGCAAGGGAGCTGGCGGAGGCTAATGCTGAAGCCCAAGTGTGTGGGGGTCAGAGTGGAGGAATGGAGGATCCGTGAATTGCGCCCTGACGCCCCAGCAGGTTCTGACCAGATCTTTTTATGCTCTTGAAACACATCCTCTTAAACAATAAGATGCACACAGACACCAAGAAGTGCATGAAACAATGGAATCAGACATTCAGCAACTGCAAAAATGTTTTCTGAATCCAGTTCTTTTAATTCCTAGGGTATAGTGGTAAGAAGAAAGAAAAGTATTATAACCAAAGGAACACCAAGTAGAATTTTAAAAATCTGCACTTGAATTTGCTCCGTGTTGGTCCCATTGTCACTGCATTCTTTTGTGCATCCATAATATCTTTAAAGGCAAACCCAGAGGACATATTTTAGGTAAAAAGCCTGTTAGTGACTCAGTAGATGATGAGTTTGTGATGACTCACCACTGCCCACTCCCCCTGAACAGTTTTCTGGCTGCTGGTTTAGGGATGTAAGGGGGGGTATTCAGGCAAAAGTTTAGCCTTCTTTATGGTCTTTGATAAAGCACTAATTATTTTTACTTTTTAAGAGAGAGTGTTGGAATAAGTGATCCTTTTATTTTATTTTTTATTTTTGTTAATTTATTTTTTAAAGATTTTGTTTATTTGTCAGAGGGAGGGGGAGAGAGGGAGAGAGAGCGAGCGAGCAAGCACACAAGCATGGGGAGAAGCAGGCAGAGGGAGAAGCAGGCTCCTTGCCAAGCAAGGAGCCCAAAGCGGGACTTGATCCTAGGACCCTGGGATCATGACCTGAGCTGAAGGCAGATGCTTAATGATTGAACCACCCAGGCATCTCATTTTATTTTATTTTTTAAAAGATTATTTATTTACTTATTCATTGGAAAGAGAGAGAGAGCTGGAATGGGGAGGTGGGGAAAAGGGAGGGACAAGCATACTCTGCTGAGCATGGAACCCCACACAGGGCTCGATCTCACAACCCTGAGATCATGATCTGAGCCAAAACCAAGAGTCAGAGGCTAACCAAATGAGCCACCAGGTGCCCCAAAGACATCTGAAAAATGTTTTTTAACTTCTTAAAAAATAATCACACCCGGCATGGGGCTCGAATGCACAACGCTGAGATTAAGAATTTCCTGGTCTTCTAACTGAACCGGCCAGGTACCCCATAAGTGATCCCTTTAGTTCTCAGATTCTCAGACAATGGCAATTTCTTATTTGATCCTTATTTTTCATCAAAGAATAACCTTTACCTTTTCTTTTTATCTGGAAGTTAATTTGTCTTCTACCATTTTTTTCCTCTCTTCTTTTTCTTTGCTTTTCCTTTTTTTCCCCTTAATTTTCTTTTCTTGAGACAGAAAAAAAAAATAAAGAGACACTTCCCTTTGGTGACAACTGAAGTTAAAATACAGATATGAGAACGATAACCTTTAATAGTCTGAGCTGTGCTGGAGAGTTTAGAGAGGATGTTTTTGACTCAACTGAGTTTTAAACTTACTGAGGTGGGTTTTAACCTTTTATTGAGAATCTGATAAAAACAGTTTCCACCTCTGCTCAACCCCCGCCCCCCCATTTTGCATCTAGTAACAGGAAACCATCTTTCTCCCAAAACCCACTTGGGGAGCTTGGGTTGGGAATGCTTTGCATACACAGGAATCCAAGGTGGACCAGGGACGGGCGTTCGTCCACACACATGTTGAGTTCATTTTAAGCACAACCGCTGTTTCTTTTCTTTCTTTTGCTTTTTCTAACTCCCCTCTATAACATGCAACCCTCACATGGGGGCAATTCACAGTTTTGCCAGGTGGCTAGTTGGACGCAGCACGTGTGTCGTCTTGTGTGCTCCTTGGAGAAGGGCCATGGTCCCCGCTACGGGCCACTCAGCTGGGAAAGGCCTCTTGCAGATTTCAAGCTGCAGGGAAAATGCAAACCAGGCTTCTGGGTTCCGAAATAGTAATAAAACTTGGCCAGGAGTGCAGCTGTGGGTAGGTCCCCCCATTGAAAACCTTTTTACTTTATGAGATATCCTAAATTGTCTGCTCTGAATTTTATAGGATGATAAGTCAGAAATCTCAGATTCTACTTACTGTGTAGAAAAGATGGGGACTGAGCTCAGGTGGACGCTTGGTGGCTGTCTCTAGCACAGTGGGGATTCCTCACACGGTAGGGAGTGCTCTGGGTAGATAAAGTTTGTGAACTCTGGATTTAGGGAGGGGGAGTTGAGCAGCAGTCTGTGTGGGAGGGATACACATGACAGAAGTGTGCCTGCATGTGTGTGAAACGTATGTGTGTGACTTGTTCCCCAGCCAGGCTCTCTCTGTGGCTAAGGTTCATCATATTTCAATCTTCAAGAAAAGAACGAGAACTTAAGACATTAAAACAGTACCCAGTGTTACTCAAACATCTGGTTCAGCAGGGTGACTTTTAGGAGGTAAAGATTGCTTTCTTAAGAACTAAACAGTTTCATTTTGTGACTTCAAGATGTCAGCAATGAGGGGCCCTGTTCGTATTGTATCTCTTTTTTTTTTTTTTTAAGATTTTATTTATTTGACAGACAGAGTTCACAAGCAGGCAGAGAGGCAGGCAGAGAGAGAGGAGGAAGCAGGCTCCTTGCTGAGCAGAGAGCCCAATGCGGGGATCGATCCCAGGACCCTGAGATCATGACCTGAGCCGAAGGCGACGGCTTAACCCACTGAGCCACCCAGGCGCCCCTTATTGTATCTCTTAATGCTTGAAATAATGCACACAGAAAACAAAGTACTTTTTGTTGAAAGGACATCCTTGTAAATACTATACATCGTGAGGTTTGGGGGTACCCCTCAAGGGTTCCACACTGTAATGATTGCGAGAAGATTCTCTTTTCATTTTTCACCCTGGTGAATGGTATGATTTGCATGAATTCTGCAACTTGTAGTTTTTGATTTTGAAATGGGACAAGAGTTCTCACATACCGACATGTGTGAGAAGGGGGAACATCTTCAGAGGTCAAGTGCACCCCTGTTGTTTGGGCTGCCAAGGAGGCCCCATAGTGATGATCGCCTGGACTCTGGACGATTGAGGAACTTAAGGTGGTTCTTTGAGACTTCCTGCTATTCCACCGCAAGTCTGGATGGAGGGATCATTGATCTGATTGATCAAAGATTCTCCTCTTGGTGACTTCCTTCAATCCCAAATCATTACCACATTTGGTCTGAGCACTGCCATACTAGCAATGCAGTGGGAAATACAGCAGAGTGGAAAATGAGGTCATTTTCTCCTGCTCGTGCTTTGTTCATTCTCCCAAGATGGCTCTTGCTGGTAAGCACTGTTAGTAGTACTAGGAGATGTGTTCGTTTCCTCTTGCTGCTGTAACAAATGACAGTACGCTTAATGAGGTCAAATGAGGAACAGATGTGGACTTTGGTAAGGAGGCACTCTATTTGAAAGGATTATTGCAAGAGAGGTGGAGTGACTATTGCCATAGGGAGAACATTCTGTCCCTGAGATCTGTAAGCATCTCCAAGGTCAGGCAGCAAAAGGCTTCTCTTTCATAAGAATGAGTGAATAAGGCTATTGGTAGAAACAGGCACGTGCAGTGGGATGACAGGACAGTAGATCAGAGAGTGTTTTATCCTGAGGTTGGCCTATTCTTACGATAGGACATTAAGGAGGGGCTCTGGCTGAGGCTGGGTCAAAGTTCAGGGACGTGGAGGAAGGAGAGAAAGAGGACGGAGAGAAAGTTAACTGATGTTTAGTCAACATGGATTTTATTCTAATTGTCAATGTGGACAAAACAGTTCACTCAATCATGTATGAGGCAAAGAACAGGGATTTGGAAGGTCCATGTCTGGTCCTGTCTCAGGTAAACAAGAGGGGCATCCTTGTGTCTGATCTAAGTCACTTGGGGAAGAGGGGTTCTTTGCTCTTTCCCAAAGCACATAATACCAATATGAGTTTTTCAGTTGGCTGTTTTTCAGGGTGACAGGGCTTAGGTAAAATTCAAAGTTGTCAGGGTCTTAAAATAATGCAAATGTATCATCTTACCTTCAGGAAGATGGAAGTCTGACATGGGTATCATTGGATTAAAGTCATGGTGTTGACAGGCTTGTGTTCCCTTCTGGAGGCTTCAGGGGAGGATATATTCTCTTGAACTCTTTAGCTTCTAGAGGCTGTAGCATTCCTTGGATTGTGGCTCCTTCCAGTCTCCAAAGCCAGCAATGGATGGTAGAGTTGTCCTCATGTTGCCTCACCTTGACACCGACCTTCCTGGCTTGCTCTTCCACAACACAATCCAGGATAATCTTCCTATGTTGAAGTCAGTTGATTAGTATCTTAATTCAGTCTGCAACCTTAATCCCCTTATGCCACATAAAGTAACATATTCCCCCAGTTCCAGGAAAACAGACCTGGACATCTGTGGGATTATAATTTGCCTAGCACTATACATCTCTTGAATAATTCATGGAAGGTACAAAAAGACCTATTTTCCCAAATACTACTTTTTTGAGTACTTACAATTTTTTTGACTTAAGGCAACAGCTCTCAGACTTTTTTCATCTTGGGTCCTTTCTACATTCTTAAAATTCTTAAAGACGCCAAAGAACTTTAGTTTAGCTGGGCTCTATCTATTGATATGTACTGCATTGGGAATTAAAATGGAGAAAATTTAAGCACACTTATTTATTAATTCATTTTAAGTGTCCATAACAAAATGTATTGCATGTTAATATGAATAACATTTTAATTAAAAATAAACATATTTTCTAAAACAAAATTTTAGTGAGAAAAGTGGCCTTGCTTCATATTCTTATAAATCTCTTTGGTTTGACAGAGGACAGTTGAGTCTCTTATTTGATTCTTCATTCAATTTCTTGCAAGATGCTGTTTTGGTTGAAGTATATGAATAATATCCAGCCTCACACAGATATATAGTTGGAAAATGGGGGGTGAAGGGATGTTTCAATTACAGATAATTGTGGGTATACGTCTTTAATACAACGTCAGAATTTGACAAGTGAGACAGGTGGTGGTTTTTAAAAGGTTAATTGCAATGTGGAATATAAAAACACATCAAATAACTTTTTATAATCTATTATTCTAATGTCCAATGGTTTGTATTTTGAATAGATCTTACTCATGCATGGTTTCATAATCCCATTCATGATAATTTGGAAAATATTGATTCATAGAGTTATGAAGATCATCTAATTAATGAATTTTTAGTATATCAAAACCCACATTTGTTAATATCACTGTTAATTTTATCAGAAAAAAACTAAGTTTTAGGGATGCCTGTGTGACTCGGTTGGTTAAATGTCTGCCTTCGGCTCAGGTCATTATCCCGGGGTCCTGGGATTGGATCCTGCATCCAGATCCTTGCTCAGCAGAGACCCTGCTTCTCCCACTGCCTGCCACTCCCCCTACTTGTGCTGTCTCTCTCTCTGACAAATAAGTAAATAAAATCTCAGAAAAAAAGAGAAATGGTCCAATATTAAAAAAACAACTATATTTTGAAAAACTCATATAGACAATATGAGGTTTCTAAGTCTTTATTTTTTTCTTGAAAGCTCAAATTTTATTATTGGCAACAAATCTGCCTTTTCCCCTGTGTGGGCATTTGCACTAATAGTGCAAAAGCAAAAGTGGATAAAACTGCTGGTGCCTGCCCATGAATCATGGCCGTGATCGCAAACTGGACTGACAGTCATGGCGTTCTTCCCCACTCCATGCAGCAGAAGTAAAGAAATAAAATCAGTTTCCCTTAAGCAGGTTCATGATGAAATAGCAAAAATTATTATTTTTATTAAATCTCCACCCTTTAGTACATGTTTTTAGAACCACTCATTAGTAATGAAATGACAAGTACGTATATTGAGTTCTGCTATAGACCAAAATTTGATGGTCATCTCCAAGAAAAGATCTTGCGCTGTTGTTTGAGTTGTGAGAATTTTTTTGGTGGACTTGAGAAAATGGTAGACAAACTATGGTTTTTTAGACTTGGGTATTGGCAGATATTTTCTTAAAAATGAGCTCAATAGGTCAGTCATTTCAAGGAAGATAATCAACAGTGAGAAAGGCAAATAATATTTCAGCATTATTTAAAAAATGGTTTGGCCATATGGACCACTGAAAGTTCTTGGGGACTTCTAGGGTTGCTGAACATACTCTTGGAGGACCTTTTTATTTTTATCTATAGAAGGAGATGAACAGTATGACCTTTGCTTACCTTAGTACAACTCCATTTATCAGATTATCTAGTTACCAAATTGTCTTTGTCATGAGAGAACCAGGCAAGACATAGGCAGGTTATGGTTAGGAAATTGGAATAAGAAAAGTTTGGAGAATGAATGGGACCCAAGATAGCAAAATAGAAAGGCCCAAGTTATCTGTCACTGTAAAGATACTCTAAGAAGCTAGGAACCAGCCTGAAGGCAGCTGGTTCCTTGTGAAATTGAAAGGGGTAAGGAAACTCATGACACTTTGCATGGCCTTTTGCTGAACTTTTTGGGACACTTGTTTCTTCATAGAGTGGAGAGAACAAGGTCTATTTCATAGTCTGATTGTCAGCATTCAGTGAAGGAGTGAGGATAACTTGACACGCTCAGGGTGGGCACTCAGTGATGGAACTGTTACCAGTATGACTTCCTGAGCTTGTACTCAGCTTCTTTGCTCTCCAGATCTTTGTGCAGACAGTGCTCACTGTTGTTCTGAGACCTGTGGTGTTTAGGACCCACATGTGCCAGACCAACCGTTCCTTCTTCTTCCTGGACCCCAGATCTTCATCACACTGTGGGTTTGTCTCATTCTAGCTCACTCCTTATTACGTCCGCCCCAGGCGACTCCTGGTCTGGAGACATATACTCTTTGGTGTTCCTTTGAGGGGGGTTCACCCCCTGGATCAAGGGCAGTGCACCCTTCTGGACTAGCAGAACTTCGTCTTTCCAATTAGCCAGTGGCTTGGAGAAGCCAGGATCTTCCCATGTCAAGGTGATTTGTACTTTTCAGATGTAGGGTCAGAAGTCCCTTTTTAGTGACTATCATTTATGATAGAATTTAATCTTGAAGCTATAGTCTCCTCATGGAGGAAGTATTAGTCACATTTTAGACATTGCCTATAACGATGTCACAATTCTACTAACTACCAAAGGGCCAAGTGATTTGCAGGTGCTGTCTCATTTAATCTTCCCTGAGCCTCTCCAGGGAGCTGTGGTGATGCCCTTTTAATGGAGGCTGGTGTTCTGTGGGAGAGTGGACGGGATAGACCTATACCACTAGTTTTGAGGGAAGTTGGATTTCCGATCCAGGTTTGCCTCATTTTTACAACACACTGTCCCCTTTTCCAAAGATAATCCTGTTGCTATGATTTTCTTCAACTGCTTAGTACAGTCACAATTAAAATTCAAGCTTCCTTCCATGGAGTGCTTCTCATTTTTGTTGGGGTCCAGGCTTCCTGACATGACTTTTGGCCAGAGATGAACTTGACTATCAGTTAAGATTTTTAGCAGTTTGGGGAGACATCCTTCAAACTCTGTTGCCCTCACAGCATGGTGTCTGTCCCTGCCTGGGCAGCTCAGCTTCATTTGTCCTTTGGGTGCATCTGGGGGCGGGGGCGGGGTGGTCTTGGTGGCACTCTCAGGGCTGACTCCCTGCCGGCGGGCGAGCTTCCAGATACCACGGCTCCTCAGCTTGCCTGTGTGGAGCCAGCAGTGGTGAGGCCATAGTCAGCTCTGGGGTCCTATCTGGTGCTGGCCCTTGACCAGGGTTCAGGACACGTGGAATTTTGGAGGGGCCAGAGTCAGGTTGCTGGTTGGCAAGGAGAAGGGTTGCACTTGCACTATGTGGTGAAAACATTGCTGGCTGCATTTCTGCACTGAAGCTCCTCTGAAAGTTTGGGTTTTCCTAATAAAAATAACTCCTGGAGGGGCGCCTGGGTGGCTTAGTGGGTTAAGCCTCTGCCTTAGGCTCAGGTCATGATCTCAGGGTCCTGGGATCGAGCCCCGCCTCAGGCTCTCTGCTCAGTGGGGAGCCCGCTTCCCCCTCTCTCTCTGCCAGCCTCTCTGCCTATTTGTGATCTGTCTGTCAAATAAATAAAATCCAGAAAAAAAAAAAACAACTCCTGGGGCCAGGGATGCCTTCCTTGTTCTGCACTTTCAATGGCGCCTGCTTGGTCGCTGACGGTATTGCTGTGCACCACTGACGTTGCCAGGCCTAGCCGCATTGTTGACGTGCTGTGGCCCGTCCATCCCGAAGTCAGACTACCCACTTCGAGCAATAAATACAGTGCAGCCCCGAGGGAGTTCATTTATTCCAGCAGCCAGGTGTTCAGGCCTCAATACCTCTTCCCGAACTAGAAAAGTAATGTTTTCCTATTTGTCCCTCTTCAACTAATCCGAAATTCTCCAGGCATTATCTGTAACTGCTGAGTCTTAATGCTGCCTTTCAAACTTTAATCAGCTACACGAGGCAGATGTGCTCATCTCCTGTGAATTTCTCATCACTTATAAGTGCCAGTTTGTAGTTTTAATATCATCTCAAATGTCAGGGTTCTGGCATGATTCTAATTTTAGTTCCTTTCTATCTTTCCTCCATTGTTTATAGAAACGGCATAAACACCTCCCCAACCCCGCATTTGGTAGGGGCATGCAAAGCATCTGGTCACATGTGCCTTGGAGTTCTGAGTTCATCTGGTTCCTTGAAGATGTTTTTAACTTTCTTTTTAATCTCAAGGGAGATTACCTTATAGACAGGAGATGTTTAGTTGGTTCCTACGAGCAGCTGTTGGAAGAGCAGGATACGCTCTTTGTACAGGCTTTCATGCTTTTGGTTCCTCGGCACTGTCGACTCATGCATATTATTAAACCGTAATTAATGAGCTGTTGGGCTTATTGAAGGTTGTAGTTTGCCTGTAATTTGGCTTCATCAAATAGCATTTTCCTTCCCCTTGGAGCATGAGTCCAGGATGGTCTGGAGGTTCTGGGATGTTCCCTGTCTTAGCCTCCTCCCATCATTTTCCTCCCATCCTTACCCTATGGTTTTTGTCTCCCTCTCTACACCTCGTGGTTGTAAGACAGAGGTCCAGCTCTGCCCCAGCTTCATATTCGTGCTTCAGGCTGGGGGAAGTGGGAGAGCCAGCAGCCTGCCTCCTGCAGAGACTCTATCTGTCCTTTTTGGGGAGGGGGTGGCACCTCCAGGAGTTTCTGTCTCCTCACACGGGGCCAGAGCTCTCTCATGACTCTGTTCCTCACCTCTATACCCGCTACTCATGCATGGGAGGCTGTGAGACTATTTCCAGCAGCACGGGTTGCTGCCCTGAACAAGACTGGGATTCTTTAGGAAGCAATGGGAGGGATACTGGTGTACAATCTGCCTAAGATATCCATCTCAACTTAATCCCCTCCTGAGTCTAATGATCAATCTTTCTTTCATCTGGCCCCACCTTCGGGTAGTTTTGGTATTCTCGTTTCTGATATATGCTTCCCTAGACTCTCAGTGTTTTTCTCATTAACCTTATGCCATTTCTCACTCTGATTCCTTAACTTGGTACAAATCCTTAAGTATCTTGACTCCATCTTTGAGGTGCGTGGTACATATCCTGAGCTATATCCGTGGTTCTTCGTTCTGGGAAGAAGACACATTCCAGGCTTGTCTCATACCCATGAGCCTCCTTCTTTTCCTGTCCATGTTTCCATATTGAACCTCAATATATGAATTTTTATGGGATCTAGCCCCTTGGAACCTCAGCCCTCTTACCACCCATTCTGAAGTCGGCTGTGTTCTTTGGACCATTGCAAAGCTATATATCCCATGACCTTTAAATACCTCCGAGAAAGTCTCAAAAGCTTTAAGCAGTGGTCCTTCCTAGAGACCACAAAAGGAGGAACTCATGCCAGGTGTTTTCTATATTATGTGTGTAAACTCTGAGCACACTCTAGACATGTGCCCTGGACTTAATGTATTTGAATTGTCAGGAGGACCTGGGAGAGGCTCCAATTGAGGATTTGTCCTCTGGTCATTGCTGCTATTCTGGTATCACCCGGGTCAGGGAAGGCTGATGCAATTATTTGGACAGGAAATCTGAATTAGAAATTTTCTCTCCAAGTAGGATGACTGCTGGGTAGAAACTTTGGATTCTGGAGCTAGAAGGGGACCTGGACACCATTGGTCAAATGTCAAAAATCCTCATTTTACAAATGAGGATGCCTTGCTTTAAGGAGAATGAGCTACTAGAAGTCATATTGGAAATTGGGCAGGTCTAGGCTTAGAATCAAAGTGTTTTTCTGCCTGGTCACAGGACTTTGCCCTTACATTGTTTTTTTAGGGGACAGGCATCGTCCTTCTACCCTGTCCCTTTCACTTAGGAATGCTGGAACAACCAAAAGACTGACTAGCTGAAGGAGCATCAGGTACTAACAGGTTGAATCGAAACAGTTTTGTGAAGACATTAAAGGATCTCAGTTATAACTTACATTTTTTATCATGTTGAGCCCCTTAGTCTCCCCTCCTTCTGCAGGTACAGTATTTTGTTACTGTGTGTTACATCATGGCAGTTGCTTTATATAATTAACTTGGAAGGGGAAAAAAAAGATGTTGATTTCAAAGGAAAGTCAGAAATGTGTTTAATTCACCTTAGTGACTTACTTTATTTAGTGCAAAATCTTCCATATACAGAGAGATCAATCACATCACAGATTTTCTTAATTGCACTTTACTCTTGAGTGCAATTAAAAGCATTGGTGCTGCCCTGTTTAATGCTTATAGTCTAAGACTTCATTAGCAGTTACTCGGGATGGAGTCCTATGCTTGAGAAAGTGCTTTTCAAAGATACAGAGACCTGCGTCCCACTTTCCTTTTCTACACCCTTTAGATTCTGGATTAATTGGTCTCAAGTATGTGCTGGGCATTAGAATTATTAGAAGATAATGAAGCAAATAGTAAGAACAACAAGACAAACTCCCCAGGCGATGCCAAAGTACAGTCAGGGAAGAGATGCACATTTTCATGTGTTTATCAAAACATTACTTAGATTTAAGGGATCAATTTTCATGACTTTAATATGTATTTTATTTTTCTATGTGAAATTCTAGATTATTTGGTCTAATAAATCTGAATACAGACTTGTGCTCTCCGTGGTAAATGTAGATATTGTGCTCAGTGGTATCTCTCCTGCAATCACGGTTTGCTGTAACTGCTTTTTAGGGCAGATGACTCAATCAGACTTTATAGAGGGAAAGCTGGACTGAGAGCATAAGTAGAAAAAAGGTGGTCCTATTTCATGTGTCATTAAATGATTCAAATCATTATTTAACAAAAATAATTAGTTCTCGGCAGATAATGATAGTTTTTCCTCAATATCCATTCTCCCTTCTTCTTTAATCATAGAACTTCCAAATGCTAGCTGGGAACATAATTTCCCAGGATAAAGATGAAATTCCCTAATCTCTTTCACAGCTGTTATGGCCATATAATTAAATTCCAGCCAAAGTGCTGTGAACAGAGTGGTATAGGCATCTTCCAGTAAAGATCCTTAAAGGGAGGGAGAATACACTTCTGCCCTTTCCTCTTTCCTTCTGACGCCTTCCTTCTGGACATGTTGTTAGAGCTGAGGCAGCCATCTTGATCCACAGGGTCTCTGCTGTGTGGCGAGAATGGCCGAGATCCCACAGGTTGTGGAACCATCATACTTTGTCTACCTGAGAGAGAATAAATTACTTCTTGCTTCAGCCACTGTTATTTTGTGTTTTCTGTCTCATTAAGCTCAAACCAAATTCATTGCCCATTCTGAATTATAGCTGGATGTGTCACTGTTGATTAGGAGAGAAGCGTAGTGAATAGAGGGTCTAAGTCTCTAACGGTATTCTGAAAATACTAGGGACTAAGAAAACCTATTTGATGCTGTTGATACTCTTTCAGAGTATTGATCTTTCATCCATTCTCTGGTCTGTTTTAATTATATTTTGGCTTCACTAGTTGTCTTAATATTTCCTTTTTCAATTTTGGTGAGTTCTAATCAAAGTTGGCAAAACCAGGAGGCAAAAGAGGTGATAAAGTCTGCTTTCTCGAGTAGGTGGAATTACTTCCCAAAAGTCTCAGATACCACTTCCTCCAGGCTGACACCTGTCATATGGGTTCTAAGCACAGTGTGTCTTCTCAAGAATGAAATTACTAATTGAATGGGTTACTCCTGAAGACTAACAGAAATTATCTTTCAATCCAGATCCAGCATGTGAGTTCAGTGAATAAACACCGAGATTTTGGTCTGTGATGTCTGTGATTGCATAGTGGCTTTGATAAATTAAGAACTGTGTCTTGAAACCAAAAGCACATATGTAGGGACCAGCATCAAACTCAGCTAAAGGATATTGAAATGACCTAGAAACTCTATGGTTCGATTAGTCAAAATGATAGTGCATTATCAGGTGAGAACCAGTCACTCCCTGTCACTGCACAGAAATCAAGTGGCTGTGACGTGGTTAGAGAGGCACTACCAGTGAGAGAGAGGGAATGTGGTCTTTCACACCATTTGGGTAATTATTCAAGCTATCCACCTACTCACCCCCACAGGCCACCATGGGACTCTGTACATGTCATGTGCTCAATTAGTGTAAAAGCACTGGATGAATTAATGTATTAGAGAAAATGTTAGTCTCAGAATTTAGAAAGAGGTTGAAATCAACAGTGTTCAGTGTGAACAAAAAAAATGCATTGAGGGTTAAGAAGAATAGGTTATATAAGAAATGGAAAGATTTCACAATTTGAGAGAAAGGAAGTTGAAGACAGGATCATGGTTACAAAGCATCTGTTGACATGAAGACCCGAACAAAATTGTATGAATTAAGATGTGTTGCAGACTTCCTGATTTACACAGAACAAGGTAAATAGGAAGAGTGCATATGGTGGGCGAAAAAAACAATAAGAAAAGGATTTTACTGTGGATTGATTCCAGAAACTTAAAGTGGTTAATCAAATTATTCCAATAACAAATGATTCACAGTATTTTGACTGACTCAAACCTGTCGCTGAGGTAAACAGTTTATCACAGAGAATAGTTAGTAGCAGAAACTATTTCACTGAACTCACTAGCTCGTCTAGCTCAAGTGTTACAAATACATAGGAAACTGCGAAATTCTTCTAATTTTTAGGTACTGAAAGTCAGAGTAATGATTAATTAGATTGGGAATTTGTCTCTGTAGTAAAAGATGATCTTGACAATAGAGGGGAAATAATGGAGTTTCTATTCTAAGAAACATTCTCCCCAAAGCAATCTTGCCGTTACTGGGACTGGGTAAGCAAATTTTGAAGGTATTCCCTTTAGATTCCTAAAGAATAGTGAACTTGTGAAAATGAAGAAATCTTAGTTTTAAACCCTAAAATAAGGAAGAGATAAGGGTAATAGTCTTTATGATATGCAAACCCATCAATGACACCTTCAGTTTTATTTTAGTGAAGGGAAGGGAGGATTTTCTTGCCTGTGTCTACCCAGGCACAGAGAACAAAATACATTGAGTTAATTATGTAAGTCATATATATTTGAAAGCCTGTTTGGGGCCCATAATTTAGTTGGACTGCCACTCAGATCCTCTGCATACTTTCCATTTAAAAATTTTATTTCCCTGTGTAATTGGAGACTATAAATAATGACAACAAACTGATTTATTTGTTTTTCAAAATAGGCAAAATCAATGATCACATTCTGCAGTGGTAGATGTGAATTGATGAGTAACTATCTGGTGGGTTTCCTTCATGTGAACAATTGAATGGATGACAGCATCTTTGAACTTTTCTCTCCTTTTTTAAAATTTTTTTAAAGATTTTATTTATTTATTTGACAGACAGAGATCACAAGCAGGCAGAGAGGCAGGCAGAGAAAAGGGGATGGGAAACAGGCCCCCTGCTGAGCAGAGAGCCCGATGCGGGGCTTGATCCCAGGACCCTGGGATCATGACCTGAACCAAAGGCAGAGGCTTAACCCACTGAGCCACCCAGGCGTCCCTTCTCTCCTTTTTAAATCCAGATGACAGAAGTCTCTCTCGAGTCTAGGCAAAGTCATAGACACTACACCCTCGCCTCATTTTAAAAACTCAAATGATACAGTTCTTTCTCAACTCATTCTATGTTACCCAAATCGTCAGGCTATATGCAGAAACTTTGACAGGTATTTCAAACGTGTATGTATTTCATACTTGTATGTATGTAAAGGCTTGCTTTCCTCATTGAAGAGTCTAAATAATTTGTAGAATTTTCAAATATGTTCTAAGCAATCAAGTATTCCCGTTCTTTACATCTTAACATACTCTTAGAATAAGCTGGGTGATTTTCTTCATAGACCACTTTATTGAAACAAGAGAAGTAAAAATATACCATCAAGCTTGACTAAGGATGTAGAGATTTAAAATTCATGGTAGACCATCACTAGACTTAAAAATGGTTTCGGTGCATATGGGCTCCCCTATACTTAGACAATAATTGTGGGAACTTGAATGGTGACATTGTATGGCAATAGAATCCTTCATAACTAGAAGTCCATTAGAGGTGATCTCTTTCAAGCTCTCATCCTATTTAAGATTAATTAAAAGCAGTTTATATTATTATATCATATTATAAAAATTTTGAGAAGCACAGAAAAATATAAAGAAGAAAACACCATAGAAGTGTCACCGTTTTTGAGATTCTTTCTCCCTCTTCTTCTGCATCGTCCCCTCCTCTCTCTCCAAAATAAGTAAATAAATCTTAAAAAATCTACAAACTTTACTGCAAGGTTATTATTGGTATATTGAAAAAGCTATTGATTTTTGTGGATTTGCCTTATGTGTATCCACTTTGTTGAACTTCATCATGAATTAGGAGAGGTTTTTCAGCTTATTTATGTAGATTTTCTAGATGTACAGCCACATTTGTCATTAATAATGACATTATTATCTCTTCCTAATTATTGTCATCTGTCTTTAAATTCATAGTAGCATACAGAACAATGCTAAAAAAGAGGGATGATTATACCCTTCCTTTAATGAGGTCGACTCTCATTGACTTAATAATGGCAATGGCTTTTGGTATGAAATTGTTGCTGGGTCCCATGTTTTTAATTCCTAGATTTTTTAATGCTTATAAAATCAAGAATAATGGCTAAGCTTTATTAAATATTTTCTTTACCCCAAGTCGAGGCAACCACAAGGTTTCCCGCATTTGAGTTAATAGCATCATTTCGAGGCTGAAACTTTTATTAAAGCATCCAGGCATTTGCTCTTGATTTTAGTGGATTTTAAATTGGTTAGTGTTTCCGTTAGGACTTCATATATACATACAGCAATATATGAGAATGAGCTCTAGATTCTGTTTTGTTTCTTATCAAACTTTGAGATTAGGATTATAGTGGATCTGTAAAATGAGTTGCTCAGCTTACTTTTTTCCCTAGATGTTGAAAGGGCATATAAATAGGTAGAATAATCTAACATGTTAAAGTTTGAAGTAACGTGCCACGTGCCCAGAGACGTATTTGGAAGTGGTCTTTTCCCTGTGCATTTTTTGTTTATAGATATATATTTGTTTTCTATTTCCTTTTAATTGATTTTGGCTATTTTATATTGCTCCAGGGAAATGTCCCTTTCTTTGAAATATATCAAATAATTAGCATGAAATTATACCAAGTATTCCATATTAAAAGTTATTTTAACTTTTTCTTTACTAATTTTGATTTTTTTTCTTAATTTGGTGTTTCTGTTATTTAATTTATTCCCTAAGAAGCAATCTCTGTATTAGTTAAATATTAATATTACATTTTCCTACACTTATTTTTAAATTCTTTTCTATAATGCACAATGTATTATATTCTGGTTAACATAATTTTAATATTTTATTTTTTAAATTTTTCTACTTTTTAAAATTTTTTAAAAAAGATTTTATTTATTTATTTGACAGAGAGAGATCACAAATAGGCAGAGAGGCAGGCAGAGAGAGGAGGAAGCAGGCTTTCCGCTGAGCAGAGAGTAGGTTAAAGCCAAAGGCAGAGGCTTTAACCTACTGAGCCACCCAGGCGCCCAATTTTAATATTTTAAATGACTACTTAAGTTATAGTGATTTCTTCATTTAAAAAATATAATATTCTGGGGCGCCTGGGTGGCTCAGTTGGTTAAGCGACTGCCGTCAGCTCAGGTCATGATCCTGGAGTCCAAGGATTTAGTCCTGCATGGGGCTCTCCACTTAGTGGGGAGTCTGCTTCTTCCTCTGGCCCTCCCCTCGCCATGCTCGCTCGCTCTCTCTCACTCTTTCTCTCAAATAAATAAATAAAATCTTAAAAAAAATAACATTCTAAGCTCTTAAATATTTTGTGGCCTCATAATTTTATTTTACAGTATTTTTCTTTCCTTTTTGTTCTATTGTTAAATATTTGAATAGTTTTGTAATAGTCAAGGAATTTTTTGTATTACATGAACAAATTAATTTATTATATAGTTTTATAATCAGAAAATCTGGCTTCTGTAATTTCTACTTTTATAACTATGGGCTAGATTTTTTGGTCAAGTTTAGGATCAATTTTCCAAATTTCTATTGATGATTTTTTTTTGAAGACTTATTTATTTATTTTAGGAGCACCTGGATGGCTCCATGGGTTAAAGCCTCTGCCTTCGGCTCGGGTCATGATCCCAGGGTCCTGGGATTGAGCCCCGTATTGGACTCTCTGCTGGGTGGGGAGCCTGCTTCCCCGCCCCCTCTCTGCCTGCCTCTCTGCCTACTTGTGATCTCTGTCTGTCAAATAAAAAAATCTTAAAAAAAAACCACTTATTTATTTATTTTAGGTAGAGAGTGTATGAGTGTGGGGAGGGGCAGAGGGAGAAGGAGAAAATCTCAAGCAGACACTGTGTGAAGTTCGACATAGGACTTGATCTCACAACCATCAGATCATGACCTGAGCCGAAACTAAGAGTCAGACGCTCAACACACTGAGCCACCTGGGGGCCCCAATATAAAATTTTTAAGTCACTAGTAAGCTGACATGCTTGATAACTCTTTGTTTTTTGCTTCTCCTTTTTACATTCCTGACTATTTTGTAGAACTGTTGAAACGTTAAATGAATTAATGGCATGGCTCCTGGCATATCATAAGCTCTCAGTAGACATAGAGGGGACAACACATAGTAATGGGTGAATGTGAACTTTAAGTCCAACTTTCTGAGTTAAAATACTGGCTCTGTCACTATTTGTCATTGAACGAATTATTACAGTTTTCTAACCTTCAATTTCATTCCTTAATAAATGGGAAAAATAGAATTATTTTATAGAATAGTTGTAAGTGATAATGAGAAAAAAAAACAAGTATGCATAGCACCTGGCATAGAGTGAATTAAATAAATATTAGTTATTTTTATTTTTTGCAGATTCTTGAATTTTCCTTTTTTGTTCTGTAATGATTTGGAAAACAGGTGTGCATCCTGTTCTTAATGTCAGTAATGATTATCTTGTAAGTTTTTCAAAAGCACGATCTAATCTAAATTTTTCTAATTGTCAATGAGCAGCAATATAATAACTTCTTACTCTGACCTATGTAAAGCTAAACTCAGCATGCTTTCAGCAAACTCTTACTTTTTTACCATTTTGTTAATAAATATGAAATTTATTGGTACATATTATTAATAGTAAACTACAGGATTTAAAAAAATATTTGGCTTTATTTTATAAAAGATAATTTTAAAATTTTATATTAATTTTATCTCATTTACCAAAATTAATGCTTAGACATGTAACTACTCAATTTTTTTCAGTGTTCATTCTTAGATTTTTCTTTATGCTGTTCTGATATTTTTGGCTCTTTCATTTTGATTAAATTCTTGGTCATCTGTAATATATGTTTTTTAGGCAATGTATATGAAAGCTATTTTTTCATTTTCCTAGCATGTGCCTGAAAAAATGTTCCTTCCGTTTGTAAATAAATGAGCTATTTTGATGTAGGAAATTCTCTCATTTCTTATCCAATTCTATAGACTTAAGTCCATTTTCTTCTGGAATCTAGTCTGATGGAGGAGACATATGAGGCTAATATGGTATGTCTTCTCTTGCTGAAAACCAGGAATTTTGTTATTGATCTTTGAAATTTAACATTTTTGTCATTTTATTTTCTTCCTGGAATGAGGTGAAACGTTTTGATCTACAGAGGTAGGTTCCCCCCCTCCCCCAGCTCAGGGAATTTCTCTTTAATTTCTAAATTTATCTATATCTATATCTAATCTATATCTATATTAGTTTCTTTTGCTCCTTTTGCCACTTTTCCTCCATTGTGTCATCTACTCCTAATCTTTTTATCTTTTCCTTCACATTCTAGGTAACTTTAGTTTTTCCTTTAGTAGGAGCTAAATATGTATAGATTCTTCCTTTTAAAAATGTCTGCCTTTGGATTTAAATTCTGCCTTTGCAGTTTTAGGGAGGATCTACAACTTTTCTTATCTCAGATTAAATCTCAGCCTTTGTCTTCTTGTCTTACTTCGGTCTCTTTTTAGGATAGCCTATTCTATATGATTATTTTTTCAATGGAATCTATGATTTCTTGCTTATCTTTGTGAAATAGGAAAACATTTTTCTAAAAATTCTTCCTTTAATTAAAGCAAATTGTTTTCAGAGGTATGATTCTCTGAAGTCTTTAAGACTTTAGACCATAGAATAATCATTCATAAGGGAAATGAAAATTTATTGTGTCTTATCTAGATTTAGGAGGCATTGGTCTAGTTTTAGTTTTGCCAACAGATAGAATACAAAGTCTTCCTTTTTTATTCATTTATTTGACAGACAGACATCACAAGTTGGCAGAGAGGCAGGCAGAGAGAGAGGAAGGGAAGCAGGCTCCCCACTGAGCAGAGAGCCCGATGCAGGGCTTGATTCCAGGACCCTGAGATCATGACCCGGGCTGAAGGCAGAGGCTTTAACCCACTGAGCCACCCTGGTGCCCCCAAAGTCTACCTTTAATTGTGCTCAGTGTCCACTTAGGTGCCTTGTTGAAAACTTAGAACAAAACCAGGGTCTGGTATCTTAAAAGCAGAAATTATCCAGTAAAATTCTCCTAGATTAGAATGAGCTCTTCTCTTTGCCTGCAGTTTAAATGCTTTGTCAGCAGGATTGAGAAACTCTATCCCCCGATCACTTGTGGCTGTCCTTGGTTCTTTTCCAATCAGAAACATTTATATGAAAAACTAGAATTTGTGTCATATTTGGACACTAGAGTTTCCCTGTCTCTGCCTTCATGTGCACATCCCAAAAACGTAACAAAGTTGAGAGGTTGAATATAGAAAAAGAAAATGGCCAGACAATATATGAAAGGAGATCTGTAGCAACCAGCCCAGGAAAGAACACATTATCCAGAGTATCCAGCTCAGGAAGCCAGCATTCTATCAGTAAGTCAAACCTAATGGAAGTTCCACCACTATCTCTAGTAACCATACAATAAGCTTTGTAATGATTGGCCTCAAAAGGCCAGGACTTAATTAATAACCGATGGCTTCCCTAATTTATTAACTCCCCTCTATCTTGGGACCAACCAGAGAAAGCCAAATGTGCACCTTAGACAATCACATTAGTCACCCTCATTCTTAGCCTACCTCCAGCTTTCCCAGGCCAGGAGCCTCCAATCAGCACACCCCTGGAACCTTCCCTTCCTTTTTCCTGTAAAACTCTCCCATCCTCTGCTTGCCTTTGAGTCTCTACCAAATCCAAGTGATGGTGGCTCCCTCTCTTGCTATAGCAAACTCTAAATAACCTTTGTCTGTTTTCATCTGTCAGTCTTCATTTATTTCCCAAAATGTTACTGTCTTCTTGGTCATTAGGTTTTTGAAGTTCTAGGTCTTTTAGACTGCTAAATGAGTTTGTTTTTATGTGTGTGTGGGATATGGTGGTATGGTGGTGGCCACATGTGGGGTTATAACTTTTATAAAAAAAGGTTGTGTGCATGGTAGGGTGAGGCAAGGTGGGTGGGAATGGATGATTCTGTCTGTCTATCTATCTATCTATGATTTTGCAGGTCCTCTAACTCCAAGCAGGAAGTGAGATAGTGGGTAAAAAGTTTGGCATTTTCCTACCGTTGTCTAAGCAGGACGTAATGTTCTACTTTAGAGAACAACACATATGTGGACCAGCAGTTTTGCTGATGAGTCTATCTCTATTCATTTTCTTTTCTTCTTAATTTAAATTTAAATTTCTTTCTTAATTTAAATTTAGTTAGCCAACTTGTAGTACATCATTAGTTTCAGATGTGGTGTTCAACAAATTATCAGTTGTGTATAAAACCGAGTGCTCATCGTATCACATGCCCTCCTTAATGCCCATCACCCAGTTATCTCATTCCCTCCACTCCCATCACCCCCCAGTTTGTTTCCTATAGTTAAGAGGCTCTCATGGTTTTCTCCCTCTTCGATGACTTCCCATTCTGTTTTCCCTCTCTTCCTCTATGGTCCTCTGCCCTGCTTTTTTCTTCCACATATGTGTGAAACTATATGATAATTGTCTTTCTCTGACTGACTTATTTTGGTTAGCATAATACCACCTGTTCCACCCATATTGATGTAAATGGTAAGTATTCATTTTTTCTGATGGCTGAGTAATATTCCATTGTATACACCCCCGCCCCCACCCCCACACACATACACACACATCTTCTTTATTCATTCATCTATTGATGGACATCTTGATTTTTTTCCCCAGTTTGGCTATTGTGGACATTGCTGCTATAAACATTGGGGTGCAGGTGCTCCTTGGATCACTACATTTGTATATTTGGGATAATTACCTGGTAATGCAATTATTGGGTTGTAGGGGTAGCTCTATTTTTAACTTCTTTTTTAAAAAATATTTTATTTATTTACTTGAGACAGAGAGAGAGAGCACAAGCCAGGGTAAGGGGGAGAGGGAGGAGCAGACTCTCCCCTGAGCAGGGAGCCTGATGCGAGACTTGATCTGATGACCCCAGGTCACGACCTGAGCTGAAGGCAGACACTTAACTGACTGAGCCATGCAGACACTCCTCTATTTTTAAATTCTTGACCATTTTTTATATATTAGAAGTTCCTCCCAAACCCACAAGTGATTTACTTTATCCTTAATTTCCTGCAGTATTGCACATTAAAAATTTTCCCACGTCTTTATAATTTTTTCAGTGAGGGAAATATGGAGAAGATTGGGAATTGCTGTACAAACACCATCTTAACCTGGAAGTTAAGCTCAGACTACCCATTTTAGAGATGTAGAAACTAGGGGTTTGGATCTCTTGATTTGTTGTCCATTATATCCTCTGTTCTAGGTTTTCACTTATTTTTCCATAGCTCATCAGAATCCTTAGCCAGTTCTTTGAAATGAATTTAAAAAAAGGCCCTCCTCCACATGGCTGTATGATCTTGGATGAGTTACTTAATCTTCTTAAGCCTCAATTTTGATATTAGGATTGTCAAGGCATTGAATATGTCAGAAACCATTTGAGGTAGTTTTAAATGCATCGTTATGTAGTATTGTTAATCTTCTCAAAAAACCTTACGAGGCAGAAACTGTTAGCATCCCTAATTTACAGATGAACAAACTAAGGTTCAGAAAGGTTCTGTTTGCTCAAGATCATACATCTAGTGATTGGTAGAGCCAGATGGTCTTAATTATATGACTCACTCTTTAACCATAATATTATTTTTTAATCTACTGTTTCTTCTGGTGCTAAAACGTAGCTAAACTTAAATTTAAACAATGTTGTGGAATGAGGCCAGCTAGGTACAAATAAAAGAGACCTCACCATATACTGGGATCCCCAGAATTGAGAGTGTTCAAGATTTGTCATCCTATAGGGCGAAGTGTCCATGATGGGGGATTCATTGCAGCAACATGGCCCCATGAGACCATTTAGGGGCACAGTTTTGAATGGTGACATGACCTTGGGATATATTTAGTCCTGCGATTTCCTTAGGAAATTCCAAAACAACTCTATGGTTTGAGACATTTCCAACCACTCCGGGGAAGAATGTGGTGGGTCTGGGAATTTGAGATTTCATCAGATCCAACATGGACAATCTTAAGGGCAAGATAGGCTTAAGAAGCAATTTATACTTTCCACAGAAAGGCCTGGAATCTTGTGACTTGCTGAAGTTTTGGTATGTAGTAAAGAGAGCCTTCTGGGACCATCTGGGTAGTGTTCAGAGGCCATAGTAAAGTGGCATAAGTTGAAACATTTCCTCAGTGGGATTTATTATTCTTTTGATTTCCCTGCCTGTGCTTAGGGAATTCCCCATCTTCTGAGTATTTGGAGAGAAGAGTCAGTCTCCCACTATAGAAGGAAAAATGCCAGACACACACTTTCCTATTTCCTTTTGCAGGTGGGAGTACTGAATCATGCCTTCATTGTGGAGAGTTAGGACCAGAGGCTCCATGTTTGTATGCAGCAGCTGGAGCAAGATCGGGGTCCAAGTGGCAGCAGGTTGCACATCCATCACCACTGTGGTTTATGACTCACTCTTTAACCACAACATCGTTTAGAAGTCATAGGAACCACTTCTCCTGGTTTTTAAGCTGTGTAGCCACTGGGAACCAGAGGATGTTAGTGATCATTCACCTCAAAGATCTGCCACCAAATGCTCTACTTTGGACAGAGCCTGCACCACCTCGTGGGCTAGCTTGAACTTCATTCTAAATTTAGAGTTCGTCTTCTGCTTTTTCCCATCAGCCCTGGTTCACTCTTTTTAGACATCCCTTTTAGTTCATGACTGTAATCCTTGGTCTGAAGCCCGCTCTACTGAAACCCTATTTTATAGTCCCCTCTTGAATTTCCTTTCTTGGTTCTTGTTTTCAGCAGTGAATCTAGGCAGCTAAGTATATAAACATTGTTTAGCCAGTAACTTTCCTTAGGTTTCCTTCAGATAATTATCACTTTAGACCTTTCACTCATCACTTACTTTCCAAGCCCAGATCTTCCAAGCGAGGGTCTTTTTTGTCCACCCTGCAGGATACAGACTGATATGGAAGGGTTTACTTAAAATTATGTGTGGGTTTCAGAACTAGAAAAGCCTCAGTGACAGCATGGACCTGTTACCTCCAAAGCTGGGTTTCCTGATCTCAGCAATGCCCTCTGAGTGTCATTGGGGGACCAGGCACAGGTGTGTGTGGGAAAATGCTCAGCCTAGTGCTGAGTACACAGACAGACTCTTCTAGAATGCTTGCTCTTGGAACACAGAGTATGGGAGGCAAAGGTGTTGTTCTCAGTCTGGGAGAGTCCCAGTTACACTTCCTTCATTGGTTACCAGGTAGAGATCAGCTTCTATGTGGGCATGGCCTTAATTCATTCCACTGACTTTTTGGAACTCGGAAATGCTGGGTTTTGGATCTGTTCTCTTCTCCACCCCCCCCTTTTTTTTAAGGCAGAAGCTCTCCAGCTGGGTGTTGTAGTCCACTCTTTTCAGGTCAAACTGTAATTGGCAATGCTAAAGTGCACCAAAGCCAATATGTTCAAGAAATAACGAACATAGAAAATGTTCAAAAGGAAATATAAATACACACAAGTAAAAGTGGTAGTAGTTTATGTAAGTTGATGTTCACACCAAGAATAACCCCCCTGGGACAGCAGGCTTTGAGATACTGGACATGACTGTTTTCTTCTGACATTCTTCTCTTGTTAGGAGGCCCACTATCCTGTGTCAGGGACAGACCCCTACACTGATCTATTGCTCTGATTACCCCCTCTTCTCTCACATCTTCTATGACCTGTTATGTTTCTCCAGGCTTCCCTAAAGTGGGCTGAATAGAACGTTTTGGGGAGTGGGGCCTTTGGGAGTCATTGTAAGTAATACGAGTGTGCACCTCATCGGAAAGATGTCCAATCCTTTTTTTTGTATCTCCCTTCTCCTCCCCCACCTCCAACCTTGTCAAACTCACAACGTGAGGGCCCAGAGGATTCAGGGGTGCTGGAAGGAGAGGTGAAGCATTTTTTAAGGTACCGGGTCCAGGCACGAACTTGCCATTTTACTCATAGTCTTTGATTTCAATGCCACTATAATCCAATGAAAAAAGTATCCTATCATTATTCTATAGATGAGGATACTGAAGCTCCAAGAGACTGTGTAACTTGTTTACTGTCAAATAGCCAATAAATGAAAGACTGGGATCTGAACTCTAATCAGTCTGACTCCAGATCAGCTGATCCTTTTACTACCCCTGTTCTATCTCTTGTAGTTCTAACCTTCAACAGACCCTATAAACAGTCTCTAAGTGTCTACTTGTCCCTAGTTCAACAGGAAGAAGGATGGGAAGGGATTCAAATATGCTGGACTCAGAAGGTTCTAGAATACCAATGACTGCCTATCACTTTTTGTCAGGGGTGGATGTTCAAGTCTACCCCTGGGTGGTTGTGCTCACTACGTAAATCTGGAAGGCCTTTCCTACTCTGTCCAGGGTCGTAGAGGTTTTCCAAGGATTTTCATTGTAGGAGCACAGTGATGAGATTAAACTATTATCAGGTGAAACCACCTGCAGTCCCAATTTTAAAATATTTTTGCCTTCGAATGACTTCTCTGGAGGAAAGCGGTTATATATCCCCCAAATAAAAAATAATAAATGTTCTGGTCTGTGTGTGTATCATAGGGAGATTACTTTGGCATACTGGCACTTAGCAAATGAGAAATGTCAAAACAAATAAACTGCTTAATCCATATTGGATCATGACAAATTGATTTGGAAATCCTGTTTTCTCCTATCAGGTGCTGCTTCAGAGATGGATTGTTTCACATTTTTTATACTGGCTTTGAGGCCTTTGACTCATGCTATTGAGAATAGAAAGGCAATTTAGCTGTTCTAGGAGGTATCTGACAAAAAGCTTTAAAAAAAGTTTTTATCATCCTTTTTCTGAATTGATATTTTATGTCACCTCTGTACAGAGTCATGGTTACATCGACTTTTTATGCTGGGAAAAATACTCTACTTAAGTATCTATAACCATTTCTATCATCTTCCATTTATTATTAATTCATCCTGAATATCTATAAAGAAAGTTATCTGCCTTCAAATTATGCAGAATCCTAATGACTTTGGTAGCTATCATCATTCAATTACTGCTAAAGAGATTCTTAATAAATTATTGTATTTAAAACAAACTTGTAAGAAGCTATTTCTTTTCCCATCAAATTAAAACTTGCAAGTTTTAATTTATGGCCATACCTTCACTTGTTTCCTTACATTATTCTTAATCAGCCACTTTCTTATAAGCTTAATAATAAAAATAGATAACAACTTAGAACATATGCTTTTGTGTCATCACATCTCCCCCTGAAACTCACACTAGCTCTCTAAGGTGGATACTATTATTACCTGCGTACGGGAGATGAGCAAACTGATACACAGATTGAGTAACTTGCCCAAAGATCGTAGACGATGAACGGTAGCCCCTGGATTTGAATGGAGGTGCCTGTGCTGTATTACCTTAATACGTGTAGGAAGGAAACTCCAAATTCTCTCTTCAGAGTCCAAAAGCATTTTAGACAATCATATTCTTTTTTACTTTTTTTTTTTTGGCCAATTTAACATAACCTCAGAGCATTACAAATACTTGGGATATGTATTTCTCAGGCATACATCATTATTTCTTATCAGTGTTGTCACTGTGGGCCCATGGGGGGTGGTTGTGGTCACAGAATCAAAGCCTCATGATGCTGTGGGCAATGTCAATCAGTGGGACAAGAGAGATGTTACAGAGCAAGGAATTTGGGTTCTCCTCCAGTTTTCCTCTTCCCCCAGATGATCCGGTAGGAAACAGCAGCGGTTGCATCAGCCTGTTCCACGTTCACTCTGACTTCTGCTGAGGCTCAGGTCAGTCCACTGTGTTCCTGTGGCAGCAGTTCCAGGGTAGGTCCAAGGGTGATGCCCCCACACCGACACCATGTAGGAAGACAGGCACACACCTCACAGTGTGAGGAGTCATAAGAACGATGCTCCATTCCAGAGGTTGCACAGTGGTGACTGGAAGCCAAGTATGGCACAAGGATACGTTGAGTTTGGACGGCTAAATGTCTTACTTTTTGAAAATTAGCTGCGATGTTTAAAAAACAGGAAGTTTTTTCATATAGCCAGATCTCCTTTCCCTCATGAAACATTGGAAGAGCTGGCAACACTCAGTTCTCATCCACAGGTACCAGCCGATCTAGAGGCAGCTGCCCTGTTTGGATGATTTGTTCATTTTTCATCTCACCACAGCCTCACCATGCTCCATTTTCTTGCTAACTTGCTCATTTTGTATCTTAAGGGACCAGTCATTGGCTTTTGAGTTTGTGACACCTGCCTCTGCAAAGTTTTTGTTCTTGATTCTTGTGATAAGTAAATTTCTCTGATTAAATTGTTTTATGGTTAAATTTCATATTAAAAAAAAAAAACATTGTAGAAGAAACATGGGCTTTGCAGTGAGGCAGATCGGGGCTCGAATTTGGATCCTGGATGTGACTGGTTCAATTACCTTGAACAAGTTCTTTGCTGTCTTTGACCATCAGCTGCTTCCTGTGTCAAATGGGAAAATTACCACCTGACAGAGAACTGTGAGTACATACTTGGCTTCCAATCAATGTTGTGTCTCTCCACCTTTGCTCCTACACGTGGTGTTACAGAATTTGGGAGGGCAAAGATGAATAGGACATTTTTCACAGTCTCACAGCCCGATGAGAGGTCTGGTGATCTGCGTCGTTAACTTCGATCACTTGCTTAGCAGCCTTCTCCACTATAAAGTTACCATTTTCCCTTCTGTGATTAGGATACAATTGTTGGAAGGCATTTGGAGATATCATAAATATCTTATGTCTCATCAACCTTCACTCAGCCACTTAAGGATCCAGAAATGATTTTTACCTGAATAAATTTTTATTGTGGTGGCCAACATAACATCTGAGCAAGGTGTTGGGACTTAGGGAACACAATCAGTGTTTTTCCTGACAGGGTATGGTCAGGCCATTTTTGTCCCTACTGCATCGCAGGATACCTTTGTTACTATTTCTGCAGTGAAGACAATTCAACCTGCTATTCATCTTGGCACCACTTACTCATTTTGCTGGCTTGGGCATTGGTCAAAAAGAGGTCCAGCCCCCTCAGTGTGGTGGGGCGCGAAGAGGAACACCTGGGTTCTTCCATTTCCGTGGTTGGATGTGGTAAACTGATTCCCACCAAGAAGATAGAGTCAAGGAGGCCTCAGAAACATGCAAAAATGCATGGAGAGTGTCACGCTGTCATACCTACAATGCTCCTTTAAAACCTCTTGCACATTAAATCCCGTATCTGCCTGGAGCATTAAGTCCTGTATCTTTCTAACTTCTGTAAGGGTCCTAACTAAGTCCCTTTTATAAATGTGAAACACTCTGATGATGAACTTTTTATGGTAATAATTTAATTATTCACTTGCATTCCTATAAATTACAGAAAATTCAGTTATGTATAAGTGGAAAATAAATACAGAAGAAGATTGGATTATTTTTATTTACTTTCTGCCAGTTTCTAGGTAGAAAATATTCACAGACCTATGTTCGCATTATAAAAATGATACAATTTGGTATACAGCAAAAAGAATAGAAATATTTCCATAGTTTTATCTTGCCTACATCTCTGAATTTAGTGTTACTTTTTTTCAACATATTCTTCTTTTACAACATGTAACTTTATACTACTTTTAATTATATGGGATATATAATTTTACCTTACATTGTATCACAAACTAGTCCCATAAATTTATTCTCAAAAACTATTATGTAGCCTATATAATCCTTACGTTTAATATCTGCATGAAATTTAATTGAGTGCATGTAACAGTGTATTTGGCCACTCTTCTATAAGATGTATATTATAAAAATTTCTATAGTGAACATTGCTTTGCATAGCGCTTTTATCTATTTAAGATTTTTTAAGGTAAGGAAGAAGTATTTCACAGGGAAAGACTTAAAAACTTTTAATGCATATGATTAAATCAATTTTCAATATACTTTGGGCACTTTTTGTTGTTAATGGTAATGTATTAGTCTGTTAATCTAGTAGTTACCAGTTTTTGCTAAATTTCTATGTTAAAAAAATCCCTTGGATTGGAAATATTTATTGCCATTGGTGTTGAACATTTTAAAATGTTCCTTATCTTTCCTCATTTATAAAATTTATCTTCTGTACATCTATCTATTTTATTCTCAGTGCTTTTCTTAGAAATGTGTTTTAACTCTTTATATATGAAACTCAAATATTCTTATCCTCCTCAGCCTATGGCTACAAAGTAAGACTTAATCCAGAAATAATTCTACTATGGATGGGGCCATTTCAGTTTGACTGACAGAAATCAGCAACTCTCCAGTGCCTCCCATTAGAAACTTCAAAGGTGTACCTGACATTGGCCATGGTCCAGGGTACCAGCTATGGTACAGAGTAGATACACAACTTTGCGGTGCTTTTGGCCCATAGACCCTTTAGAGAATCTTGATCTGTTGCTGGCTATCAGAAGAATGCCAAGGGCCACGCCACAGATGCTGTCTTTGTATGTTCCCAAACTTCTGTTCTCCCAGGTGTAAGAGCACTGCTAGGTTCAGAGGTTGGGAAGAATGTTCTTCCACCCAGTTTACCACTTGGTGCTCCTAGACTTCAGGAGCTTAGAGTCATTCAAATTCTATTGGGACTATTCCTCTCAATTTTGTTTCCTACTCTCTTCACTACAGGCTCAAAACCTGACCTGGAAACATGAGTGAAAAAAAACCTTCTGTTCAGCTTTTTCTTCCTCTTTGAGGACCCTCTCCTCCAATCAAAATCTCTTCCTCATTCATGAGCCAAGAGCTGCTGAACATGTCAATAGTTATAAACATATGACCCAGGGGTACAATAAGTCCCAATCATATTAAAACATAATATCTGCAATCCCTTGTCTTTCTCTACCACCTGATGATGAAAGAGTCTTTGCATATTTAGCTAATTGGCCTCCTTTTTGCTGATCCTTGTGAGTGGTGAAGACAGCATTAGAAAACTGGAGACAATGGTCAACAAAGAAGAGGGAGGTAATTTGTAGATGAAAAAAAATATGATCTTGGAGTATGGCAGATTTAGATGAGCTGATCCAAAGAGAGGACTGAAGAATGAGGAGGAAACGACCTTATGCTAGAATTTTAAGAGCATAAGAAGAGTACCTGAGCATTGTAGAAATTGGGGTTTTTGTCTTCCTGCATGCATTTCCTTTTCCACTTCTGTGGACTCTTGTTTCTTATATTAAACCTGTTTCATGTGGTTTAAGTTAGGTAGAAGCATCTTCACCCCATCATGAAGGTGGCATGTGAACCCAAAGTGTCAGTTATAGAGCTCTTTGGAACATTTGCTGGAACTATTGGGAAAGGGAAGGGCTTCTCTTCTTTGGGATCAATGGCTGTGATGACTATGTAGTCCCACAGGAGCTAGTGGCCATCTTTGCCATGATGTTGTGAACGCCTGAGGCTAAAACCAATACAGAGGTTAGATGAGCCTAGTGACAGAGGAAGAAGCCACTGGGGACTCTGGATTAGCAACGATAGGAGCAGGTCCACTCCTGGACTTTCCAGGTACTTGAGAAAAGAAATTATGTATTTTCTCATGTTAATTTGATTGAGTCTCTAAAAACCTGTAATCAACAGAGTTCTGACCACTCTAAGACGAGAGATAATGGCAGGGTTATAGAAGTTCTGCTCTGTACCCTTGTTGTCACCTTGGCTCACTTGGTTTCCTCAACTTCAGTAAAAATGTACTTTGCTGTTCAAGGTTTTTGGTTCTGGATTTGCATCTCTTTTGAATGGTCTTTAAAGATGAAGCCAAAACCTCATCCAGGCTATAGAAGTCAAGAAGTGTTTTCTGTATGAGCAGTCTTTGGCCTCTAGTTCAGGCAGCTGGAAATGCCTAAAAAATGATTAACCCTTGCAGCGAATATCTTTTCCTAGACTATCTGCCAATTTTCTTGCAAAGGGATTTGAGGGTCTTATAAGTATGAACATCATGGGAAGAAGGACAGATGGGTTGAAAAATAGGATCAGAGGGAGTCAATGCTTCCAAACAGAAATGTGTTTTTATTTATAGCTTATCATCTTATTTAGCTTTATGTTTCAGGAAATATTTGGGGTTAGAGTTGTTTTTCCTGACAAAATAAGTCATAGCGATTCAATCAGGACAAACTTTAATCTGGATCTAGTTGCTGACAGGAACATAGTATAAAAGTCCATGTACTGGGGCACCTCGGTGGCTCAGTGGGTTAAGCCTCTGCCTTCAGCTCAGGTCATGATCTCAGGGTTCTGGGATTGAGCCCACATCGGGCTCTCTGCTCAGCAGGGAGCCTGCTTCCCCTCCCTCTCTCTGCCTGCCTCGCTGCCTACTTGTGATCTCTCTGTCAAATAAATAAAAAATCTTAAAAAAAAAAGTCCATGTACCTAGCTCACTAGATTAGTTACACAAAGGTGTTACATGTTGTGTTCATCACAAGGTAGACTTTGAGAAGGTGCTTAGTGCACAAAAAGTTTGTTCAGGTGTGTTCTTGGGATCATCCCCTCCAGAAGAGAAGAGCAAATAGCAGGATTGTGCTGAGAGAGAAATCAGTACAAGCCATAGTCTCTGTGAGGCCTTAGGCAGCTCTCTGTGGTGCTCTGAGGCAGGGAGGACCTTTCAGAGCGGTCCTGAATGGGAGAAAGGAGCTTGGGTTACCCTGGCAAGGAGGCCTGTCTTTGGTGAAAATGCTTTCTTCAAGCCCCACCTCAAATAGTATAATTATTTAAATAACTGTCCTTTTTGCCTCCCAGCTAGCCTGTAAATTCCATGGAACCTGGAATCCTTGTTTGAATCACACTTCCTTGCTTGAAAACTTAACATTGGGCTGAACACAAAGTAGATGCTAAATGAGGCAAAATGAGTAAATGGGTGGTCAGCGTTTTGAGGATCATGTAAAAATAATAACACAAATTAATATCAAGAAATAATTTTGTTTCCACCTTGGAAATATAAGAGTTGAGGAACCCTCACTACTTCTCCTGCTAGTGCCTAGATCCAAGCCACTGTTGTTTCTCGGCTTTTCCTGATGCTATTGATGTCATTGGTTCTGGATCTATGAGAACTGTCTGTTGAACTATAAGTCAGATAATGTTGCTCTCCTAGTGAATGCCACCAATGGCTCCTGATTGTTTTCAGAGCAAAAGAAAGTGTCCTTCCAATGACCTGCAAGACCTCGTATAGTCTGTGCCCCCTTCCTTTCCTGACCTTGACTCCCATCATTCTGCACCCCCATTTTGCCTGGCCACAATGGCCTCCTTGCTGTTTCTACCCCTGGGCCTTTGTACTGGCTGCTTCATTCTCCTGGAGTGCTTTTTCCCTCCATACCCACTACCTACCTCCTCACTCCCTTAAAATCTTTTCTTACTTGGGAAAAGTTTACTTTGAAACTTAGAATTTCAACTGTTAGAATTCCCCAACACTTGCGGTTCTCATCCTACACTATTTCCTCCCCACCCGCAACCCTAACAGGCTCTATAATATGTTTTTTATATTGTCTTGTCTTTTCTTAATCAGCTCTCACTAGAATGTGAGTTCTATAAAGGACACAGTGTTTTACTGTTGTTGTTCAGTTTGTCTACTGCCCAGAACAGTGCTTGGTTCAACCAATACACCCGAATGAATGAATGATGGACCTTCTGCTTAGAGTTTAAGTGTGGGGCAGATTTCCTCCTGGTCCAGACTGGGAGAGTGGGAATATTCCTGGGCAAGCTTGCCCACGGAGACGCGTGGTCTGGGCCCTGAGCCCTGTGCCTCTATCTGCCTCATTTCTAATGCATCTGAAGGCTGGATCTCTGCTTCCCTGGTCGGTGGGTGGGAAATGCTTTCCCCCTCAACCCAATGGGTCCTGCACTTAAAGTGCTTAGAACAAGGGCTGTCTGCTATTTTTAAACCAGCATGCCACAGATCTTGGCCTCCGGAAAGAATTAGAATCTCTTTTGTTTCCAAATTCCATACCCCTAGAAAAGTCTGTGGGTGGTCTTCCTTGGACCAGTGGTTCTCCCCTCTGTTCAACCAGTGGAGAAAGGAAATAAGGTTGGGAATAAGGTGGCCAGACATTTTGAGGCCACCCTGTCATGTGCTTGAGGCTAGTTTAGAGAAGGAAAACTGTCTTCTCCTTAGGAATCACATTGTCACCCAGGTCTTGTGTCCCTGCTTCTCCCTTCCATCTCCATCTCCTTTTCCTGCTTTTCTGACTCCTCCTACACTGTTCTTTGTTTTTGGTTAACAAAGAAGCTCAGGCAGTGCTAGTCTAGGGCCCAGGAGACTCACTGGTGGAGAGCCCACCTGGCCCTGCCTTTCAGTCTCTGACATGGTGTAGGTCTCCTTGTATTGTGTGGCTGAGGCCACAGACTCCTTTGTTGTCCCTGGACACTTTTCACTGTGTCTCTTATGTAGCGTGTTAACCTCACAGGCACTGCTCCTTGCCACAGCCTGGCTCAGGACTCTGCTGTTGGAATGGGGTCCCCAGCCCACTCCTCATCTTTCCTGATCAGAATGGCCTGGGGAGTAGCAAGCAGTAATCAAGTTCCTTTAAGACCTGCCTTCCTAAGAAAAGGGTTTGTTGGTTCTGGTCCATGCTCGGCTGGCATGAAAGGAATTGCAGGGACTGAAGCGATGATGTTCTATGGTGCCTTTTCAAAGCAACCTTAAGAAATCATTTACAAGCACTTGATATATTCCCCCTTTTAAAAATTAAACTGGTAGATGATAAGCATCGGTAGGCTTTACCTAAGCCTGGCTTCCTTCCACTTTTTTTCTCCCTTCAGACTGGGAAACTCAAAGGATTATGTAAATGTGTTTGTTTTGAGTCTTGGATGTCTTCTCTGGGGCATCGCACAGGTTTGGATAAGAGACAAAAATAAATTTCCAGGTCATTTTTTGAGTTCTTGTTCAGGTTGGGCATTGTGTTCTCTTAAGAGGGCATTTTAGCTGGATGTTCTGCAGCATTCCTAGAAAATGTCCTCAAATCTTGAGCTGCCCCTGGGGTAGAGAGGCAGTTCCATATGGGGGGGCTGGGAGTGCTTCCCATGAACTGAGAGGGGAAAAAAAGGCATCCTGACACTCTTGTTAGGCTGTACAGACCACCTACCAAGTTGACTCCAGAGGCTGATCTTTTGGACATGGAATAGATGTAGCGATGCCTGCTGGTAGAGTGAAAACACCGTTAAGTGCAAACCAAGGCCCATCAGCTAAAGTGGAGTCTGAACAAATGCAAAGGTTGATACACGGTGCCCTGGACGCATGGGGAACTGAACTGTTTTTTCTGGAGGTCCATTAGTGGATGGGACCCCCCTCTAGAGAGCGTGAAGCCGAGGGGTGGATGAGATTCCTGGACCGACAGTGACAGGTAGAAACCGTAGAGCTTATGCCAGACCCAGGAGCCTGTGGCAGAGCCGAGTGGTCGCTGCCTAGGGGGGAGAGAAGAGCAAACACATCGATCCTGGGACTGGGTTCAGCTGCCAGAAAACAGCAGGAACCAGCTCTCTCTCCCTCTTCTGATGGAGGAGAAATTAAAAACCACAACAAATTGAATATCACCTGTGCGTTTCATGGTCAATATGTAGCTGTTAAATTTTTTTTTTTTTTTTGCTGGTTGCTTTTACTAGAAATGGTCCTGTACCATGACATACTTGTGCGGTGATCAAATAATGTTTCCTGCTTTATCCCTAGATAGGACTCAGTGTTATCTAAGTAATTTAGCTAAGATGACAGGTGCAAGTGCTCTTTTTTTTTTTTATGCCTGTAGTTTATGTTTAATGATTTGAGTGTTTTTAATACAATATCAACAATTTAAAACTTAGAGGACTGATCATTTATTTTGTATGGCTCTAAGATGAGAACTTAAATTTCATACTGGAGGAAAGTCACACACTCCTTCCCTCCTCTGATCTATGACTTCATCTATTACTGATTTTAACCTATAACTTATTTATCAAGGAAACTCAGCTAAATGCAGTGGAGAAAAACAGAGGAATTTACTGCAACCCTATTATACTCTCCCTCAGACTGAGTGTCAATGGGTTTGCCAGTGCGGCCCCTGAGCTCTGAATTCTGATGAGGTTTCCTGGAGACTCCCCAAAGGGCCAAGCAGACAGTCCTCCCACTGAAGCTCCACTGGACCCATTGTATCTTGGGATTTCCTGTCATATTTCTTCCAAAAAACATCTATTCCTAGTTAAGAATAAGTTTGCACCTTGTTTCTATATCACACTGAGTCTTTACAGCATTCCTGTGGGTTCACGATGATTTCCATTTTGTAAATAGATGATTCAGGCTCAGTGTTGTCAGCTGGCCTGGAGTCACAGAGATTGATAAATGTTCCCCCAGCCCCTGGCAGTGTTTCTCCAAAGCTCTTTCCACTGAAGTAAGAAAAGTAGCCTCTGAGAACTTATGTAAGAAGTTCATACACAGGGTTCCTGGGTGGTGCATTGGTTGGCCATCTGACTCTTGGTTTTGGCTCAGGTCATGATCTCAGGGTCATGAGATTGAGTCCTGTGTTGGGCTCTGTGCTCAGTGTGAAGTCTGTTTAACACTCCCTCTCCCTCTCCCTTTGCCCCTCCCCACCACACTCTCTCTAAAATGAAATAAATTTTTTAAAAAGTTCATACACAAATACTTATGCATGTTTCTCATAAACAATTTTTAAAAACATTTTATTTATTTATTTAGTTGAGAGAGAGGGAGAGAGAACATGAGTGGTGAGGGGATGGGCAGAGGGGAGGGACAAACAGGCTCCCGCCTAGGCAGGGAGCCCAGCCAAGGGGCTTGATCCTAGGACCCTGGGATCATGACTTGAACCGAAGGTAGACACTTAACCAACTGAGCCACCCAGGTGCCTCCATGCATGCTTCTCAAAAAGGAGCCCCCAACTGTCACTCACATCCTCATTTATCACTAGGATGATGGATCTGATTATCAGATTTCTAGCCACTCACTCAGCAAGTTCAACAAATGTTTACTGAGTCAGAAGTCAAGTAGAAGTCTGTTTCAACCCAGAGTGAGGCTGGGAGTGTCCAAGGAGAACAGGACAGACTTTGCCTGCCTTCATGGAGCTTATAGCAAAGGGGAAAGATGATAAATTTACTGGCAGTTTTGAGACCAACCAGACGCTAAACAGGTAAGTAGTATGAGTCGGATGGATAGGAAAGAGTTACCCAAAGCAGATATTGGCCCAACAGCCAAGATGTGGACAAAAGAGCTGGAAGGCAGACACAGAGCCCATGGTTTAAGCTCTCCTGTGTGATGATAATAACAGCTCCATTAAGTCTTCACTATGGCCTTATTAATATTATGTAATTCTTCCAGCAAGCCTGTGAGAAAATAGTAACCATTACACGTATTTACAGATGAGAATGCTAAGTTCCAAAAGGTCAAGCAACAACTCCCTGAGGTTCAAGTCAAGGAGCAGACAGGGGCGTCTTGACAGGAAATGGCTCCACAGAGCCATTAATGCTGATGGGGCAGTGTGGAGAAATCAGTCCGTTTTACTGCAAATCTAGTTTCTACTGCTTGTTAGACTCAAATTGGATCCCCACGCTCTCTTTCCCTTCTTGCTGGAGGCTCGAGTGATTCTGACCAGTTCTTTTCGTCTCGAAAACTCACAGCATCCCCCTCAGCCTTGTCAGCATCCCCTCCTGGTCCTCCACAACTCCCCTAAGACAAGTGTAGGGCACTTGTGTTCTAATCTAGAGCACGAATCACAATGGGGATATAGGTGGGGAGGGACTCAAACATGTTGAGCAGCTCTTGAACTTAGGGAGCCTTTAGTGCTTGGGATACTGACTAACGGTCATGTCCAATCTCTTAAGTCAACTTCTGCTGGAGGCTCCATCTCACTGTCTTTTATGTCTGTTTGTGGGCTGGTTTTATAATGGGCTCATAACAGGAGAGGGCAACGGACGGCCACTTAAATGCTTACTTCTCACTTGTGAGCAATTGCAAATTTTAAAACTCTTCAAGGTCCCTGCTTCACACTGGTGTATGTTACTTTCAACAAAGTTTGTTTTCCTGATTTGAAAATGGAATTAGGCTATTTTAAACATGTTTTATTCTGGCCTTTACTATTAAACAATAATCAGCAATGCTTAAAATTCTAAAAAATATTTGATGTCATTGGGAGAGGTCACTTAAAAATGTGTTTACACAGCCTTGTGTGGATTCCATGTCAGAATAAATTCCTCAGGCTCCATGCCCATCTTTGCAATTTTTAAATAAGAGGTTTTCAAATACCTTAGTCAGGGCATGAAGTTTTTAACATTTAAGAGAGAAAACGATCATCCCGTAAATGTTATTTTGATTTATCAGACATCTCAGAAGCAAATCCAAGCAGCGTTTATGCCTGGTTTATTGTTAATTTATTATTTATTAAACACTTCATATATGCTAGGCACTGGGGAGATCCAGAAGTGACTTAAACTGGCAAGATACTGGTTTCATTAAATTTATATTCTAGTGGAAAGAGATAGATAATGCTATAAAGAAGAAATAAAAGATTAATTTCTGATAGTGAATAGTGGGATGAAGAAAATGGGATAATGTGATAGAGACCCAACTAATGGCTGGGGAAGGGGAGTCTAGACCAGACCAGGGAAGGCTGTTAACAATGGTGAGCTTTCAGCAGAGATCGGAATGCAGAGAAGCCAACTCGGGAAAGGGGTTTCAGGCAGAGAGACTATGAATGCAAAGGTCCGAGGCCAAGGGCGGGCTTTGTGATTTCAAGGAACAGAAGGGCTCATGTGTCTCAGGTGATGCACAGTGAGTAGAGAGAATTCTGGAAAAGGTGAAATAGGGGAGGAGGCTGGGCCCATAAATGAGGTCCTGATACGGATTTAGTCTATATGAATTAGGGAGCCACTGGAGAGTTTTATTCAGGAAGCTGACATATGTTGAAAAGAGTTAAAAAGATTACTCTGGATTACACAGAAGTAAAAGTGCAAACAGAGAGCTTGTCAGGTAGTTAGGAAAGTCCAGGCAGGATAGGAGGGTCGTGGGTCCAGGGAGGAGGCAATAGAGGTGGGAGAAGTGGGTTAAGTCCAGGTGTATTTCAGAAGTTAGAGCTGCTGAGATTTGCTGGTGGATCACATGTGGGGAGTGAAGAGAGGAGAGGAGAGGGAGGGAGGAAGATTTCCAGGCTTTTGACTCAAGCAACTGCGGGCGTGACTGGCTGCTGGTGGTGTTTACTGAAATGGGAACAGCAAGAGAGGACTCGGGGTATGGATCACAGACTCTGTTTTGCAGTGCAGAGTGAGAGATTCTTCATGTACATGGAGTGGAGATCATGGGAGGAGGAGGAAAAATGAAAAAAGGGAAGCTGGGTGGGGCAGGTGGTCAGGTGAGTGGGGAACTAGTGTTGTCATAGAAAACAATGGAAGAAAGTGGTCCAAGAAGGGAGCAGTGGCCAGCTGCATTGTGGAGAAGGCAGAATACCATGATGGTTGAAGAGGGACCACTGAAACTCCCAACATGGAGTTCGCTGATGATCTTCATTTGGTCAGTTTATAGACTAAACAGAAACCCAACTGGGGCTCTATTACACTATTGGAAATCTGATCAAAATCCTACTTCAGAATTGGAAATTGAGATGCAACATCAGTTGTGGAGAAAACGAGAGTGAGAAGGTAGAGACAAAATAGTCCATTGTCCGTTGGAAGTTATTCTGTAAGGGGGAGCATAGACCTTGGTCAAGGTAGCTGTGTGTTAAGGTGGAAGATGTATAGTGTATTTGTATCTTAAAAGGAAATTTCTAGTATTGAGGGAGAGTTAAGGATGTAGAAGAGAGGGGGAGATGAGATAATTTCTGATAATAGCTAGGCAAAGTCTTTGCCAAGTAAGTTAGGGAGGGATGAAAAGCACCAAGGGAAGTGTAGATTTTGATACAGTCTGAGCCACTTGATCCAGGCAAGGAGGAAAGGCAGACAACAGACATAGATAAGAAAAGGCTAGTCAACTTGGTGGTGTTGAGATAAGGGAAGTCCCCTCATTGCTTCTATTTTCTCGCTATAAAATGATTAAAAACAGACCTAAAGGTAGAAATATTTGTATACAAGTTTTAGGGAAAAATCTATTAAAAAATGTAAAAGGGTGTGGACAGCAGTTTGGTTGCTTAAAGAGGTAAACCATCAAGCTCTCTAGAATTATCCATACTCCTGGGGTTCTCCAGGACTGAGGTCCTAAGCAGAGCACCTACTGGTGAAGTCTGGACACTGCAGCCCAGAGCTGCTGAATATTTGTCATTCAGAGCTTCCTACCTCACAGAGACTAGAAATAAACTCCATTTCAGTGCCCCATATTTGGATTTAGCCTTCTTTCTTAACTTTTCCAGAAGGTTCTAGAAATTTTTAGCATAGAAGGTAGCTGAATGGAAACTCTGAATATGAGAAAGATGCCAAAGGAAAAGTGATTAGTAATTAAGAAACCACCTTTTAGCTGATTTCTGAGAAAAATATATTATTTGAGAATACAGTTCTTATAATGAAAGTCTGTAGGATAGTAGAACTCTTCAGAACCACAGGTAAATGCAAGAAGCCTGATTCATTAATTATTCTGTCCTTCCTATGTTTCCAGCTCCTGCTCAGTTGGCCTTTGTTACTTCACATACAAATATATTCAACCCACCCCTCTTACGCAGGAAACCTCTTACTACTTTCTGAAGTCTGGATTGCAGACTCTTTCCCTCAGGTAGCCCCTTAGATATTTTTGTTCTTGAGTGCTTCTGTTTGGCATTTTCTCTCCACACTGTACAATTTTCTGGACAATCTTATCTCACCAAGGGCTTCAGTTATTACTTACACCCTCTGATGAGTCAGATAACTCTAGATTCCTCTCCACGACTGGATTTGGGGCGTAAGTAGCTCGTCTCCTGTGGGTACCTCATCTTCAGTTCAATCCAAATAAAACTGGATTTGTCATCCTCTCCACCTGTGCTACCTGTAGTCTGAAGGCTGGTGAATGCAATCTTCTTCCTTACAGCTGCTTAATCAGGAAACAAAGAAATTATGATCTCTATCCGTTACTTCTGACCTATACTTGGCCCTCGGTATGTTTCAAATACACCCCCACCTTTCCTTCTCTTTTTTTCTCCCAGACTTTTACCAAATAAGTACTAACTGGTTCTTCCACATCCAGTCATTCCCCTCACAGTCCTTTCTCCATCACTTCCCTCTCTAATCCCACGTCTTGTTTTTCTTCTACAAGGTCAAGCTGTAACTTAACCAAACCACTTACCTGTCTATGAATAGGTCAGACTCTCATCTCTGTGACTGGCTTATGCTAGTCTATTTCTAATTAATTCTTTGATTAATAATTCTATCAATTAATAAACTCACCCACCTTTTTCATGTATGTTATTTTACACTTCTATTTATTTATTTTTCAGCACCCAGGCTCTCATCTAAGGCATGGAAGAGAGGGAGCCAGGAGAACCCTCACTTTTCATTAGGTGGGATTCTGGGTGCTGCCTCTGAGACTGCGTCAGGTGTTCCTCTTCTGTGTGCTCACATTGCCACCACAAGTCATCGTCACACTACTCAGCACAGTAGGTTATTGTTGTCTGGCTTGTCTGGAAAACCCGAGAATGGAGAATCAGGGGTCTGGTCCTCCTCTCTCTGTCCCAGACAGACACATGGTTGCGGCTCAATCATAAATACTGAATTTGTGAGGACAGGAATGAAGGAAGGGATATTTGAACAATCTTTCCCCCTCTCTTTCTTTAGTGGTTCAAAAACTACAGCATTTTTAATGACCCATTTATATAGGTTTCCAGATAGCCTGCTATAAAAGCACTGTTATTTGATCAAGGGATCAGGCGGGCAGATTAGATGGTCTGTTAAAAGTTCCTCTCAATTCCCTCTTGGTCATACATCCAGGGATATGGAGGGTTATCCGAGGTGACGAGGCTGACAAAAGATCTAATGCAATCCTTGGCTGCATTAATAGAGAGAAGTATGGCATCCAGTTCACACAGGATAATAAGCTCCCTGTACTCTGCACTACTAAACCCACACTGGGCGAATCGCGACTAATTCTGGGTGCCTGCTTGAGGATGGAGAGCATCTCTCTGACATGTATGTGGAGAGGTCAGTGGGTAATGAACCCTATCTTACATAAGCAATGGCTGAAGGTGCTGTGGTTTAGTAGGAAAAAGAGCCATCAGCACAGAAACAAGCCTTCATGTATCTGAGATCTGCTGTGTGGAAGAGGAATTAAACTTACTCCATTAAGCTTTCAGAGGCAGGCTTTTTGGGAAGAAATTACCCACCAAAGAGATTCCAGCTAATTATAAGAAAGAATGTTTTAACAGTCGAAACGGTGCCTTTTATACAATCGGATGTCTCAGAATCAGTGGTGTGCAAGAAGAATGATTACTATTTGGTAGACAACCTCTTCAGGTTTTTCAGGTCTAAGATTCTACTATTCCAAGATGGCAACCTTATTTTCCTCATCTCCAGAGAGGATTCAAGAATAAATGGAATTTAAATACATTAGCAAGGAATGTAGCAAGAAAAAAGAAATTCCTGAAAGACAACAATATTCATGAGTTGGTCTGTGGGAAGCCTTCGGAAATCTCAATTGCAGATTAACTTGAAAAATAGTTCGGATAGTCATTTATTAAAATAATTTTGTTGCTTGTGCTCAAAGTCAAGAGGAAGTGAATAGGCAGGCTCATATTACCTTCAACTCATGGTTTAATTTGACCTATATAATGTCTTTCCCCACAGCAAGACTTTTAGTTTTGAGCATGGGGATATTTTAAATAAGGCAAACAATAACAAAAACAATAAATTAAAAAGAAAGGGCAGAAGGGAGATCAGTGGTTTATCAATTCATCAACTGTATTGCTAAGTAATATGTTAAGGAACTTCACTGTAACATTTTACAGAAACCTAAAGTGCTTGTTTTTCAATAATCATTCTTGTTTTAAAAAAATCATTATGTTTAATCTTAACTCTTTACAGACAAACAAGTATTTTTAAATGTCTAAAGGTTTTTTTTTCATTCAACTAATTTGTATCCTTTGTGTGGCATTATGCAGACAATTTTATCTTAACAAATCAACAAATTTATAATTTATTTTGGTCTTGAGGTATGAAACTCCAATCACTATTATTTTTACAGTTTATACTATCTTCGCTTAGTGCACACATGTACATTCTATTGTCATTAATAAGAGTTATGTAATGAAGGCATTTACTCATTTGTATTTAATACACTTCTCAAGGTTATCCTAAGGTGCGGGAGTTTAATGAGTACCTAATGAGAATTCTAGTATCACTGATTAAGAATATCTATCATATTTGTGATAAGTCTATCACAATCTAACACTGGGAAGCTAGTAAAAAAATTAAGTCCTAAATACCTACTTTTGTTATTAATCAACTATGTGAAAGGTACTTTGTGTTGACAAAGTTATGACCTTTATTTTAGTCCATTAAAACTTGAAATCTGCTAATCTCATTAAGTAATTCTTTATAATTAAGTTTTCCTGCAACATATGACACTCTTGTAATAGCTATCATATATGACTGGAAAAAATTGGATTCTTATTTTAAAATAGAACTTTTACATACAAAAAAACTGTCTGCTTAAAACTGACTTGAATTTTTTGCCCTTGCTTTGCATAATTATCTAAAATGGAAAAATCAGTAATCAGTGAATATGTTGAGTGAAGTCAGCCTGGATAATTCAGAACACCCTTATCATCTCTCCTCCATTAACATAGGTTCTTACTTGTACTTCTTAAGGAAGAAAAAAGCATTTCTAATTATGGGAGATATTCTGAAAACCACGACTAATGGCTTGATTTGAATCTTTTAATCTGTTTTATTTGCTAGATTTTTAAAAAATCAAATAAAATATAAATCTGAATTGTTTAAACAGGTTTCTCAGTAACATTATACATTTTCTGTGAAACAAAGTTTTGACATTTCCATTGTTCTTGACTTTGTACTACAAGCAATGCTTCCTGTACTGACTGTGGTTTTTTTTTTTTTTCTTTTTTTCTTTCTCTAGAGCATTTACTGAAAAGTTTCTTTCCCACAGAACTGATAGGCTAATGGCTGTCCTCCTACGTTATAAAATGGTAGTTGTAATTATCAAATTAGGTGATACCTATAAAAGTGCTTTATAGCCATAAAAGACTTTATAATATGTAATTTGTTTTTGTTGGATATCAGTGAAAATGGGCTACAAAATCTGTAGCTTTTGAATAAAACTTGGTAGGTTGTGATAGATATGTGGAATGATCAGTTTCCAAGAACCAGCATTCTCGTGCTTGCTGTCTCCCTGTGTCTCTGCTTCTCTCTCTCTGTCTCTCTCTCTCTCTAACACATACAGCACAAAACACATTTTAACTAGATGCATTTTTATGTATACTTCCTATAAGTAGACCTAAATCCCACATGGGCTGAACTCTTGGTTAGAAAAATATATATACCATCATTCAGATTGATATATAGATTTCTTAACCCATAATGATCAAGAGAAGCGTGTGGGATATTGTAACCTGTGCCCCAGGATATGGAATCTGGGAAATCAACCTGAAAATAAACATCACTTTTATTATTTTATTTTAAAGATTTTATTTGTTTATTTGAGAGAGAGAATGGGCAGGGGGAGGGGCAGAAGAAGAGTGAGAAGTAGATTTCCCACTGAGCAGGAAGTCCGATGCGGGGTTCCATCCAGGACCCTGGGATCATGACCTGAACTGAAGGCAGACGCTTAACTGACTGAGCTACCCAGGGCCCCCCTTTTTCTCATTTTAAAAGTGAATACGAATATTGTTGCAAGAGTTGATTAGCTTTGCCATATCCTTTCTGGAGCCAAAACAGAAGAAGAGATCAAGGGGAAAATTCTTTGGTGCAACATTCAGAGTAGGAAAAAAAGGAAAATCCAGCGTAAATAATCACTGAACATCCAAGTATAAAACAATTATCAATAAATACTGTGCCAATGTCATAATTTTATTTACAAATACTTCTCAAGCTTTGTGCAAATGAGTGAACATTGGACTGAATCATGGAATCCCAGTGATAATCACTGAATTGTGAATCCCCATTTCTTTCTGGGAAATACATTTTGCTTTCTTTCTAGTGAGAGAATTTCGGTATACCCATTATGGTGGCAAAGCGTTAGGGTTCTCTGTTCCCCGTTTTTCTTTGTCTTGTACTAGATCATTATTGCCTGTAACGAATTTGATATGGATTTCAAAATATGTAGGATTCAGTATATGTCTCAGGGTGATATGCACATAAAACATTCATATCTCTAACTTAGTTTAAGATCTCTTCAATTAAATGGATGAATAAATCTTGTTTTGGTAAAAGTAAATGTGTTGGAGAAATAAAGTTACTGCTTAGCCTCAGATCAATATCACTTATTAAGAACCACTTAAAAGTACTTTTATCTTTATGATTTACATATCAAAAGCATACAACGCATAATTATATGGCTCTATAAATGTTCACAAAGCATACCCACTACCTAAATGGAGAAATAGCAACCCTCATGAGAATACCTAGAAGTGGTAACACCTTAACTGTGACTTTACGCCAAGGGAAGTACCAATTTTCTCTCCATTCACTGTGATTCCTTTTTCAGTCAAAGGATAATCAGATTTACTGAAAAAGCTGATCCAGAAAAGTCATCGCTGAAGAAACGCAAGAGTTAACAGTGAGACTTTTCCAGTCAATGACTTTTATAGCTGATAACGCTTTCTGTACGTCTGCTTGGTCATTTGCCCTGTCTTTAATGGTTCTGAGCATTTGGCATTTTGCCTTCAAAATGTTACGGAAATCATATCCAGATTTTTGAAAGCAAATCTGTTAGGATCAGCATTTTTCTGAAAAAGTCTCAAAGAAATGATTCAGTCACAATTTTAAAACTTAATGTGCTTTTTTGGGGGGGGTTGGGGACTTTTACAAACATTAATTTGTAGACCAGGTGCAGTGGGATATCTTGTGCTAAGTAAGAGGCGTAGGTCAAAATTTCAACCTCTATCACTTGGGGGGTATTCCCATGCGTACAAAATTGCATGGTTCAAGCTGTTAAGAGCATTTATAAAGTGATAGGGCTAACCTAAAAATCTCAACTTTTCCAGAAATTTTTGGTTTTCTGTTGAACTCAGTAAAATGAGAAAATCATGACATTCATGGAGGATGAGTGGCATATAGAAAACTAGTGAAAACCATGATACCCTTTTTTTTTTAATTCTTTGCCGTGATTTCTCCATATACCATAGCAATGCTCTTGTAAGATCCTATTTAATTCAACGCATGAAAATACTTGCTTTTATAAGCCACTGCCATAACTACAGGTTTTCTATTTAATGATACAACAATCCACTGAAAAATGGAAAACTTGATTGTTTTGTTTTAACTTCTTTTCTTCTCTTGCTTATTGACTTAGAAAACAATAATTGAACTAGATAATCCTTTAGGAAATTCACCAACATCCAACATTGAGCTGATTCACCTTGTTCATGCATTTAGGAAATTTCTTAAAAATTTTACAGTTGCACAAACACATACAATATCATAAAACAAAACATAAATGGCAACATTATACTGAGTAAGAGTAAAACAGAAGTAGACAAGTCAGATGAGTTTAGAAGGAAAGTTATTTCACAAAAGATCATGTAGCAGAACTTGTGTTGGGCTAGAAGCTAAAAGCCCGCATTTCCTTAAAAATAAAGACCAAACAACTTAATATTCTCTGTTACAAGATTTTTTTCCCTGTCTCTAAGACCCTCTGGCTAATGACAGACGTTACCTGTTAGTGTCCAGGGAAGGGCCTGATATCTGTGGACAGCTTTTGAGCCTCTTTCTTATCCAGATGTTTTAAATGTATTCCTTCCATATTCAGAACAATTTTCCAAAGGAGATATTATCATTTCCTTTATGTAGATGAGGAAATGGAGCCTTAGAGAACTTTTGTAACTTACACAATGTCATAGAAGCAATGAGCTGAGTGCCAGAGAACTGAACCCAAGTTTCTCTGAGGTCAAAGTATATGTTTTGCTCTCTACAGAATTCCGATTTTCAATCCACAGTATTGTTTATAAACAGCCATTGTAACTGTTGTAAACTGAACTACAGCACAGTTCAGCTGTATTAAATGCATTTATAATGTGCAGTCATCCTCACCATCCATCTTCAAACATCTTTTCATCTTGTAAGACTCACTCTGTAGCTATTAAACAATAACGTCCCCCTGCATGCCCACACCCCAGCCCCTGGCAACCACCAGTCTTCTTTCTGGGTCTACCATTTTGACTTCTCCAAGTATCTCATGTGAGTGTTTCACTCTTGCCACCTTCAAGATTCTTCTTTCTTTAATCATTGGCGTTTGAATGTTCTCTTATAATGTGTGTTAGTGTGGCTCTTGCTGAGTTCATCTTACCTGGAATTTGTTGAACTTTTTGGGTGGAAGTATTTATGTTTTTTATCACATTTGGTAGATTTTCAGAAATTATTTCTTCAAATGTTTTCTATGCCCCTTTCCTTTTCTTCTCTGACTGGTTTTCCTAAAATGTATGTGTAGGCCTGTTTTCTGGTGTCCCACAAGTCCTTGAGGTGATTTTTACTTTTCTTCAATCTTGTATCTGTTCCTCAGACTTGACAGTTTCGTTTTTCTTATCTTCAGGTTTGCTGATTCTTTTTCTATTGTGCAAATCTGCCTTTGAATTCCACTAGTGAATTTTTCATTGTGGTTCTTGGACTTTTCAGATCTAGAATGTCTTTTTGGTTTCTTTTTAGGTTTTCTTTCTCTTTACTGATATCTCCATTTTGTTCATGCATTATTTTCTTGACTTTCTACACATCTTCCTTTATTAGCTCTTTGAGCATTTTTGAGACAGTTGTTTTAAAAATCTTTGCCCAGTAGATCTGCTATCAACTCTTTTTCAAAGACAGTTTCTGTCGATTAATTTATTTTCTTTTGAATGGCACATATTTGAATCCAATGTAATGGCAACTCTGGGAATCAGATTCTCCCTCTCCCCCAGGGTTTGCTGGGTTTTGTCATCATTTTTGTTTATTGTTTTTTGTTTGTTAGTTTATTTGTTATTTTGATCATTACAGGCTGTCTTTGTGTCCAGGACCAGCCTGCGGTGTAAAGTTAAGGTAATCTCAGTTCTTTTCTGAGCCTGTGCCTTTCTCTGGTCATGTGCAGTCACATTTTAATTTTCCTCATCATGCCCTACTCTTTAGTGTCTGGTTCCCAAAAGAGGAAAAAAAGAGAAAAATAAAAGGAAATGAAATAAAGGGCTCTGACCCTTCAAGTTCTCTGGAAGTCACTTCAGCTGGAGAAGGAGGGTCTTGCAATAGTGGGGGGAGATGCAACAATGGTAGTTGGCCTCCTCTTTGTCTACACTTCTGCGATTAGAGGCAGCATTAGCAATCACAGCACAGATTTCTGATATTTGAATATTTATCCCTTGATAAGATACGAGTCCTTTTTGCTCCCCACCTGGCTCCCATAAGCTGTATGCTAGCTGCTCCAGGAAGATAGCTGCCAGCCATTGGGGTAGGGTTAGGGAATGGGTAGCTGCTACTGTGCTAAGAACTGGAATTGGCCACAATTAACCACAAGTTATCACTCAAGTCTTCTTCTGGAAGTTGCAATCCTTCAGCAGACTCCAGAGCTCCAAAGTAGTTACAGTGCATGGATGGTGTAAGTGTGCTAGGTGGGGAGACAGATCCCTGGTGCTTCCTACTCTTCTCAGAATCTTCCTGGAATGCTCCTGAATGCACACCTTTTGTATCTTCATTTTTTGAAGATTGTGATTATTTTTATAAGTTGACTTATTCAGGCCTGAGTGAATATTTTCTGGAAGACTTAGTTGCTTTGGTGCTGCTTAATACAAAGCAGCTACAGGCTTTTCTCCAACAATTTATTTAAGATAAAAAAAATCTAATCAATGTTCTGTCAGGAGGGACTGTCATATTCCAAATATTACCCCAAATGTCTAGCTATGAAGGAGGGGTTATGTAGCTATTTAATTTTTATAGTCTTTCATCTTATAAAGCTTAAAAATCTGGTTAAATAAGTCCTAAGTATGGAGAAATGTAACAATGAAATATTAAAATAACACTTAAATGCAAAAAAATAGAAGAGTTATCAAAAGCAGTATAAAGTAAATTGACAAATGAGTAATGCAGGCCATAATTGCTACAGGATTTCAGAGAAGGGAGACATCGCTTTTATGTAGCTGATTGGGAAAGGCTTTATGAAAGAAGCAGGGTTTTAAAACTCTCATCTCCAGTTAAATGCTCAGATTTCTTTCTCTCTTTCTTTCTCCCTTTCTCTCTTTCTTTCTTTCCTTTTTTTTTTTCCTCATTTATAAAAGCTCAACAGAAAACTCCATGATGAATCTTAGACCCAAGGAAGTGGTGTTCAGGATATTGGACTATGCACTCCAATGACCTTTTAGATTGCCAATAAATGAAACTATGATGCATTGGTTTTTGTGTGTGTGTGTGCCTTGACAATTGAAAATAATTGTTTTGAGGTCTACAGACACACATTAGAGAAAACCATTATACTTAGCAATTGGCAGACATGAACAACTTTAAAAGAGACCCCTTGGGAAGTAGAGAAATAGTATTTTCCTCAATGAATAGCTAAGGAAATTGAAACACAGAAACAGCCACCAGTTGCCTGCGTATGTCTGTTAGGGCTAAAGGAGCGAGTTTGAAAATTTGAAAATTTAGTTCCTTGGTTAGTTCCTGGTTTAGTATCTTGAACTTGAAAGGGGTTGGACCACTTAGTAGGCATGTTACCCTTATAAAACCCTCTTTGGTCATTATTTAGTTGTCCTTTGGTATGATGTATTTCATATTTCTATTATAACGAGAGTAGCACATTTTGATCCTTTTTGCTTAATAAAATGAGCAGTTATTTCATAGGTTAATTCCCATGCTGTTAACACCTCATAAATTAATGTATATTTAGGATGAGATCATCTTGCATGATTAGTTCTCACCTTTTTTTTTTTTCCCAAACCATGCTTGAACACCTTTATCAGACAGCAGTCTGAAAATTCACCTTTTCTACATTCTTAAAACTTCTGCTACTATAAGCTGGTAGCACCAAGGCCACCATGGATTTTTAAAAAATTTTAATCAGACAGTTAAATGGTTTCTCAGAAGTTTTCCTTTCACATGGAGCCATATGTGAGTAGTTTGATTATACTTTCTTATTTTTTTAAAGAGATTTCCAGAATAAAGTGAAGAAAGTTAGAAAGCCACGAACACCAGATGAGTTCAGTGGGCTCCAAGAAGGTGCTCTGGTGGGAGAAAATGGACAGGAATTGATGATTCATCTTGAATAGAAGTCTGAGGAGAAGCTTTGGTCTTCCTTTTAATGTTCTCAAAAGCATCAGAAATATTTAAAAATCAGGCAGTGAATAGATCTAAGTACAAATCAAAATTTACTTCCTTCCCTTCAGGTTAGACAGATTTCATTTATCTTTCGAGGTCTGTGCAAAGGTGTACGTAGACTTGGGAATCTATGAATGTTCTTTTAATTATTTCTCCTCTTCTTGCTTCACTCTGCAAGTTAGTTAGCTGATGTGTTACCCAGCTCAGTAACCCAGGGGGCCTCTAGGGAGAACCTGATGTTTTGGGACCCATGAAGAAATCTGGATGCGTCTCTCAAGAATATCAATGATCTATACCGTAGTGAGGGGTTTGGCTATTATTATTCCTGTTACTTTAATTCATAATTGAATTCTTACTTCTGTGAGGCCAGGGACCACATTATATAAACTTTCTGTGCTGGTGTGCTCCTACAGTGCCATTAGCACAGACTGGACCCAAAATTGATGTTTAAAGAATTATCTGTGGATACAGGAATTAGATGATATGAATTATTTTATAGCAACAGTTTTTTTTTTAATTTTGCAAAATAAGTAAATATTTGGAGAGTTGTGAATCCCTGCAGTTTCTAAAACTTCGATTTGAATTTTTCAGAGTCCCATTTTAGCACAATATTTCACACAGAATAATGCAGAGAAAAAGACCCTACAAATAAAGGAATCTGTGAAAATATTAGAGCTGAAATTCTGTAATACATTTTCACTTATTCTGCTGATCTTTTTGTGAAAAGTCAGTAATAAGAAAATTAAAAAAAGAGATTATCTCAATTTCAATTGTCTTTGGCTTCCTGATATTCACTTTGACAAATGAAAATTATACATTTATTTCATATTTAAATATGGAAATTATGGTAACAATGTCATCCTTTAGGGAACTCAAAGTCAAAACCATTTTTAGTTTCTTCCTGGTTTACTAAAAAAGTCATTTTCATATGACGTGTTTTGGATTTACTAAGTTGTACATTTCACTGTTCATGCTCTTTTTTTAAAAAATGGAAACCTATACTTTAAGTTCAATCAATGACTTTACCAGATAGGCGTGTTTTCCATTTGTAGGCCTCCTTCTCTTCTACACCTTTTGTATGGGCAGCTCAAGTTGCATTACAAACAGTTCACTCATTTGTTAAGTATTTCTGTACATCGGTGCAAAGTGACATCTTGTTACACACATTTTCTTGAGGGAACTAAGTTGCAGTTGGGTCAAGTGGGTGCCTGTCCCGAGATACGCCATGCACGTCATCTTGAGTGTGATATCTTGAGATATGAGGGGCTTAGTAGAGCTTAGCTACTCCAGCGAAACCCTTAATACTTCAGAGCTTACCTTTGTGTTCAAGGAGAGAATTCTCACCATTCCCTTCTTTTAATGTGCAGATGTTTCTGGGGAGAGTAGCCAGTTATGCCATAACTATTTATTGTGAATTGTTTGGGGGCAAGTTGAGATTCTTAGAATACAGGCACACCTCGTTTTATTGTACTTTGCTTTATTTGCTTCTGATATTGTATTTTTTTTTAACAGTTGAAGTTTTGTGGCACCCTGCATCAAGCAAATCTGTTAGCACCATTTGTTTTTTAAAGATTTTATTTATTTATTTGACAAACAGAGATCACAAGTAGGCAGAGAGACAGGCAGGGGGGGGGGGGAAGCAGACTCCCTGCCGAGCAGAGAGCCCGATGCGGGCTCAGAACTCTGGGATCATGACCTGAGCGGAAGGCAGAGGCTTCAACCCACTGAGCCATCCAGTCACCCCAGTAAACATAATTTTACATGCATAGAAAAACCAAAAAATTCATTTGACTCACTTTGTTGTGACACTTGCTTTATTGCAGTGGCCTGGAACCAAACCTGTAATATCTTTGAGGTATGTCTGTATTAAAGAGGCAAGAGGTGAAAAGTAGCATTGCACCTAAGTCAACATTCCTTCATAGGAACTTGTTTTGAGTGTCCTTGATGAATTGTGCAGTCTGAATTTTCCAGCAATATGTTCAGTTTATCCACACTAAGAAGACTGGTATAGCACCATGTTCCCTCAACAGCCATTTGTAGGAAAATGAAAGCGTTCTGTGGTCAAATTAATTTGAGAAATGTTGAAGCAAAGAAAATCGAGGAGTGTTGTTTCCTATAGGGCTCTGTGGAAAATTCTGGGATAGTCAAAGAAATATGACACGGGGGGAAACCTAGTTATATTTACTACAAGTTTAGCTGTCAGAAATTGGGTACGTTAAGGTAATACACTTAGACTCTTACATGCAAGACACAGTCCTACATGGTTACTCCTGCAATGGCATTAGGTCATTGACACAAAACACAAAGCAGAGTGTCTGGAACATGGTGGGTACTGCCAGAATATTGTTCTTTTTCCCCTCCCTTACTTTTTCTCTTTTTCCTTTTTGGAAAATCAAGAACTTAAGATCAGTATTAAATAGAAATTAATATTTTGTGATTTTTGACTTTTATCCATTGGCCAATAGATCTTTCTAAAGAATTTTTGTTATCATTATTTTAGTAGGAAATATTTTAATCCTTTCCTGTGGCACACTTGATTATTATCATGCTTCTGAATATTTCCTGCAAGGTACTTTTATATGAACTTATTTATGTGAAGATTCATATTTAAGTGATATGGTAAAAGTTCCTTATGGGGTGCCTGGGTGGCTCAGTAGTTTAAGCATTTGACTTTGGCTCAGGTCATGATCTCAGGGTCCTGGGATTGAGTCCCGCTCAGCAGGGAGTCTGCCTCTGTCTCTCTCTCTCTTTGCCCCTCTCCTGTTTGTGTTCTTTCTCTCAAAGAGATAAATAAAATCTTAAAAAAAAAAGTTCTATATAAAAAGGTATGGTAAGTTTGAAGTGTTTTTAAGATAATAATTATTTGTCTTAATGTCAATTACTTAGAAATATGCAAATATAGAAATAGAATATTAAATAGGTGATACTCAGATTTACCTAACACAGTCTGCAGGTTGTCCTAAGTTGGATATAATTTACCTCTTATCTAAAACCAAACTTTTTAAGATGGCAGCAAGCTTTAAAATTTTCATAGGTTTTTTTTCTGGTCATCTGAAGTGAAGACTAGGTTCCCAAGACATGCTTATGTGTGTTTCTTAGGACTTATTTTTAAAGGAAAATTGAGGTCAATGATTATAAGAAGTGACATTCATGAACATTTGATGAAAACTAAGGAATTCTCCAAAGAAAGTTACAACTTTACAGTTATTGAAAAAGACTCTCTGACAAAAAGAAAAATGATATATGTAAACTTTTTTGAAGCAGCCATTTTGTTTATTTTAGTGTAATTTTTTAGAGTATCTTTGGGTCGATATGACACTTTCTGGTGGTTCAATCTAAGAGAACCAGGTGAACAGATTTTGAAAGATGATGGTACTCTGCGTGTGCTTTGGCATTATTAAGTCCCCCCTTTCATTTTTAATTTACTTACTGAGGTATCATTTCCAAATGTATTTTTTTAATCGTTCCAGCCATAGTAATGGAGCAAAAGGCCTTTTAAATGCTCTTAAAGACAGAATTGCAAGAAGATTGGCACAGATTCAGAATAACTAGATGTGTAAGTTCTTTTGATAAAGAGACCAGCTTTCAGAAACATTTCTCAGCTTATTGTGAAAAATTGTTGACATTTTGCCATTGTAATCCTTTTAATGTTGTAGACCTTTGAAATTTGTGTAAAGGTTTTGCTTCACATCAAAGTAGATGAGAATATAAGGAGCAACCAAAAATAAAATCTCTGAAAGCGTGCCTGGTATTGTAGGGATTTGTGATGGTATCACGACATCTATGCATCAGTGAACACAAATTTGGTAAAAAAAAAAAAAAAAAATCATAGTTACACAGAGAGTTCCAGAGAGACTGCTTAAAGTATGATAAAACAAAACCCTCGAGGGGGACACACTAGATTTGGACTGAGTACCACAATCTGTGGGATTTATTAAATTTGCTATTGGCTCTGGCTCCACGAGGACAGGTCAGCACAAGGCAGAATGAAACCCAGCCCTGGGAATGGCTTTGGTCTGATGTGGTCAGTGGTCCTGCTCCTAATTGTTAGGGCCTGGCTGAGTCTGTCCCAGGGTCTTAGGCCCCTAGATGCCCTATTTAAATCAAGGATTTTTGGAAGAAGTTCTTGACTGGATATTCACTGGCGACTGACACTTTAGCTTCTAGTTCTCTACTCAGGAGAATCAATATATTCAGACTATGTCCTACTGTTTGGGAAACTTCCCCCCTTCAGCCTCCTTCTAGGGCAGAAGCTGCTTCTCCAACCATGCAAACGGCTTTATTTTAAGGACGTGAAAATCCACAGTCTAAGGATTGCATACCTTGTCCATGTCTGGGAGGGACTGTGAGCCTTCCTTCTCTTCCAGCCATTGGCTCACGTGCTTTCCATCCAACCAGCCTCTCTCTTCTCGTAGCCCACCTTACGTGACTTACACAGGAGTCAGGCATCCCCCTCGCTCTGCACTGTTTGCATATCTTACTTCATATGAAATCCCAAACATTCAGTGCAAACTTGTCCCACTAATATGCATTGAGTAAAGGAGCCAGTATGGCTTCTTATCCTGTTCCAATGTCTTTGTCTCTTTTTGCTCAGAACACAACTGCCACCCTAACATCTGGATGCTATGCTACTGATCTGCTGTTCCATTTCTCTGTCATCCCCCCAAATTTAATACTGATTCTTCTGCCACAAGCTCGATCCTTTTCACTCTTCAGAAGTTTCCTTTTCTTTTCTTTTTTCTTTCTTTTTTTATTTTTAGTTTCTTGGTCTGTGCTATAGTTTCTCAATCTCAGCCTTCGTGACATTTAGGGCTGGATAAATCTCCCTTGGGGGGGGGTGCTGTGTGAGCAGTGTCCCTGGCTTGCACTTACCAAATGTCCATGGCACCTTCCCCCAGTGTGACAAAACTGTCTCCAGATATTGCCAAATGTTTCTTGGAGGATAAAATCACCACTGCTGAGAAGCACTGGTCTGCACATACCCTCTAGAACATACCCTCTAGAGTTCTAGAACCTCTAGAACCATGCAGACAAATCTGTTCATTGCTTCGTGGAGTTGTTCCTTTGACAGCCCTCCGTATCCCTCCTACTGGTCGTATCTGCGTTCTGGGACTGCCCCTCACCTGAGTCAGGAAAATGTTCAAACCACCATCCCTGAGGTTACCTTTTGCCCCTTCTTAACCACAGAACCTGTGGGAAGTTTTCACTGCCTGAGACCTGCCTTTAACTTGCAGCATGTCTTGAGCCTTGTAGGTGGGATGTAGAACAATTATCATGCTTCATGTCCTTACTTGCATGGGATTCTCTGAGCGCAGGGGTGATCAAATATAACACTGGACAGAACATGGGGGGAATGTACTGGAGAGAATTGCGATTGAATTTAATTTCTTGGGTAAAGAATGATTTTTTTACATCTATTCATGTTACATCTTCTTAAGCCTGCTGTTCTGCATGTGTAACTTTGATTCCAATTGGAATTTAATAGGAATAGGCTGAGGGTCAAAATCTGTGACATATTTTCTCCCTCTCCTTGTACTTAATTCATTACACACCCTGAGTGCATGTTCCCTCCATACCTTCTCTGTTAGTTGGCAGTTATTTCTTACTGCCCTTCTAATTATATTCCAAAGTCTTTTACGGTTTCATATTTGTCTTGTTTTCTAGCCTGGTTACAGCTAAGAATATATTTTCCACCTGTATTTTACAGTGTTTGCTTTTGCCACTTAGTATTTGTTGTACACGGATTATTTTTCAAGATTTTTTTTTTCCCCCCAAGAGACAGGCTTCTTACCATCTGTTGTGTTTAGATGACCGTGCCTTTAACTCTTTTGCTGTTTCTTTTGTCTCTTTGACAAATTTAGAGCAGCAGTTTGGAATATTTAGTGTTGTGTCTCTCTTTCTGAAGTTAAAAAGGAAATGTCTCTGTGAACCTCTCTTCTAAGGTTCATGGTGTATCAGCATTTTCTAAACAGGCTCTCTCCTGGGTAGAGGCAGCCGTGGGTGAAGACCCACTTTCTCTGAGATAAAAATACCTTTGAAAGGCTTCTTAACTCTGCTCATTTCCCCCTAATACCATTTCTTCAGTGGGCTGGAGAGATTTTGGCACCATTCTTTGCACACACACACACAGTAGGACATAGGGATGGTATGCCTCCCAAATGCACGAACAGGCGGCCTCATTTGACTGTCCCAGCCAGCACCTAAAGAGAGGGCCCCTGTCTCCCCATCTCCACGGGAGGGTAGGAGCCTAACTTCCACAAGCTCCAGTTAGCAAATCTGGATGGTTTCGTAGGCACCAACATCTCCCCCTGCTTTTTGTAATTTTTCACTTCGTGGCTCTTCTGGAGTTCTGCTGTCCAACACACCCCATACCTCCCTCCTCCCTTTAGAACATTCAGTCGCCTCTGCACAAATGCAAGTTGGGTTCACACTGGATTCTTTCCCCTATTGCAGTAGTATATCACTGATTTGAATCTGTCCTTATCACTTCAACAAATGTCTGGCTTTGTTGTCTTTGACAATGGTTGTGTAGAACCCATGTTCTGTGTCCATTGGAGGCCTCCATTTTTGTGACATGGGGAGTGCTGAAAACAAAAGGGAACAGAGCTTCTGAAAACAGCATATCCCAATACCACGGTTAGATAGGACCCAAGGTAGAGAGTAATCCTGCGGTTACCAGCTCCCCAGCTCCATGCTAACCTGCTCTTGGAAACTTTAAGGCTAATATAACCACCCAATGCCTGCTCCACCAGCTGACCCAAACCTTCTTCAGGAGTTTAATTTTGTAGCAAGCAATACAGCTCTATCTTCCACTTCCAATTTAGGTTCTATGCTGGTGACCTAAAAATGATGGAAATGTTCAGGGAACCTGGGTGGCTCAGTCGATTAAGCATCCCCCTCTTGTTGGCTCAGGTCATGATCTCAGGGTCTGGAGATCAAGCTGTGCCTTGGACTCTGCACTGGGCATGAAGCCTACTTGTGATTCTCTCTCTCCCCCTTCTTCTACCACTCCTACCCCACCACCCCCACTCTCTCTCTCTTAAAAAAAGATGATGGAAACATCCTTTTGATATATTTTATAAAATCTAGATGGAGAGAATATTCTAATTCTGGAGGTAGTGATCCCCATGAGTTGCAGTTTTGGGCTGACAGAACCCTATTATTCCCCCCCTCAGCTCTATTGAGGTATGATTGAAAATAAAAACTGTACATAGTTCAGGTATGCAAGGTGATGTTTTGATATACATATTTGTTAGGACATAATTACCATCATCTGGCTAGTTAGCATTGTCTACCACCTTCTGTACTTGCCATCACCTTCTGTGTATGGTGAGAACACTTGGGATTCACTCTCACAGTAAACTCCCCGTATACAATGCAGTGTTGTTAACAGTCACCATGCTGAACATTAGATCAGCAGAACTTACAACTGAATGCTTGTGCCCTTTGACCAACATCTCATATCCCCCACCTCCCAGGCCCTGGTAACAACCATTCTACTCTCTGTTACTACAAAGTTTGACTTTTCTATAAAGGAAGTATTCCATATATACGTGAGACCATACAGTATTTCTCTTTCTGGATCTGGTTTATTTCACTTAGCATAAGGACCTCCAGGTTCACCCTTATTGTCACAAATGTCAGGATTTCCTTCTTTTTTTAAGGTCGAAATAGCTCTGTTATCTTTCAAGTTTGAGTGTCCTAAGAGATCAAGACCTACAATTCTAAAACACTTCGCTCCTCAAATTTTAGTCCATTCGTTAATTAAAACAAACAAACAAACAAACCTGCTAATTGATTTGGTAGGATCTTCAAAATTCACCATACTCTTCCTTTCTCTATGCTATCGATTCTCAAAACCTGGGTGTGCTACAGAATCACCTTGGAGGGATTGTTGCAACGCAGGCTGCTGGGACCACCCCCCCCTCAGAGGACCTGATTCATAGGTCTGGGGTGGGGCCAGGAATATGCATTTTAGCGAGGTCCCAGGTGAGTTGCATGCTGCTGGATCAGGCGTCACCTTTTGAGAATCACTGCACTACATAGCTCTTAATAGTAAGAAAGCTGTGTTTTAAAGGTTAAATTCTTTGAGTAAGAAACAATGGAGATAGGAACATGTGGAGGAAGGGAGGTAGTTGAGGAAGTTGGATCTCAAGGGGAGAAGCTGTAAGACTTAAGCCTGCTTGTGGAAGGTCTGGGGCTCACAGAGACCAGCCAAAGCTTGAACACTCTGGCCTCATGGAAATGAAGTTATGGCTGGCAGTGTTGGTGTTGGTGACTCTTCCCCAAAGTACTTTTAGCTGTGGGCATAAATTTTGGCCCCCATGAGTTTCAGGCATCAAACTTGCCTACCTGCAAGGGCTAGACCAGGGTTCACAATACTGATTGGAGTTTAGAATTACCTGGAGAACTTTAAAAACTACCTGTGCCCAGGCCCACTCCAGAGCAACTAAATCACTTTTGGAGGCTACAGTGTGGCCAGTGAAATTTTCAAAAGCAAATCACTCTGAGGATGAACAGGCTCTACCTTCAAGATTCTGGTTTAATTGGTCTGGGGGAATATTTTTAAAAGTTATCCACCATCTGTGGTTTTTGAAAATGGTGGAGGTGACTTTAATGCTCACTTAGGTGTGGGGATAAACTCTGTGAAGCTAAAGGTTTTGGTCACTGCTGTATATATTGCGAGTATCTAGCACTAAGGACTGCTTAGAGCAATCCTTCAATAAACATGCATTGAATATGTTAGTTAATGATTGCTTTGTGTAGTATTTGGCTCTTGTAAGGCTGGATACTGGCAAAACAATATAAGACCTCTCTTTCTCTTGTTATCAACATGGGTGCTGAGATATTTCTCCACATATGACTGTCTCATATTTTGATGCAAGGCAAGAAAATGAGATGCACTGGGAATATGTGGAATTTGCAATTGCTTTTTCATTTAGACCAAGTATTTCTGGCTACTTTAGTGCAACAATAGAGTTGAATAGTGGTGACAGAGACCATGTGGCCTACAAAGCCAAAAATGTTTATTCTCCAGTCCTTTTCTGCAAAAATTTGCTAAGCTTTCACTGAGAGCATAGGCCTCACTAGATATACACTGGTTATGACATAACATTGCCCAGCTTGGTATCTCTAGATATTCTAAGATGAATACTAGTTGAGTTCTTTCCAAGCAGAAAAGGACAAGATGATTGTTACATTCAACAAGATCCCTGTGGAACTCTTAGAGAGGCTCATTGCATCACTTCTTCTTTTTCTTCTTCTTCTTCTTCTTCTTCTTCTTCTTCTTCTTCTTCTTCTTCTTCTTTTTAAATTGAAGGACATTAAAATCTGTGAACCAAGGACAACATGTATTTCACAAACCCATGGTCCCTGGGGGGTCTTGAGTTTATCAAGAGCTGCTGAAGTAGTCTTTGAGTGAGTGCTGCCTTTCGGTTTGGAAAAATGACCACTCTAATTCATTCATCTATAGACCTCCATCTTTCCTTTCTTTTTCCCACCCATTCTTCCTGCCTCTTATTTTGTAGAGGGCAAAAGTGATAATGGTTTACAAGTTATCAGTAAACGCAGAACCTGACTGAATTTTAGACATGTTTCTTCCTGACTACAGACCCCTGACCTATCTTTTATTAGAGAATTTACTTTAGAAACTTGCAATTGTAAATTCTTACCCTGCCCTTTGAGATGTAGATCTACATCCCAAGGATGTCTTTCTCAAGGACTGGGAGCCATCCCTTTGAAATGACATCATCAAGTAAGATAGTGCCCCATCACCCAGTATCCGTGGGAGGGTAGGAGCCTAATTTCCATAAGCACTAGTCAGCAAACACACATGGCCTTATCACAGTGACTAACCTCACCTGATGTCTTCCGGTACTTTTCCACCAGCTCATACTAGCACATAAACCTTCCCACCTTTTGTTTCAGTGGAATCCAGTTCAATCTCCTCCTTCTTTTATGAAAGTCTTGACCTCTATTGCAATAATCTTGAATAAAGTCTTTCTTACCTGTTTAGCTTATCTGGTATAATTTTTCTTTGTCACCAGTTACCATGGTATTGTGGGTTGAATTGGCCCCAGAAAGGTATGGTACTTATGAATGTGAACTTATTTGGAAAAAGGGTCTTTGTAGATGTCATTAAGACATAATTAAGATGAGGTCATACGGCAGTAGGGTAGACTCTTAAACCAATATGAGTGGTGTCCTAGTAAGAAGAGAAAACTCACAGAGACGAATGCAGAAGGGGAGAAGGCTGTGTGAAGACAGAGTGATTAGAGTGATGTAGCTGCAAACCAAGGAACTCTAAAGATTGCTGGAAATCACCAGAAGATAGAGACCATGAAACAGGTTTTTCCCTAGAACCTCCACCTTGATTTCAGGATTTCGGCATTCAGAACTGAGAGAACATCAGTGTTGTTTTGTCACCTGATTTTGGGATCATCATGGCAGTCCTAGGGAGCTAATGCACTTGGGATACAGACTTCTACCTGCCAGCCCATATCCTGTGGCAGTATCATCTTCTAGTGCTTTTTTTCAGCACCTAGTGCTCATATCCGAATTGCCATACTGTGCCCTTATCCATTTCCAGGCTCCTTCCAACAGATCTGTCTGCCTGGAGTGCTTCAGTCTCCCCGCCACACACCCCTCACGGGTGCTCTGCAGAGTCCTTCCTGTCCTTCAAGGTCTGGCATCTCTTCTGAAGTTTCCACCGCTTCCCCAGGCAGTTTATTGCCTACCACTGGGCTTCTCCCATGTACACGCTTGCTATCATATTAGGATTTATTGGTACTTGTGACTGTCTTTCCCCGGACTTCGGAGGGCAGGGGCCATGTCTCATTTCTCTGCCCAGTGGGCTCTGGGAAGACATTGGTGAGTGAATGAAGCAGGAGCTGGAGAGGGCCACAAGGAAGTGTTTTGTTTTTCTCCTTTTCAGAGCAGGGAGGAGCCTCCGGTCCTGTTTAATCAGGTCAGACTTGTCTGCTAGTGAGAGGGGTGTTTTGGAGGGGCACTCTGTCTATCAGACACCACTTTTTAAATACACAATCAATCAGCATTTCAACAACAAAAGAATGTTCATCATTTAAAAACAAAAACAAAAACTAGAAATCACCATGGAGAGCCATTAGATATAAACTGTTTCAATAAAAATATCCTATGTTCTTCTACCTTGTTAAAGGACTATTAGGTGATATATAGGTTCTCAGTTCTGAATGTTTATTAAAAGGCTAAAAGAACTAAAGGAAAATTAGGTTGGTTTGTATTGGTGGCTGTTTGTTTAATTTGTATGTAGAAGGCAGAGGAAATGTTCCTGAAGGAGTCTGTGCTGGTTCTCCAGGTGTCCAGCATTCCATGATATGTTTATTCTCCCTCCAAGGGCTCTTTTTTTTTTTTTTTTTCCTCCCTCTTCTGAGACAGGAGGGGAAAGGATGACATAATAAGCAACTGCTTTGGCTAAAGACCATTATTCAAGACCGCAGGACTTTCAGTGAATGTGCTTGGGATCCTGTCTTTGCCTCTCTGAACTCGCACAGAAATCGGCTGCCTTTGCCTGGAGGGGAGGTTTCAGGGCCTGCAGTGTTAAAATCCAAATTGACTTTTCCTGATCTTGTCAACTCAACTACTCCTTCCTGCTTCTCTGTTGGCAATGACTTCACCTTCCTTTGAGGAGATGCCTGCTCCCGCCTTGGTATGGTCCTGACAGGGTGTTCAGTTATAGGGAGGCTCGTCTTCCGCTTTCCACTCCAGGCCCTTAAACTTCCCATCCAGGCCTTTCCTCCTCATGCCTCAAGGACAAATATCACTGCAACAAGGAACAGCAAAACCAAGACACGGGGTCAAAAAGGAGGACTGAGATACTATCTTAGAGGTAGCAGGAGAGCAGTCTGAGCGTAATTTGAGTGTCTGCCATTCCTGAGGCTGGACTTCTCACTTATGGGATCCCACCACTTCCATTTTTGCTTCCTTGAGAACCAGCTGGGTTGTGTTCACTTGCCCCCAATGGGTCGTAACTTCAACAGCATCTCAGGGAGGGCTGTGCTGTGCTTGGGTCTCTCATGTTCCACTGAAACTTGAGATCAAAGTCTAAGGAGAAGAGACAGCCACAGAGATCCCCTGAAATATTTTTGTGGTTGTCAGTTACATCATTCTGAGGTTTCATTTTGCATTTTCTCCCTTGCCAGGTAACGTGCACAGATAAATCATGTCTATGCTTCCTTTTATTTATATCTTAATGTAACATCAGTAGTGTGATTAGATAATTTGAAATTTAATAAAACTTTCCAGTATGAATCATCTAAGATATATCACGGCGAAATCTCAGAGCCTGGAGACCGAGTAGGGAGGGAGCAGAATACTCACGCACACTACTGAGTCAGCACATAATAGCAATTTTCTGTGTCCTCATAATAGATACTTGAGAATAATTACTGACAGCCTGTGGAGAATTCATCAACCTCGGGTACCAAATAATAAGTTATACTCTCACGGTAACTGTGTGATTTAAGTCAGAAATTCAAAGAATACTGATGATGTCTCGTTACTTTTTTCCCCCCAGAAAAGCCAATCTGCATAATTGATGCCATAGGTAGAAAAACATTTTTTTTTATTATTACATTCTAAATCAAATAGTCTTTAATAAATGAGAGGTGCATGATCATCGGAAACTAATGGTGGCCATGTGGGACAGCAATAATGGTATCCATAATTCTTTGGCACATTAAAAAAAAAAAAAAGCGCCTGTGTTTATTTTCTAAACCTCAGCATGCCACGTTCCAAAGAGAACTCTCCAGTGACTGAAAGAGGTAGACCGGGGAGGGGTTCGGGGGGGTCGTGTTTAGGGAGCGAGACTACTAATGAGTTAGTGCAGTGAACACAGGCATGCTGCCCAAAGAGTGGCTGGACCCTGGAGCGTGGAGGGCTGGCAGCCCAGAGCCTGACTTCTTCATTCGTGTAGGCTGAATGAGAGCTCTGTAACTCATGGGTGGAAAACTGTGGTAGGGCCTTTTGTGATTACTAATTAACTAGAATTTTTGCCTGGTCATATTCTGTTGCTTTCCTCAACAGATTCATTAGAGTAAATTCTATTCTTGGTGTTAATATGATTTACAATAGATGCCAAAGTAAATTATTTATATGTGTGTGTGTGTGTGTGTGTGTATCTGTTTTGATGAGCAGATGATTGATAAAGGAAATAGGTTTTGGCTTCTCCCGCACAGAGCTTTGATATATAGTTAGTCCCTCAGTGTTCTCCTTTGCACTCAGTTTTCATAGCTGGAAGCCGTTCAGCTGTCTGCACTAAGGTTAGAAGCTGGGTCTTGCCCCCTTCGCTTCTACGCTGGACAGCTTCCATCTGCACCTGTCCACTTTTCTCCTCTTGACTCTGTGGCTGGGGAGGGTGACTTGAAGAATTACACCCTCGCTGTCTGGCTTCTGGTTGGATCTGGCCAATGGGGAGCCCCAGGAAGAGATCTGAAAGGGAGAAGGGAGTGGGGTTGGAGTCCGTAGTCTCTAGGAACCCGCCCGGCAGGGTAACCTCAAACTGGCTGTGATCACTGAACAAAGGTCATGGCTCCACTCAAGATGGTACTCTGTAAGTCTCACCTTATAGATGTGGCCACTATTTCCTCTTCACAACCCTTTAGACCTCGGGATGGGAATAGCTCCTTGGCCCCCAGAGTCCTGAGATTCTGTATTCTCTAGTGTGGTTTCTCAATGCCCTGCTCCATATTGTAAGGGCTCTTTTATTAACACCCCCTTGCCCCCCTTCACCCAATTATCTGAGTGTGAATATGCTATCCGTTCCCTGCTGGGATTCTGACTGATCTCTATCAGAGGATCTTTGTCTTCTTGGTTTGTTTTGCTTCTTGATTTCTCTGTTTTATCCTGCTACCCTGCACTGACTCCTTTCTCCTTGGCCCTCTACTTTTTCTCATGATGGATTATCCATGTTTTACTTTTGAGTCTGAACTTGACTCTTGCCTTTACTCTCTTTGTCACGTCCATTACCATCCACACTTCAAGACTCTCACGATTGCGTGCCTCCAGGAACTTCGGGTGCTCCCCTCCTCAGCTATACATTGACTCCACCATTCCAATTTGTGGCTGTCAATACTGGTATTCTCCTGGTTATGAAGCTCATGTCCTGGCTAACACAAATACCCACATTTATAGGATTTTCTACTCAACACCAGCCTATCTCCCATCTTCATATTCTGCCCCCCTCCCCTTTTCTTCAGTATCTCAGATCTGGCATTTGTTTTCCATTTCCTCTCATGTAAAACACCACCACCGCCATCAACAACAAACGTGGTCTGGCAGCAGAAGGCATTTTGCAAATTCACAATTGTTTTGTGAATTTATCAATTTATCAATTGTTAAGGTTAGTATTTATCAATTGTTCACACTCATATGCATCCATTATCACAGAACAAAGTCCCCCATGTCAGCTTTACTCAGCGGAGAGGAAGGAGTCTCAGAGTAAGATGCAAAGGTGGTGGTAGTTCAGTAGGAGGAATGGACAATACTGCCTTGCAGCATGTTCCAAAACCTTCCTTGCCCAGAAATATTTCCTAATAGCATCTGCTACCTCTTTTGAGATTTCCTCTGGAAGAATCACTAATGGTTCAAACTATAAAGTGTAAAGTCTTGCCTTCTGACAGGTCACAAGAGCTCCATATTTCATCTCTTCTCCCTCACATCAAAATTGTAGCCTCAAGGGTGAGTCATACAAATGGAGTGCCTCATTGTGGAGATGTGGGGTCCAGTGTGGCCATGAAGCAGGGAAGGGGAGGGTGGGAGGTCAGCTTACAATCAGGACACAGAACTGGGGAAGCACAGCTCCTGATGGTCACCTTGTTCTTGATATTAGAAACACCCAGACAGAGATTTGTCAGGCTAATCTCTCAAAAGCAGGAGAAAGGAAGATGTTGGTATTTCTGTCATTTTTCCTTGCTTTTCATCTCTTCTTCCCCTCTTCCCCCATCCCCTGACAAAATTTCTAAGTTCTTCTGTGGAAGTTATCACTTAACAAGGTACATAATTTCAAGTTTAAGGCTATGTTTTATAGGTTACATTTTATGAATCTTCAGTGATTTTTTATCAAAGCTGGAGTTATCTCACAGTTGTCTCCTTACAGATCTTGATGTAGTGCTTCCACAGATCTGTATCTTAATCTCTTCAGGGCAGAAGCCTGTCCTGTTCATATCTGCAAGACTTGTAGCCTGCATCTTACTTAACACATAGGAACTGTAAAAAGAAAATTGTACCAGACTAGTTAAATAGCAAGAAAGTCTTTTATTTAAGACTGATGGAATCAAGACAGTTACCATAGGAAAAAAGAGATTGACATCAGCTCCACTGGTACAAAATGTGGGAAGGTTTTAAGCCCTAGGATGAGCTCCTGGAAAGGTACTGGAGGACATCAGGGGATGTTGGTCACTGTGATGAGGCCATCTGTGTTTTCTGACTAGTGCTTATAGAAATTAAGCTCCTACCCTCCCACAGAGACTGGGAGATGGGGTATTGTCTTTCCTGTTCACACATCGAAAGGATGTCTCCCAGGTCCTTGAGAAAGACATCTCTGGGTTGTAGAAGATTTATATCACAAAGGAGCAAAGCTTTAGAAAACTGTCAAGTTTTCTAAAGGAAATGCCCAACGAAAAGGGAGGGCAGGGGTATAGTCATGAGAAAACCTGTCTAAATTTCAGTCAGGCTGAGAGGAATGCTGTTAAGGCCTTCTTGGTCAGAACCTATTGGTGATCTTGATTCTATTCTATTTTGATGTTCATATGGCCATCTTATTACATCAGCAAGTAATGCTCACTTTAGAATTCTAGAAAATAGTGTGTGTGTGTGTGTGTGTGTGTGTGTGTGGTGTATGTTGGGGGACATTGTAATTTTATTTCTTAGACTGACTATTTCTGGGCATAGTTTTAAAAATTGTACAACAGAGAAAATTTTAAGTATTTGAATTTTCCCTGAGAAGTGATGTATACTCTGAGATCTAAGCCTGTGTCTACTTCTCCACCATCTTATCTACCTCACCTAACACAGTGTTGTGAACGTAGCTAATGATCATTGAATATTTGTTTTTGCAGTTGAATGAGAAAATATGGCTCCCTTCCATTACACCCGTCAAGCAAGTGCAGGTTAGTTTAGAATTTAATTGACACATAATGGAAAGCACCTGGGTGAGCAGTCTAGGCTGGAGTTCCAGGGGTTACTTCATCATGATGCAAACTTGGGCAAGTCATACAAACTCCCCAAGTCTTTGTTTCATTATCTGTACGATGAAGCTAACACCCATTTCAGAGAGGTTGCTGTAAGGATGAAATGAGATGATGCGTGGAAACACCCAGGAAATCTCAATGCAGAACGCAGATGTGGCCTGTTGTTGTTCCGGAGTAAGTGTGTATTTTGGTCTCTCAGCACCGTTGCATTATAGGTAAGTTTGATAAAGGTAGCCATGGAGAGCTCACCATGCTGCCTCTCAGCCTTCTGATTTGTAATAATGAAACCTCATGACGTTTCTGTATAAACTTGTTCTGCTTTAATACGTTATTGGTGCCTTTGTTTCTGCTTAATTGTTTTATTTTTCATGACACTTGGCTTGATTCAGAGAAGGAGGCATTTCTTTGTTTATCTAATTCTTTAATTAAGTTGCCCTACAGTGTGGTTCAAGCCAATCCCTCTGGATACTAAATAAGAGAAGCTAATCACAACTACAAAGCCCAAGGCAGAAGCTTCTTTGGGTATGAAATTGGTTCTGTGGCTGATGTGGATTCCACCTTTTGGAATCTGCTGGAATTGGAAGCCTGCGTCACAAATGGGTCAAGCATCTGGGTGTTTCTTAGGCTAGGGAAAATAAAGCTTTAGAGTTCAATCCTCTTCTAACCAGTGTTCTGCTTCCATGGCCCTTTGCTCTTTCTACTTGAAGGCCATGTTTTTCATCAAAATGGGTACTTTATACATTATTTAGGACTTGAGTCTTTTTTAAAAAGCACCTTTTAAAGTGCTTTTACATCCATCTTCTTTTACCTCCCTAAAACCTGGGTGAGGGAACTGTCCACATCAGTGCATTTGGATGGAGAAATGTAAAGAGCACCTGGTTTGTCTAAGGCTAATCAGCCAGAAACCCGTGGAGGCAAATTAGAGCTCCGCATTCCCGGCAACCAGCACGCAGGCCCTTCTCACCACAGGAGATGTGAAAGTAAGAACAGATGAATGTGTTTCTGTTCCCATTTCTTGGGCCTTGGCCTACGAATGATACTCTTGCATTGCAGAACAAGTGATGTGTGGTCCTAACTCTTAAATAAGCCCAAGCAGTGGGTCATTTTCCACTTGTTCCCCTCCTTCAAGTTTGTATGTGAATCCCCTATACATGGGGCATTATCAGTGTACAATGGAGTTCACTGTTGTCAGAAAGTCTCTAGTCATACATTTATCCTGTCAGCCATTTTGTCAATCAGCATCTACCTAAGTGAGTAGTCTACGACCTAGGTGGGTGTTGAGGGATATTAAACACAAAATCAAAAAGAAAAGAAATTGACTGAGACATAGTACTCACTTTCAAGGGGCATGGGATCAAGAAATGGCATGGGAATATTCTCAGTTGAGAACCTCAGTGCCTTGTGCCTTTCGACTGCAATCTTGAAATGACCTTCTGCTACTTTTACCTGCTGTGTATGTGGATAATTTCAAACTTAGCCGTGACATTCAAAACCCTGCTCAACTTGACCCATGCCCTTCCTTTCAGAAATTATCACATGTCATATGCATTTTATGCTGGCCACACTGGGCTCCCTGCCATTTCTTGAACATTTGCTTTTCTCAAATTCTCCTCACCTACAAATTCCTCTTACTTGCTCCCTCCCTTTCTTTATTGATTTTTTTCTATCAATATGCTCCAGTAGCTCAATATTTCCGGGGCTCAGACTCTCTATAATAACAAAAGTCAAGTCTATCTCTAGTCAGTTTTGTATGTATGTTTGTCACCATTTGCGAGATTAGAAGCTCCTGGAAAGGGGCTAGGAGAAAGGAACGCATCTGTCTCTTACTATCCAATACAGCAACTTCCAAATAGATGTGTCAGATATAATTTCATACGTTCACTGAGCCCCACTGTAATTGTTTTTTTCTCCTTGGGCAAATACAAAAACTACATTTTTAGCCCCCTTATCTAGTAGGTTGGGACCATGTGATTCGATTCTGGCCAGTGGGATGTGGGTAAAGGGTAAATCATTTCCAGGCTGGTGGTCTATTGACCACCTATTCTCTTCTCGTTCTTTAAAGATCCAGAAAGCCATCTAATGTGAAAAGATGGAAGGAACTCAGATCCATGTGTCATCACTGAGAGAGTTGTCAAGGAGAGCTGCTAGATCCTAAAATGAATGAGAAGCACATCTCCATTTGTTATATTATGGAGAGGTTAAGTTTTCTTTATTATGCAGGCTAGACTAAGCAATCTTGATAAATAGGCTTTAAGCATTCTGAGGGCAGGCACGATGTCCATCTGTCCCAAAGCTGTGTCCAAAGCATTTAACCAAATACATCAAATATAGTGTGAATTTAATGAATATGTGTTGAGTGGATTAATAAATTAAATATGTGTTTGTCAACTCTCATGATCTCTTAGTGTATCACCTGTGAAGGCCAATCTCAAGGCTTCACATTAAAAAAAAAAGTACTAGCTCATGGGAAAGCCTCTGTTCTATGGAATAATTATTGAGCCATATGTAGTCAGCATGGGGCAAGTTGTTTTCTTTTATGGAAGACCCTACTTCTGAGGATTCTAGTAAATGATTTTCCAACATCCTGCTGCTGCTTTTTATGATTAGAATCAAGAGAAAGGATATGGTTAAAGTTGGAATTAGATCTTGAAATAAGGCTATAAGCAATTAAAGTATAATTTTTTTCAATTAGGATTTACTGACTAAAAATGTTATAAGGATAGTAAACTGCTAATAAGAAATATGGCTAAGAGAAAAGTTCAGAAATCGTGGTAGGAGAAGGAAGTTAATGTGTTTTGTGTGCTTCCTAGTTGTCAAATTTCATTTCAGGTCCTTCATGACTCCTGATTTCATTTTATGCCCACAAAAGCATGGTGAGGAAGACATTATGATCCTAATTTTATGGGAAGAGGGGGAAATTGATATTCGGTGTGCTATACAAGTTCACACAGCTGGTAAACCGCAGAATTGAATTTGAACTTGATTCTCTCTGGCTTAAAACTTACCCATGTTTCTTTCAAATGCACTGTGTTCACTCCTTTGAATAAAGTTTAACTGGCTATCTGCCATGACACCAGGACTTTAGATCAGGCTGTCACCCACGTCTTAGAGTAGCCAACCACTCAATCCAAGGGTTCTCTGGGGCATCTTGTCCTGTCCTTTGTGACACTGCTGTCTTTTCCCCTCCCTCTGCACTCCTCTGTTTGTTTACTCCTAGATGTTTAGCTATGGCCTTGAGTGGTGACTCTTGCACCAGCCTCTTGGGCTAGAGGACAGATTTAGTATCTGCTTTTGGACCCTCCCCTTTCAACTTCTGAGATAGGTGTATTCTAACTGGCAGCTGCATTTTGGATAATTTCCATTCTTGGTTTGGCTCTGGACCCTGGGTCTGGGTCTATTTGGCTATTAGTTTTCTGGGGCCAATTCTGATCCTCACTGACAGGCTCAGACAACAGCTAATTAATTATTCTACTAACTAAACAAATCATGTATTATTCTGTACCTTGGAGGGAAAAGGATAAAAAGACACAACTGCTAATGTTAGAACTTAGAGTCTAGTGAAATGTCTAAAAACCCATTACACTTAAAGAATTTTCACAGACATTATTTGATATGATATACTACTTTCTGAGGGATCCTTTTTATATGGGAAAATCGAAACGCAGATTGGTTTTACAGACTTGCTCCCTTTACCACAGCAATTAAATGGGAGAACAGATATTTGAACCCAGGCCTTCTTGCTGCAAACATTTTGCTTTCTCCAAAATATCACATTGTCTGTGAGAAAGCAGTTTCCTACAATATCTGAAAGTTTCATCTGTTTTTTGTTGCTGTTCGCAATATTGGAGAGTAGACACATGAATTTACAATGATAAGGCTAAAAAGGATTAATTTGGCCAAATCCAAGTGTTGCCTTGATAAAGGCTCCAAGATGTATGAAGATGCTGGGAAAACCTGATCTGTCTAACAGTTATATTGTGCGGCTTTTTAATTATGGGATGTTTTGTTTCTGTGGATTTTTATTTTCAGAGAGCTCAGAGGAAGAGGGTGGGATTTTGAGGCTGCTGCCATGATTATATCTTTGTTAGAGGAATGTTAATGCTCTTGCAGATATTTTTATTTTCATTCAGCAGGATAAAGGAGGGGGGATAATTGACTTTACTAAGGCTAAGATGGAGCCTGGCTTCTGTCTTTGAATTTATCGCCTTTATACTGTTTTCTTTCCTTTCTCCTTCTTCCCCTATCTCAGTATCTGCTGCCCCTCCTTTTAGGTGAAGTTATTTGTTAGTTCTGGCAAGTGTCTTTTTAACTAATTTTGCCTGTGTTTGGTGGAGAGGGAGAGTCTTTATGTTACTGATGGAAGGTGTGGCAGCTTGCTAGTGGTGTGGGATGTTTGGGTTGTCACCAACAAGAATTCTACACCACAAAACAAGCAGACCAACAAAAAGCTCCCTCCCTCAAAAAAACAAACAAGCAAATTAAACCCAAAGAGACCCGATTTATTAAAAATGCCTAGTCGTTGGGCTACTTGTATCCTCCTGTTACAGAATGATCTGGGGACACTAAGGTGTTAGTTCTAGTCCAGCTTTATTTATTTACTTGTTTTTTGATTAGATAATAGTCACCCTTTTCTTTGGCTAACGACTTCTTGAAAGCTGCAATGAGAAGACATGCTTTTGTTCGCATACTAACCAGCGCAGAGATCTTTCGGCCTGCACCCAAGTTAGAAGAGGAGACTTAGGCCAATATCTTCAAATAGGAAACATGTTCAGTGAGTCCAATTGTTCGGTTCATATCCCCCCTTTGCATTTCTGTGGAAGAATCTTTTATTCATTTAAATCCAACTAGGTGTTGCTCAAACTTTCTGGTGCACTGAGTGACCAGGTGCACTGAGTGACCAGGTGCACTGGGGACCTTACAGAAGTGTGGATTGCTAGATGCTGTAATTCAGCAGGGCAGGATAATCCTCAGAGATTAGCCCTGGGTGATTCTAACACCCAAGGTCCTTCCACCACATTGGGAGAAATCTCTTCCCTGGACAGTGGTTCTCAGACTTAAGCATGTATCAGGATCACTAGGGGACTTTTATTTATTTATTTTTTATTTTTATTTATTTTATTTTATTATTATTTTTAAAGATTTTATTTATTTATTTGATGGAGACATCACAAGTAGGCAGAGAGGCAGGCAGAGATAGAGAGTGGGGAAGCAGACTCCCCACTGAGCAGTGAGCCCGATGTGGGGCTCGATCCCAGGACCCTGAGATCATGACCTGAGCCGAAGGCAGAGGCTCTAACCCACTAAGCCACCCAGGTGCCCCGCTAGGGGACTTTTAAACACAAATGGCTGGTCCACACCCAAAATTTCTGATTCAGTAGGTCTGGGGCTAGGCCTGATAGTTTGCCTTTTCTCACTAGTTCCCAGGTGATGCTGCCACTGCTCTTTGGGACCCCACTTTAAACACCACTGCTCCCGAGTATTCCAGTGATGGTTGTCCATTGGTCAGCAAAGAGACTTTGACAAATATGAGGAATATGAAGGCTTCACGCCTCAGTCTACAGTTTGTGGAAGGACGACTTATATCAGACATAGGCTCCCTTTTAGGTAATGAATTATCATTGTTCATAACAGAATTCAAATGGAGACCCTAATTGAACAAATTGCTAAGTATAGATTTTAGAGGGTGCACACAGAGTGTCCAATGCATAGCCTGTGCCCATGTTGACATAGCCTAACACTGGTTTAACATGTTAATTGTTTTACAAATAACATCAAAGTACTGTGAACAAGAGGCACAGTTGATGGCTTTACTTTATCAAGGACTGTTCCAAAGTACTAATTTGAGTTACTGCGAAGAGAAGAGCCGTTATCAGTTGGGTTGAAAATCAAGCTATTTGCATTGGCAGAGTCCGTAAAAGGTATTAGCCAATTACTGACTATTAGTCATAATACTAATTAGTTAATTATCCTTTATCAGTCAATTACTTCCTCTGTGCAAGGATCTCTGCTGTCATTCTCAGTACTTCATGAATCAGCTAGCCTCATAACCAGAATTATTTGGTTTAAATTTATTCTTATGAATGACCAAGAGAATTATTTTTGCCTAGTCACCAGACGGAGAGGATCATGTATTAGTTGAAATGTGAATGCTTGTGAGCTTCTGGTGCTGTTTCAGGTCACGTGCATTTTCTCTCCCATGGATATAGGGGAGTAACTTTTAAGTAGCAAAATACTTCATTAAGAGATTTAAGTAGAATAATAAAAAATAAATAAACCAGCAGCTCACTTTTTCCACTCTTTATTTTCCCCAGCAAGTTTAGTGCAGAGTGGAAGGGCGTTTAGAAGGTTAATAACAGAAAACACAAGTAGTCTGGGTAATTTGTAATGTCAGAAGAAGCAGAGGAAGAGAATATTACCAAATAGTACAAAACCACCTTCTAAATTAAGATCCAAAAGTCTAACACAAAATCCACAAGTACTTTGTTATAAAATTGGCTATCATCTATCCCTAGTATTGATAAAGCTGACAAGTGGAGCAAGAGCTTTTTCATCCATCAGGATTTTTTTCCTGCTCTATTTTGCATTTCTAGGAGAAAGGAAGGAGGAAAAATATACATGTAGTTATGTTAATCTCTGAAAAATCTTTTCAATGGAATTTTAACCTCTGCCATGTGCAAAGTGCAATAAATATCTTGCTTTTGTGTTGGGTATGCATATTAAAATCCCAACCTTCTTTTTTAATGAGCCCTACATCTAAATTGCAGTGTTGGGATGATCACACTATTATAACAGATATTAAAGATAAATAAATAAATAAAAAGACAAGGAAAAAAAAAAACCCCACCACAAAGAATTGATGGTAATTGTACCTGGCCTGGGTTAGAAAAAGCAATTACCATTTCTTACCGCTTCTCTTCTCATGTGAAGTTCATTTGGATGACCTTTTGCTGTTTTTGTCCGATGACATGGAGTCCCCTGTTCTTGAGCTAAAAACACTCTAGCTAGTCTTGCTCTTACAGAAAAACTTCAGCAGATCATGGTCTGCAGTTATGATCAGAGACTGCTGAATGTGTGGTCAGAATTCTGCTTACTCTGGAGCAAAGAGAAGCCTTTGTTTATCCCATTTCACCCAAGCCTACGTTCAAGGATTTGATACTGACATTGCCAAAAAGTCAAAATAATGTATATGCTGGTGAAATTCCTGGTGGTGGGTATTAAGGAGGGCACGTATTCCTTGGGTGAGGTGCATAAACAATGAATTTTAGAACACTGAAAAAAAAATTAAAAAGTGCATTTCAGCAATTAAAAAAGATAAGTATCATTAAAAAAAAAAAAAAAAAAGTCCATGGGGTGGCTGGGTGACTCAGTCAGGTGGGTATCCGACTCTTGGTTTCAGCTCAGGTCATGATCTCAGGGTTGTGAAATGGAGCCTCTGCTGGGCTGGGGAGTAGGGCTCCCTGCTCAGCAAGGAGTCTGCTTGAGATTCTCCTCTTCTTGTACCCTGCCTCTCCCCTTGCTCTATCTAAAATAAAAATAAAATGAAATAAAAATAAAGTCATTGTGCCTAGAAACCAGATGTGAGGAGGAACCTACACGTTGGTTGGCAAGGATGGATCTCAAGAGCTTCTCAACTGTGATTCAGGCACCTCCAACCCTTCGGAGAGGTGGAGCTAACTTGGAAGTGGGTGGGGCCTTAGAAACCCGTTCATCCTAGTTTTTCCGACGTTGGCCACACTTCTTTGCAGGGAGCGACAGTGTGGCTTTGTCGAAAACTAATGATAATGCTTTCTGTTATATAAAATACGATCGTATATGGATATAGCTCAACACCCTACTTATCTGGGTTATTCTATTGAAAGTTCTATTTTAGCCCAAATTACCTGCTTTGGGAACAAGGATGCTTTTCTCAGGGGGTAATTACCAGTGTAATCGGAGTACCATCTGCTTGCCTTATGCTCTGTAGATGGCTCAAAGGAGATAGTTTCAGGAGAGTCTTGGAAACAGAACATTTCAGGAGGGGGTGGAAATGAAGGTAACCGAAAAGAAAGTAATAATTAGGAGTTTAAAGAGGAAAAGCATATGGTGTTGAGCCTATAACTTAGAAACCAGCATCCTAGACCCCTGGCCCAAGTGAGATTTCCCCAGGAGTAAGAACTAAGAGAAATCCAAGCTAGAACAGAGAGTGACCAATTACTCTAAAGGGACTCTCCAGAGGGGCCCGTGGAGAGGGGCAGCAGATGGTGTTCATTTGTGATTTAGTGGTGAAGGGGTCACTATGGGCTAGGTGCCGTGGCAGAAGCTTGCTTTCCATATTCTAGACAAAGCTTTACAAGGGAGGCCTGAAGACCCTGGAGAATTTTTGTGCAGCCATCATTCATTTACAAAATATATTTAACATCTCTTAAGCAGGATGTTTTCCACTAGGCTCTTAGAGCAGATATGCTGATATGTAACTTATGGCTCCTTCCCTTGGGGATTGCATGATGCTGGGTCGGGGGGAAGCAGGGACAGAGGGAAATGTGACGTGTGCATGTCCAGGGAACCGCCATCCATGGCACATAAGTAACACGTTAGGGAGACAAGGCATTCTGGGCTTTCACAGAGGTGAGAGTTAGTTCCCTCTGGGGCACAGGGGGAGGCCTCATGGAGGATGAGGAATTTCAGCAGGACTGGTGTGGCTGGAGAGGATTTTGCAAAGCAGCGAAGGGCTGCCTAATATGGAGTTAGGAGTCTGCACAGAAACTTCAGGGACCTTAAGTAGAGTGGTTCAGGATTTTAATATTAATCTGATGAGACAATAATTATATAAATATTTTTCACGCTTTAAATACATCTGAAATGTGATTCTGCATTCTTGGGCGATTAAGCTGCACTTGAAAAGATGTGCACAATCAACCTTCAGTGTTTCTAGCTTTAGCATATGTTAATCCTGCAGCTGTGACCCCAGAAATAGATTTTTAGCAGGAATAATTTTTTTTATGTCTTTAATTTTTTAGCTTTGGCAAACAAAAGGGGAATGGCTTGAATTGCAAAAGCCATTGGTCTTGATAGACTGTCTTCCTGATGGGTTGGGGGCTTGTTTGGAAGAATCAGGGTTTCCATTGTCAGCCTGGACCCCGTACTCCTCATGAGTAGGTGCCTGTTTCTCAGTGTCTGTGGTTGATTCTATATAATGGGAATGCTTGCATCCATCATATTTCTGAAATCATGAAATAAAAAACATCTTTCAGTAATTTTTGGAGCAGGCAAAAAAATAACATTGGGATACAAGATATTTTTTCACAAAGGCAAGTTATAAAGCTACTTTTTAAAGAGAATGAACACCTAGAAATCACCATTCCACGTAGAGTAAAACCACATTACTTTATAGCATATTCCTTTTAGCATATTTTCTTTCCTCCCTCAATTCTCACGAGTTCATACAAGTCTCAGCTCTTCCCCCTCCAGCCCCATCCACACATCGGCCTCTTTTCTCACGCTCCCTCCCTGTCAGCCTTCAGGTCTGCCACGGCAGAAACCTGGACGCTCTACAGGGCTGATTGGATCCATTGAGGTGTGAATTATGTTTAATTAGAACCTGTCACTTAGAAGTGAGTGTAAGGGCGTTTAACCTCTGTTCATTCTACCTCAGCTCCTCCGAGCCCCCCAGGGCTCCTCTCTGCTGGGTGTGCCTGCTGCTCATGGCCAGAATGGGCCACCGGTGGTCCTTCTATGTCCATGAACTGTCAGAGCGCACATTTACACGGCAGAATCGACGCCAAAAATAGTCCTTAATCTCTGTCCATCCACTTATTATGAAAACATCCAATGTGTGCAGGAGACCAGGCTTTCCGGCGTTCTGTCCCTCAGAGGGCTCCTTCTCCTGGACACCCAGCTGCCCTGCAGAATGGGTGGGCACATTTCATGGTCATCTTTACTGTGGCAGTGAGTGAAGACAATTGTTGTGACATCTCCCAACTCTTCAGAACTCTCAACCCCAATCTTGCGTTTCCAGCTGATGTCAGCCACCGGCATTTGGTCATCCCCTGTGACACTGCAGGTCGTGTCTGGGCCCAGCCAGCCAGGACTTAATTTGCCACAAGTCTGCTAAGTTGGTGACTCTGTCAAGTAGACCCTGGTGAGAGCGGGCTGGGGCTGCTCCATCTAAGGTCAAGGGATGGCCAGTATGGAGGCTGTGAGCCATGGGCGAACCGCTAAGCCAACTAAGCCAACCATCAGTTGGCATGACTGGTTGCTGGGAAGTCAGAAAGAAGCAGATTAGGCGGAAACCATGTGGATGTTCTGATAGGGTAGATATTGCTCTAGAATTAACATGAATTACATTTATCCAATGCAATTGTCTTCTGTGGATGGTTTGGCATGCTTTCCTGGGTTGGGGGAATGCACCTAAAATTCACAGGAATACTACACAAATTTGTACACCTGAAAAATGAAGTTATTATCTCTGTTTCCTTCCAGTATGTTCCCTATGAGTGGCACCATGATTCTCCCTCCTTCTCCCCCAAGATCGATTTGATTAAGTCTTTTAGCCCTGTCTCTGAGGTCTGTCTTACACCCTCTGGCCGTTTCCTTCCTCTCCTGTGCGGTCCATTGCCGTAGCTAGCCCCCTAACCGGTCTTGTCTCCAGCTGTGTTCCACTCTGCTTTTTACACGCAGCTGGCAATCTTCCTGAAACAACCTTTGATTATTTACTCACATGCTCCAAACCTTTCACAGATTTCCCATTCCCTTTAGAATAAAGAGCAATTTCTCAGCTGGCGTGCTAGGCTGTCTTTGATCTAGTTTCAATATGTTCTAACAAATGTGTTTCTCATCACTCCCCTTCTTCCTGAGCCATCGCTGCAGGCAAATGAAGGGGAGTGCTGCTCTCTGTGGCCATACCTCCCATTTTCCCACCTTCGCTAGTCTGCTTCCCTCTGCCAGGGCGTTCTCCTTTCAACTCTGCCTCTACAGCTTTCACAAATGATCGGATCCGACCTATCCCGCCCCCGTTCAAATGCCATGTCCTCTCTGAAACCACCCGTCTTCATAACAGCTAAGATGGAATTTGTCTTTACCTCTCCTGAACTCCAAGCCATTTTATTTGTACTTATCTTAGTTTGTGTTTTTGTTGTGCACATGTTTCATAGTCCCTCGTAGGACTGAAATATCATGAAGGTTAAGAATATAGTCTGTTCAGTTTTGTGGCCACCCAGCTCTTAACTCAGTGCAATACAATTGATGATGTACAAGAAATACTATTTGAGTGAATTAGTAAATGAATGACATAAATAATAAGTGCCCATTCTTACAAACCCATGTGTTAGAAATTTTGCTGTTCATACTGCTAGGGACAGAGGTTTTGTGTGAGTTGAACTTGGACTCAGTGGGACCTGGGACAATGAAAGATGCAAAAAAACAAAACTGCAGGATGTTTGAGTTAGATTTAGAAGAAGCTCAAGGGGAAGCTAAACTTGTATTTCTAAACAGTTTGATTGGAGAGGAAGTTATTTGCTAAAATGCCTTCTGGAAAGGTAAATGATAGCATGGTGATTCATACAGAAGATTAATGCAAGCCATAGAGTGTATTATTTTGGAAACATTATTTCGGGGGACTGGGTCAGCAGACAGACATTCTGCCTGTAATTCCGTAAGGCTGCACATTTGGTTATTACTATTTCCTTTCGTTTTTGCTTACCCAGTTATGCAGTTAACCAGGAAAGCCATCTTCTCTGATTGCTAAATGAATGATACTGGAATTTGCCCAGAAAGAAAACAACAACAATGACAACAACGACATTGTTTTAGTAGACTTTGTTGTTCTCTGTGATATCTCTGCATACAAGACTGCCCCCTTTTCATACTGACACCATCAGAAGGTAAGCTGGTTGATGATTCTGGAGAGAAGCAAGCAACACGACATGAGCCCTGTCATATCCTTCCTCAGATTGGGGTTTAGGAGAGCTTAAGAAGGGAAAGAGTAAATTCTAGATGAAAATTCAGTTATTTTAACTGATGAATCAAACAATATTTCATTTAAGCAGTAACACGTATGCTGATGTGAATTTCACAGATGGTACCCAAATAGTATGCTTTGAGAAACTGTGTTAATTCAAGAAGCACAAGTGTCAGAGAAATGTGTGGAAGTTTGGGGGCATTCTTGAATGACTAGATGGAAAGAATCTAACTTAGAAGATGGACTAAGTTATGAACAGTTAAACAAAGCTATTTCGTGGTAAAGGAAGTCACTCTTGGAGCTTCCCTTCATGGAAGTGCTCCAAGTTGGACAGACCAGCTGAAGATATTACTGACCTTCAATGGAAGAGTCAATGTGGCTGAGTTTGTAAGACACACAGGGAGTGACTAGAGAAGAGACACTTCTATCACAGAGATGGGTGGTCCATGAGATGGGGACGGGAAACAGCATAGTTCTGCTTAAAGTCAGCAGGAGTCTAGTGGGGGAGGAGGTGGTGGAGGGAGGAAGGAGATGGCTATTCTGGGTTTTGTCCTCCTGAGCGGGTCCATGGAATGGACCTTGAGGGAAGGAGTGACTCCCCTACCTGTGTGTCATCTCTCGGCATTTGATCGAAGTCTTCAGTTGAAGGACTGCTCAAGCCTCTGGCACCCTTCAGTGTGTGTCATCAATCAGGAGAAGACAGAGGAGAGGTGGTATTGGGAATGGGGTACCCAGCCGAGAGAGGAAAAGGGGACATGGTTACCTGGGGAGAATAGAATTGTCCTCTCTAGGCAAAACTTAGCCTCTGGTAGAAAAGCTGGCTTACAGTGCCAGCTAGAGCAACAGCTAACTTAGCAGGGGTGCTGCTCCAAATAGCGCCGAGCGCATCTTACAGGTCACCGTTCTCTGCCTTGGACACAGGCTCAGAAGACATGTTTCTGGTGCATGAGTCAGGGCCCAGCACAAAGGTATGTTGAAGGACAGTCCTATCACGTCACCTTTATTAAACTAACTGGGTTGTCTTCATGTGCATGTCCATGTGCCTGTGTGTGTGTGAGTGTGAGTCTGAGTGTGTATGTGTGTGAAGGTGTGTATATTGTGCAAGTGCAGGTATGTTGTACTTGGGACTTCCAGTGTTTGTTTTTATGGGTGTACAGGAGGGGAAGTCCTGAAGGGGGTCATTCGTTGTCATTTATTAGAGGAAGGAAAGTGTAGATAGATGATTCCATCTTAATACAATTTTCTAGTTATCTGCTAATGAACTATTTTTGTTGAGGTATATTATTTTTTTTCCCTGTAATCTGGGTTTCTGCATGAATTACTACAACTTCCTTATAAGTGGGATAAGGGACAGTAATAATGGTATCAGTAGTGTTCACCCAGTAGATGATTTTAAAAGTGATATTGTGTTCAGTAAAAATTGGAGCTGTTTTCTTTTCAGCAAAGTTTGGCTTAAGTTGTAAATATTACCAACTATTTAGAAAGTTAAAAATAAATTATTTCAAAGGCAAAATGCTGTTGAGTTTTAGAAGTATAATTTTAGAGTTTGGATAGCTCACCTCTGCAGAATACATTCCACTGTGGCATTACACATCATTTCCATATATCTTCATTTTATGATCTTCATTTTGAATGATTTGATGGTTCAGAGGTGTGGTAATAGATATGAATTTTATTTTGACATGTGGAAGAAGGCATTTAGATGCGGGTGTGTGTGCACTGTGAAATGATTAGAAATTATTATGGGGTAGAAAATTTGTGATTGAGTTTGAATGATTGAATCTATTTTAAAATGTGCAGAGCTGTTAGCTTTCAAAATAATTTGTGCAGTCAAAAGAAATCAAAATTCATTTCAGTTATTCATATTTTATTTTTGAAATAAGCCATAGTTATTTTATTATTTTTTTTAAAGGAACGGCTTAACCACAACACTGATTCTCTCAAGGAGGAAAGAATCATCTAGAAGTCATGGCAATATAGCTCTTTCTTTAAGATGAAATGATGAGTTAGTAAATGAAGACAGGAGTTGTTTATCTTTCATTAATTACCCATTTCTCCGAATTTTAGTTAATATTTGTAAATAGCTCGTGTTAACGAATGGGTGGGAGCATTGGAGTCACGAAGGAAAAAGAACCAGAAGCTAGAGGGTAAAGCCAGTAAGGGTCTGATTGATGGCAAAGGTCCAGAGACTAAGGGAAGAACCATGGCATTTCAGATTCAAAATACAAATTTGAAAAGGTCCTTTTATTTCCTTCCTGTTACTCCTGGTTTTTCCTTTCATTTATTCTGTTCTTACTTACTTATGTGTTTCTTCACATAACCATCATAGGAAAGAACCACAAGAATCCTCTATAAAACCCTACATGGAGGACTGGATGAGGTTTGGGGAAGGAAGAAACCCTTCAACTATTTAGACTGATTTTAGGATACACCCATCTGTTTTCTTGTTTTCAGATAGTCTTCTGGTTTTCCAATGACACTCAGTTGCAGATCCAATGAAACCAGGAATTTTGACTATTGTCTCCAGCAGTGTGAAAAATAACACAAAATGAGCAAAGACATAGGAAGAAAAAGTGAAAGTAGCCTTGAAGAAGTGATACATCAATACATGTATTTATTCATTCATAGCATCATTGACTAATTTGGTGACAAGTGAAGCAGTAACATTGAAGTCTTGCTAGGACTCAGACTTGCTGAGTCTAAGACGACTCACTCCTTATGTGTTTTCTGTAGCTGATGTTCCAAAGCAGTGGAGGGAGACACCTAGAAATGCCTCTTTTTCTACTGGCCACTGGACGTGAATGTACAGCCAAATGTCTCAGACCATCTTTCTACCTTCCCAGGATCTCCCAGGAGTGTCCTCCTGCAGAAATTTCTTCTAGGTGTCTTCAGGCAATAAAATAGACCCATTTGTGGTCATAAAAGTTTCTGATGGCCACTGCATAATTTGAAATAGACTTGTACTATTTTTTTTCTGAAAGCTCAAAAAGTTTTCCAATAATGGCAGGTTTTCTTCTTTATGATTACTGCACATCATTAGATATTCTTTTGAACTTGTTTGCCTTAGATATGTTTCTACATATTATTTAATTTCCCTCTTTGATGGATTTGCAGCAGATTATAAGACAAATATACAATACCATCATTAGCACAAAGAAATTTAATAGTGTAACAAAAGCAGCAATGACATCGCTACTTACTTTACTCTTCAAAAAGTTTGCAGGCACTTTCCAGGTATTAGCTCATTAAATCTTTTCAACAACTCTTTGTAATATATGCTATTCATATGTTTATTTTACTTATAAAGAAACCCAGACTAAGAAAGGTTACTTACCTTGCTCAATGTCTACAATGAAGGCAAGTAGGAAAATGGTGTTTATTGAGCAATTACTATGTGCCAGGAACTGCACAATCCTTCACTCAAGGAATAAAAATAGTATTTGCATCAAAATTCCTGCACTAGGAGAATTAACCACCATCAGGGACAAAGTTTTTGCGCTAAATTATCTGGAAGCCAAGACAAAAGTAAACCAAAGGAAACGTGATGTTACATCACTGTCATTATTTCATTGAAAAAAAAGACAGGCTTTTGACAAAGATGTAATAATATTAAGGTGGAGTTAGACCGGAACATACATTTTTGAGACAAGACTGGTCTTTTGGTGCTTTTCAAATTGGTTTATAACCGACCCTCTTTCTTCTGAAGCAGATTATTGCGCAGATTAATCAATGAGCTGAGTTTATTCATATGTGGTTTCACCTTTTTTTAAAAGATTTTTATTCATTTGAGACAGATACAGAGAGAGAGAGAGAGAGAGAGAGAGCATGAGCAGGAGGAGAGGCAGAGGGAAATGGAGAAGCAGACTTCCTGCTGAGCTGGGAGCCAGACTCGGGACTTGGGGCTCGATCCCAGGACCCAGACATCATGACCTGAGCCAAAGGCAGACACTTATGTATCTGAGCCACCCAGGTGTCCCATGTGGGTTCAACTTGAGACGTTTACTTTCTGAGTGTCCCCAGTTTCCAGCCCTTACCACTGTGAAGGAGTGGGGAGGTTTTATTACCCCATGTTAGGTAATATGCATCCTTGTTTGCTGGGAAATTTGTTGGAAGATGCTCCTTTTGTACAGGTCACAGCAAAGTCAGCCCAGAGATTTGTCTCTTGCTATTTATAGAGCAGGTGATTTTTCAGGGGAAGCATCTCTGGTGCCCATAACTGAAAGAATGACTTAGCTCTAAAAGGTTCAAGATCCTTCTCAGGCATTCTGTGAAACTAAACCTTTGAATTTCTGTCCTCTCCCTGCCTCCTTAGAGATGCCTATTACTAGGAAGGGATAGGTTCTGCCTTGGAGTCGTGTTTGCAATTTGGGTTTCAAAGACTATTATCACAGATAATAGTCCTCCTCTGTCTCACCTGGTTAGCTCCTTCTTTGCTCTAAAAGGATTGCGTGAAGAATGGTGAGCAGAAGAGGAATCCATGCAATTCTCACCCCCCAGGAGATGGGAACCCCCCCTCCACTGAAGCCAAGGGTCGAGAGGCTGCCATGAAGGTCTGGGGAGGGGGGAGCTGTGTCCACTTGGTGCCTTTGGGGCACAACCCTTGTCTTGGTATCACGCTAAGAACTGGCCTTTGAAGACATTCAGGGTCAAAGGATAGCTGCCAGAAGGGAAGGGTCCCTTCTCTTCATGGGGTGCTCTCGCCTGCCCGTGTGAGCCATTGCCTGCTGGATATGAGTGCAGGAAGACATTTTCTACACCGTGGAAGGGACCTGTCATTTGAAACGTTAAGGTCACTGAGTAAAAAGCTCTGTGTTGTTTACGACTGAGAAGTCTTTGCAAAGGTCCCTGACACCCAGGAGGGAACCAGTGTTGTCTGAAAGACCTAAAGAGGCATAAAAAGTCAGAGAGGCGCGTCCCAGGAGCTACCTTGGGAGAGTGAACTCTTCTGTGTTTGACGACTGCTCATACTTATTATCAACCTCACAATCCCTGGAATTTGATGAAAAAAGAATGCTGGTCTAGGGAGAACGTGAATCATGGTGCAGATTTCAATTTTTGATTAGCTGTATTTGTATAAAAATGTTCAGAGGTCTTGAAACATGAAAACTAAAAAGCATACTCAAGAAATAGTGGATGGTCATCACCCTAATAAAAGAAGACATTAATAATTCACTGCTGGAAGAAAAATGATCAAAAAGGGATCCAGAAGCCCCAGGTGCTTTGTGGCGAAAAATAGTTCTGAAGAAAAATGGCGAGTGTGCTTTCAAAAATAAAGATATTATTGAAATACCCTTTCTAATGGAATTATTTTTCTTGGTGCCCAAGAAGTCATGAATAATATTTAAAAACAGAAAACATACTTCCTCTATAATCTTCCACAAATCCCGCTGAATGTTAAGCTCCCCTTAAGCTCTGTTTACAAAGAATTCCACCAATGTTCAACTTGATATGGTGGATTTACTCTTACTATGCAATTGGAAAATTGACTTTTGTGCTCCCGAGGTTTTTTTTTTTTTTTCTTTTAACAAATTGAATTTCTGAAATTCATTATTTTTTCAATAAAATGCATAGCTAATGATATTAAAGCTTTTCTACACCTTTCTACTACCTTTCATTTTCTCTTGAAGTAGATACGGGTTTGTGAGCTGATGTATAGGAAAAATCAATCAGAAAATACCTTACAATTAGAATTCTTAGGCTGCCAGGCTCACGTTTTCCAGTAGGGGGCAGGAAAGGACTACATATAAAATCCAGAGCACCCTTCTTTCCCCAATCTGTACCTTTGCAAACCAATTAAGTTCCTGAATTGGGAAATGCTAAGCATGATAGGGAAAGGATATTTAAATCCATTAAATACAATCTTTTCCTTCTATCAGAAGACTATTAAGCATGATCTCTAGCTGCTCGGTGAATCTCTCTGGGAGAGAGAGAAATGAATTTGGGAATTTGCGAAAGGCCAAGAGAGTGGGATGCAGCCCTTTGGCCAAGGTGTCTTGTCAGTTCTCCAGCAAACACGTTGCTAGGGTTCAGCTGTGGTGCCCAACCCCCTCTCCATATCGCTGGGACCAAAAAAAAAAAAAAAAAAAAAGAAAGAAAGAAAGAAAAAGGAAACCAATCGGACCTGTTAAAAAGCTGAGTATCTTGTAAGACACTTTCCCTGTACCAACATGCGCATGCATAGTTCATTCAAGTGTCCCTGTCTAAGTAGCTGCTTTTAGTCTATATTAGAGACAGACATCATTCTATTTATGTTATGGATGATAAGTTCACACACATATTGGCCAACGCAACTGAGAGAATCAATTACTCATAATTGATCCAAGCTGTAAACTTTCCAGTTATGGTTCAGGCATTCGACGATCATCTACACAGTTCCTCCAGAGCAAATTTCTAAATCCAGTCTGGACTTACTTACTAGATATCTCTCTCTTTTTTTTAATACCATTAATTCAAATGCATTTTCCATGTTTTTTTTTTTTTTTTCCTTCTCTGAGTTCTTAATTTTGACAGAGTGTTTTTTCCCTTTTTTTAATTAAGGAAGAGGTAGTCTACAAACTCAAATAAAATCAATTTACCTCATGATACATTTGATATCTATCTATACATATGTATATCAATGTTGTCAAAATATTATTTTAGAAAAGACTCAATTGTGTTGTTTAAAGTATGGTACTGGCAATCATTTTGGTGTATTATAATACATCTAAAAGGAAACACAATGCCATTTGTCATAAACTTCTACTCTTCCTTGGTCTGTGTAATATTTACTGGCTGTATAAGTCAATAGCTTCCACATGATCAGGTTATGTTCACTTGGTTACTTGAAAAACAGATGGTTATTTAAAAATAAACTAAAGTACTTAAGGGAAGGTTATAAGGTACAGTGATGTAAAGACTATGGTAAAGTTGTCTAAATCAGGTAAGTGGCCTCCCAAAGGACACTGTCATATTTTATAATCTGTTCCTTGGGAATAAATTTGCTTTGTTTACATGACATTGAATTTTGTATGATTTACAGAGTCACTAAAAAAGAATACAAAACTCCACTTCCTATTAGAAGTAAATTCTAACTGTAGGTATGCTGGTTTCATTTGTGATGGAAATTTAGAAAGATCCAATTTAGGAAAAAAACGCTTGGCATATTGGACTAATAGTCAATATCCCTTACCTCGTAAGCAGCTTCTGCATGACAAGCAAGCAAGACCTTCAAATGAAGCAAGATTTATGGATGTTGGGGGGTTTATTGGATTTTTGTGGAAACTAATTTCTCTACTTCTTCCATGTTTGTTTTTATCTTATTTCTAAGCATTGTCTTGCTTATTTTTCTTTTTCCGGACAAGATTTTGATCTGTTCTTGGTGAGTCATCTGTACTGGGGTCATATTAAAATGCCTCTGATAAGCCCTCAGTAGATTTTTCTTCCTCCTTGACTTGTATCTATGTTACTTCTACTTGCCTGTTAGTATATGTGGTTGTAGGGAAAAGACACGGAACTGTTTTTTTTTTAGTGAAAATACTACCCATGTAGAGAGGGGAAGTAAAGTGGTTTTCTCCCAGAGGTCTTTAGCAGATAGGAAGTTATTTTTACTCATCTCTTATCTGTAAGTCTGAATTAGCTTCCTTACTAGAAAATGTTTTAAAGCAGCACATAGATTGCATTTTTAATTATGATTTTTCATCTTTAGAGAAGGCGTTCTATCTATATCAAACTGCACTGTAAAAACATCCCCTTGTAGATGGTTCATATTCTGAATATTCCAAAGAGGAGTAGTACCCTGAAAAACGATTATATTATCCTATTAACTTGAAGGTCTCCCCCATACATGAATTTATCCAATACATTGAAAATATACAATACATGAAAATAATGCACACCCATCTTCCCTCCCACGGTTTTAGAACAGGGGCAAACTGTTGAGAGCAGGAAGATATTTTACCTTCACTTCGTTCAGCATTTTTCTTGAAACAACTGGGTCAGAGGATCCGAGGACGTCAAGAAAAGTAAATGGTCACATTTAACCACAAACTTCCTTTTAAGCGAAATGAACTTGACCTGCTTTATTGTAAAGAGGAGTGTTGGCGTGTGTGTGTTCCTTCTGGTCTTCCTGCTCCTGCAAAGTGGCAGACAAACACTACCGTTTGTGGGTTCTCTAGTGCAGGGGTTTCTCTTCACACGTGCTTGGAAAACCTGCCCAAGGCCACCTCCTTCGGAGCACTGGCTGGTGGAGATGGAGGCCTGCTGCCCCGGGAGGTGGCATCTCAGACATCTGCGCAGGTCCTTGGGAGGAAGGAGAGATTAAGTGCCATAACCCAAAGAAGCTGCAGAAACTACGTCTCCTAGTCAGACTACTTCCCTTTCAACATTCACTTTGTTTTCCAAGAGGGTAGGTCATGTGGGCCACAGAGAAAGAGAATCTGTGATGCCAAGTGTCTTTCGTGGGCAGTGTAAATTTCAGAGGCTAGAAGGCATTTAGGAATTTTAGTCTGGAATCGATGGGCTTCTCCTGGAGTCTGCGTCCATAGGCAAAGAGAACCTATTGTAGACATTCTCTAGATGTACCTTTCTAATCTCTTATTCCCTGCCACAGTTCTCTTTTGGCGTTGGTTCTAAAAAGGGTAATTCACTATTTATGACATGCAGCATTCATTAATGTTTGTCACTCTTGTAAATTTTTTAGTCTTCAACAACATGTATTATAGGGCAAAAAGGTGCAACTGTCACACATATCATTTTGCTGTAGTTTATGGACTATGACATTTTTTATAAATAGTGAATATGTTAACAGTTTAGACATCAGAAAATAAGCCTTTAATTGGTTATGTGTCCTGCATTTCTGGGTAATTCCCTAAGTGCAAACAGAAGCCCATTTTCAATGGTTTCCGTTAATTTTCTATTTAGCTAATGTATGTGCTTATTTTGGTTTGACTGTATGTTTAGAAGAAAAAGTCATCCGAGGTGATTTCTGTGTGATATTGCCCGTTTGCATCTCAGAAAGGGGCTTTTCGGTTTAGACCAAGGACTGTAGCGTGTTTTGTTATGATCAGCACTTAGGGCAAAATTATTTTGGTGTTTTATGTGTTTAAAAATGTAAATTGAAAATTTCTCATTTTCTCGTGAAACCAGGATTTTGCATTTTTAAAAATAATATCCCCTTAACCACAGATGTATTTTATCTATACTTTGGAAATGGTCTATAAATATTCCCCAGGATGAAAGATATTTAAAGGACACTTGAAAACATAGTGATGCACACTTCTGGAATAAAGAATAAGCAAATAAAAATGGGTTCCTCAGTTTCAAAACAAACTCCAAACCTCTAAGAGCAAAATGAAGACCTGTCTTGTAGCTTGGGTTCTTTTGGAAACAAGCCTAGAGACAGAAGTACTGATAGTCTATGAGACTGATGGTTTTCTTATTAACTTTGACTTGACTAGAAAGAGGAAGAGTCTAAAACCCAACATATGTTTCTGAGGAACAGAACGCAAGGGACAGCATTAGGTCCAGTGACCGGCACCCCACTTAGAGTCTGAGTTAGGAAGAAGAGACATTTTAACTCAGTGAAAAGAATATCTATCTCTCCAAGGAGCTTCCTTAGGGGATACAAAGTTTCTTGTCCCTGGAGGAACAGATGATCACCTGGGAAGCATGTGTTACAAAGGATGCAGACATTAGCTCTGAGTCCTATTTCTGCCCAAACCTCCTTTAACCACTGGAGTTGAAGTTTCTGGAGTTCTGCATATGGGAATAAGCAGGATCTTCTGTGAAACTCAGGTATTTCCTGTGTCTCACTCAGATGGGGTTAGAAACCACGCAGACAACCTATTAAATGATATTAACAACCAAGACTACATGATCTATAACTGTTCCTCTCTTTCCTTTTTCTCATTTTCCCTGGCCTCAAGTCTTCGTTTTCTCTGTTCACATTCCTCTCCTGTAAGACTAAGAAGTCAGTGTAATTTCTCACGGGGGACAGAGTGGGTCAATCACTTTTCCAGTGGTTTCTCTGATTCATTAATGTCTGTGCTATAGGGGGAAAGTAATTAACGGAGGAAAAAAAGTCCCCATAAAATCTACTCCCTAAACTGAGGAGCACAGTGATAGGAGAGCCAGTTCCAGAGGAAAAAAAGTCCCCATAAAATCTACTCCCTAAACTGAGGAGCACAGTGATAGGAGAGCCAGTTCCACAAAGTGACTTAGGTTTCCAGTGCTGCCAATCTGGCAGGTCTTCAACACTAAATTTCTAAAAATTTAAAGAAGGGAAAAATGTCTAACCTGCCAAGTATCACTCTGCTGTCAATAAAATCACATGAACTGCTTTTTTCTGAATATTGACCCCCAAGGAAAAGAGCATGCTGATTGCCTTAAACATCACAAATTCTTTTGAAATGTTTTATTCCAGGTATTTTTTACTCTTTAAATATTTTATTAAGAATGATCAAGTATTTTCTGTTAGAAAGTTGACCTTTGGGCTAAATTAATCATTAATATTTTAAACTATATAGATTATGGTAATTTTGAGTCATTTTTTTCCCCCTAGCTTGCCTAGAAGCCTAGTAAAAGTGAATTGGAATATTAGGTATATTAGTACCATTTTATTGAAATACAAGTTTTCCTACTTTTGGATTTTGGTATAATATTTATGTATTTTCCAAGAAGCATTTACATAAAACTTAATCTGGAATGTTGACAAGGAAAACGAAAAAAGAAAAATAAAAATTCAACTTTCATATGAAAAGGAACCAATGTATGATTATCAGTGAAAAATTGTGAGTACTGTAAAAAAGGCAAACGGGATCAGAAGTACAAGTTATCATCCAAAACATACAGAGGAGAAGGTGTTTCTAATGGGCATTTAATGAGGACTAAGTTGCTGAAACTCCAGTTATTACAGTGTTGGCTGGAAGGAAATGAAAATGTGGTACTAAAAGTAGAATATCCTAAAAAAAAAAAAAAAAAAAAAAAAATAAAAGTAGAATATCCTTTGATTAACTACAACTTCAAAATGAAATTAAAAACTGAAATTGATTATAAACAGAATGGGTAAAATAATGACGTTCAGAAGATCTTGGAGACTTCCTATGTGAGGCTGGTGGATATATGTATTCAGAGGACTGAGAGGATCTGTGGCCCTCTGGCAAGGAAGGTTATGTTTGCGTCCTTCTCTAGGTAGCCAAGGTAAATCCCACGCACACAAACAGTGGAGTGTGTGGGTTACTTTGTAAATGACCGACTTGGAAATGAAAGAATTATGGTGGTTCTTAAAGCAAATCGGGTGATTCTCAAGGTCCAAATCTTGCTTGAATTACAATTCAATGTACAAAATATATGCTTACAAGTATTTATGGTACATTAGAGTCATTGAAATAAGGACACATTTGAAAGTGCATTCATTTATCAGTCTTTACTTAATGTGCTTTAAATAGAATCTCTGTTGATGCACCTTGGGGATAGACTAAGAAAAGAACAACGGGGTGAACAGCAGGGAAACTTAAGTATCTGGAATAATTGCTGATCAATAATTCCTCAACTAATCACATCCGGTTCACTCATTGATTCATTCACTTATTCATCCACTGACTGGCCCCGGATCATCACAGATGAGTCACATTGAGGCTGTGGCTCTAAACTGTTTAGAGAAGGAGGAAAGCTCTTCTTATCCTGAACTTGTGTCAGTCTCAGAGATGGCTTTCCCCCCTCCCCCAAATGGAGTGAAGATTTAGGGATTCTTGGCCAACAAAGGACTCCTGGGAACATAAACAGTTTTCACAGAGAGGCTTCATGCTTTTAGATGGAGGCATTGGGAAGTTTTAGAACATGTGGAAAAAAATTTTCAAATATAAATATAGGGGGAAAATACAGAACTGAATATTATTAACTGTAATGAGAGAAGCATGGTAGAGCTGGAAGCACCTAGGTGTCAGAATAAAAAGACGAGGATTACGGTTTGCATATAACCATTTAAGGGCTCTGTGGCTATGGCCATGTAATCAACCACTCTGATCCTTCGTTTCATCTTCTGTGAAATGCAGCAATAATACAGGACAAGCAAGATAATGGGGAGCATTAGGAACAGGGGATGTGCAGAACAAACATTATATTCTTCCCTTTAATGTGTGTGTGTGTGTGTGTGTGTACACACACACCAAATACTTCTATTACATTTTCTGTCCTCTAGCATGGCCAATACAGTTAAGGGTGCTTTATTAAGTATTAAGCATTCATCGTATCGCACAGATGTTGACTTTTAAGAAAACTACACTGGATAGAGGTAGAAGGCCATGGCCTGGTTCATGTCGTGACAGTATTTGTTGAAGCTTACAACTGGTTTGTACTAAGCCCAGAGCGCTCTCTGTTTGAGCTTTATTTAATTCTCTCACCCAAACGGAAGAGGTATATTATCTTATGTTACAGCTGGAGAAACGAGGTTCTAGAGATCTGGAGTGATTTGCCTTGTGTTAGTCAAGGAGAAGGGGGAATGTAGCACACACTGAAGGGCATCCTACACTTTGACTCCATAGCACATTGAAGTCAGTAAGGAATCCTCTGTTTTACCGGAACAGTAGTGCTCCTAAGTGTGGTGACTTCTCACCATGCTTGGAGGTTTAACCATAGTATTGTTAATGTAACCACACTACTGCTCAGTCTGATTTCTTTCCTTCCAGAAGCTTTAGGAATGTTAATTTAAAAAAGAACAAAAACAAAAACAAAAAACCATGAGCAAAATGTTTTGTCTTTCCCCAAAGATATCAGAAAACCTATACCTTATGTAATGTATATCTATTAGAACAAAACTTTCTTCTTGGTTCCAACACTTGTTTTTTTTTTTTTTTTCTCTTTTCTTTTTTTTTTTTTAGTGTGTTGACGTGTCCCCACACCTTAGAACAATGTCTGGCATGTGGTAGGTGCTGAAAATATTTTTTGTAGAGTCGAGTAGTATCACTTTGAGAAATCCAGGAAGATAACCCAGACTACATTCTACCCATCACCTTGGGCGATGTGAATTCCTCTCCAGTTAGAATCAGATTTGAAACCGAACACCACAGTTTAATTGGGTGCAACCATGAATATTTAGTTCTGAGTTTGCTTCTTTTTAAACATTTTTCCTTTGTATGTATCTAAGACTGAGTTTCAATTTAATAAGATATGATGGAGAGAACACAGCTCTAAGTCTGGCCACTCTGATAAGTATTTGTTTCTCCTTCATCTCTTTGTGACTTAATGATATGTCAGCTTATAACGTGCCACTGTTGATACTTGCAAAATTTCTGGACTCTGAGAGAGTGATGTCAGTGAGATGGGAAATACTCTTATTTATTTTAACAAAATGCGTTCTCTCCAAATGCCATAATGGATTTTCCATTAACAGTTAGAGCATTCGGATTCTAACCTGGAAGACAAGTAGCTATTTCTTTGTTATGGAGTTTCATAAATATATTACTCTTGTCTTTATTTTGTTTGACTTCAGCTGAAAGACAGTTTTAATATAAATAAGAAAACTGCTTTTCTTAAAAAAATTCCATGTAACCATCCACATCTGAGAATACTAAAATCTCTTGCTCTCGATACTTTATATTCTCATTTCTTACAGCCGTTTTTCGTTGTCATTCCATCTACACGATTGGAAATGACCACCCTGTGTATGTAAAATTGCTTCTGGGAACGTCTCAATGTTTATCCCATATTGTGTTACAATTACTTTTGGCATCTAGAGTCAAAATTTGCCTCTCAACCTAGACTTAACATTTTTTTTTTTTTTAAATCCACTGCCTTTGAAACATATTGGCAGATTGTTTGTTCTTATCTGAGGTTCTGGGAATTCCCTGGACTTTTAAAATGTACTTTTTCTCATAAACCTCATGTGCAAGTTACTGTTTTGTTTTGTCTGCCCTGCATGCTTTATGTTTTCTGTTTCAGAACAAATTATCCATTTACTGAGACAGGCCTTTGAGTTGCTCTGGTCTGTAAGGTGTTCCGGTCGTTGTCTAGTATTCCATGGTCCAACCTCCTCAAGCTCTCATCCTGTTAACATCTGTAGCTTAAACAAGATCGGAGAGGCTTGAGCATTGCCCGTGGAAATGCCACATGGATTCAGCATTGGCTATTACGGAACCACAATTGACGGATTGGGTTCTCCCTATTTTACGCCGGGGCTGGGGAATCTCCCAGACCCAGCCTCAGTGGTTGGATAGTGTCAGGACCGGAGGCCAGGTTCAGGCCTTCTCAAGGTCTACAGCATTCTTCAATGGGAGGAGTACAACTGAGAAATAAGGAACTTGGAGCAGGCAGGCTCTGCCACTGACTGTTCAAAGACCAGGTGCTCTGGGTATTGTCTGTTATCATCTTCTCTAACTTCTTCCCTATATATATATTTTTTAATTTAAATTCAATTAGCCAACATATATAGTACATCATTAGTTTTTGATGTAGCGTTCAGTGACTCATTAGTTCTTCCCTCTCTTTATTGCCCTCAGCATAAAACGTGGACTGGAGATTGGTTTCTTTTTCGAAAAATTGTATGACCACTTGCAAGTATTTTTTTGGTAAATTGCTGAAGACAAATGCTGGTTGAAGTACACTCAGGGAAAATGTGAGTTTCAGTGCAGAGCTATGATTGTCTATAGCATATGATTCTATTCTCCAGGTGTTGGTTTACAACTCTGTAAGCTGTGGATAACTCATAACAAGGGAAGAACACTTGTCCGCTTGTTTTGTAGACATGCCAAAATGTCCGGGGGAGGCTCGTTTGAATCAACTTCCTTACTCTGATTCTGGAAGGAGCCAGTTTGTTCCATGTGCACATTTATTTCGATATTCTTGTCTATATGCAGGTCTGTTTCTTTTTGTTTGTTTTAACCTTTGATTTGGGGGTGACACCCCACCACTGTTGCCATTCATGTGTTAAGTAAAATCTTGAGCATGTCTTCTTCATTTTTATATCTACATGAGTCATGATTTAACCCCCCCCTTTTTTTAAATTGCCCTTTATCCAATACTATATCCTTTAGTATTGGTTCTCGGTTTTGGTCAAATAGCTTGTTTGTTTCATTTCCTGCTTCCTGAGGGATTTATTTGCAAAGTAGAAAAGTTTAGTTGACACAGATGTGTTTTCCTATTGAAACAAGAGGATATTTTCTGCCAGGTTCCTTATGAAAGCCTTGCTGCATCTGAGTGGTAGCGGGCAGTGGCTCTGCTTCTTTCCATTCCCGCTCCCTGTGTTGTGTCTCCCACTCCCCAAGGCACCCATATGCACGCCTGGATGTATTCTCCTGGACCTTTCATCCAGCTCACACGTTTCTCCTGGAAGGCAACCCAGTTACCCTGAGTGAGGAACAGCCCAGTGGAATGACGCCTCTGTTCCTCCACCTTAGTTCAGAATTAGGAAAAGTTTTGAGGTATTTGTGGGTTTGAATGTTATTTCTCAAGATGGCTCTCTTTACTCCGAAGCACAAATTTCTACAGAAATTTTCTGTGGCAAGTCACATCCTGCCTTTTCATTGTCTAAGTTCCATGGGGAGTTCTCTTGGGAGAGCCCAGTGATAATGAGACACAGATCTACTCTCAACTAGGATAGTTTTATCTTTTGTTGGGTCTGAGATTTTTTCTGGAGGCCACAGCCCACTCCCATCCTGGTCCCCTTTTCCTTTGCCTGGAAATAGCTGATGAACTATTTCCCTGCATCTCCAAAAATTTGCTCTCTTATGCTGTGGCATGGTATTTTCTTACAATGAAACATACGTAGATGGGTTTGCTTTCGTGGGGTCATCCCGCATCTTTCTCTCATGTTCATTGCTAATGCGCACATGCTTTGTTATAAAAGCAATAGTCTGTTGTCTGCATTGTTATAACACGTTCCCAATCGGTTCCCATCGACTTTTTGTCTTTTTAGTTTTTCAAATTCATTCTCCACTGTGGCTGCCGTGATCTTTCTAAAACACAGTCGTGATCCATGTCTCTTCTCCAGTTAAAACATTGCAAGAAATCAATAGGGTGATCAGGATAGAAGACACTTCATGTGTTGACTTCTGCTTAGCTCAGAAATGAATGTCTCTCACTGCTAGTTCCCATTCCCTTGATTGCCAAACTTCCATGCCCTGGACCACACTATTCTCTGGGTCTAGAAGGGTCTTCCACTCTTCCTTCGCTCATTTCTCCTTCCCATTTCTTCCCATTTCTTCTTTACACCTCCATTTAGAGTTTGCTTGCTCTAAGAAGTGTTCTCTGACTTGTAAATCCAGCCAAAGTGCCCCTTATGTGGTAACAGAACTTCCTACATGCTCATCAAAGGTTTATAATAGGATGTTAACATCATGTGGTTATTTTTCACTGTCTGACATGTTCACTGATGCAGCCTCAGCCACTAATAGGAGTGCTAATTAGTTCTTTTAAATCATTGCATAACTTCCCTTTATTAAACACTTTCCCAAAATGCAAGTGCTTCACAGACATTTTTACTGGACTAGGCAACTTTATCTTATTAAATTCTCACTCCAGTCTGTGAGGTAGGTTTTCTTTTTATGAAGAAGGGATGAAGTTGAGGCTTGAAGAGGTTAAATAATTTACTCATATTGCTGTTAAATGGTCCAAGTTGGGATTTGCATCTGGGTTTGTCTACTTCCAAAGTTTATTATGTTTTTCTAAAAAGATTTATTTATGTTAGAGAGAGGTGGGGGTAAGAGGCAGAGGGAGAGACAGAATCTTCCAGCAGACTCTGTGCTGAGCATGGGAGCCTGTCAAAGCTTATTATCTTAATCATCCTGGTAGTCAGACAGACTTAGATTCTCGGTTACACAGCCGGCTTAAGTCTAACTCAACTGTACTGTGATGCAGTTTTGCAGTATATATGTGGTATCAGTTTCTTATTGCTGCTGTAACTGTGATGCAGTTTTGCAGTATACATGTGATACCAGTTTCTCATTGCTGCTGTAACAGATGGTCACAAAGACAGTAGCTTAAGACAACGACACTATTATCTTTCAGTGGTCTGAGTCCATCATGGGTCATACTGGGCTATAACTAAGGTGCTGGTGGGGATGTGTTCCTTCTGGAGGCTCTTGGGGGAGAATCTGTTTCCTTGCCTTTTCTAGCCTCTAGAGGACACTCTCTTTCCTTGGCTGGTGGCTTCCTCTTTCATCTTCAAAGCTGCCAGAGAGGCATTTCTCTGACCCTGCTTGCCCCATCAAATCTCCCTCTGACTCTCTTTTTCTGCCTCCTTATTCCACTTTTACAGATCCTTATGATTATCTTGGGCTGTCTGATAATTCAGGATGATCTTCTTATTTCAAGGTCATCTGATGAGCATCCCAATTCCATTTGCAGCTTTAATTCTCTTTGCCATGTAACCTAATATATTCACAGGGATTAGAAGGCAAACACCTTTGGAAGGGGCATTATTTTGCTCACCACACATACGTACATCAATAGGTTTTGCCTCTTCAAAGTTTCACTAAAGTTAAAGAATGGTATGACAAACATGGCAGAGTGGAGTGGGCTGTGACCCAGACAACATTTTTGAAGACATCAGTATGTTAGTAAAACCCTCAGTTTGAATTTTTGGTGTCCTAAGTGTTGATCAGCCTCACCTTGTTTATGAGAAACAAATGGATACACTGGAATGCAAATTCTTTTTTTGCAATGGGAAGCTTTACAAATTGATGCTATCACCCACAGTCTGGGTAGTCTATCCCAAGGAAGCACAGTTAAATTTAATAAGTTAAGAGGAGATAAAATCTGGGCTAGGGAAGTAGATAGTCTTAAGCATACTTCCTTCCAGCCAGGACACTCCATGAGCCCTGTCTTTGGGAATTATGTTGCCGTAATGGACAAATGGCCCAGCATCTCCCTTTGACCTCTGTAAAATGAAATCTGCCAAGATGTCTGAATGCCCTTTTCTCTGCATGAAATAACATTTCTTCTGTTCACATATTCTTTCTTCTATTGGGTTATTACCATTACCAAAATACTGCTTTTGATAGGTTTTATTCTAGAATTTATCCTTAGATGACTAGGCTCCCCTGATCTTTTTTTTTCCTTCCTTTTGTGATAACACTTCCCTTATGATGACTTCACCATATAGATACTGTCATCAGCATTTCATATTTCTGGTTCAACTTTTAGAAAGAAAATTACCTTTCTGCTCCCAGGGGCCATTTCCTGTATTGAGTCTTTCCTTTGACCTCTAACTGGCTGTAGGGAGTACGTCCTTTTAATAAGCTCTTTCCATCAAGAACCCATGGCATCTTACATTCAGAGGACCATCATATACTTATTCTCTACTTTATCAGGGAGGCCTATTATTTTTCCCTGAATCTGCCTTGAGCATTCACTGGTGGCTGATCCCTTACATTTTCTCATTGTATTCTTTATATTAGTGTGAATTCCTGTCTCATTCTCCATGCCTTTCTCATCCGAGAAACTGGCCTTTTTCACCTAGGGACCTCCACTAAAGAAGTTTTCTGCTTATTCCCCCAAATGTAAATCGCATCTCTTTGGACCCCTCTGACAGTTTTCACCACCTTATTTCATTCATAATAGATTTATGTGAATTTATATTCTCCTCAGTGAAGAATCATGTCCTAAAAATCTAGCAGAAGACCAGGCAAATGGAAAATGTGCACAACATACAAAATTTGTTGATGCCATTTCCACATCTAAATACATCTTCTTTTTGGCATAAGCGGTACATTTATGTCTAGAAGCATTTTATTGTACTTTGAAACAAAGAGTTTTCACAAAAGGGAAATAATTAAAATCTGCCATCTTTTGAAATCTATCCTCTCTCTTTTTTCTCAAAGAAAGAGAAGAAGAAATACTAATTGGTATTTTAATATCAGTAACCTATCAAAGTTGCAAATTGTGGAGCTCTTTTCTTGTAGCTGGCTTAAAAATCAAAACAGTGTCATAAAGATGAAGTTTTTAATGTCAGACTTAGCAGGACCACCAGACCTTGTGAGAAAGCAGAAACGGGGATTTGGGGCAGGGTCTCTGCCTCATTTGTGTGTTTACTGCAGGAGACATCACGCTTTCTGTGTTGGTGTATGATAGCATCTTCTGCATAAAATATATTACTGCTGCAGTAAAAATGTTTCAAAATATTGTAGGGTCTGGGGAAATGGAAGAACTTGTACTAAATGAGGACATTATCATTCTCATTTGGCATGTTCCAGCCTCTGAATTATGTATACATTGTTGAAAGAAAGTTTGGTTCTTGCTAACATACATAAAATGAACAGCCAAACAGCCAAACAGCCAGGAAAACAAATTCAGAGGCACCATTTCAAAAAGACCCCAAAAATCCCACTCTCAACAACAACAAAAAAACCCACAAAGATCCTTAAATCAGAAGTGTCTTGATTTTCATTTCCAGTAGTTTAATATTAATTTTCTTGGTCCTAATACAACTGCATTAAAGTGAACCTTAGAGTAATAAAATTAGAGAAAAGAAAATAAATGCTGGAAGTTTATAAGGAAATAGGGATTTTACTCGGTTGAGAGTCTGTCTCTCCATATAATTTAAAATGTTAATTTTGGAAGTGTTGATCTTTCTTAAAGAACTTGAATTCTTGATAAAGATGAATGCTCAATTTCTGAAAAGTTACAGACCTATTTTCTAAAGAAAGTAACTACAATTAATGTTTTTAGGGAAAAAAAAATTAGCTTACTAGAAAAAGCTATTACCTCAGAGGATAAGGAAACTTTAAATTCAGATTCCTTTTGAAAGGAAAACAAAATAGTTAATTCCCTGCACCCGATCTTGTTGCTGGAGAGAATGGGACAATGGGAAATGGGAAAGAACCAAAATCTTTGGCCTCCCTATCAGTTTTTTGTCACAAAGCTATGATTATTCATTTAGTTCAAGGCAATAGATTCCGTGAGCATGAACCTTTCTCCGTTAGCAACTTATAAGCACTTGGGGAGTTAACAGGGAGCTGATTAAATGAATATTCCTGGAGCTGGTCATCACCAGATTGATTCTAGTTCCTCTGGACCTAAGGGTCTGTGGTTCAAATCCCAGCCGGGGTGAATTTCTCAAGCAAAGGAAAGGCATTTATTGGACTAGTAACTAGCGTGGTGTGAATTACTCGTGGGCTCCGGGGGATTCATAAACCCACCTTGAGAACCCGTGGTATGAGCCCGCGGACTGGGCTCCCGGCACAGTTTGTGCCCGGAGCCCCCCTGCAGCTGCTGTGCCATAATCAGAACCAGGGTTTATTCTGGGCCCCTGAAAGGGTTTGCGTCAGACCACGTTATAGACTGTTCCCCTTGTAGTAACACCAGGAGCAGGTGTTCTTGGACACGCAGTGGCCTCTTTCAAAGGAAAACATGGTGTGATTGGCATTTCATATTGGATGACAGGTTCTCTCCACGCGCCCCCCAACTCCTTTTTCCCCCCATTTTTTTTAAACACTTAGTTTCTCTCCAGTCTCCTTTGCTTTTGCTCTCACTGTATGCCCTCAGGCCTTTTTGTTTCAAAGTATTCATACAAAGACTTTTTCCCACATTAGAGTGAACCTCAAGTACTCAAATGTCATACAGCCTGACCCGGTACTTGATGAATGATCACGTCTACCTTATCCTTTTTTATCCACATCCTCTTTTGATGCTTTCAGAGATGGGGATGTATTACTTCATAAAGCAGTCTGCCTTTTTTCCCTAGTATTTATTCCCATAATCTGGCTGCTGCTGCTGCTTCTTCTTCTTCTTTTTTTTTTTTTTTTTTTTTTTTAATCTTTCCTACAAAAGCCTGTGCTGGAACAATGTGCAGTTCTTTCCGTGTCTAAGTCTTTTGCTTCTTATGTCCTGTCGTCCACAGATGGGTCGTTTTGTAGGTCACTAAGGTCCTCCCTGTTATTTTCTTCTTTGGCCAGTCTCTGCAACTCATTTTAACTCTTTTTTTTTTTTAAGTTATATAGTTCCTCCTTTATTTCTTCCAACTAATGCTAATGTTTCTTTTTGGGAATTTTGAGTCTTGGAGGTCTTCTAAATAAAATAAATAAAAAGAAAGCCTTTCCTTTTCAGATTAATTTTGTGTTCTCTTGAAAACTAATCAATTTATTGCCTTTCACTGGTCTTGAATGGTTCTGATATTGGAAACACTTCTTTGAGATAGCAAGAGATCCTTATGTATATGCATCAAACACTTAGTATAAATATATTCAAGCCACAAACATCTCTGGAACTACCCTTCCTGCCTCTATTCATTCATTCACTTGCTCATTCTCCAAAAAACTCATTGATATATATTTTTTTTAATCAGAAAAACAAGCACTCTTAGTTCCAGAAGTCTACTTTCCAGTGTTGAGAAACCAAGGCTCATTTTTTCGAATCCCGAGTATGCTTAATGTGTTGCACATTAAACTATAAGCTTTCTAAAATAGAGACTATTTTTCATTTCTGTTTGCAGCCTCCGGAATCTAATGCTGTAGCTGACACCAATAAGCAATTGTTGAATATGAATGACTGACATAATAGTCTTCAGAACGTGCTTGATTAAATGATCTGAATCACTCTTGTGTGGCTAAAGGCTAAGATGATAGCTAAATGAAAGTACTGATGACAAGTATCAGTTAGTTTCGGAAATTTGGTGTTTGGTAATATTCTCAATGGGCAAAAAGCCAATAAATCATATTTTCTTGGTTTCAGATTCCCCTCCAACCAATGTGACACAGGCTTTTTAATTTCTTTCTTTTGAGGTGTGTGCAGGTTGAGTGAACCTTATATTAATGCTTTGGAGTAGGGGTGGGACTGAACCGCACAGGGTCCCACTGGAGTTGTCCTAGATAGCCCTTTGGCTGCTTCAAAAGGAGGCCGAGCCTGAACTGATTTTTGTTGTGTTGAACGACATTTGAAATCTAAAGCACTCAGAATATATCAGTGGCCTTTAGAGCCCACGGGAGGTAGGGAGAGAAGGAAGGTGGGCTGGGGGGGTACATTAGAGGAAGGAAGAGATCTCCTAAGAATTTTTTGTTTTGGGATTCTTGTAAGGCATGTCTTCCCATCAATATTTTCAGAAAAATCTACATTTATCATTAATGTTTTGTAGAGTTGTAGCTCTTTATTGAGAAGACTAGGTAGAAGGAGATTATATAAAGTTGATATGTACAATATATTATATTATATTATATTATATTATATTATAAATTAGAGCCTTAAGATAAACATACACATAGACATGTGCTGAGGTTGCTTTTAGGAAGCCAGCTGTATCTCTACCTATAAAAGTGTATGTGTGTCTTTGTACACACACACATCCTCATATATATGTAAAAGTAATATTTGAACAGTCTTGAAAATATGAAAAATATTATAAAGGAAAAGATAAGTATAATCCATAATCCTATCATATAGTATTATCCCTATTAATGTATTAGTTCATTTTATTAATATATGCATTGACAGCTAGTATGGCATGTTGGTAAAGAGTACGGAATCTCTAGTCTCAGTTCCATCACTTACAAGCTCTAAGTATTAACTGATATGTATTAGTGTTTCCTGTATTTATTTACAGTTGTGAACTTATATCAGTGAGCTACTGTTTGTTGAGTGCTCTGTATATCAGGCACTGTCCTAAGCATTTTATACATATTTTATTTAAGCTCCCCAATGACCCTGGAAAGTGAGTGCTATTATTAGCTTTTATTATCATCATTCCACAGATGAGTAAACGGAGCACAGAGAAATTAAGTAAATTGCCAAAGGTCAGATCCACAACACAGAAGAGGTGGAACCCAGGATTTTAACTGCAGCAGCTGTTGACCCCAGAGGTCATGCTCATAACCGCCAACAGTAACACACAGATGTAAAAACAAAAAAATATAGAAAACACACATACACCCACACACGCATGTGATTTTGGGACCTATCAGCAATGCAAGTTGAAGATATGGTCTAGTAAAGTGGAGAGAGCACTGGTCTAAAATGTGGAGACAGCCCTCCAGTGATGGACAGAAGTGCTTTTGTACAAGAGAGCCGATTGTTAAATATTCAGGAATTTTACACGCTGGTTGTCAAATCATTGGTGGTTTGAAACTGGTGATAGTGGGCCATGTTGGACCATGGGTATTGAAAAACCTGGCAAATGAGATCTTTTTTTGTTTTGTTTTGTGTTTTGAGAGTCACTTGCTAACCTGCTATGCCTACATTTTCAGTCCTGCCACTGACTGACTGTTGGACGGGATTTCTGGGGAATCATGTAATGGCTCTGAAGCCTGACTTTCTTATCTGTAGGATTGTAATAATGCTTGTCTCTGTTACAAAGTCTATAGTGTCTGGTAAACATTTTATAACATTTTATTCTTTACATGTAACTGTATAAAGAGTAAAGTCCTATGTAATTATTATTTTTTGACATTAAATCATTTGTTATGCAAGAAAAGTATAAAGCAAAAGTTTTTAAAAAACAGTAATTTTCTTAAAAATTGGAATACTAATTTTAGTTGCAATTTTAATGATTCATGGAAAATTATATAACTCTTTTCTCCATTCAGAGAAAAAAAATATGTAATAAAAATACAAAAAGGAAATTTGGAACCACAGAACATGAAACAAAAGTCCTTCTTTTAATTGTAATATGGTTTTTTATAGTACTTCCTTGACTCATATGTAAATATATATAAGACAAATTCCTGATTTTTCTCTGTGGGATATATGACTGGTGATTTGTAAGGCATTTAGAGTATTAGATGTAATTAAACAATATAGCTGTTTTGCTCAGAAGCCAAGACTATCAATGCTTTGGAAGATAAGAAAAAAATAGTGATTATTTTTTATGGGGTACTTCTATGTGCCAAGCACCTTGTCACCTGTTACAGATTTTCTCAAAACTCTCAAACAATCCTACTTGATTACTATTAATATTTTCATTTCACAGTTGAACAAATTGAGTCTTAGATAAAACACCTTATCCAAGGTCACACAACTAGGGCACATGAGGTTTTGTATGTTCATACAGTTTGCAATTTAAGGTTGATAGACAAGAAATTAAAAAAGAAAATATGAAGTAGTACAATATAGAAAGCACATAAGTAAGATTTGAATAATTCATGGCCATAAAAAGGACATTTTCACTCTTACTTTAATAGCTAAAAGGGATATTTCCCATTTTCTAGAAAGAGTGAAACTTTTTAAGGGCTTGTAGATATAATTTATGTCTCAGGAAAATCAAATCCCCCCACTGAAAGGTTTCCAAATTTGAATGTATTATAATTAATAACAATGTTGATGAGGTTTTCATGTATCTCTGCAGCACTAAATAATGTAATAATGTGGCACCCAAAACTCTGAGGGAAGAAAACCATAATTTTTTATCAGTTCATTTTTGGAAGAAATAGGTTTCTCTGCTTCACAAAAATCCTTAACATGCTGGCCCACTCTCCATGCTCTAATTCGAGGGTGTAAAACTCAGTATCATTAGTGAAAATACACCTGAACTGATGATTTAAAAAAACAAAAAACTTTCATAATGCTTTCACATGGATTTTCTCACTTAAATCTTGATGTAGAAGCTGTTGAATTTTTTTTTTTCCCCTAGACTGTGCATTCCCATGATGGCCATCAGTGGTGGTTAGATTGACAGTGGCCATAGGTTTGTTATACATTCTAGAAAAGGAAGTCTCCCTACTAAAATTAAATCACCAACCCAAAGAGTTTCTTCTTCTTAGCTTTTCTGAAACTAAAGAATTTTGGGTCAATTAAGTACAAATACCTACTTGATAAGATCAGCATATTCAAAATTGATATGCGTGTTGTTGGAGGCGCCATATTGGTTTATTCACCTAAGGGATGTAGGGCCCTAAAGTCAATGCCCACCTCCACCCTGACTGTGTGGATTTGGATATGTGAAAGCTTACTTTTTACTTTGTTTAATTTATGAAGCATTCTTTTAATTTCCGGTTTAGCAAAGTTTATATTAGGGCTCTTCTAGAATCACTTGTGGATTTTGATCCCTTCAGCACTGCTTTTCTTTTTGTTGTGAATCAAGTTGCTAAAGATGAAGAGGAATGCAATCCTCAGCAAAAGAGAAGGAAGATAATACGCTTACTTGGAACTTACCGGAAAAGACCAGACTATCAGGCAGGGAAGATTGTCTCACTGGATATCGAAAGCATAATGAGAGTTTAATATGTGCCAGGAAGTGTGCTAACCATGTCACACGTGTTATTTCTCTCAACAGCTCTGTGTCCGCGTGATATGTACTTATGCCTCCCTATTTACGGAACTTTTAGAAACTAAGTAGCCTACCTTTTTACAGAAATCACCCATGGCAGAGCTAGATTTCCAACTTATGATTTGTCTTACTCCAAATCAGGGGTTCTTAACCTGGATCTCTATGTCCTCAAAAATTTGTGGGAAGAATTTAGGGATTGCATGAACTTTGATGAGAAAAAACTGCGTGTTTGTGTCGATTCACCTCTGACTGAAGTTGAACATTTTCTTTAATATGAGTGCAATCACAGGATTATCCATAAGGTCTGTAGACTTATCACTCACAAAAAACACAGGTGTTTTTCTATCACAATTCCGTTGTTGCAGGTTTGAAATCCTGCTTAGTTATTGAGAAATCAGAGTAGTTTATTTTAATATGCTGAAATGTGCATTTCAATGTAATTTGTTTCCTTTGTAGTTCTCAGTATTTTATTGTTTTATATTTTATACTAATTACCTGTATTACCTTTATATTTATATTAAATATTTTTGTTTATTTTATATATGTGTGTATTTTATACACTTAAAGCACTGCTATGAAAGTAGTTCATTGGATTTGCCAGAAGGATCCATGGCCAACACCGTTGAAGCCCTGTTCTGAACCTTTGCTTCTTATCCATTACAATTTTGTCTTTTTGTTCTTAAGCCATATCTGGATATAGAGCTGGAGAGAGAATTTTAATGATTCACACAACTCAACTTTAGCACTGTTCAGTTTAACAACAGAAAAAGAAAACAGATGAAACATCTAGAATATTTAACGCATCCATTATATCTAAATACATGTGTATCTGCAGAACAGGGAAAGGGATTATGTCTCCTTCTCCCACTAATAAAATCTCCAGATACCCATTCATTTTTTCAGAGACCAGTGCCAATTGCCTGGAAGTTATTTCTTTCTTTTACCTCTGGTTTTGAGTTGTGCTCAAATTATTAATGATGCTTAGTTTTGTTGATTCCTGAATATAAACATCCCAGACAGCCTTCCAATCCTGCTGACCTTGTACCTGGCTCTGGACTTTCTCATCTCAGTTGAGTTACCAGCCATAAAGCAAAACCCCAGAAACCAGCCAGCCTTTGCCCAAAGTCACATTACAACTATTTTCTTGTATTGATAGGTTTATTACTTATGGAAGGGACATCAATGAGTAGTTCATTCAATAAACTCACTAAATGCCAGGCATTCTTTTAGGCACTGGAGGTACAGAGAAGATGCTCCAAAGGAGATTTTGAATAATTTTTCTTTATTTAATAAAGTTCTGGTTTATTGGAAAGATTGATGTATGCAAAAAGCACCTGCCTAACTTTGCTTTTTCTCTGTCCCACATCCTCCATAAGTCACAAATGTGTTGGTTTATTATAATTATTGTTATTTATTTATTTATTTATTTATTTTTGCCTATTAACTGGATTTCTGGATAACTCATTCCTGTGCCCAGATTCTGAAATGTTCCCACAGACATCACAGGACTAAGGAAAATCAGAAGCTCGAATCCTCCTTGACATTTGCCCAGGAAGATGTCAATATTTTAATATTTCATCAAAGTGACTCCATACCAAGGTTAATAGTTAAATGTCTAAGTCTGCCTCAATCCCCACTTAGCCCATCTGGCTTAACAGAGCATGGACTTGTCTTGTCTCTAAAAAACGTAACCCTGGACAATGAGAGGGCCTCTGTGCCACTTCTTTTCTTTCCAGTAGACTAACAGGATTGGAGCCAGGTGTGTGCATCTTTAAAGGCATCACTGTAGTAGGGTCAAGTGCCAAACTCTGAGAAGGAAAGCACATGAAGACTGGCTGGGGTATTGAAGTCCCAATCTGTCTCTGACTACTCCTGTGACCTTGAGAAAGTCAATGAACCTCTCTGGCTCTTAGACCTAATTTTTAAAATGATGATATTGAATTGAGTATGAATTTGAGATGTGTCTTCCAGCTCTAAAATTGTATTTATGTGTCTGAGGCATCACAAAGATAGTAAGGGCTTAAATTTTACTTTTTATTGGTGTTGAGAAGATAAAGCTTCATTTCACAACATCTGTTTCATGGAACATCATTTTTGACATTTACATCATACTTAAAAGGTGCAATTTAAAAATTTCCCATTAAAATAAGAGGATTGATTAATACCAACAAATCAAAATTATGTACTATATAACTTGTGTTATAGATCAACATTTTAGTCAAGTTAAAAAGAATGTCATGAAAGGATGTTTGCTAAATATTCCACAATATACTTATAGAATACAAATATTTCTAAATACTGTCTTTAAAATAATGATTGTGTTAAATATTAATAGGATTGAAGGCCTTTGTATTGATTCTGTAGTTGGATATAATACAAGTTTTTAGACATGTACAATAGCAAATGCTGGATTTTCAGCATTGATGGGTAATGGATAGATTCTTTCCCACAATTATTTGTTAGAACACTGTGTAAATATCTATCACCAAGATTAGTGAATGGTATTACATGAAACCAAGTGAAAATGGATGGTTTTGATGTAAATTAAACATTGAAGCTCCAATTTGTTGACAAGACTGATTTTACTGTAGTCGTTTCTGGAATGTCACTGAGAAAGGTTGTTGGAAAGGCTGTGCATGAACTTTCTGTCTGTGCATTTGCCCAGAGGCCTTGGTGATATAAATCTAAAGAAATAAATGCATGTGTGAGAGTTGTCCTGTCACTCTTGGATAAAGTCTATAAATGGGGTCTGTCGGTAGACAGTAATTCAATTCGAGGTGGCATTATCAGGCAAAAATAACTTTGTATAGCAGGCCGGCGCCCGTGATTTGGGTTTCTTTTCTAACCAAATGTCATTTATGTTCATTATTGACATGAGTGAGTAATTATACCAAAAGTCTTAAAACACTTTTTTTTTTCCAACGTAAAACTTGAACAACCAATACAACAATGGTAATTCTAGTCCATTCCTTCCTGGAAGTACCATCCATTTTCAAAACTTGAATGGATACTTTTTATAAACTTTACCTTGACTTCTCTTTTTCCACCTCCAGTAGACTTGAAACGCCCCAACACTTGTCTGGGGAGAAAAGCAAAATGAGGGTAAGAGGTTTTCTTCAACAGATGTATTAACTCAGCTTATAAGTGCACTTTGAGAGCCTGCTGGAAGGGGGTTTTCCAGCTGCTAACTTCTGTCTAACCTTGTGGCTATTAAAACTGTAAACAGCGTAGATAAATTCCAAAGGTCTAAACTTGATAGATTTTTGCCTGCATATTGAAAAGAGATGAATCTCAGGGACATGTATGCTTGCCCTCCAAGTTCCTATGAGGTCAAGGATCAACATGTTTAAAGAAGCCTTTTATTTCAGGAGATTTAGATTGAAATTATATCAGAGGTCCAAGACCAAAAACCAACCTCACTAAAGTTATGTCAATGCATTTTCCTGGAGAAAGTCTGAATCTGCTTGAATATTTTCAGGTCTTCTCCTCAACACAGGCATTTGGTTTACAGGTTACTATAACCAGTGCAAGGTCAGTCCAGTTTATATCCCTTTCCCTTAATTTCCCTAAAAAATTAGTTAGTTCTCGTCTTTATGATGAGAAAGGGTCACAAGAGGGCATTCCCACTTTGGAATTCCTTTTCCAGCTGTCAGGGGTTTGTGGGCTTAATGACAATGTTCTTTCATCGCAGTCGATATACAGCATGTCTGCCGAATCAGAAGAGACATAAGCCTGCTCCAAAACTGTTTTTGAAAATTGCTACGGAATGTGTGCTGGTGGCCTGTGGCAAAAAAGATGAAGGCGGTGCAGAGTGTGGCTGGCTGGTCTGAAGTGAGAGCCTGCCAGTTGAATTGTTAGCCTGCTTTCATGGTAACCCATTTGCTTATTTATTCAGTAAGCACTTCCATCCTGGCGCCACGGGGGCCACTCTCCATGCCCCGGAAACTTGCAGCTTTGGTACATACATACTGATATCCCAATACACAACGGTCAGATGCCTGGGCCCAAGACAGGGCCAAGCCCAAGCAGAGGAACGGACATAGAGAAATCTGTCTTTCTAACAAAGGACAATTTGCAATAGACAACCACCCAAGAAGAAAAAAACAAAATCAGCTTGACTGATTGCTGCCAGATCAAAGAAATCACACTTGTTATTTTTTATGACCTTTGTTCCTAATATTGTGGTCTCTGAAAAAGACATAGCACAGCGTAACACTGTTAAAAAACTGGAGGACAGAGAGCCAGAGAGTCAGAATTTTGGTTAGAAACATGTTCTATACCTTTAGCATTTTAAGTTAAAAATGCGTGTCACAAAGGTAAGTCACTTTTAACTGTTTACATCTACTTTATTAAATACTGAGACAAAGGTACTGAGTGTAAATATTGAATTCTATGTTCAATGCCCTTGACCTACTGAACCTTGATACCTTTCCCTAAGAGTTGTCTCATTCTTGGGTTTAGGTTTTAAAATGTACAAATACTTGACACATTTTTAAAAACATATTCTTTAAATAACATTTTATTAAAAAGATGGACTTTTTTTGTTAAATTCAATGGGCTTTCCTGTGTCCCATATGTAATCACTGGTTCTAAATTTTTGAAAAGGGTTACTTGCACATGAAGTCATCAAAGACTACGCTATTTCCATAATTACTATTTCTATTAGCTAACAAGTTCAATCACAAAATGATGTTTTCCATAGCACAGCAGGTTCAAATGGCAAGCATATACAATGTGGCCACTTTTGATGGTACTACAGGTAAGCCATTCATATTTAACTGGTTAGTCAACATCTACGTAGTAAGTCATATTTGTATTCAATGTTAGCCTTTGATTTTCACTCAGATGTGAAGGAACATGAGCTGAGAAAGCTTTGTTGGTTTCTCTCTCATGCTGATCTTTTAGACATCTCCATGACTGGGACACCACGTGAAATGTCAATGAGTTCTGAAAAGGATTCTCATCAAACAAGTCAATGACAAAACAACTCCAGGTGCTGTCAGCCTTGCAAAGCAGGTGACTAGCACATCAAGGAGTGGCTGCTGAGGACAGGTGACCCTACAGATGTGACCTGTATGAGCTACAGTGCCTGTCATTTCCCAGATCTCCATTAGGACTGTGCTTCTCCAGCTCTCATGGTCATACGAGTTGCCTGGGCACCTTATCAACATGCAGATTTTGAATCAGTGTGTCTGGGAAGAGCCTGATATCCTGCACTTCTAACAAATTCCCAAGTGATGCTGACACTGTTGGTTCATGAATCGCACTTGGAGAGGCAAGGTGTGAGAGTGCTACATAGGAATTTTTGGTGGGAGAGATTCGGTGGCAGGGTGACTATGTTCATTCACCATCTCTTCACCAAGAAGAGAACCAATGGAGGGGGCATACAACTTACAGTTTGTAGGATTTCTCTCCTTTCTTTCTAAATCGCAATTTCCATTTGAGTCTATTCCTATGATGATAAGAAAAGCAGATGATAAAGAAAAAAAAATCATTCAAAAGTTACTCATCTTCATGGTAGCACAGAAGTTGGACACTTAATTTTCACTCAATTGTTCATTTTTTACAAAAGTGTCCTTTTTCGACAAAGTGATTATGTTTACAATTTGAATGCAGATTTGTAGGAAAACATTCAGGAAATGCTATGTCAAAAGTGATTAGTTAATGGAGTTCTGTGCATTCATCGTTCCTAATCCATACGAAGGGAGTATGATCCTCTTTGTCCTGCTTTTGTTTTATTCCATTTACAATTTCCCATTGGGTCCCATGGAGCCCAAGGAGTTTTACTTATGTATGTACTGTGGTCATGTAACAGAAGAGAATTAAGTGGGCCACACAGCTATCAGCAGATCCGTGACCTTGGTCTCGTTAACACAATGCTCTGCTCAACTTCGCTAAGGACCCAGGCATTTGTAGCTGCCTAAGCTAAGGGAGATGGATGTCTCTTCTTTCTCCAGTTACTGAAGATGTTTCAAATGGTCCCACTAGACTATTGTGATGCATTTGCTTAGAGTATCTGCCAGGTTAGCCCAGACCTTGCGATTTATTGGTGCATCCTGTCAAACTACAGGCACACACTGGTAAATCAAAAGGGCTTTTTGGACTGTATCCCCAGTAAGCTAGGTAATTGGGAATTGAAATCTTGGGAGAGTCATCGTATGGCCCAGATACATCTTGGTAAAATGTAAACAGTTGTGTCTCATGCTCTATATACTGACAACCCCAGTTAAATCATTAAAAAAAAAATGTGAATGTGGCCAAAGGATCCCTTTCTCACTACCAGATCATTCATGTGCAGCAGGACTGAAAAGATGTTTGCCAGAGGAAGTCGTGTCACAGTTAATCAAGTGGAACTGTGTAGAGAATGTGGATGAAAACCTTGTTCTTGGAGGTACTGCAATTGCAGGGATATCCACTGGAGTTTGAGTAGGGAGGGTGATTTATCTCCTCACCAATAGCTTTGGATGCAGGGATTCCTAGGTTCACCTTCTGCATGGCAATTCTTGCCAGAGTATATTTTTGACACTCTGTGCCAGAAATTTCATTAAAAATGAGTGTTTTATTCGTTTAGTTATTTTCTCCCTCATGCCGGGCTTTCCTAGTTTATCAGCTAGAACTGAGCATTTGCTAATTATTATTATTTTTTTTTGTGGAACTCATTTTTTTAAAAAAGCATCAAATTGAACATTCAAAATGTCATTATGTACATGTGGTATTATTTTATGCAGAACAGACTTCTAAAATGCAGTAAATAGTCTTGATTAAAATGGAAAACTTTTAAATAATCATGGAGTATAAAATCAAATGGAATAAGTCTGAAGTAATGCAAGTCAACCAAAGCAGCTTTAATGCTGTTTTTCTCATTTCCCTCTGCTTCATCCCCTGAAGAGCATAAAATTCTTAGGAGTGCATTAGTGGTGTGTTGAATGGCCCCCTGAGAATACCTGAGCCCTTTGCTCCAGTATAACTGGTTTAATCGGTGTTCACACTGTTGACATTCTCTCTCCCATGCCTTTGCTCAGGCCATTCTCCCTTTGAGAAAGGCACCATCTCTTTCTCTAACTAAGAGTTTCTCAACCACAACACTACTGATATTCCATGCTGGGTAATTCTTTGGTGTGGGTGTATACTGTAGTATGTCAAACAGCATCCCTGGGCTGTCAGTAGAACTTTCTCCTTGTAAATAACAAAATATCTCCAGACATCTCCAAAAGTCCCCTAGTGGGCAACTTTTCTGGTAGTTGAGAACCACTGCTCTAAGTCCTTGTTATCCCTCAAGCTAAATGTCCCTTGTACCATGAAGCCTCTCTTGATCATTCATATTGTTCTATGATGAGTTTTCCATTAAATTTATACATGAAATCCAGTCGCCCAAACAGTATACGTCCATGTGAACAATAAAATGCCACAGAAAATAAGGGAGTTGCGGGCTGCATTTGTTTCTTTCCTGGGACTCCTCTCCTTTTCAGAGATAACCGCTATTAAAGCAGGGTCCTTCCCAGACTGTTTGAAGGCATCTGAGGGCTAAAAAAATACTACCTCATTATTTTAATTTGCTTCCCTTTCCTTGTTATTAAGTTCGAGCATGTCTTCCTATGTTCTATGGCCATTTGATTTTTTTTCTTTTTGTATTGCTTTTGCTCACTTTTCCAATAGCTATAGGTCACTTGCTTGAGAATATATATATATATATATATATATATATATATATATAAAATCTCAATCAAAATGTTCTCCCAGGCTGTATAATTATATGTGTTTTTGCATATTAAATTTTTACATAGCTCAAAATGTCACACTTTATGGCTATTGGATTATATACCTTATTTATAAAGTCTATCAGTACTCAGATATATCAAAAAATTACTCCATTTTCCTTCATGCTTTTATACTTTTTTCCTCAATTAACTAACTTATAGTGAAAAACAAGGATTTAACTTCTTCCCCTTCTATCCCAAATGAATAGTTCCATTAGTCAGTTCAAGTTTAAGCTGCAGTAACAAAGAACCCCACATGTCAGTGGCTTACAACGTCTCAGTTTAGCTAAGACTCTGCTCCATGTCTTTTTTTATTCTAGATCCTGAAGGATCAGGCTTTATCTGTGATGTGCCAAAGAAAAGAAAGAGAGGTGATAGAATTATACCTTAACTATTAAAGCTTCTCCTCTGCTGTGGCCCAATCATGTCCAGTCACATTTCTTAGACAATGCAAATGATATGACCAACACTGATAACCATGAGTGAGAAGTATTATCTTTTTCCAGAGATAGGCCTGATGGAAATGAGTTCAATGAGAAAGGGGTAGTGAATATCTCAGTAATGAAACCTATCAAAAGAATCAATTTTGCTAAAACCATTAATGGAATATTTCCTTTACTTTCCATTGTTTTGCTGTATCACTCATCTGGAACTGGCATACACCATTTTCTACTATTTTTATTCATCGTTTTACGAATTTATTCTCTCTTTCCAACTAAAAACATTCCTTGAGATTAGGGATTGTCTCCTTTAAGTATTACACTTAGCTATTGATGGAATTATTTGCAATGTTGAAGATGGTCCCAATATTCATTATTAAGACAATGGGTGAGTAAATACTGAAGAGCATAAGTAACTCAACCTGTGACGTAGGTGGCTTACATGTATGCCCTTTTTCTTCTACAAAATATTTGAAAACTGAAAATCTCGTGTTCGGCAAAACTGTGCCCTAACATTAACAGCCCTAATGGGAAAAATAGGGTTGGGGCAAGTCACTCCAAACTTACGTACTACACCATGAAAATACTGAAAAGGACAATAATTATTCTAATGGATGCATTAACAGTTAAAAACATCAATTTCCTAATGCATAAAAAATACCGAAGCACATAGAAAGGGTTATCACCATAATTTGAATGTAGCATGCCGGAAGGGAGTGTAAAGAAGTGTTCAGCCTGCTGAATTTGGAGAAAAGAGCAAAAAGCACAAAAGACTGAAGAGAAGCACATATAAAGCCTTCCAAGTGGGTAGGTGGTCAAGCCAAGACAAGAGGATGTGGGCTAAGCAGGCGTTGAGAACTCCACCGCCGTCTGTCCTGCTTGTGCCATTCAGCTGGGCTTGTGTTCTTTGTGATCAGAGGCTCTTTATTAGTGTTTGTAAACATTCCAAAGCTGGGAAAAGAGCTTGTGAAGCAGTGTAACTTCTTTGTAGTCCTACATCATTCTCCTCTTTACCGTTTGTACATAAGCTAATTTGCATTATACTGACAGACTGTACATTCAGCAACATGCATGGATTTTTAAAACCTAATGCTGAGATGAAAAGAGAGGAAACAGTGGGGGATTTATTGCAAATACTCCTTATGTAAATCAACAACACAAACAGAGGACTACGGTTTTACAAGGATACACACGTATTTAAGGATCTATTTCAAACACATTGCAGGAGGTAGGTATCTGTTGGGAGGGGTAGAATTCAGCTGAGCACACAGACGAGGAAAAGACAACAAAGTGAAACGCCAGAGGAACCCTGTAACCATGGATGAACATGGCATACTGTGTTCTAGGGAGCGTAATTAGCTCAGCCACTCATCTGAGAATACCACCACCACAATATGTCTCTGGTTAATGTAAAGTGTTGAGGAAGGTAGTGATGTATGGTTTGGCTAAAGCACTTTGGTCCTGCTTGTGCTGTGCTTACCACTACTAGGAGTTTTCTAGACCATTCAAATCAGTTTAAGATTTCATGGTCTCCCCTGTGCTAAACTCTTCACTAGGAATTCCACTTAAAGGCTTTAAAATTAAGGGGTACGTGCTTCCGGGATGTGGTTTCCTTCAGTGTGGGATTCTGGGCCCAGTGCTGGTGTGTGGTCTTGGAGATCAAGGTCAACCAGAGAGGCACTTCCTGAGTTCTCCTTGGGTCTGATGTGCCCTCTTCTCGGAGGTTTGTGTGGCGGCCAGTCATACAGATCTGGCCCGTCATCTGGGTGATGTCTTACACTTAGCAACGCCAGGATCATTGAACATCTATAATGCCTTCCCTAAATTTCCGGTGCCCTCAAGTATTTGGCTTTGGGGATTTTCAGTGACCAGAGAGGGAGGATTACTGGAGCCAAAGGAACCTTTACTGCAGGCTTGGAGCTCACCTGCCCCTCCCGCAGCCCTTGGGCTCCTGTTTATTGTTCGGTTTCTTTGGTATCTCTTCTCCTTTACCTTCCAACCTCTCCTTCCTTCAGGCCACAGATCCCTTAGGTTTTCTTTGTCCTGAAAAGCTTTCCCGTTACTCTGCTTCCCTATTTAAGCAATAGCTCATTCTTCCCAGTCCTCGTGATGAATCTTTTGGAAGGATGGTCTCCTCACCAGAATGTAAGAAAAAAGGTGCTTATTTTGTCCATTGCAACATCCCCAGTGTCTTGAAATGTGCTTGGCATGTAATAGATGGTTAATAAATATCTAAGGAGCGGCTGAATGAATACATGAATTAACAAAGTAACTTCTGCTTTCCTTGTCCAGCATGTTACACTCAAACTCCCCCCACTAAACACATTGAAACTGCCTTATTTAATAACACTGACTTTCTATATGTACTAACACTGTTCTTGATTTTTCCCCCCACAGTGTTTGACTTAACTATTTCCTTCCTATTTCTTAAAAACCCACTTTTCCTTTGGCTTCCAGAACCCCAGCCTATCCTGATTCTCTCATTAGGATTCTGATTTTTTTTTTTTTTTCCCACCCTGTTTTGGATCTTCTTCCTTTGCTAATAAATATTAGCGGTCCCTTCCCTTTTCTTCTGTTCTTCAGGTTTTGACTTTGGTGGTGCTTCATGAATAAACAATTGCAGTCTCTCTCTGGAATGACAGACTTAGGCTTCCAGAAATCACAAGACATTCCTTTTCTCGAATGTGTCACACCTACCGTGGAATTAGCATTTGAAAAATTATACTAAGTTCTGCTCCAACTAAATTAGTTGCCCTTTCTCCTGAATTCTCCATTGATGATCTCACCATACCTCCCTTCTCCCAAGCTGGAGATGCTGGTCTTTGCCAGCTCTTTCCCTTCTGCCATCCACGTCCTTTCATTGGTCTTCAAGACCTAGCCTTTGGGGGAAAGAAATGCTCTGCAGGCCTGGACTCTACTCTCCATTCCCTTGCTGTCATCTTTGTATAATGTTTCAACATTTCGCATCTGAATGTTCTTTTCTCTATTCTACCGCTAAAATTATATCTCTAAAAATGCCAATAAAATCTATCACAGATTTCATTTTCTTCAGATTGTCTCTATTATAAAGTTTCAAGTATGGGTGCCTGGGTGGCTCAGTTGGTTAGTCATGGTCCAGGGGTCCTGGAGGAACCGGGTCAGCAGGAAGACTGATTCTTCCTTCCCCCACCGCCCTTGCTCGTTATCTCTCTCTGTCTCTCAAACAAATAAATAAAATCTTAAAAAAAAAAAAAGTTTCAACTAGCTATAAGAGGACCTAAAAATTTGGGGCCATTCTCATTCTCTAAACTAATTTCCCTTCTTTTTCTTAGTTCCTTTTTATTTTTAATACCATTTTCCACCCTCCTTCTGACTAGAATTCTTCATTGGCTCAAGTCCTTAATCAAGAAGGGTCTCTTCTGCCACAGACCTAAGGGTGTAAGAGTATCCCTTAAGAGAAGGGGCTTTACCTTCATTTTTCTTCTTATTTCAATATTCACCTCTGAGAAGAAGGGCCTGGCATTTTTTTATTAATTCAGTTTTCTTATAACCTGTCATGCAAATATGAGGTATTCACCCATTTATCTGTCCGTCCATTCACCAATCCCTATCATAAATCCTGTGTGGTTTAATGCTTACTGGAGAAATTCAAATGCGTAAAGTATGAAATTTTATCCTACATCAAAGGCTGAAAAATTATATCCAGAAGATTTTAAATTCAATGTTTACTAAAATGTTACTTTTTAGAAGAATTGTTTCAACCTAAGTCAATTTTTTTTAGTGCATATATATGACCTGTGGTCATGTTGTGTCCATGGGAATTCTCATGGAGCCTTAAATGCCCAATGGGCATTTCAGAAGTGAATATATATTTGCCAACTAAGATGTCACAGTAGAATCATGTTGACAGTGTGCATTTAAAGACACAAAATCCATAAAATGGAAACGTTACTTACACTGTATCTCTGTACTTTGAAACATATCAGACATCCTGTCCTGATTGTTTTACCCCTTCTTTTGAAAGTTTTACATTCATTCATTTAAAGAATGAGACAGGAAACTGATTTACAAACCTCCCGTGAGGGTTTTCTATCTTTACACTTCTAGGCATCATTGTCTAATCAATAAAGCTGGAAACGTTGATTTTAAAAGTGGAATTTTGATTAGGTTCTTACATCTCATGTGTTTTATTACCAACTTTCCTGAGGTAGACTTAAGCTTAGAGTGCTCACAGAGGCCAAAAGTAAATTGATTTATAAGAAAAAAATAACCAATATTAATATTTGAGTAGGTAGTTGAAATAAAATGGTAAACAAGGCTTCTTTTTGAGTGATAGGCATCTCAAAACATGGGCATTTGATTTCTAGCTTTTTATACTAGTTAAATTGGCTGAAAGAAATTCCTCCTTTTTGTAAAGTAAGAGAGAAAATACACTTAACCTTTTTTAAGAAAGAAATGAGTGAAATAGAGAAGTTTACTTTTTTTTTTTAAAGCAGAAATTGGAAAAACAGTTAAATGGCTTTGAGACAAAATCATGACGTTGATCTCAGAGAAGCGTAATCCTTTTCGGTAACTCTTCCTTTCCTGTTTGGGTTTCTGTCCCTCTCTGAACATTGCCTCAAAGCCCTATCTGCAGTTTCTAATTCTGCTTTGAAGGAATGGGAGAAATCTTCCCCGGAGATTTGTATCTTCCTTGGAGCCGTCTCCTGGAATTGTCTACATCCATGCTTGCCCAACAGTGAAGGAACAGGGATTCATGGAGAAGGCTTTGATGAGTTGCCACCCATTCACCCAAACCCAGAAATATCCAGTCCAAACCATGTGTAGCCAGCATGGCGCTGCTGCTAATTACTCCTATTACCTTAATAACCGGAGAACCCTGGAATAATAGATTTTTAGTTATGAACTAAAAATGGCAATCTATTGGCTTTGATGCTGTCAAAGTGAAATCTGCATTACTGAAACTCTGTGAGCCAGAAGATTAATTATATTTGTACAACCTTTTTTCTTAACCAATCACTAACAAATTATAAAAGTACATGGAGTCTTATTTGGGAAATAATTTTAGGCTATTATCTGAAATGGAGTGGTGCTAATTTTGTTGGTCCAGTCAATGTGCTGATTGCTACACTTCTTAATTCTACTTTATCTCTCAGAGATGGAATCATATTAAAATCCTTTGAAAATAAAACCACACATTGTTTAACTGTTAGATTAACCTTCACCAAGTCAATGAGATTCCTAGTGAATAAATCCATTGCATTATATTTGATTTGACTTTATAAAAACAATATCAGAGTTAATTGTCAATATAATGAAGGGTTTGCAAGAACTACCTTAGAGGTTTTATTTCCTTGTCTTTCTCTTTGTTTCAGAATGAGAGTGTGGCTCAGTTTCTACATAATCTTTGGTTGAGTCCCCCAATCAAGGTGTTGGGCAGGAACTGGGCAGCCCCTGGCTATTAAGGAGTAGATTCTCTTTTGGGCAACTTGCCAAACTCACCGCAGCGGTATCAATTGTAGGTATATTATTGTATTCATTTTACTAAAGGGCACGTCACTTTTTTTCCTTCAGGAATTTTTAGCAAGTGGTTAAAAATAACCTTTAAGAAAGGTTATATTACTGCTGAGGCCTAGCCAAACCTTTTGGATGGAAATCTGCATCCATCATACTCAGATCTGTCAAGGGAAGTCTAGTGAGTAGTTCAGTAGACACAAGGTTGAATTCAAATGTCACTGCGCCATGTTTTGTAAAAAAGTGGCTGGCCGAGATGACCTTTGCATGCCAACATTCCGTTTTGTAGTTTGAAAGGTAGGAAAAACTAGTCTACAAAATTATGCAGTATTAGGACCCAATCTACCTTGAAAGCAAAGAAAGATTCAAATTTTAATTCTAAAATTGTCAGCTTTGGCTGAGAATGAACATGAATTTAATCACCTCTTACATTTTCACTCAATCTTAACCTGAAACCTTCTTTTAGGAATGAATAATGTACACTGTTGGTCATGAAGGTGAGTTTAGCAATTATAGAAAAAGCTGTTTAAGTAATTTTTCACTGAAGCCCTTGTTTCTTTAAAATATATTGCATCTTCTATAATTATGAACTGTGGCTACTCACCTCTCCAAAGCTAACACCGAGTCCTAGAGAACATCACAAAACAAAGTTAATAGCCATCAAACTAGTGATAATGAAGAGCATGCATTATAAAGAATCTAAATAAAAATTACTTGAAGACTATCTGTTGCACTTTGATGTAGCTGCAGAAAATGCAGGAAAGAGTTGAAGCCATGGGAAAAATGGTAGAGTTCTATTCAAGGAGAATTTATGATTCTTGTTGCGTGCATAGCTATTTACAGGTAGACTGTAAATGTGTGAACTACAAAGACAAGTAATTCCTTTGACCAGTGACGTTCTAACTACATAAGTCCAACCTCTTTTGAAATAGGTACCCAGAGACAATGGTGGTTGTCACTCCATTCAGTTTTTAGAAACACCAACGGGATTTAGGGAAACAAGTCTTGGGTTGCTTTGCTCCTATCTTTATTTGTCCCCTTTCCCCATACCACTTTTAGAATATATTTTTGGGACAAATGGGGTAGTAGATACTTCCTAATTTTAGAGAGAAAGCCATTGCCCCCATGACTATCTTACTGTGCTTTAGGTGACACCCTACATGGTGAGACCAAGAATAGAACACTTCCATGTTCTGCCAAGATTGTCCTACGCATATCTCCTCTTCTTCTTCTCCTACACCTTCTTTCTGGGTACTTTCATTCACTCTCTTGGTTTAATCTATACCCTGTATGCTTATGATTCTCAAGAATGTACCTTCAGTCATGCCTGTCTTCTGTCTAAAGACAATAATATACATCTGTCTGTTGGATATTTCCACCATGCTGCATCATATGGTACAGCACACACTCTCTTTGTCCCCCTGATCTTCCCATATTTCTAATTTCAGTACAGTGTTAGGTGCCTAAGGAACATCTGGGAAACTAATGTAACAGTCAGTTAGAAATGCGTGTGTACCTCTTCAGATATATTACTCATTTTTTTCACCAACGCCATTATTCCTAAAACCTGGGATCATTTTAGACTACATATTTGCCCACACACCATGATAACTGGCCAATAAGTTTTTGATTTTACCTTCTAAAACAAAAAAAACAAAGTAGAATAAATACAGTTTTGTGCTAATCACTGTTGAGACTCAAAGAATTTAACTGAATTCCCATTACCTGATGTACATATAGGTATGAATGCACTACTTATTTATTTAAGACTCATCTAATAAATCAATTGATAAAACGTGCTAAAATGAAATAATTAGTAGAATGCAAACAAATTGTTGTAGAACAAGATTGGCAAACTGTATCTTATGAGTTATACCAACCTGGTAATTAGTGGCTTTTTAAAAATATATTAAAATTTTTTTTTATAGGGGTGCTTGGGTGTCTCTGTCAGTTAAGTGTCCAACTTTTGGTTTTGGCTCATGTGACGATCTCATAGTTCTTGAGATCAACCTCTGTGTCACCACACTCAGCGGGGAGTCTGAAGATTCTTTCCCTCTGCCCTCCCCAACTCATGCATGCTCTTTCTCTCAAATAGATAAATAAATCTTTAAAAAATATTTTTTTAGGGGCACCTGGGTGGCTCAGTGGGTTAAGCCTCTGCCTTCAGCTCAGGTTATGATCCCAGGGTCCTGGGATCAAGCCCTACATCTGGCTTTCTGCTCAGCGGGGAGTCTGCTTCCCTTCCTCTCTCTCTCTGCCTGACTCTTTTCCTACTTGTGATCTCTATCTGTCAAATAAGTAAATAAAGTCTTTAAAAAAATAAAAAAATAAAAAAGATTTTTTTATAGCATGCAAACTAAGATGGGTTTTTACAATTTTAGAGGGTTATAAAGCATACACAGACACACACACATACACACACACAAATATGCAAGAGGGACACTATGCCTTTCAGAACCTAAAATATTACTGTCTAGCCTTTTATAGAAAAGTTTGCCAAACCTTGTTGTAGTGGAAGAAACAGCCACGCTTCATAATCCGTGTTGCTAGTTGATGCTTTATTACCAAGCCTCTAAATAACTTAGAAAGTTGAATTTGGGGGTGCCTGGGTGGCTCAGTGGGTTAAAGTCTCTACCTTCAGCTCAGGTCATCATCTCAGAGTCCTGGGATCGAGCCCCGCATTGGGCTCTCTGCTCAGCAGGGAGCCTGCTACCCCTCTCTCTCTGCCTGCCTCTCTGCCTATTTGTGATCTCTCTCCCTCTGTCAGGTAAATAAATAAAATCCTTTAAAAAAAATTAAAAAAAAAAAGAAAGTTGAATTTGAACTTTCAAATTCAAACTTGAATTTTCAAATTAGAGCCTATATAAAGTTAAGCTTGCCAAAATATCTTGCAGTTTGTTTTCAAGTAATAATGATAATAATAATAATATTTTTACATACAATATTTTAATATAAGTTAAATTATGAATTAAATTTGTAGTGGATATATGATCGTATTGAGAATATATTCTAGAGACAGTTATAAAAACTTGAAAGAATAGTTTTTGCCAATCACGTCTTTCAACTTCTTGCTTGAGAAGCTCTACTAAGGAGAGTGCATGTTATGATGAGTGTTGGGTGTTATAGGCAACTAATGAATCATTGAACACTACATCAAAAACTAATGATGTACTATGCAGTGGCTAACTGAACATATTAAAAATATTTAAGGTACATAAGTAATTTCAAGATGAATTAAACCCCACGGTTATCAATTTCTAAGTGAACAAAATGCCACCAAGTATGTAAAGCCATCATGGATATGACTTGGGACACAATGACTGATTGATTCATTCATTAATTTATTAAATCAGCAGCCATTTAATGAGCAGGTATTTTGTGCTAGAGATCTACTAAGTGCTTCCTGTAAAAGATGTAAGATACCTATAAAAATATTTGTGATAAAATGAGATAAATGCTCTAAGAGAGATATGCATTAGGTACAGCAGCAGAAAAATAGGACAGATCAGCTCTGCTGGATGATGGTTCACTGAATGTCCATGGTGGGTCTTAATGAGTTGGAATTAGCCATTTAGACCAGTGTGGGGAATGCAGGAGAACATCGGTAGAAGGAATGACATGAATAGTCCAGGCAAGGTGCAGGCATGTGAGAGTTGCCAGCCATGTATACATCCAGGATAGATGGAATGTGTGATGTGGTGAAGAGGTTGTAAGGATATGAGACTGAGGGTCCTGATTACACAGGGGTCATGAAGAGGGTTTTGAGTTTCTCTTACAGGCTCCAAAATCATTGTTGGCTAATATTAATTCAGGCAATAATACAAAAATTATGTACAACATATTTTTAGAAGAGAAAAAGATAAATTGAAAGGGAGAGGTGTGAGGGGCTTCTGGATGGTGCCATCAGTTAAGCATCTGAATCTTGGTATCAGCTCAGGTCATGGTCTCAAGGTTGTAAGACTGAGTTGCCTGTCCATGTTTGTGCTCAATGGGGAGTCTGCTTGAGAGTCTCACTCTCTCTCTTTCTATCTCATTCCCCAATGAATAAATCTTTAAAAGAAAAAAGAAAGGGAGAGATGTGAATCTAGTCAGGAGGCCATTGTAACAGTTGAGGCAAGAATAAGGAGCATGGTAGGATTTGGAGATACCTGGATGATAAAATCAATAGGGCTTAGTCTTCAGTTTGGTTTGGGTAGTAAGAAAGAAGGAAGAACCCATGATGACTTTCAGGAGTTCAGCTTACACTGGGTGAGTGGTTAAGCAAAGTTTAGCTAACTGCTGTCCTTTGGGATGAATTGAGCCTGTTGACAACTTTTGTAAATGAAGTTTTACTGGAACACAGCCACGACTGCTCATTTCTGTATTATTTATGGTTGCTTTCATGCCATGAAGGTAGGGTTGACTACTGGTGAAGAGACTGCATGGGCCACAAAGCCTAAAACATTTCCTAGTTGTCCCTTTATAGGAGAAGTGTTCTGACCCCTGGGTTAAGGCAAGGGACAGGGGATTTGAAAATGAGAGCAGGTTGGAATAAAAGACCAATGTTAGCTATGCTGGGTTGAGATGCACGTGGCATTTCTGGGTATATGAAGATGAAAACGTGAGATGAGATGGGAACAGAGAGGCATTGGAAGAGAATCTTGGGGCACACATGCTGTGTATCCCAGGCCCTTTATGGTTGTAGCCCGCCTACACAAGGTAGGAGGTCTAGAATAGGTAATGTGTGTTATGGACATCACCCTACAACCTCTAAGTTACAGCCTGATCAGACCCTGATCACCTGTCTACACACGTTCCCTCCATCCTTATTCTTCTCTCTGGGACCTCATTTTGCTCCCCCTCCTTCCCTGGTCTCACAACCAGACCCTGGGTCCTCATTTAGACCCATGTCTCTGCTTTGGGTCTTGGCATTTTCTCTTTGGCCGAGTTGCTTTTCCTTTGGCCCCGGTCATTTGTGGCTGCAGGTGAAAGGAGCATCTGCCCCTACGTAGACCCTAAGTAGAAGCAAAGAGGGAAGAGAGTCAAGGTGGCTCAATGGAAGTAGGGGGCAGGGAGAATGAGAAACAGAGAAGGGTGCTATTTGGGACCCCAGAAAGGAGTGGTCAACTAGGCCTAGGACAAGGACTGGGGTGAGGACAGAGAAGGGGCACCACGACCTTGGAAGTTACCTGTTCGCAGTGACCAGCTGACCTAACTTGCAGGTGCTTGGCTTGGAAATGACTGTACAGCTAGAGTGCTGATCAGTTTACTGGTAAGGTAATGGTAATCCAGGTAATCTAGAGAGGTCACATGCCCTCAGCCCAGATATCTTTTCTTTTCTTTACAAAGCTAATGCCTCAGATAACCTAGTTCATCACAAGAATCCTGGTTGCTTTTATCCTGTGTAAGAGAAATCTCATAAGTATTTCCAATAGTGTTTTTTGGCCCAAGATCTTGCTATTGTCTATGAATCTAAACATATTCATCTCCACGGAGCTCCCCAAGGTACTTAAGACACACCTCTGTGTGTCTCAGGGTAGCATCCCCATTAGGAAGAGTGGCCTGTTAAGATATTGTTTTTTCCTGCACCCATCACTAGACAATCGTTTTCAGGTTAAAACAAAACAAAACAAAACAAGACAAAACAACAACAACAACAAAAAAAAACACCCTCTACTCAGAACCTCAATATTTAAACCAGATGAATGAGGCTGCCTACAGAGATTGCCTAGGATGTTGGGAGACAGGAGAGGGGACTCTAAGCCCTATGTCTGAGATTGTCTTCTGTCCTGAGGGAACTTAGGAAGAAATCCCCTGAACCCTTGATGTCTGAGGAACATTGTTGCAGCACTAGACGCTGAAAACATGTATTTTAACCACTGAATATTTCAAAGATCCAGAATACCCAGTCATGTCGCTTCCTGAAAAGCAGTGAACTTGTTTCTTCCCCTTCCAGAACTGTAGGAGTGTGCACTGACACATGGTCTGTGTTAAAGACAGATTGTTCTATAAACTAATTCCCACTTTCAGTTGTGGGAACACTTCCTGGGAGAACAAATCCAAGGCCATAGGCAGCATGAATTCGTCACCAGGCACTCAGTCATCCCTTAAGGGAGTGACAGGGGAGTCCCTGTTCTTCCTGCCTGCCTGTGAACACCCCATGGTAGCATCCCTGAGCCTTTCCACATCACACATTGACTAGGGATTTGGTCTTCTCCAGACTGGCTCCACGAAGGGGCACTGCGATATTTAGCCAGGATGTCTTGTCCCAGACTTTCCAGAGAGAGAAGTTTGCTTCAGAAACAATGTTTTTCACTCAAGTGGAGACTTGTTATTTATTTGTTTGTTTTTGTTTTCTGATGGCCCTTTTCCTGTGTATTGGATAAGAATACTTAACACGAGGTCTACCCTCTTAAATTTTTAAGTGCACAACACACTGTTGCCAACTACAGGCATATGTTGTACAGCAGATCTCCAGACTTTATTTTTTCATAAGGAACACCCCAGATGCTTCTGCCCAGAACACTGGGCATTGCTATCCTGTTATTTTCCCATCGGCTCCCGAACACGTCCTAGGTCAAAGACAGGCTCCTCTCCTTAGAAGTCACAATGCCATTTCTCTACAGAACCTGAGAAAGAGGGAGAGGCAGGATTCTCCTGCCAATCTCTGGATGGCACTAAGCCGTGTGAGACAATATGACTTTGTCAGCTGTGACTTTACAGGCAGAGCAGGCGATTATTTTTATTGGACGACAATAAACTCCAAATACTATCATTAGGAGCTTTCTCCCAGCCTCTTTCCAGCTCTCCTTATTACAGCCCAGTAGCCTCGGCAATTTTGTTTGTCAACACTGTAGGGAGAATTGTGCAACCTGTTGGTGGGCTCCGCAAACTGGGGTTTGCCACGTAAATACTGATGTTTTCCAAAGCTCCGTCCTGTCATTCAGAATGACATTTCATTCTGTTTATTGTGATTAGTTTTTTGCAGTAGCATTTTAAAAGTGTAATTGCTTTTGTAGTCTCAGGAAGAAAGGGGCCTGAAGCCACATTTAGAGATGTATATAATTGTTAGGCAGGTTGGGGAGGTTAAGAAGTGAGATTTTGAAAAGAGATAGTACATAGATTTAAATACATGAATTTGTTTCTTTCAAGCCATTTGCCAAAAGGGTTTTCAACAATGTAGGTAATAAAACTTGAATTTAAAGTGATTTCAGAAAGTAATGGAGAGCATTCAAAGAAACCATGGCGTTGATTATTGATTGCAGGGGAAATTGGAGATGGTGAATTCAACTATTTGGACATAAAGTGAATAATTCATGGGGATGAGTAAAGTAATACAATTCAGGGTTGATGATGCATTTATATCAAATAGTAGTAGGTACATAGAGCTGCTATTAAGAAGTTTAATAAACTAATAGAAGGTACTAATGCACATTAAAATAAGAAGGAAATATGCAAGATCCAAGAAATGTGTTTGGGTACTAGTCAGACCCATATCCCAGATAAAACATTTTCTTTATAGTAAAGGAAAGACATGGAACGAGTATCGGGATCTATCCATTTACTCCCTTATTCATTAATTTATTCCAAGGTGTTTCTGCTGTGTCTACTGGATACAAGTCACCATTCTAGATGCTCAGGGAGTAGCTATGATCAAGAGTTCTTGTTTCACGAAGCTTGGAAATCTAACGATAGGGACAAGAAATACGTAAGCTGATGAACAGTGTTCATATAAATAAATTTTACATAGTGATGTGTTCTGTTAAAAAAAAAGAGTCAGAAGTTAGGGAGTGACTGGGGATAGTATTTAATATGAGTTTGCACAGCAATTTCAAGATAGAGCGGACACAAGAAGAACAGTGGTAGCTAAAGACCCACCTGGCACAGCCTTGCTGATGGGGAGGATCTAGGAGAGAAGGACAGGTGATGTCCCATGAGAGGAGACAATTACAGGAAGAAGGTGCCTGGGGAGGGAAGAGAGATGGGACCCAGTGGGCAGGGAATTTGTCTCTCAATGGAAGCACAGTTTGGTCATCCATTACAATGGGAACTTTTGGTAGGTTTGACCTGAGTTCTGCCACTATCTGTTTTTGTTTTAAAAGACTGATGGAAGGAGGGGGGGGGGGGGGGGGCTAGATGAGGGATGGGTATTAAGGAGGGCACTTGATGAGCACTGGGTGTTATATGTAAGCGACAAATTACTAGATTCTCCTCCTGAAACCAATACTGCATTTTACATTAAATAAGTCAAATTTAAATAAAATTTTAAAAATACTGCAAAGAAAAAGTATTTATAAACACACACACACACAATTAAAAAAAAAAGAACCACATGGAAATTCTAGAACTAAAAAGTACAATATCTGAAATTTAAAAATCACCTAGACGAAATCAATAACCAAATGGAGGTGTAAAAAGAGTAAACTTGAAAAATAAAATAAAATAAAATAAAGAGTCTCCAGAATATGTATGGTTGTATATGTGCTGGGGACAGGGTATATGAAGCAGGAAGGCTTTTGAAGAAGCTACTGCCATGGTCCAGGTGAAAGTTAGTAGCTACTTGAATGGGGGTGACATGTGGGCATGACGGTAAGTGGCTTGATTCTAGAAATATCTAGAAGGGAGTTGCTGGTAGATGGGAAGCCGAGTGTGAAGAAAAGAGAGGATTCAAGGGTCACTCTCAAGTTTCCAGCCTGGGTAACCGAAAGAATTGATAAACCGCATACAAAGATGAGGAAAATTATAGGAGAAATAAGTGTTGGGAGAAATAAGACATTTTGTTTCCCAGGTATTTTAAAGGTGAGATGTCTATTAGATAATAGTCAAAGTATAAGTGCTGTGACAAAAATGGTACTTAGAGTCAAGATACTATAGCGTTTAAGGGTCTACAGACTCTGGAGCTCAGAATGTTCAGGCAGCTGAGTTTGCTCATCTGTAAAATGAAGATTATCACAGTACCCACCTTATTAAGTTATTGGAAGAATTAAGTGATGACTGTTTATAAAGCCCTAGAACACTGTCTAGCACATACTAAGCACCTAAAACATTATATATTTTCAGTGGTAATATTGCTGATGTGACCAAGAAGGTTTTGGGATAGTGAGAGAACGTTTTTGCAGACATGACATTGACCATCCCAACATGGATATATCTAGTGTGAGCCTCTTATAATGAAAATCCACATTGTGGTTTCTATAATTACTTTCCCAATGATCTTTGTGAGAAAATAATTCAAAAGGCATTTAACTCTCTGTTTTGTGGGCATTTAGGTGTAATTTGACAATGAGGAGAACTTTGAACTCTCAGAACGTGAAGCAATTCTTGAACTTCCCTGACATATCACTACTGAAATCACCTGAAACTCTAACAACTTGTGACCTTCCTTTCCCTGGACTTTGAGTTGCATTTTTTTTCACCTGGTGAGCTTTTTCTCTTGCAGAATCTGAACACTTCCATCCTTGAATCTGTGAACAGAAAGTTCATAGTCCTTAGCAGGCTGGACTTGGATCTGTACGTCTGAACTAAATTGTCCTGGGGATTTTAGGCTGGATGGATTCATTGAACAAAAGTTCCTGGTTACATAATAAAACATTTGTTTTAGAAGCTGTCACTTTAAGCTTTCTGATGTAAAGTTAATGTGGTGTCACAGGCACGGTTTTTCTTAGGTTGTTTCTTATAAAAATAACATTCTGTAGGGTGCCTGGGTGGCTCAGTGGATTAAAGTCTCTGCCTTCAGCTCAGGTCATGATCCCAGGGTCCTGGGATTGAGCCCCCTCATTGGGCTCCCAGCTCAGTGCGGAGCCTGCTTCGTCCTCTCTCTCTCTCTCTCTGCCTGGCTCTCCACCTACTCTAGATCTCTGTCTGTCAAATAAATAAAATCTTTAAAAAAAAAGTAACATTTTGTAGGATTGGGAGTACTACTGAAGAATTTCCTTTTGAAATTTTTTCTGAGATGATGTTAAAACATTTTAAGTAAGTAGTTCCAACATTTCAGTGCCCGAGCATCAATTCAGTTGACTGGTAATTGGTTCTCCTTATGAATTTCAAATTTATGAAAATAACAAAAGATTTGTCAAGTATTCTCAAATAGAAGAATTGGTAAAAGGTCTTATTATGGATAGTATCTGGCCCCCAAAAGGTAGATGTCCACAGTGTAAGTTCTGCTTGGGGCATGTTATCTTATCTGCTTCAAATTAGAGTGAGAGCCTCTTGTCAAAGGAACCAATCAAAACATGATGACAGATGCCTGAATCATGAGCATGGTCCAGAGGAGATCCTAAAATGCTCAATACAGCTTGATTAAATTCAGTTGCTTATCAGGAGTAAATAAGTTCACAACACTTGTTATAATCCACACTGTTAACCCAGATCTCGCTCTGTTTAGATTACAGTGTCAGTGCCTCTATGTGGTGGGGGATGGGCAGAGCCTGGAGCAGGAAGGCCTTTGAAAGAAACCATTGCCAGGATCCAGCTGGAGATACTGTTAGGGGTTGAATTGTGTCCTCCAAAAAGAAATATGGAAGACCTAATCTCCATTTTTCAGAATGTGACTTTATTTGGAAATAGGGTTGTTATAGATCTAGTTAGTTAAGAGGAGATCTTGATGCTGGAGCACACGGGCCCCTGACTCAGTCTGACAGGTGTCTTTATGAGAAGAGGAGAAAACCCAAAAGCAGAGACACACGGAGAAGGTCATGGGGTGGAGACAGAGATTGGAGGGAGGCCACGACAATGCCGAGGATTACTGGCCACACCACGAGCTGCAGACACAGGGAAGGATTCTACCTGGGCTCTCAGGGGAGCAAAGCCTATCTGCCACCTTGGTTTCAGACTTCTAGCCTCCAGAACTGTGAGAGAATAAATTTGCTTTGAGCCACTCACTTGTGGTACTTTGCTATTACAGCCTAAGAAACGGATGCAGATAGGATATTCTTGCTAATATGAGGCAGGCTTTCAACATTAATTCTTGACTGAGAACAATGGCCCCCTCCAGACAAACCTCCTTAATCTATGTCACTGTTGTGGACTCAAAAGGCACAAAATGCACTGTGACCCGGAGCACTCATGACAGTCTATAATCCTAAGCAACTTCATCACAACACTGTGGTAGCATTGACATAAGCTATCTTAATTTATCTCTTCATCAAACACATGAGGGCTTTATAATTACTTTTTCTTTTCTTTTCTTTCTTTTTTTTTTTTTTTTTTGTAACCAGTAAGGGACCTGAGGTTTAGAGAGGTTATAAATCTTGCACAGGGTCACACAGTCAGGAAAGGGTACAGTAGAAAGCCAGGACTCAAGGACTCAAGGTCAGTCTGGTCTGCAGCCTGAACTCTTAGTCTCTTATCTATAGTGGATTCACAAAGTTCTTGATGTGGGAGAGACTGCAGGATTAATCTCCCTCTTTCCTGACCCTTTGCTTCCTGTCCTGCTGGCCAGTTCCACAGAATCAGAGGGGAAATGGAAGGCAGGGAAAAGCAGCAATGAAATGACATTCCTTCTCAGTACAGAGTGAAAGGAAAGCCATCACTGAAAGATCTGGAAGGCCATTCCATGTTACTACAACTTAAGCTCTTCAGTTGACTCACAAGTTTGTTTGGAATGTGAAACATTTTGTTAGTGTCAAAACTGCATACTTGCAACTCATGAATCATGAAATGTCTTTTTGTAGGGAAGTGGGGGAGGAGTGATAGTGTACATACAAGAGTTACCTATTCTTAAAAACCAACTGGGGGATGCCTGGGTGGCTCAGTGGGTTAAGCCTCTGCCTTCGGCTCAGGTCATGATCTCGGGGTCCTGGGATCGAGTCCCACATCGGGCTCTCTGCTTGGCAGGGAGTCTGCTTCCTCCTCTCTCTCTCTGCCTGCCTCTCTGCCTACTTGTGATCTCGCTCTGTCAAATAAATAAATAAAATCTTAAAAAAAAAAAAGCAACTGGGAAAAAATATTATTGATAGTAATTGCATTTATTGAGAAAGAGGAAAGTGTTCCAGGATTCTGTTTCTAGACTTGGTCAGTTATGTGCTGTGGGGTATTTGAGAATGCACTGAACAGTGGACCTAACTTCTCCCTGCTTTTCCACCCCTGGGAGCAGGCACTGAGGACATGCCCTCCAGCTCTGAAAAACAAATATCAATTTTGTCTTTGGTTTCACCTATGTTAGTGGGAGAACAATTCATTTAAAACAGATGAATACAATGATTCCCTTCATTAGAAAATATTTCACAAGAACATTCTGGGAAAATAAATCTTTCCATCCTATTTTAAGGAGAGTTTGTCATGTTTCATGAATTCCATGATTTCTCTTTGAAGCAAATCACTTGCTGGCAGAATCTATCATCACTGAGGTGTATTTTAGGTTACCTAAATGTAGTTATTCCATTTGTAGTGGCTCAAATTCATTATATCGGCTTAATCTGGCATCTTTATAATATGGTATATTAATACTTTGTTTGACAGTAGGTCATGGTAAATTTTGAAACTTTATGTCATTTGAAACCATGGCCTAACATTTCGGGAAAATGGAAAATTTCAACTGTGTAAAATGAGTATTCAAATACTTGATCAATCATATTACAAAAATCGAAGAGCCCCAGACCTGGAAAATACCTCTGAGATCATCTGGTAGACCTGACACAGAGATGTCTAAAAGCTCCACTTAAAAATAAGGTTATGCAAGCTCAGGGAGCTGAGATGTCTTGCCCAAGGTCACGATGGCAGTTTTAATCTCTGCAACATTAGTAAGAGTGAAATCACTCTTAGCAATTGGCTAATGGAAAACTATTAATCAAATATGACAAATCAGATTTTAATATTATTGCCCAGTGGCTAGGAAGCCAACATTCCAGGTTTAAATTCTTCTCTACCACGTTGGGCACTCTGTTTGGGTGCTTTGTGTTCAGTTTCCTCCCGGGTAAAATGGGGCTAACCTCTCTGAGTTTATAGAAAAACAATCTGGAAACAGTATTAATCTTGTTTGCCTTTTATTGCATCTTGTCTCCTGAGCTGGGTTGTCTGAAGACACATTTATAGGTCAAAGAGGCATTTTCAAGGATTTAAGAATTAAAGGTCACATTTCCATTGACAATGTGGCTCTTCCCTAGATGGAATGTGCAGGCTATAATTACCATCTTGTACCATTTCAATAACACCCTGTTATTTTTATTGGAGCCATGGATATTTTAGTGATCAGACTGTATTTATTACCACTGATTTATTAATTAAATTATAGGATGCCCCAGTAGAAATAAAGTTTTGCACATTTAAAACTATCTATACATACACCTAATTATGAATGATATCTAAATGAAAGAGAAACAGATAATTCTGTCTTTCAGTCTCTGCTCCCCCCCACCCTCGTCCCCTTTTAAACAACAGAAATAATTGTTCCCAGAAGCCTGTTCTGTGAAGCCTGGGCTGACACCCTTTGATGTGTCTCTTGCGTGATAAGATCAAATAGTTCTCATAATTACATCTGGTAATTTTAGAGTCATTATTTTTGTTGTTAAGATTTTCTGTACTCAAAAAAATAAAGTTCTAGGTCAACAAGTCATTGTATAGAGAAAAAAAAAATAACCAGCAGCATGATAAAAGTGGGGAAGGAATGAAAATGTGTTGTTACCTCTGCTTCTTGATACCTTGGGCCTAAATGCACAGTCTGCATCACATAAGCTGAAAATGACCATTTTGCACGTGTGTTAAAGAAACCCTTTTACAAACCGTGTCTAGTTGAAGTGGATAATCTTACGGGTCACATTGACGTCAGAAAACAATTGTCTTAAGGAACAGCTCTAATAGTCACTGAAAGAGTCCTTAGAAATACAAGAAATGCACTTGAACTTGAGTTCGTTGGTAACAGGGATTTTCAGTGGTATTGTAAGACACTTTGCTAATGGCATTTCCAGGTGTTTAGGATTTTATTTTTGAATTATGTGAGTACCACACGAAAGGAAAAACTTGCAATTAAATTTCGTGTTTGCAAATATGCCTCAATAATATTTAGGGCATTTATGTTACCTGATTTGCATATTGCCTTCCAATTCCTTACAGGAAAGCCTTTTTATAGCAGGATCCATCCTGCTCAGCAAATTTAAATGTAGTTCCTTCTGCAGGCAGGCAGATGAAGAAGGTGATGTTTTCCAGTCCCTGGCAACCTGTGGATCATAAGATGACGCTGACATTCCATTGGAGCCAATCTTTTGTGGCAGGTGCTGAAACGAAGCGATGGCCATATGGCTGAATTGGAGGGACACAAAACATTCATCAGCATCCAGTTTAGTCATTTATGTGGCTGGACAGTACTGCACAGCCTGTAATTACTCCTATTTGGTCCCTGGTGAATCAGACTGAAGGATATTTTTCCTGACCCATTTTATTTCATGATGAATAGATCCCTGTCCTTGTAACTAATATGCCTTAATCACTCAGGTCTACATTCTTCTTGTGGATCAAGAAGAAAGAAAGCTAGATTTTTTTTTCAGTCATAAACTAAACTTAAGGATGCAAACAGTTGTCGCCTTTGAATAGTGCAAATTGTTTCTGTGTGTGGGGCCTCAGTCATCTCTAGAGAATTTCAGAATGATGAGATTAAAATCCAGCAAATTTTTACTCTTTGACCATCATTTTAACTTTAAGGAATTCATCCAATGGATGAATTATGAATGTGCCCAAGGGTTTAACCACAAACATGTTCATGGCAGTGTTATTTTTAAGAGAGAAAAATGGAGAAAAACTAAATGTCTATTTAATTAATTTATTCATTCAAAAAATACATAGTAAGCCATTATTCTGAGCCATATACTGTTCTACTTGCTAACTAATGATCATTAAATAAAATAATAGTGACATTTCATATCATGGAATACTACGCAGCTAGTAACCATGTTGTAGAAGAATAGCCAATGACGTAGCAAGATGTTGATGATACATTAGTGAAAAAGTGAGTAAATCACGGGGATGTACCTTTAAATGTTTATACTTTTCAAATGTATTGTCATGAATACATACTACCTTTCTAATAAGAAAAACAAAATAATACACTTTATTTCCAAACAACTCACCAAAAAAAAAAAAAAATCTATCAAACTGAAAAATCATGAATATGTCAGCTGATGATGGGTCTTCTAAAGGAGAGGACTAAGTAAACAAATGTTTACTCAGGTCCTACTGTGTGCTGTTTGTGCAGGATGGTGGGCTGTAATGGTGGATGCCTTCAGGGAGCTCCAGGGATGAATAGTCATTCCGGGGTGTGATTAGTTTAAGGACCGCTGTACGGGGTGGGGGGGGTTCCTGAGTGGCTCAGTGGGTTAAGCCTCTGCCTTCGACCCAGGTCATGATCTCAGGGGAAGGGAAAAGAAAAAAGCCCAAGCATAGCACGTGAGAGATAGGCAATCAGAAATGAAGAACAACAAGGTTGTGGCTCTTTCAGTCCATTTCCAGGTGGGCATCCCAGCATACAAAAATGGAGAAGGTCCAAGCTGGAGGAAGCCGGCCAGGGCATGACTTTGGACATATGGGCAACAATGTGAGTCAAGATCATCTGCAGCACAGGAATTTATCAAAAGTATGACTTCTTAATAGGCAAGGCAGATTGAAAGTGAGACTCTAGCCATGGAAGAGCCTAATTCCACCTGTCTTTAATGGGAGTGTTGAGTCACCAAAGAAGTATGTTTAATTAACAGTTGAATTTACACGGCTCCTCTGATATTTTCTGAAATGTGGCCACCATATAATCAGTCTGCTTACATGAAAGGTAAGGAAAAGTAGTCTTTTACAGGAACTTCAACTGAGGAAGAAATGATTCTTTGCAATCTCTGCTGTCCATTTTAGAACATGACATGTTAGATTTTCCTTGAGCCTTCCTATACTTTCATAGGAAAAATATTGACCTCAAGAATGCTAAGGAATTTCAAATAAATCTCTTCTTGTGAAGGGAGGGCACTTTCTCCGGTTTTGTTACTCTCATCTACATTAGTAAGCTTCGGCTTGGCTTCTCTTAGGTCTCACATTGAGTGATTGCCTCAAGCGCTACCTGCCCTCAGCAGATAAAGCTGACAAATGTGTTTGAGACTTTGGAGTAAAACAAACAGAAGCAAATGAAAACTAAAATTCGAATGTATGCAATGTAATTAGATTAATCTACTGCCCAGTTTTTAAGGAAAGCTAATTAGGAATCCGATGTATAGTTTTCAGGGAATTCTTCTGTAAGGTACACGGTGTGTACCTCAGGTAATAAATTGTAGGAAAGCGTGGATGCCCGCACATGCGCACACCCACTGGTCTAGCAATTGAGGCCGACCGGGAGCTATGCTTTAACTTCCGATTTAAATTTGCTCCAGTTTTGGAAGGCTTGCACGTATTAAATTAGGAAGATCTCTACAGTTGGTTTTGGGAGCTTATTGCCTGCAATTAGAGTAACCACTAGGAGGATTTTGTACATAAGCAGGGGAATGAGTTATAAAGTTGAGTGCTGGTTCATGAATTTGATCAATTTAGATAGTCAACTGGAATAATTTAGGCCAAAACAGAGCCCCCCCCCCCCCCATTGATTAGAGGTTTTCAAGAGTCTGGATTTTCTGAAGAATTAGTTTAGCGCTCTTCAGACTTATACAGTACCAGTATAAGGACTACTATTTCATGTTACATACAATTTGGAAAATGTTTTAATTCCTCTGTAGATTATTTTGCTTAAAAAATTGGATCATTTAAAATCAATATTTTTATTTAATGTAAAAAAATCACCCCAGTAATACTGAACTGGCATACCGATTTATTCTTTCAAGTCCAGGACAAGAAACACGGTGTCTATAATTTTTCCTCTTGCTTCAGACCTACAAAGGCCAAGGAAAGAAAGTTCACCTGACTTTAATACTCACGGTTCTTGGAGTCACATCCTCCCATTTTTCATTCTTGGCCAGGCTCTGACATTCCATTGGTTCTGATTACTCAGTTTCTATTTTGTTGCCAATAAGATGCCAGGTCAGGCTAAATCTCCTTTTTTTGTTGCCTTAAAATGGAGTCTCTGAGGGCACCTGTGTGGCTTGGTCCATTAAAGGGCCAACTCTTGGGGCGCCTGGGTGGCTCAGTGGGTTAAAGCCTCTGCCTTCGGCTCAGGTCATGATCTCAGCGTTCTGGGATCAAGCCCCGCATCGGGCTCTCTGCTCAGCGGAGAGCCTGCTTCCCCCTCCCTCTCTCTCTCTGTCTGCCTCTCTGTCTACTTGTAATCTCTGTCTGTCAAATAAATAAATAAAATATTAAAAAAAAATAATAAAGGGCCAACTCTTGATTTTGGCTCCGGTCATGATCCCAGGGTCATATGATAGAGAATGTGTGTGCGTCTGCTTGGTCAAGTTCGTTACTGTCGCATTGGTGGAAATAAGTTCCATGGCCAAGTCCAGGGTGGGCTGTGGGTGTGGTCGGTCCACACCAGCTAGGGCAAGTGTACGAGTGCTTTTCACTAGATGGTTTCACGCGCTGGAAAGGGGGCTGGGGAGAGACACTGATCGGATGTTAGCAGGAGTTGTGCAGTCCTCACACAGGATTCCTCCAGCCCAATCATGTCATTTTCCATAATCACCCAGAATCAGAGTTCTTATCATAAACAACAGACAGCCATTGCTTTGGACAGAAGTTTCTGTTCAGAAGAAAAATCCCCAAATAGTTTTGTCCTCCTAGAGAAATTATGGCGTTCTTGAAATCTAGGCAAATGTTTTCTATTATTGACATGACACTAATGCCTTGCAAACATAGCTGTAAGTATTCACTTTCAAGAGCTCTGTTGAAAGTAATATGTGTCTTTCCCACACATTGGTCTTGGGGATTGTTCTGCTTAGAAAATGAAACCAAACCAAACCAAACGAGTTTGAGTGAAGCCAGTGTCTGTTGCTTTTGCTTCCTGAGAACTGCTCACCAGGAACACACTCCATGTGCCCCAAAAGCATGGCTGGTTCAAAGCAACATGTAACAGATGTGATTTCAAAGCCTTACCTTCCTTCCAGGAGCTGATCTTCTTTCCCCCTCCTCTTCTCTAAACAGCCTCCTGGGAATTCCTCCCGGGGCCCTACATCCCTTTCTTGAGCATTCTACTGTAGTACCGTTTCTAACATAACTTTCCCCAAGGCAAGACATTTTGCTCAGGATATTATTTCACCATTTCCTCACTCATCAATATTTAATAACGTGTCATATACTCTCACATTCCTGAAAGTTAAAGGTTTTGCTAAGGTGCTAATAAATAAAATGGCTACCATACAGTAGTTATGTTTAAAAGGAAACCTTCAATGATGTACGATGGCTTACCTTATTTTGAGCCTTATGGCACTGCTGGAGAAGAGACTTTGGGTTGACTAATGTTTAAATACCTTTCTTTCCTGATTTTAAAATACTATGAATTAATTTTAAATGATTAAAAGACTAAAAGCTATGAATAAAATAAAACCACTTATAATCTCATAAAAGGATCAACTACTTGATTTTTTTCTCATTTTAGAATTTATATGTATATGTTTGTGTATTGGTCAAACTATATGAAATTGCCAATATTCAATTATTTTTTGAGCTACAAAGACAACAATTTCATGTGTCTTAACCTTATAGTAGTGATCATTCTTTCTATTAGTAAGGTTTCTGCATAGAAACAGAACCAATAGGATAGATGGATAGACAATCAATCTATTTATCCATCCATCCATCCATCCATCCATCCATCCATCCATCCATCCCTCTACACATTTTGAGAGATGGGATGGGGAATGATTGAAAGAGAGAGAGAGAGACAGAGGGTTTTCTTTAAGGAATCGACTCATGATTGTGGGGGGTGGCAAGTCCAAAATCTGTAGAGCAGGCCAGCAGGCTGGAAGTTCAAGGAAGAGTAGATAGTGTTGTCTTGAGTCTGAAATCTGTAGGATTTCTGTGTTGCAGGCTTGAGACAAAATTACTTCTTCTTCAGGAAACTGGCTTTTTGCCCTTAAGGCCTTCAGTCAGTTGAATGTGACCCAACCCTGTTATGTTATAGTATGATATGGTAATCTGCTTGGCTTAAAGTCTACAGATTTAAAAATTAATCACATCTAAGAAATACATTCCCAACAACATCTTAACCAGTGTTCAACCAAATAACCGCATGTCATAACCTAACAAAGTTGGCACACATAATTGAGATCACATTCTTAGAAATCTTTCCGCATCCTGGTTTTTACTATTAAAAATAAATGACATTAAATATCTCTGTCTACATCTCTGTTAAGTTTATTATGTTTATAAGAAGAGGAATTACTGGTTCACTTAGCAAAAACAAAAATCACTCCTAGCTATGAGAATACTGTGATGCCTAGAATAATTTGTCGTTGTCATCCTGGGTTCCAACACATGAGGTCTCTGTCTTTTTCTCTTGCAGCTGGTTTCTGCAGTCACTGGTGGGATAGCACTGAACTGCAGATCCGGAGCATTCAAGGATAGGAAGTCAGTGGCTGATTGTCTGGATAAACTGATGCAAATATCAATAGCTCTTGAAGACAAAGGTTACTCTTGGAATTTTAGGCTTGTTCTGATAGCTTTGGAAAACAAAGAGTTGGTATCATGTACAGTGTTTTATATTCATTATTTTATTTGTTCCTCACAGTCTTTTGAGATAGATACTATTATTATACCCATTTAGAGAAACTGAGGCTAGAGAAGTTAAGGAACTTGAGAAGAACAACTTGGCTGCTGGATATTAATTTAATGGTCCAAGTACATGAAGCCATTAATCTTTCTATTGCTGTGGTAAGGGGGTAGTGAAATCAGACATTGACTAACCTTCTGGGAACTGGGAGATCTGAGACTGGCTGCTGTCATTTCATCATGGAGTTACACACTAACACATAGGCTGGAGAATTGTGATAACCCAAAGCCCAGAGGGCTAACTGGCCATTCTTGTTCCTTATTGCATATTTAGGCATCATTTTCTTACTTCACCAGGAAAAGACCTGGAGATGTGTTTCTGATTGAAATACCAACATATGAGGAAAAAGAGCAGTATGTATTTGCCATAATAGAAGCCAGTAGAAGTCAAATGCTACCCTTGTGAGTGTGTGAGTGACTATGTTTATGTGAGTCTGTGTGTGTGTGCATACACACTATGCTTTTAATGGAAGACCATTATCGCATAGAGAATAAATTATAGAATTATAGAATATTAGCTCAGGAAAGAACCTTGGAGATTATCTAATACATCCCCTTCAATTTCAGTCATGGAAACTGGCCCTGGAGAGATTGAGTACTCAAAGTTTATCAGTCAGTTCTCCCCACTACTACATTGATATAAAATCCTACTTTTATGCTGAGAGTATGACTTCAGTGAGCATATATCTTTGGATTTTCTAGACAGTGCCATGTTTAAATCTTCTGTGCTCTTGGCTTCAAATCTATTGGTGTATTCTAGACACTCATATTTCAGGACTCAAACTATATCTCCAATACCATATTTCACCCTCAGAAGTGGCATAAAAGTTCCTGGTGAGACTATTTGTGCCAAAAGTTTTGATATGGAAAATATACTCATCATTACCATGAGTAAGTATGCTCATTTCCAGGCCAATGCAGAAAGAAGAATCGTAATTTTCTTTCTTAGAGATGTTTTTGCTGTTATCATGGTGCCTTTAATCTTGCTCTCCTTGGCTTCCATTTCCCCTCTCCTTCTCTCTTTACACCTTTTCCTACTAGAGGAATTTTGTTGATCTTTATGTAAGTGATGACTGGAAATTGGGTGGGATCATAAATGAGTTAGATTGAGAAATATCAAGTGTTAAAGTTACTATGGAGGGGAGAGCTGCAATGTGTGTACTGTTAGTTCACATTTGTACAAGGTGTTAGATTCATCTAGAAAGAGTGTCCCGGGTGGTACCCAGCATAGCTACGAGTCCTTGCCTGGGTGGTGGATGCAGGGTTCAAATTCACTTTAGAAGTCAGTAGTGCTGGGGGTGGGGTGGGGAGGAATAGGGTGGCTGGGTTATGGACATTGGGGAGGTTATGTGCAATGGTGAGTGTTGTGAATTGTGTAAGACTGGTGATTCACAGACTTATACCCCTGAAGCAAATAATACATTATATGTTAATTTAAAAAAAGAAATAAAAACGAAAGAACAACAATAACACAAAATATGTCATTAGTGTGTCAATTCTTCTCCTTCAGCAAAAAGAATCAAACTCAAAAGGAGATTATATTCTCTAAGAAAGTGCGGACATTTACAGCCAGTGCACACCAAATCTTGTATGAAGAACTGTGGATGACTTGCCTTAACTCCACTTTCTGGATGAACTGAGCCCCAGAGTTTAAATCACCTGTCTCAAAAGCTACATGGTAGTTTGGGGGCCAACAAGAAGGACTGGCACCAAGCCTTTGGATTCCCTCCCTTGTACTCTTTCCCAGGAAAAATCACCTTCCACAGAGAACAATAGCTGTAGGTGGGAGTCACGCTGCTACAGGAAGTGGTCAGAACACTTTCCCCCAGGATGAATGGGACCACAGAGAGGATCCATCACCACTATATTGAACTCTTTCTTCAGTAGAACTGAGCCAGTGGCAGATGGTGCTCCTCCAATAACATGGCCTCAGAGTTAGAGAATAGGTTTCCTACAAGAGTGAGAGATTTGGAATCAAGGAAATCGTTTATCTTCCTCCCTCCCTAGAAGCCTTGTACCATTTAGTTACAGGACTGGTAGTTTATCTTGGGTGATTCTCATTCCTTCCTCACAGAACAGTTTAATCCAGGATCATTTTTATGACTTCCAGGCTGTGGCAGGCTCTTGAGATTTTGTACAACGGGCTTAAGCTATATGTGAATGAAATTTCTTGGCTGATGTCCTATTAATGAGACCCAGAAGTATAAAGTTCCTAAACCATGAAAGCTAATCATCACATCTCTCTTGTTCCTACAAGACCAGTCAGCTAATCTTGCCAGATGTAAGTTAAAGAGACAAGGAAGATCATATATCTTATCACATTGAAGGGAAAATATAATATCAACTGCACAAGAGGAAGTAGAAAGCAAGAGATCGAGGCTACTGTTCTGTTGGGAAGGTGAGATTTTGGAGGAGGATGCAAACATTGCCCCCGTGTTATTCCTCTGATCAGAAGCATCTCATTCTGGATTAGCACCAGGAAGAATGAGGTCAAGGTCAATACATCAAACCTTTGCTCACCCTGTTGGCAGCTGACTTGACCTGGTTTGTCATAAATGGTGCCATCCAACACCTGGAGAGATTCTGGAGAGTGGATGTCAACGGACTTATAAAAACAAAGTTCTAGCATTAAAAAAAAGCAAGTGAGAGCTATTGTTCTACCAAAAATAGGCTCTCACAGAGCAAACGTTCATACAGAAGAAACCCTTATTCTGTTTTGGGATTCGCTGAACCTGTGTGACGGAGGAATGTCCTTGCCTTCAAAGTCTATCTTCCTGGTTTGCATTCGCAAATCCACCCTTTCGACATTGTGATGCTGAATGAGCCACTGGGATTTTCAGAGCCTCCATCTTTTCATCTGAAATATGAGAACAATTACAAGATAAGTTTATGAAAATCACTTAGTGCATTTTTTTCATACATAGAAGCTCTTCAACACCTAGCTTACAGAATTCTTAGGGAGACTGAATGAACTGCTATGTATTAAAGGACTGTATAAATGTAAAGCCTCACACATATGTAAGCTATTAATATTATCTCCTCTTTGTGTGTCTGTGCCCATGTGCAGGTGTGTGCACATACATATGTATGAGAGGGAGGCAGTGTGTACAACTCTATGTATTTGTCTTCTTAGTTTGTAGCTCCATGTACAGGAGAGCTTAATTCAATGTGAAAAAGCAAGCTATGCCATATCTAATATTTTAAAATAATCAATTCCATTTAAACCACAGAATCACAGGAGAATTACATCAGCCTCCTGGAGGCTGCAATGTGGCTCTGGGTGAGATTGGATCTGCCACTCTCAACCTCCAAGCTGAGTGAATGTGCGCGTGTGTTTTAATGGGTTTCCATGGCGGGTTGACCTTTCCAGTACATAGGTGAGCCGACTTAAGTTCCTGGATCTGAAACCTTCTGAGGCACGCATGGCCCCGAGGGTGGAAGGTATTTTCTAATCAATAACACTTCAAGTCAGCAAAAACCTACATAAGCTCAATTTTGCAAAATCTTATAACACTTTGTGACAAAGTCATTTATGAATGTTCTTTAGCATTTAAAAGGCTCTTTGTATACTCTGTCAGAATTCCAAGCAATGAATTTTGCTTGATTTTTAAGGCGGAGAAAAGTCTTGCATTTAATTTTTAAAGGCGTGCATGAATACATTTCATTCGGCTTTAGTTGGCAACATCTGTTGTTTATTTCAGAGTTGGACTCATGAAATGTTAAATCTACCAGGGGCCTGAGAGACTTTGAGTCCAGTGGCTTTTGAACTGGGCTTTCAGAGCATCTATGGAGGTGCCTCTGGGCTCCCCAAAGGCAGAGACGGAGGAGTATACTGATTGGCTGGACTCCAAGAACACCAGCCCTTTCAACCAAGGCAGCATCATTTTTAAATGATTCGCATATTACAGCTCATTATACAATTTTGTTTCAAAATTTTTGTTTCATTTAGAAAGTTGGAAAACCACCAGTCTATTCCAAATCTTTCATTTCACAATTAAGGATTCAAGGCTTCGAGAGAGGAACTTTCTGTTTAAGGTTTAGTAGCTAGATCAGCAGAGCTCAGATCTAGTGATTCTTACTCAGTACTACCTAACTGAGTGAGAAGGTGTTTGGGGGAAGGAGAACAAATGGTTGCTCACCTTGCATCCTAATGTAGGGAAAATCCCGAGGGATGGGTGCTTATGCATTTGGTATTGATTCCCTCATTTATTCATTTGTTCATTCACCTACCAAGCTTTTGGAGGTGCCAAGGGGTAATAGGGAACAAGAAAACCTTGATTTTGACTTTGAGGAAGCAGTTGTGTCAGAAACAAATGGAAGCGATGACTTATTCCATGCAAGACAAGGAAATAAGCTTCAAGTTCGACACCAAGTTTAAGTGTGTTTTAATCTTTGAGGCCGAACTGTTCACCTTTCTCATCTTGGCTGCCCTGAGGGGAGAAGAGACCTTGATATACTCAAGAACCTGAAGGGATGCTATTGGGATGAGGTAGAGAGGGGGTGGGTACTGGAAGGGGAGTCTCGGAGGGGTCAGATCTCAGGGCCTTGGTAAGCCACAGTGAGGTGTTTTGATCTAATTTTAAAAAACAACAGAGAGCAATTGAAGGGTCATGATCAAGGGAATAACACGATTACTCTCTCTCTCTTTCTTTTAAGGTTTTATTTACTTCTTTGAGAGACAGAGAGAGAGAAAGAGAGAGAGAGAGGGAATGAGGAGGGGGAGGGGCAGAGGGAGAAGGAGAAGCAGACTTCCCATGGAGCAGGCCACCTGAGACGGGGTCCATCCCAGAATCCCAAGATCATGACCTGAGCCAAAGGCAGACACTTAACTGCCTGAGCCACCCAGGTGCACCATGATTATTCTTTTTAAATATGATCTTCCTAGCTACTTATCTGAAGACTAGATTATGGAGTCAACAGGAAAAACAGGGACCTGGCTGAATGGACCCTACAATAGTACAGATGAGGTGCTGGCTTAGTATAGGACAGTGGTTGGTTGTAAATTAGAGAAGGTGGACAGATTCAAGATAGTGTTTGAAATAAAAGCAATAAAACTTAATAATGCTTCTATATGAAAAGAGAAGAATCAAAGAAAGACTGGAGTTTTTTGGTTTGAACAACTGGGTGATTGGTTGAACCTTGGGGTGGGGCAAATACTAGGGAAAGGACAGTTTTGTTCATGATAATTTTGAGCTGTCTATTGGATATTCAGGTGGAAAAAAACATTTGAAGAAGCCAGACATGAGAGTCTGCATGTAACAGTTGGAGATATACTTGTGGGGGGCCAGTCTGCTTTACTTAAAGCCATGGGTCTGAATGCAAGTTATCTATGCCAAGAGAAGAATAGAGAAGAGAAACTCAGCCCAATCCCCAAACTACTAAATATTTAGAAGTCAACTAAAATAGATGGACAGCAACAACTAGAAGGAAGGAAAACCAGGATGATGTGGTGTCATGAAACCCGGTCAGTGTCTGTTGGTGGATCAACTCTAGTGTGTCTATTGTGGTACCTGCACCTGGGAGGTATCCCACTGTTGGTATGATGATAGATTAAACAGTTCAAATAAGAAACAAGAAAGAACTGTTGGTTTTGAAGGAGCATTGAATGAGCCCATAGGTTGTTAACCCGTGTTAGAAAATTCAATCTCCTCACTAATAGAGCTCAAATATACATAGGTTTATCTCTGTATACCTTATCTTCAGTCACATAAATTTTAAAGTTTGGCATGCATGAATTTTGAGATGAGATATGCGGATGAAAATAACTTTAAAATGAGGTGACAAAGATCCAAAGAAAGTAAAGGAGCATGTGTGGTAAAAGTGGGAATGTTGCAAAGCAACCTCGGATGGCCAAGGTGATGTTGGATCCTGATGCAAAACAACGCTGGGCCTTGACGCTAGCGGGGCAGGGTGAGAGACCCGCAGAGGCCTATGAGCTACTGATGTGGTATCGGCTGAGACCTCTGCTCAGTGCTCAGGTTCAGTGGCAAGAAGTTACGAGGGTCAGTTATGGGTGGTTTCAATAGAAGTAGCCTCTGCCTTCCATTTTTCTGTCTCAAGCATTTAAGTGACTTTATACCTGGGACTGTAATAGGATATAAGAAATAGAAGAAACAAATGCTACATATCTAAATTCAGGAGGCATTGGAAATTTGGATACTGGGAAAAAAATCTAGGCCAATGCAAGTTATCTGGGATAAAAGCCAAACAGGAAATGTATCATTTGGAGGCATACGGCATAAAAATACTGAAAATTTTCTAACAAAGGGTGATGTCAAGAAAGGAATTCAGTTTTATTTGTTATTGATAATCTTTAGGAGCATCCAATTGATTGAATGTGTGTGCTAGATGCCTTGCTTTACACAGAGTGTATAGTGGTGACCAAATCTAATGAGTTCTTTACCCTCATGGTTGTTGTCTCTAGTAGGGGAGACATTCATGAAATAAATTCACCAAGGAATCTTATAGAAAAATAGTAATTTGTGATAATGCTATAAAGGATCATAAGAAAGAACTAAAAAGATAATGGGGAAATGACTTAGATTGGAGGGGATCAAGGAAGAGGTGACCTTTGAGAGAAGAACTGGCAAACTTGGGCTTTTATGCACGTTGTGTTCACATGTCCTTGCAGGTGTCCACATGGAGTGTGCAGGAAAATAGCAGAAGGGGATAAAATGTCTCCCTCCTCTGGCATCAACCTACCATTCTGTCTGCTCTGAAATTGTCTCCATGGGAATCCCTCTGTTGGAGGTAAACCACACAGAAGTTCTGGGACTTAGTGTTGGGCAAGGATGATTGAGAAGGTAATTGAATCAAGAATGGATGGGGATTCTTCAAGAAACTGTGTTTGAATGCGCTCTATAGCCTGGAAGTGGAGTGAAAACCTGGGGTTGCATACAGCTCTCTTCCCAGCACACATTTGTACCCAATAACACCCCATCAACACACCACCTCTTACTTATTTATCAGATCATTTCATTTTCACTTACAGAGAGCAGTGGAAAGAAGCATGTCGGGCTGTCCCTATGGCCACAAGTGTACCATTAGTTTGGTCACCCCGTTTGTTACCATCTGCTGGTTAGTAGTTTTACTGTTTTTAGGGTTTCTTCCTGCCAGTTTTTGCATATCTATAAAGTTCACATAAATTCTTCTTTTCTGAATAACAAAGGAGAAAAGTAATGTGGATTCAGATGTAGCTTGGGAATAATATGATTTCCTTATTTAATACACCAGCCCTCTCCAGCATTTTAAATAGAGGCAATTTTTCAATGAAAACACAATTTTCTAATACCTTTGTTCTACTTAGAGTAGGCTGAGACAGTATTCCTGCGAGGTATACAAACTTCTATATTTTCATCCTCTTAAGAACTTTCTGGCTTCATTTTTCTTCCCCGAGCAGGAATTACTTTGCTTGGAGTGTTCAGATGTTGCTAAAATATTTTATTTACTTTTTTTTTTTTTTTACAAATAATGACTTTAGTGCATGAGTGAGTCATACATTAAACTTAATCATCGGGCCTCAGACAATGGACAAGAATTGAAAAACACACACAACGGGAATGATGGGACCTGACTAATTATGAAGAGGGAGCTCAGTGCAGGTGTCTTCCTGGAGTTAACGGCAGTCCTCCCGGGAGCCAGAGTGCACTGCAACTTACAATGTGTTTCTCCTCACAAGACAGTTCCTGTAAAGTGAAATCACCCCATGCGCAACTCAGTACTTACGCTAAAATATAGTTGGATGTTTATAATCACCTACATGTCGAGATAGTGTATGCTGTGTTTGATGCTGGTGTAGGCAGTTTAATTGGCCTCCGTAGAATTTAAGCTAGCAGGGGAGGAGAAAAGCAAACATAGGGCTTAGCAGCAGTATTCATCTGGATGGAATGCCGAGTATTCTCTTTCCTGGGATCAAAGAAGCTCTGGGCTGGAAATGAAAACACACACGCATGCACACACTCACATAAACACCAAAATAAACATCTAATAATAATAAAAAAAGGCCTAATTATTGAAACTGGATGCACTCCTTCAATAGAGAACAAAAAATCTGCCATTAGAAAGATTGATCTTTCCTCCAAGTCAGCAATTTTGGTGGTTGTAGTAATTGGGAGAGAATCCAAGGCCCCAGGGAGCTGAGACACTTCCCTCCAGTGGCCTTTGACTATTCAGATTTTGTTCACTCCGTGGAGGATGGGCTATGGGTCTCCAGGGACGGCACCAGGGCACAATCCCGTGTCCCTGCTCTGTGCAGGTCTTGCCCTTTCTGTCCTCAGCATCTGACTCCGTCATCTCTTTCTCCTTTTTGGAACTAGTTCCAGAAACACATCCCCGGCTCGTTTCCCTCCTCCACAACCATCTCTCTTCCTCTGGCTCCTCTGCGGATGCTTCCTGATTTCTTATCTCTAACTTTGGGTGTGTTTCAGTACACTGTGCTCAGATTCCTCCCTGCTATGTACACTCATTCTTTCGATGAGCTCATCCAGTCCTAGGGATGTAAGTGATCCGTCCAGTGAAGGGTCCCTGATTTTCTGTCCAGCTGGGATTTTCTGACTCATATCACTATTCACCATGTCTACTTATCTAACAGTGCAACTTTGGGCCTTCCTCCCTTCCTCACCCTACTTCATCCTTCTAGTTGCTTAGGCCAGAAACTGGTTGTTATTATTCATGGGTCCTCCCTTTTTTATACCTCTCTCTAATTTGTCAGCAAATCCTTTGAATTTTACCTTGGCAATGTTTCAAAGCAGAATACCCACATTATAACTACTTTAACATTAGAACTCCTTGTCCCTAGTCTGTGCTAGCCTCATCCCTAGGTGGGATTATTACAACCGTGCTCTAATTGGTCCCTCTTCTTCGGCACTTACATCTTAAAGTCTACCTCAAACATGTAGCCAGAATGATCTTCTAAAAAACAGAAGTCTGGCTGTGACAATCATCTGTTCAAAACCCTCCAATGGCTTCCATACGTCTCCCAGTAAAAACCCAAGGCCTTAAAGACTTACAAAACCAAAGAGAACCCTGTGGTTCATCTCTGATTTCATAGCTCTTAACTCTTCCCCTTGCTCCTTCCTGACAAAGTCATAGTGACCACTTTGCTCTTCTTAAATAAATCAGGCCTGCCCCTGCCTCATGGACTGTGCATCTGTTTTTCTATCAGTCTGGAATAGTTAAAACCTTCATGTTTTTTCTCAAAGTTATCTTCTCATTTTTTTGCTCCCCAACCACCCTCTATAAAATTGTAACGTAAAATTCTCACGAAAACAAACAGCTCTGTTGGCTCCTTCCCTCCTATTTCCTGCTACAGCAAGTATCAACAGAGTCAAATGTTCATTTTTGCCTCCCCACCACTGGAATCAAGTTCTGCTGTATTGTTTAGCAGCTAGAAAAGCACCTGCCATATATTAGATATTCTCCCTCTCTCTCTTTCTCTCTCCATATATATATATAATACATATAGTTATGTATTTTATATATATATATAATACACACACACACACACATATATATATATTTAAGATTTTATTCATTTATCTGATGGAGAGATAGAGAAAAAACACAAATAGGTAGAACGGCAGGCAGAGGGAGAGGGAGAAACAGGCTCTCCGTTGAGCCAGGAGCCCAATGCAGGGCTCGATCCCAGGACCCTAAGATCATGACCCAAGCCAAAGGCAGATGTTGAATTGACTGAGCCACCCAGGCGCCCCTTTTAGATAACCCTATTTGATGTATTTAATATTGGTTGATTTATTCATGTGTTTGTTTTATTAGCTTGGAAAGAATCCTCTCAAAGTCTGTTGCCCCATCCAAAAAAAAAAAAAAAAAATACTATTGGTGTTCACATTACTTTTGATTAATTTGAGGATTCAGTTTTGAAATGAATCAAAACACTTAGCATAATCCAAGGTATGTAAAAAGATTTCAAACACTGTCCATGATGATTTTGCTGGTGATAGAAGATTATGGTAGATATTGAGTTGCTGTTATATAAACCCCTATCGCCAGAAAATATCAGGCATGTACTCCACCCACAGGGAGCTAACAGGGGAAGTATATGTATATAAGTCTCTTTTTTATTTTCATCTTTCTTTCTTTTTTTCTTTCAAAAGCCCAACACAGGGCTTGAACTCAACACCCCAAGATCAAGAGTTTGACACTTAACCAACTGAACCACTCAGGCATCCCATAAGTATTTCTTTCCTTCCTTTTTAAAAAGATTTAATTTATGTATTTGTTAGAGAGAGAGAGAGAGAATGTACACAAGCAGTGGGAGTGGCAGGCAGAGGGAGAAGCAGGCTCCCTGCTGAGCAAGGAGCATGATCTAAAACCCAATCTTAGGACCCAGGATTATGACCTAAGTTGAAGGCAGATGCTTAACCAACTAAGCCACCCAAGTATTTCTAATATAAAGTAGAAAGTAAGTGCTTTACAGAGGTAGATGAAGTATTCATGAAATTTAGGTGGGGAATTAGAGTTTTACTGGGACTTTTGAGTGCAAAGACTGTAGTTAAAATCATTATTCTGCCTTACATTAACTTTTTGAACTTGGAAAAATTATTTGACCTTTCTAATTGATAGTAGAGGAACGAAGATGATGATGATCATTCTCTCCTAGGGTTGTTGAAAAGATTAAATGAGATAGGCAATGCAAAGCATTCACTACAGAGCTGACTCATTCCATAATCCTGAACAAATTCTAATGCAGCAAAAAGAATCCATGTGTCTAGAGGAAATCCCGTGAGGACCATTTTTAATTTAATTTTATTTTTTACACGATGTAAAGGGGTTGGTATATTTTAAAAAGATGAGAAGTGTGTAAGTAACTGTGGCAAAGAAAATTGAGAATTAATTCTTTGAATTTTGGCTGAGCTTGACATTTTACAGCAACCACACCGCTATGTGGCTTCCATGCAGTTGGGAAGGCTGTCTTTTATGTATATTGTTGATGAATTGGCTAATATACTGGATTGAAAAAAAAAATAAAGTCAAGCTTGTCATTTATAAAACGTTTTGACTATTAATATCCTAGAAAATTTCTAAGGATATAGACTGCAAAAATACATCAGAATTGTGTAGTTTTAGGAAGAAACAAAATTGAATTCCTTAATCTGTTATCAATATCAATGTCACTTTTCCATTAGCCCCTGGAACAGTGTGAGTGCCTTCTCTCTTAAACTCGCCTGTTAGAAAATGTTCTCATTACTGTGTAAAAAATCACCGTTATCCTAATTTGGGTAATTTTTGCTGAGTCTTGCTGAATTCCATCTTTCAGGACACACAGGCATGCTATTTTCTGTTTTCTTCACACAGGCATCTCTACTTTTGGCTAACATAGGGTTTATTCTCAGTTTTCAGGTATTTCATGTTCCTTCCGTCATTGTAAAACAGATTCCTATCTTTTAAATATTTCCTTGTTAAAGGAGAAGTGTTGTGTTAAGTAACTGTTTTAAATGCTAACTTCTTTTACACTATATTCCTTTTGGTCAATGTATAAGTATTTTTTGTAATGTATGTTGCAACTTCTGAACAAAATGCATCAAACGTGTGGAATTCTTGCTGTTACTGACGATCTACTTTATTCAAGGGTATATACAACAGTGCTTATTTGAGCAACTTGGAATCATACTCAATCTTGATTATATTCTTTTTTTTTCTAGATTTTTAAAATTTATTTTAGAGATAGAGAGAGGGAAATTGTGGGCAGGGGGAGGGCCAGAGGGAGAGGGGGAGAGAGAATCCCAAGCAGACTCTTCACTGAGCACGGAGCCCAATGTGGGGCTGGATCCCAGGACTCTGAGATCATGAACTGAGTCAATATTTAGAGTCAGATGCTTAACCGACTGAGCTACCCATGTGCCCCTTGACTGACAATTTAATGGTTTTCTCTTGATTTCTTAGTTTAATGTCTCTGGACCCTCATCAGAAAGGATGACTCATGAGGGCAGGAGTCCTGATTGTCCTACTCTCAGTCAAAATCTCAGCATCAAAACCAATTGTTGATCCTTAAAAAAAGCTTAATGAATATTTGTCTGGTGACGTGCAGATGGTTCAATTCAGCTTTAAAGACTGGAAGTCTATAACTGCGGCACTGGATAGAGAGGATCACTTTGGCGTGCCATTTTGGTTGATAACTTCGAGTGTGGATATTTCAGAGTTCAGCCGCTCTAGACTTCCGTGAATGAGAGGAAGAGGTTTGAGTGGATGTGGGAGTGGGTGCCTGGCTAGTGTCAGTGGTGCTCTAGCAGCTCAGCATTCTGGGCGATGCTTGGCGAGGAGGTTGGGCCTCGGCAAGGTAAATTGCAGCTTCTGTTTCCCTGCCAAAGTTACAGAAAGAGAATTAATTTGTGTTGACAGTTTAAGTTCTGTGTGCCTTTACGTGTATTATTATTTACTTTGCAGTAAGAATAGTGGGTGGAGAAATAGTGTTTGTTGCTCATTTTTAACCACCCATGCAATGTTCCAACCTATCCAAACAAAACTTGGTCTTGAATCATTGAAAGGCTTTTCATAAATTTTGAATTTGTAGCCTAAAAATAGTCAATGGCAAGGAAGGAATAAAGCGTTTTCCGAAGTGAAATCCTGTTTCTAAAGAAGATCGAAGGAGAACAGTAAAAAGAGATTTACATTAGAGACATCTCCAGACCCTCACAAAGGAGAGATCAGTTATGGAGGGGGAAATGCGGATCGTGCAGCCTGCAGTATGAGTGTGTCTGAGGCTTCATACCTGTGATAATTCCGTGCCTAAGTCTGGGTCCTGGGATGTCCCTGCCTTACCTGACTCTCCTGAGTATGTCAGAGGGGGCTAACTGCCCCACCTCAAATCCGTCCACCCTGACAGTGATTGCTCACCTGTCCCTTTTAACTTGTGCACCTGTGTTTGCTCACAGCCAGGAAAAGCTGTGGGCTAGTGACCATGGCGAGAACAGTTTCCCGAATGAGGAAAACCAGGTCGTTGCTTCAACTCTACAGATCTCTACACACCAACTGTTCAGTGCTCATTTTTTTCTTTTTTTCTGAGCCTGATTTTTCTCGTCTGCTCAATAGTCACTCTAGTAACTAGGTGTCCTCCAGACATTTTATATACATCATCTCCTTAATCTTCACAGTAACCCCACATGATGAGTTTTTGATGAGTCTCCTTGACTGGGATTCACTCCTGTGTCACCTAGGACCCCCTTCCTCACGTGGTCCCATTAGAGAATTAGCGCAGGCTGTGAGTGACATTCTCTGGAGAGCTGGAGGGCAAGGCCAGTGGATAGCATACCCACCTGGCAGTTTTTCAATTAAAGACCAGTCTAGGTCTTGCTGGGAAGGGATTTTGCAGCTGGAATTAAAGTCCCTGATCATTTGGCTTCATGCTAATCAAAGAGGAGATTATCCAGGGTAGACCTGACTTCCTCAGTTGGAAGGCCTTTAATAAGAGGGATTACAACTTCTTCTTTGAGCTCAGAGATTCCAAACAGCTGCTGGGTCTGCAACTGTGCTCTTTTCCTCTGGATCTTCCTTCTGGATGGTGGCCTGTTGGTGGACAGCCAGCTCTAGCTCTCGCCCATGGGGCTCCAGCCTGCTCATTCCTTTACTGACTGCTGCTCTAGGGACTTTGCTCTCGCTCAGCCTGCCCCCGCAATGGCGTAAGCCAATTCTTGTGATAAATCCCTCTATGTTGAACCCTAACTGCTATACCCCCTGGGGTGGATAATATTTTCAAAACTATTATGAATGTAATGAAGCTTGAGAAGTTAACTCTGTTACCCCGTGCTTTGCAGTAAGTTCCAGTCTGGAACTTGAAACATTAGGCTGTCCTGCCTGGGACAACAGGGGCCACCAAATGGTCTTGAAAAGATCTTAGAAAATCAAATAAGAGAATAGACTGGATCCCTGAGGGCAGGCATTGCGTTAATCTTCCTTAGCACGGTAGCCCTATTCTTGCTGGTCTGCTGTGTGCTGGTATTTGTTTTCAAATGGATGAATAAGTGGAAAGTATAAAGTAGTAATCATGTATAGGTGTTACTATTACCAATAACAACATCTCAATTCATTTGGGCTCTTACAAATCACACTTAGTCACAGCACTTTTGCATGCTTGAGAAAATGTCCATTCCATTTTTTTTTTCATTAGCTCAGAAATTGGGATGGAAAGCCAAAGATTCACAATCTTGTCTCAGCTTGACCGCTTGCTTTGATTTCCTTGGCCAATCTATTTAAGAACTTGGACTCAAGTTCCAAGGATATAAACTACAAGCCCAAGAGTGTTCTGTCTGTGTGTCGCAGAAATGTCACGTAGGATCATTTGATAATATTTGAATGCCTGCGATGCTTTTCATTGGCTTTGAGGAGTCAGGATGGGCCTGTCTCTGTATTTGGCACTGAGAGAGATCAAAAGAGCCGGTGGGCCTTGCACTTGAGAAATTTACAGTCGGGGTGAGAGAGGACAGCAAATCCAAAAGGAGCAGAGAAGTCAGATCAGAGCCAAGTGTCTATTCCTTTTGTGTAAATATATGGGCGGGGTTTGTGAATTTTCATTGGAGCAATTGGGCTTTGATAAATTAACATGCTAAGGCTTCTTGGAAGTCAGGGATTTTGCTATTTATTTATTTATTTATTTATTTGTCAGAGAGAGAGGAGCGAGAGTGAGCACAGGTAGACAGAGTGGCAGGCAGACGCAGAGGGAGAAGCAGGCTCCCTGCCAAGCAAGGAGCCCGATGTGGGACTCGATCCCAGGACGCTGGGATCATGACCTGAGCTGAAGGCAGCTGCTTAACCAACTGAGCCACCTAGGCTTCCCTTTTTTTTTTTTTTTTTTATTTGGGATTTTGCTTTTTAAATATATCTTTGGTTCTCTAGCTCCTTGGACACTGCCTGGCTGAATGGAGGTGTTCCAGGAATGTTTATTTAAAATGATAAAGTTTCAGGGGTGACTGGGTGGTTCGGTAAGTTAAGCATCTGACTCTTGATGTAGGCCCAGGTCATGATCTCAGGGTCCTGGGATCGAGCCCCATGACAGGATCCCCATTCAGCAGGAGTCTGCTTGGGATTCTCTCTCCCTGGCTCTCTCTGTCCCTCCCCCTGCTTGTAGGCATGCACTTTCTCTAAAATAAATAAATAAAATATTTTTAAAAAAAATGATAAATTTTAGACTAGTTTGTATCTGCAGAAAGAAACTCACGTTCATCAGAGAGAAGGATGGCAAGCACTCCAGACAGTGATGTGAGGAAAAGGGCTATACCTTCAGAGGACATCGAACTCTGGTGCTAACATTTCTCTGTTGTATGATTTACATGGAATTACCAGGCTATGTTTAAACTCATATTCGGATGCTGAAATATATCACTTCTTAAAGAAAGAATTCTAGCTTGGGCTCTTACCAAAGAGGTTTCCCCAAAGTGTAACACAGATTTCTCACATACCTCTAAAAACAGATACGATGGCCAGGGATTGACTTAAGAGATACTTGGGAGGACCCTTTCCTCCAGCGTGATTATTTCTCACATGGCTATAATTACTGGGAAGCTTGCAAGCCTTTCCTAGGGAACTGAAGATCAGCGGGGATTTGGAAGTAGCTCTCACTGCTTAGGCACTACGGGGCCCTGGGAAGGGAATTTCTGTGGAAGATGGTGTGTCCTCCTACTGCTTCCAAAAGAAGCATTCCTCTGTGGTCTCCAGGTCCTGGCAGGGACCCTGGTTTCTGCTGGAGAGAGAGCAGGAGCCCGGCAGCTTGAGGTGGAGCTGCTTGTTGGGGGCATTTGGGGATTTTTCATTTTGTTTTGACAACCAGATCCATCTTGCAACCTTCCCATTCTGTTTCCATTCCCAGTCTTGGGGGTTTATAAAAGATTCCCTCTCACCTTCACAGAGACTCTGTCTGAAAGTTCAGGGCTGTCGGCAGAAACGCGTCCTCACCCCGCACCGGCGTGATCCTTCGAAAATACCAATAAGCACATTAAACAAAAGAGGAGTTAAGAGGGAATAAGACAAATTTCCCAGATATGGGCCATTTCACTGCAAATCCACTTTAATATCTTTCAGGTTACACTTGACTTGTGCATATAAAGTGTGTGGAAGCAAGAACTGAAATCTAATAATTCAGAGAGCACGAGTGAAATGTGACAACATTTTCATGATTGAAAGTGAAAAAGAAATTAATTGCTTGTTCTGTTGGGTTAAGAGAATGAATTGGGTTACCCAAACTTTAATTTAGCCAGGAAGACACATCTTTTGTTATGAAAAGAAATGACTTTATCAATTATCTGTGAAGTATCAAACAGTAAGATATAAGAAAGATGAATGCACTCGGAGTCCCGGCTTATAGTCTGAAAAAAGAAGCTTTGGGTAGGTTCGGGCAAGCTAGGACTCAAATTAGCCATACTTTGAAATGGCAAAACTATTCCCCTCATCTAAAGCATTTCCTGAGTGCCCAAGTTTGCAGGGTGCTGGGGTGTGAAAATGAGAGAAAGAAGATAGGAAATTTGCAGAATATATGCTAAAACAAACACAAGCATGACTGAAGTCAATAGATTTAAAAAAAAAAACCCAGAGGAGTGCATTAATTTAAAAAATCATTGTTTTGTTCAAGTAGTATATGTATAGAAACATATATGCGTATACTTGTACATATACATGTTATATATGTATCTATTATATATATATGAAAATTCTCACTTCACTCTTAATTATTTGGTGAGGATGTCAAATGACAGAGGCAGAAAAACAAAACAGCTAAGATTCATGGAGTGCCTTCTGCATGGCAGCTGCTGTAGGCACCTCAGGTTTGTTGCTTTACTTATTCCCCCAAATGACCCCATGAGTCAGCCTTTATGAGCTGTTCCTTATAGTCAAGGGACAAAAGTGCAGAGAGATTACACAGCTTGGCCAAACTCCATGTGGTAGGAGTCAGCTTCAAACCAGATGTGGATGGTTGCACAGCCTGAGCCGCTTTTATTACCCCATCATCCGTCTTCTGGAAAAGATGGGATTCCAGGGGGTTATCCACAACCGAAAAGCAGGAGATTGTCAACTAAGGGCATAGCTGTGAGGAGAGTTTGCAAATCTCTCTCACCAGCTGGTTGACCTGAAGGAGAACTGCAAGGTCTGACCGGTGTCAGAGGGTTACCCTAGCTTGGCCACTTATTCTTTGTGCCTTGAATGAGAACAGAAATGGCAAGCCTCTGACTTTCATGGTGAATTGATGAGGGAAACAGAGGTCATCATCTGAAAGATGTTGCTTTGCCATCTAGCTGAATCAGATGTAGCCTCAGACAGAGCACTATTAAATGCAGAAAACCTCATTTCTGTAAACCGGGGCTGAAATTCTGGTCTACCACTGCTAGTTATGTGACTTTGAGTGAGTTAGTTCACAATTCTGAATCTCAGTTAACTGTGTCCTCCAAAGTGAGAACAATCTTATTGGGTTGTTGGGAGATTTGATGAAATATCATACATTCAGCATTTCGCATGATGTCACCATGGTTAAGTATTCTGTAAATGTTAGTTTCCTTTCAGTTTTTAGGTTCATCTAAATATTTTTAATCAAGAAGGGTGGATGATTCCGGCATGGGTAATTTTTTAAGTCTTTAATGCAAACATTATAGGGTAATGTGTAAGCAAAACAATTCAAGGTGAGCAGAAAACAGGTCAGTGAATATAATGATAAAAAATAGTAAGCTTTAGCAGTCAGCCAATGGAGGACGAAGGAGGAAACAAGAGGAGGCTTTTGTCAGCACAGGTAAGAATGGTTCACAGCGTGGGACTCTACAGATAGCTCAACCAGATGCAGGTTGCCTAGTCTGCAGTCAGATCGTCATTGGGACTCCATGAGTGTCTTTCCTAGGGCAGGGTCACAAGAATGGTAGGACAGATCCCAGATCACAACCAGGCCAATAGCAATTTTTCCCTTAATGGGAAATAGAAGAACTGGGCAAAGTTCTAGATCCCTCCAATGTATTCAAGGGTGGAGTTCTGGGAACTTGGTTACAGGTATATATGTATTTTACTAATTTCTAATTGTAGATTAGCATTACCTCTAGATAACCTAGATAACAAGATCCATAGTATTAGCAGTAACCCCAACTTGCTACAGAAATAACAGATATTTTCATATCATGTTACAATTATTGTGGCTGTTAAATGCTATTTATGCTCAGCATGACTTCAGAATTATGGTAGTCACTAGACCTACCACTAGATTTATTAATTAGTGCATCAGTGAAGAAGTACATATATTGTTTTGTCACTCATCTTTAAAATTATATTTTAATAACTGCACTCCATATAATTGGAATCTTTGGTGATCCTAAGTATTTTCTTTATTTATAAGCTCTCTCTTAAGAAGGGATTCATAGACTCCACCAGATTTTAGAGTCCTTGCCACAAAAATCTTAAGGATTCCTGGCAGAATATGGGTTAAAGGAAGGTTACTTTTTAGAATGGTAGAGATCAGAACCTGTTATAGACTAAGGGATTAAGTCTGGGGAGGGAAAGTGATACTTGAAAATCCAGGAGAGAGGGAATTTTCTCACAGGAGGGCACCCCGTTTTTACATTAGCACTGAATTCAAAGGGGGTGACTCTTCCTGTAAGACAGAAAAGAAACACCAAGACTGATTATGGATGCAGATTCACTTGTTAGGAGAAGGTATAGGAGATTAATGATTTGATCATTTCAGATTTTCTTAATGTAATGAAAGGTCATGTTTTCAGTGGGGAAGGAGGGGTCGATTTGGATGAAGGTTTAACATGGTAAAACTTTGGAGGAGTCATTGAGAACCCTGGGAGAAGGTGCTCACTGGAGGCAAAGTGGTCTTACTGAGTGCAGGTGTTTGATGGTCTTGGACAGGGCTCAGCTGTTACAAGGGACATGAGACACAATCCATAGCTCAGCGAGCCCTTCCTTCACGTGGTAAGTACAATCCATCAGCCTCCTTGTTCACGGGTCCCTGCTGTTCGCCCTGCCTCACCTCCCCAGCTCTGCCAGGAATTGGGTTTGGATTTAAAAGTAGCCTTGATCCACTAGCTAGGGACCTTCTAGAGCATTCATAAATAGGGGAGCTGTAGAACTCTGGCCAGTCCATGGGGGAGACCATTCTTAGCAGCCTTTCTTTTCTTTATTGGCTACTGTATTCCTTAAGCAGCATAAAGGATGCATCACTGTCTACTTAGCTACAGAAATCTAAGTGCCTGGGAAAAAAGTTCCTTACTCCTTCTGGTAAAGTTGTTGGGATCTTAGTTGGGGGAGGTATTTATTGACAGAGTAGAGAGGGTGTGCTGAAATGCTGCCTCCCCCATTTGTCTGGTTTCCTGTGTCCTCCCCCTAACATCATGAGGTCATGCCCCCCGCCTCCCAACCCTACACATATGCTTTGGCAACATCTTGAGAAGGAAGGAGTGTCAAGAGTGAAAAGGCTCAGACTGTTATGAATCTCATCCTAAGGCTCTAGGGCAAATCAAAAAATTTAGCCCAGACAAGAATTCACGGCTGGTCTTGATTCTAATTATTTGGTCTTATCACTGTTGCAAAATTACCAAATTCTGAACACTAAACTGTGTTTGATTCATTTCTCTTCCCACCTCAGTGAATCATTTTTTTCAGGGTCTCAATTCATAATTGTTTAATGGATGGTTGGATACGGCAAAGATTATATGACACAAATTAGTTTGTGTCCACATTGCATACATGAAAAGTGGAAATTAAAATATTATCCAATTAATTTGACCCATGTAGAAATTCACACTGATAATGAGCTTTGAATACAGATTTTTCTCGTGTTACTGGTTGGTTTGTCTATTTTGGAAAAACAAAAACAATCATTGAATCTATCAGTTCTTGACCACCTTGCATAAAAATGTGATATGACGTATTATTTATCCTCTTGGTGAAAAACTACAGATTAAAATGGTGTGTCCTAATTAGGTTTAGAGAGGAAAAAAAAAAAAGAAAAAGAAGAAGAGAAACGCCATGTGTGGGGTTTACTATTAAAAATCTGCACTAGTACAATACATAACAATAGATTTTGGAAAGCATGGGTGTATGCATTCTTGAAGCTTAGAGACAAGAAGTCACATATAAGAGGGCGGTACCTGGCATCTGAAAAATAAGAATTGGATTGTGTAGGGGAGAGGAAAGAGGGTGCCAAATCCACTCTTGCCCAGTGGGACACAGTCTGTGAGGTGTATGTGGCCCATGTATTTCTGGAGTTTCAAATTTCTAGAGTGAATCACTGACAGGCCTTACAGGGTTAGCTCCATTTTGGACCATAGTTTATTTCTGGTTTGGTTTTACACGCTATAAAACTACTTCTTAGACATGTCTACTTCTTAGACATAAAACCAAGTGCAATAAATTCCCGAGGTGCTGAATTTTCCTTAAATTACATAAGTCTGTCCCCCCATCTAATATTATCTCTGAATCAATACAAACCTTTGACTTTCTCCATTATTTCTCGCTTCTGAAGCTGTATCCAATTCATCACAAAATACCACAAAGTAGATAAAAAGCAACAATTTAGGACAGGCTTGAAGTAGTCCTTCCTTATCAGAGTTCAGTTTAAAAGGTTTACAGTTAGTTGTTCAGGGACAGATTCCAGGGAGGTAAGATGAGCTGTCACTCCCCCCACCTCATGGATAGCCTGTGACCTGTAAAGTTAAACAGAACAAAGTCCTTGTCAAAATCTGTCTTCTCTCTTTGCCTGTTCTCATGGGCTGTTCTCAGAGGTGATTTAAGACCCTCCAAATTTGGAAAAGCCTCGCTTTGCCTCTCAGGAAGCATCTTAGGCATTCAGAGTTCTCACCTATTCAAGTCTGCAGTGGCCACACCGTCGGTCAATTCAGAGTCAAGTTGAACCGTGGTGCTAACCCCAGCTGAAAGCATCTGTGGGAAACAGATGTCCTACCTAAAACATATTCAGGGAACATTTTAAAACAGAGTTACAGCAATAAGGAGGAGAGAGCGCCTTGCTCATGCTCTGTCAGCTATGCCTTGACTTTCAATGATGAGTTTTTTATTGATGAGCCCTGAGTTTCCTCTAGAGAAAGCTGTCTGGTAGAACCGATGCCACACTGGAAATGTTCTCCATCTTTGCTTTCCAATACAGTAGGCTCTAGACACACGTGGTGTTGAGCACTTGAAATGTGACTAGTGTGACTGAGAAAATGAATTTTAAATTTGATTTAACTTTGTTTAATTTAAGTAGCCGTATGTTTGGAGAGTGTGATCCTAGAGTTTAGATGTCATTTCATGGTTGGTTTAAACTGATAGAAGCAGCAGGTATATGCCATTGAAAACACAGACACAATATCATGGTGATAATTCTTGTCTAAGCACTAATGTATTCTGTTTACAAGACTAAGGGTTTCTAATTTATGATGGTGGACTATTGCTGAGTTGGTCTTCCTCCTGCATGTTTTTTTTTTTTTTTCCCCCTATTCTTCTCCCAAACCCAGTCAAACAATGTAGAGTTAGCCTTGGGAATAGACTTCTAATAACAAAGATAGAGGAAGGAGAGTAGTGATCAACAGATAGTGAAATTCAAACTTCAGTGAAAACATAGAAATGAAACTGAAAACATAGAAATGTATGGACAGATGAAAGTGGATTGAAGAAGCTCTGTCCCAGAGTGAGATTGCAGGGGAAGCTGAAGTCATCTTCCCAGAAATGTTCTGAGAAGAGAAGTTCTAGACTTGGGATCCACCAGGTATCAAGATGGAATGAGGTAGATGTAAAACAGGAGTTAATATATAAACTGTATCCGAGAAACACTTTCCCTGTGTAGACCCCTTGCCAATTCCTTGGAACAAAGGGATTGGTAATTCAGGGTTCCTGCTGGACAAAATGTATGGGGCTTTGGGGATCCCCCCAAGATGGGAGAAACTTCCTGAGAAGAAGCAGGTTGCTAGTGTGAAGTCAGAGGTCCAGAATAGAGCGTTTACTGAACTAGCTTTGGGGGAAGGGAGGGGGGTGTCAGATCACCTGCTCAGTGAGCTCAGCCTGTGAGCTTGCCACCAGACCAGCTTCCACACATGGAAAAACCCAGCAAGGAAACACACTGAGAATCACAACAGAAGAAATGGAAAATCAACAATGGCCAACCAGCTGAGGACTGTCAGGATGAGAAAGACAAAGAGAAATAAACAGGACAGATTCAGGAGGAAGCCAAAAAATTGAGGGATGAATCATTTCTTTTGGATGTCATTATTACAATTTTATAAGACCTCTTCTCTTAGAGAAATCAAGGAAATGTCAACTCTAAAGTGTAAGTGTAGGACGCTATGAAAAAGGAACAATCAAAGCCACAAAAGATCTGATAATTAAAATTATGATTGACCAAATAAAATATAATGTTAACAAATAGGAAGGTTAGCAGTGATAATTGGGTAATCCTCCCCTCGAAAATACAATAAACAACTCAAGCAACATATAATATTAGGGGAAAATCAAAACATAAAAGAATAGTATAGAAGGACCAGTATCTGATAAATAATCATCCTGGAAAGAAAGAACAGAAATAAGCTTTGAGAAGGAAATTAAAGAAATAACAAGAACTATTTCATGGAGCTAAATTATGAACCAAATCTCTAAATTATTATACCAATATTGGGAGAATGAAGGAAACAAAAAATATTACAAGAATGGCATGTTTCAAATAGGTTGTGAACAAAAATGTGGCATGGATTTAATACCTGATAAATCATCAGCAAAAACAAAGCCATTGACTTCTAGACTGGGAGCACACACTTCTGTCCAGCTTATGTGCCATGACATTTGACCGAGGGGAGGAAAATGTGTTGACCTCTGCCTAGCATGATTCCTCTGGGACTAATATTTACTAGAAAGTGTAAATACTCTACTCATTTTTAACTTTAGTGCTTAACCTACAGTCAAAGCTGACAAATTAACTGTAATTTCAAGCCATAATAAAAATATTATTAATCTTGATGATGTAGAAGTTTGTGGTTAAGAAGATAGCAGTGGGGAGTTGAAGGGTAGAGATAAAATTTCTATCAATAACACCCTTTATACAGGCTAAGTAGTCAAGTGCTCCCCCCTGCAGAACAGGAAACAGAAGTGTAAGGATATTATTTAATTTTATAAATGGAGTTACTGGAGATAGAATATTGTACTATGGCTTTCAAAAACTGGAGAGAGAGAGAGAGAGAGAATATGACTGTGAAAAGGGTTATCAGTGAAATCCACAGCCTCTGTGGTCTGGAGTCAGTAGATAATGTCTAAGTAGAAATAGTGGTATATTATTTACATTTATGAGGATAATACCAAGAAAAACACAAAGAAAAAGCATTAAAAGAGCTTGGTTATCAGGAGTGCAGCAGAACAAGAAGGAGTCAAATGAGGTGGCTTAAGAGAGTATTGCATTTATTATAGATTCTTCCTTTAGTTTTCTTTTTTAACTATGTATGTGTTAATTTTATTAAAACAAAAAAAATGGGGGTGCATGGCTGGCTCAGTTGATAGAGCATGCAATTCTTCTTTTTTAATTTTTTTTTAGAGATTTATTTATTTGAGAGACAGAGAGAGATATCAGTGGGGAGAAGGTGCAGAGGGAGAGAGAGAATCTTAAACAGACTCTGTGCTGAGCATGCATGGAGCCCCAATATGGGGCTCAAACTCACAATCCTGAGATCATGATCTGAGCTGAAACCAAGAGCTAGAAGCTTAAGCCACTGCATCACCCAGGCACCCCATAGAACGTGCAACTCTTGATCTCAGGGTCATAAGTTTGAGCCCCATGTTGGGTGTGGAGATCACTTAAAATATTTAAAAATATATATGGATGCATTCAACTTTGAGAAAGTGGTAAGACTTAAGCCTTTAATTCATAGGCCAGGCTATAGGTTTAAATTTTGTCCTTGTCATTAAAATTAAAGAGTTTTACTAAAAATATTTCAGGTTCAAATAAACTCAAAGGTATTACCTTTTCAATGGGTATACAGGTCTGTGTTTTTAAAATGTTTTAACCTAAAGATGACTTCTCATTTCATGGCACAAAAACTTTGGTAAGAGAGAAAGGATGTGCATAAACTCAACAGCTATCACACCAGACTCCAAGATGTCCTCATTCAATGTCTTATGCATGTTGACCCAAGAAGCCAATGATGGACTTCTGCCTTCAACTCTTCTCTAACTTTTTCCTTCCAGCTACTTGAGCCATTGTGTCTACCTCTGCCTCCTCTTCCAACTGGCTGTCCCAATCCTGACAGCTTCTTTCGGTTTCCATGTGTCACCACTATCCCGACTAATGAGCCTGCAAGACACACGTTTACTACGTGTCCATGGGAGGACCATCTCTTTTCATACTCAACGGTAATATCTATAGACATTATTGGATACCTAGTAGGTGCCAATTGCCTTATTTGGTGTACTAACTATTATATATTGTTAACCTGATCAGTCTGATGAAGAAGCCAAGTCTCTGAAGGCTTAAGTGTTTTGTTCGAAGTCTCATAATTGGTCAGAGGTAGGGCTATGATTCGAATACAGGAATCCTGCCTCTAGTACATCAGAACTCCCCTTTTGGGGGTTTCCATGGTTCTATGCGTATGGATAATTGCTCATTTCTTCCTTTTGGCCATTATGTTTGTGAGGGAGACAGGGATATTTGCAAATGTTATTGTTGTCAGGCACAAGGTCAGAATTATTTTGGAAAATAGAGCCAATTCATGTTACAAAGACCAAAGAATTCATGCTTGTACATTTCTGTAGACATGCAGTTTGATGCACTGGAAATTCATGGCTTTGAGGCACTTAGGCCTTTCCCTGTGGCTTTGAAAAAGCCACTTAACATCTCTGAACCTTAATGTTCTGAGCCTCTGAAATGGGAATAAAAGGTTGGTATGTGAGTCTCCCCAGATCACAGCTATCCCTAATGACCCTTCCATAAGTGTCCCTGCTCCCATTCTTGCCTACATTCTACCCTACTCCCCTAGTGAGTCATTCTTGTCTTCTAAAATTAAATATCTCCCAAACTTGATATAATAATGAGTTCCACCTTGAGCTATTTGGCTTTGAATTATTTCCCTCCTTCTCTGTCCAGGTTCCTCTGTCGTTAAAATAGTTCTAACTTCCCTGAACTAGTTTCTTCCACACTGCAACAGTTGGTTAGGCCTGCACTGAGCTTGTGTAGTCCAAGGAAAATGCAGGCCGGCTCACCTCCTCCTCCTCTTCAACTCCCCCATCCAGGACAGCTCTGCATGCTCTCTCCACCCTGCAGCCCACAGAGACACGAGCAAGCCCCTCTGGACCGCTGTGCCATCTCTCTGCTTCTCACCTGACAGCGTCAGCCCTGCCATCACTCTTCTTGTCTTACCGTTCTAGTGAGCAGACATGGGGTAACCTTGACAGCATCTCACTAAGAGCTTGCCATCCTAAGAGTGTCCTTCAGCTTCTGCAAGCTGGCTCTACTCAAAAATTAAGCCCATATCCAAATCAACATGGTGAGGTGAAACCAGAAAATGTTGATCATTGGATTCCTTTTAACAGTACACAGTGAGAGCTACCTTCAGGAAGCCAGTGGCTTTTCTCTGTGTAGAATTTTTCATGTCAAATTTCACATGGTTGGAACATTGGACCACAGTGGTATTTCATGAATGGTAACATCTCAAAATGGGCAAAGGTAAAAATTATTCTTGAAGGACTTACAGTGTGTCCTTGTATCAACACGGTCATAGGTAGGCGTCAATACATGTGTTAGCAGCAGGATATTTTTGGCCGACCTGGGCACACAGTGGAGTGGGAATAATAGTAATGAAATCCGGACTCCACCCACAGAATTTCTCCCAAACAGAAGCACTGACGAGGTTACATGAGTAGCCCACGTCCTTCTGTAATTCGCCGTATTCTTACTAAGTGATTGCCGTGTGCTGGACATTCTTCTGGGCACTGGAAAACATCAGTGAACAAGACAGATAAACTTCCCGCACTCAGATTCTGGAGGGGGAGATGAATGAGCAAGCAAACAGTGGATGATGGATAGCGGTAATGGCTGTGAAGAAAAGTAAGAAAGTAGATCAGTTTTCCCAGGGCTGCTGTAAGAAATTACCATGAATGTGGTGGCTTAAGACAACATGAATTTATTCTCTCACAGTTCTGGAGGCCAGAAGTCCAAAACTGAGGTGTGGGCTGGGCTGCCCTCCCTCTGATGGTTCCAGGGCAGAATCCTTCCTCGCCTCATCCCATGTCTGTGCTTCCAGTTGTCCTTTGGGTTTGTGGCTATCCTGCTCTGGTCTCTGTTTCTGTCTTCATACAGCTTCTAAATTACAGCTGCAAACGCCCTATCTCCAATAACTTCTCCTTCGTAGGTCCCGGCACACAGGTCTTCTGTGGGGACCGCCATTCAACCCGCTACACTAGGGAAGTGAGGGGGGCAAGGAGGCTTTTCAAGGTAGTGACCTTCATGTGACCTTCGAGTGACCTTGAAACCTTTCTGAAGGGCTGATGCAGAAACATTGATGGAGGGACCGAATCACACAACTATCTGAGCAAAGAGCCTTCTGATCGAAAGGAATTGTGAATGCACGTAGCATCAGTTGGGTATGAGCTTGGCCGTTCTTGAAATAGACAGGTAAAGTGGAGTCACTGAGGAGAGAAATCAGGGATGAGGTTGGAAGAGAAGCACCCAGTGGCCAGAGCACACAGATGGGGCAGCAGTCGTGTGTGGCCAGGCTCTGGAACATCTGGAGGATGACACCTGTGTTTGTAATTCAGTGCTCACGGTTGGTCCTGGCGTTATTTTCTGATTGTCCCAGATCAGGGATGTCCCTGTGCCTTGTATCCTCCCTTCCTTTCTGGGGCTCCAGTGCCTATTAGCTACCTGGTTATAGGAGGAAGCAGGAAATTCCCTTCTTGCCCATCTGTCCCCTCCAGGTAATCAGCTTTCTAAAATATTTCCTTTTTTATTGTTACATTATCTTTCCTTCTTGAGCGCAGTTGGGCTCAAGGAGAAGCCTATTCATTTCTCATAGATTTCTGATTTTATTTGTGATTACAGATCATGGCGAAAGGCAGTGCTAGCTTGTGAGACTTACTGGATTATTTTCATGGTTTCTTAGCTCGGATGCTGCTCTCTTCATTTTTCTATGACTTCCACCTGTAACTGGCACTGAGCTTCTGGGAGAGAGCAACCTCCTTTCCTTCAAGGTAACGGGAGGCTTCAAAGACCAATGTTGTCCACTTGGCCTTGTGGGAGGACAGGGGTTCAAAAGACCAGTAAGACCCCACAGCTGTTTCCCTACTTCTTGCTGCAGGGTTAACACAGAGGACGACCCTCGGGTGATGGTGAAGGTGTCTGCCATGGGGTGCTCCACCGTTCCTCATCACACCCCAGGCTCCCCTGAGCATAGAAGGAAGAGATGAGAAAACGAAATACCCACCACCTGTTTAAAATATTAAATGGAGCTGCTTTGATTTTGTAGTTTCAAAATGTATCTACCATCCTAATTAAAATCACCCTGGGTATTAGATTAAATTGAAGTAAATAACTGCAGTAAATTTATTTTATGTTTTTCCAATCAATTATGTATAGTAATAAGTGAACCAATGCCCCGCCCCCCAACACACACACACACACACACACACACACACACGGATTTTCTTTTGGCTTGGAATCTGTGCTAATTCTGATCACCCACACCTTTGGAAGGGCATAGAACCAAATCATTTCTTTTTATACTCCCATTAGGTTTCCTCTCCTCTAAGAATGAAGTAAAAAGATAATAATCATCAAATCCTCCTAAGGCTTCAACAGAAGGCAATAAAACAATTTTCCTTTTAAAGTAGAATGGAATATTATCAAGGAAGGAGAGGATGTTCAAAGGTGATTTTATAAGGGGAAAATATACTCTCATTAATGGTGGCTGTGACTTTGGACACATTTGGTGAAAAAGTAGTTAGATTGCTTGTGTTCAGCCAGCAGAACTATGATCCATTCTCGGCCCCGAGACATTTGATGGAGCCCTCAGCTTCAACCTCTGCTTATGATGCCGCGGTTGAGCTCAGTCCTGACTCCGCTGGCTGTGCCACCAGGAGAAAGGGTCTGACACATCAGCTCCTCTGCAGGTCATAGGTGAATCATCCTGAAACTTTCCTGTGGTCAAAGGAAACCTTTGGAAACCTTGTCATGTCATTTTCAAAGTGGTACTGTACATAAAAAGATGATTGAGCAGGTGTCCTGATGCAGACACTTTTGTCCAAGTCAACTTCAAGATTCTTTCACAAAGTTGCTTCCTCCCTTCCACCCCCAGTAGGAGAATAAGACCAGGCAGTTCCAGAGTTTAAAGAGGAGTATGCCATTCTTTCTTTGCTTCCCCCTCTACCCGGAAGAAGAGAATAGAACTCATTTCCTTATGGAAACAGAAGTGGGGGAGCGTTTGTGTAACTCAGCCTGAGAGCACAGCAGAGCACATTGTAACCATTGGTAATTAGGGGACAACAACCTCCTGCCCCCGCGCCCACCCCTGACTGCATAATTGGGAAGTAATGCAGATCTCAGCTAGCTGGGGAGCATTTTCACGGATGAAGCAGCGGGGGAAAGGACTTGAAATTTTGCACATGATTCTGTGATAGAATTTAACAGGTCAAAGCATTAATTGGAAGGAAAAAGCACAGTTGTTTTCCAGAAGTGCCCCATGTGGTTCTATTACTGGGTCCTCCTCACATGAAGGGAGGTCATTATGAAAACCCGGTAAAGCCAATCAAAATCAAAGAACACCACCAAAACAGCACAATCTTTATGCAACTGATGTTATTATAATTTTTCTTCTAATTGCTGACACATGTTGTGTATTTAAAAAAATAAAGTGTGTTTACAAATGAGAAGCCAGAGGTTGGTAAACAGCAGTTTGCAAGTTTCTTTGCACGGGCTAAAATGGTCACCGAGAGTACCAAGATCATGACAGCCTGCTGAAAGCTTGCCAGAAAGGCTGCTTGGGAAGCTGGTCTGGAAAGCCTGGGACTGTTCCCAGGTGCTCAGGGTACGCCTGATCAGAGTGTGGGGATCTCCACAGTGGTAGGAATGTACCTGTGATGACATGCTCTTTCTTGGGAGGGCTGTTTAACTTGAATGGTGCTGTTCGAGAACCAAAAAAAAAAAAAAAAAAAAAAAAAATCATAAATATTTAATAGAGCTTTTTCTGGTTGAGATACCCAAACACACATGACAGTTGGCCATTAAAATCTATTTTCAATTCTATCTGGGATTCCACCGAACCGTTGGGTCGTCTTTGGTCTGATGTACACAGTAATACTGAGATGGGAAATTTGAAGTGATAATGGGACATGGGTTTTTGAACTGGAAACTTTTAGGCGGTGGCGATTTACTGGCGTATTCTTCAAAAACACCGATGGAAGGAAAGTGAAAATGTGTTCGAAGGTGTGTAATTGCCGAGAAGGGGCAACACAGATTTGAAAAATCGTTGCCTATGGGTCCAGGTGCCATTATTGTGCAAACTTGAATAGGCCACACTTTGGGCTTTTGTTTTCGTACTTTAATTGCATGGTTTTGCAGCTGTGAGACAATATTTCGCCTGCATGTCGTTCCTATTTGGCAATGTGCTGAGGATAAGTAACTTAAGAAAGAGAGCATTAGCTTCTTCTGGAAACCGTCCCTTGCCTTGCCTTCTCTATGTTTCTGGGCATGCACGGGAATCAAAGATCCCGACATGTTGCCTAGCAGAGACGCTCACTTAGGAAGGAGGCCAAATCGAGAAGTGTCTTCCCCGGACTTTCTCCAGTACGAGATTAATAGACTATGTGGCAACGAAATACCAAGTAAGATTTGCCAAGTTCTGTCAGTGCTGTAATAATTCATTTTGAATAATTGGAAATTTGTAAACATGACCACAGGACTTTAAATGAAGGCTCTCTGGGGAAATATACCTAGATAGGGAAAAGGTTTTACCTTGCTATGATCAATCACCTTTCCATTTCTTAATAACAAGACACAGTCTCTCTTTCCCATAACTTTGACTCAGGAGAAGATGTCTGCTTCGGAGAGAATGACATTATTTAGGAAAAGTACAATAAATTAGCATTGCACAAATATCAAGTTGCACTCAGAACCATTGGTGTCAGATTCTAAAGTTTCTGGGAGACTTTGAGGTCATTGTTCGCAAACACATTGTTTCAGGAGAAAACCAAAGGATGACCAAGACTAATATTTATAATATATGTTACTTCAGTGAATATTTACTGTGGGAAACTGACAAGAAGAAAAATCCGGACAAACTGTGCCTATAGTTCCACAATGAAGAACATTAAGCAAACAAGCAAAAAGGTAAAAAAAAAAAAAAAAAGGAAGTGTGTGTGTGTGTGTGTGTATGTATATATATAATAAAATTTTACATATTTTATAATATATAATATTATATATATATATTCATGGTTTCTTAGCTTGGATATATGTGTGTGTATGTATATATTCCTTTTGTTTTTGTAGTTGAATCAGGAAATTGTATTCAAGGAAGAGGGATGTTTTTCTGTTGTTTTAATGACGGATGGAAGTTGAAGGGCCTTTGCGTGTAAGTTAAGCAGCTGTCTTGCAAATGTGAGGTTGAAGATGATCAACGACTCAGTTTAGAAGCTGTCTAACAAACACCACTGCCTAATATGCATCACTATTGTCATTGTCCAGTGAATTAGTTGGTGACTTCTTGCAGATCAAACTTGAATTAGCTTAGGTGGAAGTGGGGAGGAACGGGCTAATAGGATTAATGCAAGTACGGCAGAGCCTCAGTCCCCAGTGACACCAGGCTTAGGAACACTGGGAAGATTCGCTTCTTTCTCTCCTGTGGCTGTTTTCTGTATGTTGGATCCTTTTCTCAGAGTGGGCCTCCTCTGCCCTGAACAGAAGCATAGATACATGACATTTCCCAACTCAGACAGAATAGGGGTCCTGATTTTTGTTTCCAAGTTCAAAAGTCATAGGGAAGGGTTGACTGGGTGAGACTATGTCCGGTGGGTATCCCTGAACCGATCAAGTCTTGCCAGGGAGATGGGTTCTGTTATCATCCCTGAGGGGCCAGAGGCCATCCCTAGATAGATCGAAGTGGACGGTTTTAGAATGCAGCGCCCAAGCAAAAAACACGGTTAAAGAAGGGGAAAATATATGTCCCAGTAGAAGGGGGTATAGTCGTGAGCAGACAAAATAGTAGGTATTTACTGCTTTCAGTTAACATTTGCTGGGCATGTTCTTTGAAACAGACTTAATTTTGATGCAGGCTTTATCCCTCTTACATGCAAAGCTCTTTTTTTTTTTTATGGAAGAATATTTTCAGTGGTAATATTTTTTAAAATTAGGAACTTAAGCCATGGAAAGAATTAAGAAAAGACCATACTATAGTCTCAAAATTAAAGTAAAAAAAATTATTAAGGAATATAAGCCAATTACAAGTAAGACATAAGTAGTCAAATAACAAATTTACACTCCCTCTGCTCACAAAACCTCTATGGTCTGGGCTTCATTCACCCTAGGACAATTTTGGGGTATTAAGTGCCTTGTTAACAGCATGAGGAAGCTGTTATCTCTAGTTGGCTTGGTGCTTTTGGCTCTTGTCTTGCTTCTGGTCTGATAGACTGGAACTGTTTGAAGCGTGTGGCCAAGGGTGAATAGTTATGGCTGTCTTGGAGTCAGAAAAGAAGTGACAGGTCTTAGGACATCTCAGAATGAAGTTATTCATAACTTAGCAGTGGTAGGGAAAATCAAAGTTGATTTTTTAATGAGACATATTTGATGAAGCAGAACATGCTCTTCTGTAGTCAAGAATGATCACGATCAATCCGCTTCTTCATAAAGAATAAGAAAGCTCTTCCGATGTTGTCTTAAGTGTGGACTTAAAACAAAAAAACTGAAGGGACAGTCTTTGGCCAAAAGTCTTATGGTTATTATTATTTTTTTTAGCCCCAAATAAGCATCCTTTTGAAGAGACTCTTATTTTTTCATTAGATATGTAGTTAACTACATCACAGATTATTGAATGCTCACCAAACTCAAGTATGTTGATGTATCAATGGTGATACAATTCTTGAGTAAAGGGATTTTTTCTAAATCAACTGGTCAGAGAAATTGAAGAATTATCAGGAGAATGTATTTCCATGTTGGATGCACTTTTACTTAATCAGTAAATACTGACCAGACACGTACAGAGTGTGAGGTTTTAGGTTAATGCCACCTACAGGATGAGGAGTCTGGGGGTAAGGAATTCCTACCTCAATGACACACACACAGTCCCCAGATGATGGCCCCAGAGACTGGTCTGTGACCAAGTTTACAGAATGCACTGTGGGGATACAAAAAAGAGAGTGAAATAACCACTGCTGGGCATTTTTTGTTGTTCAAAGGACAAATATTCACAAAGAGATGTATACTTCCAACTCAAGATACTAAAAAGTATGGGAAATTTTGAACGGTGGACCAAATAGCAAGTTCTCATACTTCAGTGATATAATCTAGTAGAAATCTCCCTGAGCACTGGCTAAGGATGGAATGGAGTTTAGAAACTTTTAGATAAGGTTCAAACTTTGACATTCTTCAAGGTTTTTAAATATTTCCCCTTGTTCTTAGAAAGTGAATTATCACTCTGTGCCAAAAGCTTAATGAGATATTTAATAATTGCAGGCTCCCTCTTAAGTATTTCTAGTACAGATCCTCCACAGATAATGTCAGTGGAGCCAGAGCTTTTTTCTGGTTTTAAGTTTAAATAAATGATTTCAACCAACCACTTCTAGTAGAAGAGGCCAAGCTGTAACAGAGACATTCCTCATATTATCTGGCCAGTGTTGAGGGCATATTAAGTAACTGTTAAGATTTACTTATTTGGAAAAATATTTCTTTTTAATTAAAGGTTAAAGAGGGGAGGCATCTAGAAGTTATTTTTATTTTATTTGTTCAGTCTTTTCTTTATTCATCTTCCATTTAGGAGATCAGATCAGCCTGGGACCAGGTATTTAAAATCATATTTGCACTATAATAACGTAGAGAAGGTAAATCAAAGCTGGTGAAAAAATAAGGCCGTTTCAGGCCTTTAATAAATTCCTTGGAAAAGGCGAAAAAGGAAAAGTGCTCCTCGAGGACCACTGGTGAATGTAATGACAATGGTTTAGAACTGCACATTCATTTAGGACGTTCCAGTTTCAAATTAAGTGTAGATAATGAGGGTGTTAGGATCGTCAGCGCTTTATTTTTAAAACCTTTTTTGCCTTTAAAATTTCTTAGTAATTGAAGGTGTAGTAATTGGCATCACAATTGACAGGATCCAGGAAAAAAAAAATGTGAAAAAAGAATATAAGTAAATACAGACAGCAAGAATTTATGACAACACCCATGGAGCGCGTTGGTGGTGGTTGAACTTATCCTTCGGGGGTTGGGCTACATTTAGTGTTGTGCTATGCTACACATTAGGAAGAGGGCATTGTGCATTGTTAGTTAAAGTGGAACGACTAGTGGGATATGATTCCTTCCTCCTTGGCTGTCCCCGCAGTGGAAGACAGGCTTGTAACCACTCGCTCTGGCTGGTATCTGTTGTGACACTAAGATACATGCTGTTTTCTTTTTCTTTTTCACAGTAAAAGATGATAGTCCATTTTTAGGGCTAGTGAACAGAAAACTGTAGAAAAGTTTTGGTTGGAGAGAGAGAAATGAAGCGGTGATGACAGTGGGAGGAGGCAGGGGCTCCCCAGTACTGAACTCAAGACAACATAGCAGAGCTCACATGGTGTGAGGATTAATTTCTTGTGTCCACTTCACTGGGCCACAGGTGCCCAGATATTTGGTTAAATAGGATTCTGTGTGTGTGTGTGTGTGTGTGCGTGTGTGTGTGAGGGTGTTTCTGGATGAGGTTATCAGTTGAATCAGTCACCTAAGTAAAGCAGGCTGCCCTCCCTGGTGCAGCTAGCCCTCATCCAACCTGGGGTACTGAACAGCAGAAAACATGGGGAACTTGCTCTCTGCCTGAGCACTTGAGCTCAGCACATTTGTCTTCTCCTGCCCTTGGACTGAGACCTACACCAGCTTCCCTGCTCTTCAAGGCTTCAGACTTGGACTGGAGACACACCATTGGATCTCCTGGGTCTCTAGCTTGGGGACAGCACATCACAGGACTTCTCAGCCCTCATAATCATGTGAGCCAATTCCCTACGATAGGATATCGGTCTCCTGTTGGTTCTGTTTCCCTACAAAACTTTGACTAATGTGCATGGCAGATTCTGAGGGGAGGAAGGGGAGGGATGAGAGGTGTTTGCAGCAGTGGTGTCGCAGTACCTGTGACACTCCTTTGCCCTTCCTGTTCTGGGGCGTGACCTCTGGCTCCCTGTACTTTCTTGGAACGTCTACTCTTATACAAGTCTGAACAAGAGAGCTAAATTTCCTCCAAATCCAGGAGATACCTACTTCCTAGCGCCAGGTGTGTATGTGTGTGTTGGCCGGGGGGGGGGGAGACATTGCAATAGGCAAAGGCTTCAGTTTTATTCTTTGACCTTCACATATAATCCCAAATGTAACTAAACTATCTTAAATATATGAATAAATTCAACAATGAAAGCAGGCCCCTTTATTTTGTAATAATTTAGTTTTTCCTCTTATATTTCAATGGCCCGTCACAAAGGCCTGATCGCAGTCATCACTCAATGGTTATTACGGTGTCTCCCTCTATCTGGGTCAGATTTAATAAATGACTTTTTGTGTCATTTCCTTATTTTATGTTTTAGAACCACTTCCCACTTCCCCCCCAGCTTTTTATTTTTTATTTTTATTTTTTTTTGGCTACTCAATGACTCCCTTTAATCCAGAATCTTAGGATCCATTTAGAGATTTATGTGATAGGGTGATGATTATCCATTTGTCTTGCTGGAATAGAGTACACAGCTATTGTGTGTGAGACATAGAAGGCTGGACAGTTTGAATTAGACTTTCTCCCTTATCTGTGGGGGAAGCTTGCTTTTGGCATATGTTCTGGCCAATACTTGACCATTGCAATTCTGATCAAAGTGCCACATAATTTTCATTTCAATTCAACCTTTGTGACTAAGGCAAGATTTAGGATGAAGCAGATATGTCCTCAATACCAAGAACACACATGAATTTTCCTTCTGTCTCTGGAGATCAATTTTGCTGGCCAAAAATGGAAGAACTTGTTACCAATTTTCTGCTTTTGGAGATTTTAGATTTTTTATAATTAATACATTGAGCTATGAGGCAATAAATATGTTTAATTTTAAACATGTGTGGAAAACTGAAATATCTACAGTGAAAAATGTTTTGAAAACAATTTAATTGACTTCTTTTTTTTTTTTTTTTCTACTGAAGCAAAGACAGACAAATTAGGCAGTCAATTTTGCTTAGGAAATTATTTCCTGCACAACTTCAGGGAAAAATCCATGACGTCTCATGAAAAGGAAGCTGGTTTAAGTGCCCACCATTCGGTTTGTCGTTTAGTCCAACTAGGCAAAAATAAAATGAGAAAGATTAGACAGAGAAGCGAATCCACAATTACCATATATTTAAAAATCACAAAACATTTATACTAGGGGACAGTCAGATCTCAGAGAAGTGACCCTCACACAACAGGTGTTTCAGATCTTGTACATACTATCTTATTTAATAAGTAAACCTTACATTCTTAAGGCACTTGGCATTTTCTTGAGCAAATAGCATAGACAACTATCGTGACTTAGAAAAGAACTGCACGTTAATGATGGTGGAAATAAATGTGCATCTAGAGGTGACCTATATGCGAAAGTTTCAAACTTACTTTTCCTCCGCTCGCACAAAAGCCTGCTCGCACACAAGCCTATGAGATTTATCTTTGTCACCAGTGTCCCATCAGACATTTGAGGGTTTTCATCAGTGCCAGCCAGGAACCATTTGTAACACTGAATGAGTACAACTTTGAAGCTATACCTCATGTAATTCAGTTTTTGCCGAGCTGGAAATGTGCACAGGATAGACGGCAGGGCTCTATTATGGGATGAACAGGGTGGCTGTGAACGGGGTGGGAAAGCAATTCCCTGAGGATATCTGGAAGCCAATTGCCTGCAAGGCCGCCCGGCCCATCGCTGCTGTGAAACTAACCAGGCAGAGAGATCAACCTCAGGCATAGCAGCCGGAGATGGGGTAATCGGGAGGTAGCTGCGCGTTGAAGAAATAAAGTGGGAAGCGTCGTCCGGCTGAGGCTGATTGCCTGTAGCCCTGGGGAAGAGCCAGATTTCTTCTCCACCACAGCTACCTCAACATGGCACTATAGCTACATCTGTTTACATCACGTTTTGAATGTTGCTCACAGTTTCTGATGAATTTTCTGTTTGTGGGATGCAAAGCATTTCTTTAAGTTTGCAATTAAAGCACACTGCAAACCACGGTAGTTTCTTCGAGGCATTCGAGGGTCCTGAGCTAATTTTCAAAAGTGCAATTTTTCCAGTATAGGCGTGATAAAAATAGGAGCTGGGCAGAAATGGCAAAGGAAAGAAAGCATTTTCTTTTCCTTCTGACATTTTTGGGATTTCTCTGTTTGGTTAGAATGGGTCAGAAAATTAAAGAAATAAATGAGACAAAGGACATGGCACAGGCTATCTATTTGCTGTGGCTCCCGGGCAGCATGAAAAGAGTTCTCACAATCCCCTCGAGGTGCCCTTGAGTAAGAATCGGGGACCTGTGTCCTTGAGATCTTTGTCAGCGCCCGGTTATATAGCCCCGGCCACTCACTACAAACTCCAGGCTTCAGTTCTTCTGTCTATAAAATGGGGATGGCAAGGGGCGCCTGCGTAGCTCAGTCGTTAAGCAGCTGCGTTCGGCTCAGGTCATGATCCCAGGATCTTGAGATCAAGCCCTGCATGGGGCTCCCTGCTCCATGGGAAGCCTCTTCTCCCTCTCCCACTTCCCCCTGCTTGTGTTCCCACTCTCGCTGTGTCTCTTGCTGTCAAATAAATAAATAAATAAATAAAATCTTAAAAAATGGAAATAAAATGAGGATGGCAAGAGTGCCATCTCATTAGATTGTGGTGAGGTTTAAATGATTTAACCTGTGTGCTTTGCGGGTCATGAACACTAGATGAGTGCTGGCTATTGTTCCTATGAAATGAAGGGGATAACAGTTTTCAGCATTCCATCCAGCTTCAAAGTTGAGCGCTTTCTACAGAACAGGGTTTTCATTTGTGGTAGTCCCAAAAAGCAGAAAATCCTACAATGTTCTGGAATGACTGCACATGTTTGGATAACTGAGACACAGAAGATTAAAATCTGATAAACTAGTAAATAAAGTCGACACGAAGATGTCTACTAGGAAGACTGAGTTTCCCGAGGCTGAAAAGGGCCCTTATTTGCTTGCTTGCTTTGATGCAAACTTCCCCTATGTGTAAATGGTTGAGGAAAATGCATTGCACTTATGCATTTCAGTGTTAGAGGAAAGCATTTTCGTTTAAGATAATACATCATAAAGTGATTGGTTTTTAAGAGCTAATACTCTTCTCAATGATTAAAAATGTCTTGGGAGAGACGCAAATGTGCCGTTTTTACATTGAGTTCTATAATTTGGTATATAAACTAGGCATCCTGGTGATACAATCACAGAACATTTTAATAAAATCAAAGGAATACAAGGAGCCGATTAAGCAAGTCATTAATATGTGTCTGTGTCCACTTATTTTTTTCCTCCTAAAAACAAATAATCCATTTTAGAGCCTGCGGCTACCTGGCCAGAGGGATTTATTATCCCATGATTATTATGAGAATGTGGACAGCTCCATAAATCCAAATACTGAAATGTGTCATAACATGAAAGTGATTTCAGGAACAAGGGATTTATTTATTTTTTTTCTGTACACAGTGTCTGGCTTTTATTTCTAGGACGGGCATTTAAAACGGTCATTTAGGAATGCATATCTTCATTGGAAATGTCCGTAAGAAAAAAGAAAAAGGATTCTGTTATCACCCTCTGATGAACAGAGCAACTGTTTTCCGTAAGAGAAAACATTAGAACAGTGTTTGATGTTTTACTTCATTTCCCCGTCTTCTCTTTTATGATTACTCACAGAGAGCACCAAACTTGGACAAGCAGGCAAAACACTGAATTTAGGACTTGCTTCTCTTTTCACTGAAAAAGAGTCTTTGGACCCGAGGGCGAACATTTATTAATGGTGAACATCTCCCGTAGCCAACTTAGATGTCACGTTGTCCTGACAAACCGCAGTTTTGGCTACTGTGAGAGTCAGGGTCTGACTTCTCAGCATTGAGGTAAGAGGATAACTGGGTAGAGGGTAAAGGTTTGTGTGTGTTTCTAAAATGAGATTTCAGAAGCCAAAGGGAATGCTTTTGTTTATTACCATGAAATATTTCATACAATTTTCAGCTTTAGATTCTAAATGAAGCTATAATTCTTTCCCGTTACTGTTGACATCTACCCTGGCTGGAGGCTATCATGAACTATAATATTCTCTTCTCCATTCATGTCTAAACAAGAATCCCCACTATCTCCACCTGTCAGACATCTCATAGACTATGGTACATCTTATTTGCAGCAATTATCACAGTTATAAATTCACTTTTGTTATTATGGCATTAGTAGCCTTCTTGCTCATTTTTTTTGGAAGATTTTAAAGATTTTATTTATTTGAGAGAGAGAAAGAGAGAGAACCCAAGCAGGGGGAGCAGGAGAGGGAGACACAGAATCTCAAGCAGGCTCTGCTCTGAGCATGGTACCCGATGTGGGGCTTGATCTCAGGACCCTGAGATCATGACCTGAGCCAAAATCAAGAGTCAGTTAACCGACTGAACTATGCAGGTACCCCACATCTTGCTCATTAAAAGGTAAAAATCTCTGAGTACAGAGCTGTGGCCCATTTTGTTAACCATTATGACCCAGCACACATACACACCCACAGACAGAAACATTTCTTGAAATAGTGACTGACCGAATGAAATGCACCTGCCATACAAGTTGATTTGATTTTTTGGTTTTCCTACAAACCAAAAAATAATTGTTGGACATCATAGAAAGCATGCTTCTTACAAAAACTTCTGAGTTGGTTAATAGGGTGACCTAAAGGAATAAATGCGACTTCCTTAAAAGTAGGATTAAAAGCATATGTATTAAAAACATGTCTCCAATAATTATAATATACTAGTTACGTGTTTGTAAGAAGAAAGAGCTAAAATTCAGCAAGTGATTTCTTCCCCATGGACAAAGAAGATTCCTTAAAGCATTACCATCCTATACTGAGCATAACTTCTAGCCTGACACCGTGCTACCTCAAAAGCCATCCCCTCTCTGAATAGCTCATAAGTCACCATCTCACCCGTCCTCTCCTTTCTCAGCTTTCTGTAATAACAGCCTCATGGAAATTAGTGCTTTTTTGCTTCCAGGTGTGCAAAGATATTGAACATGCCACAGTGGCAAAGAGGCATGAGTTTAAGGAAGCTGTTAGAAGTTCAAGATGTTAAGCAAAGGATTATGATTGCAATAATACTGTTTTTCTGTACTGTGTCTCATGGCACCAAGCTGCCTTTCTCCCATTGCCTCCATCTGGATGCTTCTGGAAATTCTTCCAGAGGGCTGTATATTTGGAGACCAAAACTGGATTTCTTAAAAAATAATTTAGGTTATGACAAGGTCACTGGATTCAGATTTATTTTTACCGTATTCAGGAACAAAAACAGTGTAGTTTTGTTATCTGAAACTTTTTGTTTGTCTAGGATTTGCCTTTACCAGTCCCATAATTTTATCAAGTGTATTACATGTGAATGTTCAAAGTACATACATTTTGTTGTTCTAAAGTTTTTAGTTTGAAAAAAAGTCACCCAAGGATAAGGTTTGTAAGAGACCAGTTTAGGAATCACTGGTAGAGGGGCACCTGGGTGGCTCAGTGGGTTAAGCGTCTGCCTTCGGCTCAGGTCACGATCCCAAGGTTCTGGGATTGAAAGTCGAATCAGGCTCCCTGCTTGGTGGGGAGCCTGTTTCTCCTTCTCCTGCTCCCCCTACTTGTTCTCTCTCTCTCTGTCAAATAAATAAATAAATAAATAAATAAAATCTTTAAAAAAGAGAGAAGAATCGCTGGTAGAGATAACAGGAGGCAAAGTGAGCCCACTGATTGTAGTGAAATCTCCGATCCTCAGGGAATGAGCCTGGCATGAGCCTGGAAATTCTCAGTTTCTTCAGACTGGTTCTTCCTACAGGTAGTCCTATCAGCAAAGGCGGTGTGCAGATGACTGCCTTGTGGGAAAGAGAGGCAAAACCACTCTCAGTGATATTAGTCTGTACTTCCCTCCAAGCATCATGCATTTGGCAATTTCCCCATAACTAATACTTCAGGTGACTAAGAAAAGGGGTTCAATCCCTCATTCTTCCCTGTATCCTTTGATAGCCCTACTCATTTTCTAATTTCATTGCAGAGTGGAGAGCCATAGGCACCATTTAATTATCTCACTAGGCTCCATGACAACCCATGGATATTCCAAAGTGCATCAACAGAGGCAGAGAGTATGAGTGAACCCATCTGTTCATTCAACATGTAGTATGTGTTCAGTGTGTTCAATTCTCCATCAGACCTTGTGACACCATGAAGTATAAGGTTGTATTCCTGTCCTGGGTGTCTTATAGATACCGGTATCAACTCTTGTGTGAATGATATTGGAAATTCAAGTCGCCATAGTGTTTGTGTTAAATCTCTATTTCCAGCTTCAACTTAATACCTCTAAATAAGAGAACACTGTGTTACTTACAACAGCCAACTACAATGAAAATAAAAACAGCAGTAATAAATATGTAGCAAGCACTTAATATGGAACATTTAGCAAGTGTGTAAATGCTTCATTAATTTTTTTAATATAGTTGACACACAATGTTGCACTAGTTGCAGGTGTACAATATAGTGAGTGATTCAACTTCTCTAGGTATGAACTATGCTATGCTTACCATAAGTGTAGCTACCATCGGTCATCATACACCGCTATTAAAATATCATTGATATTTAATATCCCCCCTTCCCCTCTACCCATTTTCTCCATCCTCCTGGGCTCCTTCACCCTGACATCAATCGGCTCTCTGTATTTATAGGTCTGATTCTGCTTTTTGTTTGTTTATAGATTTGTTTTTTTTTAGATTCTGCAAAAAGTGAAATCATATGGTACTTGTCTTCTCAGTCTGACTTATTTCACTTAGTATGATACCCTCTGGATCTATCCACGTTGTTGCAAATGGCAAGATCTAATCCTTTTGTAGGGCTGTGTGATATTCCATTATATTCTATTACATATTATTCCATTATATATATATATTCCATATCAAATATTACATTATATATGTCATTATATCTCACATCTTTCTTATCCATTTTTCTGTTTCTTAATCCTATGAGAGTTGCATATTCTCCATTTTACAGGGGAGACAACTGGACTCCAGAGAAGTTAAGTAACTCACTTAAGGTCATACAGGTAGTACACACTTGCTGATATATAGGCCCTTGAAGATGGGCTTTGGGCCATAATGATAAATAGTCTGGTTGTGTGACTTTGGGAAAATTATTGAACCTCTCTGGACCACTATATCATCAGTTCTCAAATTGAAATCCTTGTAATACCTGAATCATAGGATAGTTGTGAGGATTTCTTAGTTGATAACATATGAACTTAAGTGCTTTGTAAATGCTATTGTTCTTATCATTATTATTCTAAGGCTACATTGTTTCTTAAACCTATCTATGGATTTTCTGTATAACATGCTTATATTTACAACATTTTATTTACACTATCCCCTTAGTGTAACCCCCACTCTCCAGAAATTCCTCACTACTTTTTTTAACCTACCATATCAAATTCACTTGAATTTTCAGGGTCCTGAGATCCTTCTTTGGAAGGTCAAGTCCAATGTCCTCTCCCTTAGGAAAATTATCCTTGCCTTCTATGTCTTTTGCATATGGGTATGTGTCACCCACACAGCAGTGAATGTGAACCTATCATCACCACTGGCTGGACGTAAGGAAGAGGGCTTTGCCTTCAACTTGTTAATATTCCCCCTAAACCTAGCTTCGCCTTGCCTACAAAACAAGGCTTCCTTAAACGATGATTAACAGATTAATCTTGTAAATGCAGGAGCTCTTCTGGGGGATCTTTTCCTGCCTATGAGGTAGAGATAAAGGGGGGAGCAACATGGGAAAGAAAGTTACTGAGGAACTTAAAGACAGCCCAAGATGAGTCAACGAGAGAAAAAAAGTTATTGAGGAGCTTAAAGATGGCCCAAGATGAGTCAACAAGAGAATCAAAGTGAGAACACTGAGTCTAATTTTCTGCCCTAAATCTAGGCTGACATTGATTTTGAAAGTTGTGTGTTCATTAAAATGTTCCAGTGATCACACGGGATAGGTAACTGCTGACTTGGAATTTGAGTGTCGCGTGCATGCTTTTCTTCTTATGTGCTAGCTTCTCCCCCATGCTTTCTCCTGGGATAAAATTGCATTATTGAAGATTTATTCCTTAAGTCTAAGACACTGTCCTCAAAAAACACCAATAACCTGATTCAGGGGAGTTGTTAGAGGGGGTTAGTAGTATATTTTATATATGGGATATATAGTGTATATATGCATGTTTGTGTATATATGTGTGTGTGTGTGTTCATTCTTATTTCAGAAAAGATTTGTAATGGTTTATTTGTGACAAAGAAACAGAAAAATAAATTGAAAATGAGGCAAAAGAAGACAGGAAACCAAATTGAAATAAAAACTATTCCTCAAAACCTTTAGAATATAGAAATATCTCCTGGGGTTTTTTATTTAAAAAGGTAATACTAATAAAATACTGTGATGTAATTAGCACCATTCTTGAAAACAAATTCCCATTTGACTTATCACTGTGCTTCTCTGGGCTCTTTGAGTGGACCTCAAAACAGACTGATGGGGTCACAGCAGGAGCAACTCACTTAAAAGTAATTCTGCGGAGAGCTATTACGATGTCAGAGAGGCTCCAAGATCTTGGCTGATCCACAGCCATTTTCCTTCAGAAATACCTGGAAGAATGGGTACATCAGATGTCCTCTGAGAAAACTGTCTTGAAAAAATATTTTTCCCAATTGAATTCTGAAAGCTCATAGGTCACATTGGTACATTTCCATGGGGTCTTGGCAGAGAATGAGGAATGAGCCAGATGTCTTCATGGAAGCCGAGGAACATACTGAGGACACAGGCCTAGTTAAAAAATTATCCTGTATTTATTTGAGATGATCTGATAATGAGTCTCTCAACTAGAATATTCTGTTAAAATGATTGTTTTAAATTTACTCTATTGGGTAGATAAATAGGTGGCAGATATCCAGATTTTAGTCTGTGTGGCATGGGTCAAACAGTGTTAGCCTGAAAATCCTTCAAGGCACATGTGAGCTGCTACTCCTCATGGCCTCACTAAATATCTCAATGTTACTTGGCAAATGGTTGAAAATTTAGCACGAAAGTAGTAAAATGTGATCTTATTAAATAGGATCATTATTTACAACCTGCCTGAATTGGAGAATAGCTACCAAAAATTTTATTATTAGAACATTTGATGTTTAATGATTTTTACCTGTAATTAATCAGGTAGCAGGATTAGTTCTATGTTCCAACTCTTCTGATTATAAATAATAAAAACATAATAAATATATTTAAAATGTGATATGACAGGTTTATTTTTTGTAGCAGAGGCAATTTATACACATTCAAAAGCAGTATCAGATTAAGAATCAAGTTTAAAAGAAAGAGTCAGAATATTACTCCAATTTCTCCAACTGGAAATTCTAACTGGCTTGAAAGCAGGTCTTCTTTCCAGTTTGGACTCTCAGCAGGGAGTTAAGGAGAACATGATGTTCACTTGTCAGTAATCAGGGTCTAGGCTAAACACACAGAGTATGATCCATTAATGATTCCTGTCCACAAAGTCAAAGGCTGAGGAAAGGCCAATAAAATCTGCAAATAATCTGGTATTTGTTTCTGATATGTTTTATCATATTTGGTCATTCATTAATTCAACAAATATTTATTGCACACATATTGCAGACAAGAGCTGTTCTACTCACTGAACATACACTGTGAGCAAAGTAGTAAGAGAGGCAGAAAGAATATTTAAAGGCTGCCTTTTGCTTAAGTAAACATTGACCTGAACTTTGCAGGCTTGGTGTTTGTCCTTTACTCACTGAGCAAACATTTATTAAGGGACTCTGCTAAAAGTACCAGAGATATTCTAGAGAACAAGAAAGACAGACATCCTGTCCGCTGGTGGAAGAAAAATCACAGATAAACAAGTGGAAATGAATTCCTGATTGCAAAATTATCAAAGTATCAGAATCAGGATTTTGTAATAAAGTGGGAGTGGGTGGGTATGAGATTCACAGATAAGATAAGGTAATTGGAAAAATCCTGTCTTACAGATGATACTTAAGCTGGTATTCAAGGATGAGGAGTATACAGCCAAGTGGTCAGCCAGAGGTGACCCTGTCAGGAAGATGGCACAGCGTGTGTGAAGCCAGCCTGCCTGCAGAGCAGGGAGTGGGAAAAGTGGTTCAAGACATGATGGGAGATGCTCACGGGAGCTATGGACATGCTTGACTTTCTTTTTTTCCACTTCCAATATATCATTCTACCCGAAATACAGAAAATGGATTGGAGAAGGGTCATAAAGAAAATGCAGGGCGGGAGGAAGAGAAGGAGGAGATGGGAGGTTCAGTGATGATGACACTCTTAGTTCAGGTAAGAGAAGGCAGCACATGTGTGCTGTGGATACAGCGCGAAATGTGTTCCAGATATTCGTTAAAGGAGGAATGCAGGGATTACCAGACAGTTGCGTGTGGGGTGTGAGGAAAGGAAGCAATCAAGTGTGCCGACAAACTTTTGGCAACCCAGAGAATGGCAGGGGAAGTGCTGAGGTATGGATGATACCTCAGTCATATGTGGAGAAATAGGTTTTGGGGTTATGGTTGTGATTGGGGATGATCCCAAATGTTTGATTTTCTCTCTTCCTCCAGGCATATTCTAAAGTCACACATGGCCAGATGACCTGCCCTGATGAATGGGAGTGGGAAAGGGGAGCAGTGACATCTTTTAACACTTTCCTATCTCAGTTAATAATCAGTTGGAAACTGGAAATATAACTGTGGAAGTCGTTAGCCTTCAGATGATAGTTGAAGCCAACGAAAAGCTCGAGATTGCCCTGGCAGAGACATAAAGAGAGAAGGTAAACATTTCAGTATAAGAATTACCATATTAACTCTAGGGTAGATGAACTAGAATCTCAAAAGTGCAGTAAAAGAGTTGGAAGAAAATCTGGAGAAGATGATGTCTGAGTCTTCAAGAGATGCTGTAACAAAGGACCATACACTGGTGTCTTAAACAAAAGAAATTTGTTTTCTTCCAGTGCCTGAAGCTGGAAGTGCAAGATCAAGGTGCCATCATGGTCGCTTATTGGTGGGGGTTCTCTTCCTGCACCCAGATGCCTGCTTTGTCCTTACAAGGCCTTTCCTCTGAGCACGTGTGGGAAGAGAAAGACTGAGCAAGCAGGAAGGTGCTCTTGTATATTTTCTTAGGAAGAACGCTAATCCTGTTGAATCAGGGCCTCACCTTAATGACCTTGTTTAACTTCAGTTAATTCCTTAGAGACACCATCAACAAACACAGCCATGCTGGGGGTTGGAATTCAACACAGGAATTGAGGGGTGGGCGGGGGGGTGGGGTGCACACATTCAGACATAAGAGATGATACAGAGAAAGACTTAAGAGAAAAACCTTTCAGGGAGCAGGGAGTAGTTAAATGTTTTGGTTGCCACTTTGATGTAGCAAAATGAGGAATGCCTACTGGCTTGGGCAACACATAGGTAGTTGATGACTTTGGTGCAATCAGTTTCAGTGGAGTGGTAAGAGGAAAAGACAGATTGAAATGAATTGAGTAGCAAGTGGAAATTGTACATCAGAGATAAGAAACGTGGTCCTTAAGAGGAGCAGCGAAATCTGAGTATCTGGAAAAGGACAGGCAATGAGAAGGGTTTCTTATTATCTTAATTTTATGTAATAATAGATACTGGTGATTGCCTGTGGAGAAAAAGGCCCTGTAATGAGAAAGATTGAAAATTCAGGAGAAAGAAGGGGTTGCTCCAGGAAAGTCCGTGGAAAGTTTCTTCCTTGTCTAGGAAAAAGGACACTTCCTCTATTTTCACATAGGAAGAGATATAAAGTTTGGGTAAAAAAAGCAGGAAATTGGAAGATCAGATACTGTCTGAGGATTGTCTCTGTGAAGTACTGTTTCCCAGCAGAAACAGGAGGGTAGAGTTTGAGGGGTGAGGAAAAAGACACGAGACACTGTTTCCAAGAAATGAAATAAGTTTCCTCATGGATCAATAATTACCGAAGCAGGGTTATACATGTAACCATTATGAGCCCAGAGAAAGAGAGAAGAATGATTTTACTGATGCTGTTGAGAAATGAATCGGGACTCTTGGCTGATGTTGGATCACCTTTTATATGATTATATCAGCAATTGTCAGCTGTATGATTGTGGACGTGGAAGAGGTAGGTGGTTAGTATATTCACAGCTGTTGGAGGAACTAAGAAAAAAATGGGTTTATAAGAGATTAACTGTAGCATTGGGCCATCCATCCCAATCTGAAGAAGAAAAGAAATATCATAAAGAAGAAGGCAAGAAAGGGAAAGATAATGAAAGTGGAGAGGTCAATGGATGGAAGTCTTCATGAAGATGAGTTATTTTTGTGGGAATACTTGTACAAGAGATTTTAAAGATTGAAGCTAGGGAGATAATTACATCTTTGACTTTGAGAGTGGAGCAGCTTTAGTGTAGGTCATATATCAAGTAACTCTCTAGTGTAAAATCTGGCTGATTTAATGGATGGACAAATAGGTTATAATCTTGGGATAGAAGATGACTGAACCTTTTGGAGATAAAATGAAGTAAACCTTGGCTCTACCTGCCTGTAAAGTTAATCAATTTTCCTGAAGAAGAAAATCATATATCAAAGTATTTTTTTCTGCTTAAAATATTTAAATCAATATTATATCATAACAAACTCTAACTAGATTCTACCCATAAAGTAGTTGTTATAAATAAAAATGGTAGTTGTTGATTTTCTGTGAAGAACTGGTTTGTATCTAGACCTCTACCACCAAATTCAACAGATTGATTTGTCAAGTAACTTTTCCTCCCAAATGTACTCATTGTAGAATCTATGCCTGGCATAAGAGGTTCTCCTTCAGGGTTGCAAAATTCATAATAAACTTAAATTTCAATAGGTCTTGGATGGACACTTTCAAGTTTTGTTTGAAATGGCACCTTACTAACTTTGTGAAAGATTTGTTGGCTGAGTACTCAACATGTCAAACTAGATGTTGGGGAGTTTCCATCTGTGTCCGCAATTTAAAAGTTAGTCTCATTCTGCCATTGGGAAAGAAGGAAGGGAAGTTCATGTCTAAGACATTGGAGAAAGTTCAAAAAATTCTCAGCTTAAATGGGTTCCCCAGCGAAGATAAAAAATTCCTCATTGTCTATCTTCTTTGTTGTTCAACCCCAACTCATCTTAGGTCACCTGGACCAGAAAGCTTGTAGACACACCTGCTGGCATGATCTGTTTTAGGAATGTTCTACTTCAGCCTAGAAGAAGTTGCCTGATGGATGATGGATGTGTCACACCAGGGTAAATGCCACCCTCCTAGAACAGCAAAGTGAATGGATGTCTACTTTTAGAACTGGTGGATTTCTTAGAATATATTCCACAAAGCCTTCTTTTCTGGCTGGTTGGACACTGAAGTTAAGGATAGGATTATAATGCTGGATGATGCTGTGAAAAGTTTAAAAGTGTTTTTCCTTTGAGAAATCAGGATTTTAGAAAAAAAGGTTTTTGTCTAGATTTGGAACTATTTGCTTTTCTTTCTCTTACTCTTCTACTTTAGTAGAAGGAAAAATGGATTGCTGCCCCTTATCTTTGCTAGCCTTTGGGAGACTCTTGAGCTGCCTGGTGCAAGTGGGAGGCATCACTTCTTGATGGATTTGATTCCATCTCCTGACAAGTGGGATGTGGTTAGTATTAATGCTTATACTCCTCTTGCTAAAGTGCATGGTACCTGTCAGTGCATGGGCTCATTTCTATGACCTTTTAAACTTATATGGCCCATCTACCCCACAGCAGAGCCAATTTTTGTGGAGAACTGGACTACAGAATCACAGTAGTCCAATGAGACTTTTACAGGAACTGCTGAAGAATGAAGGGAATGCTCTTCTCTCAAAGTATAATATTTGAAATAGATGCATGAATTAAAGTCTATCAATGAACACACTGATGCACATATTATGAAATCATTGTATTGTATTGGGTATACTAAGACTGGACATAATTTTAGCCCATTTCTACAGATGAGATTCTAGGTATAACCCAATGTGTCTCACCATTCTTAGGATTCAAGATCTGAGAAAAATGACCATTCACCTCCTACTTTCACCCCAGAAATAAGTGCTGACCAACACACATTACTAGGTTATAAAACTAAGAACTGTGTCAGTCAGTGGAAGAAAGAGGAAGTGTGGAGGGGACACAGCACACAGACCAACTTTTTCAACACAGTTAAAGGGAGTCTCATTTCCAGAAACTGGATAAGCCAGAATATGATACAATATTGGTGGTGAAGCAACTTCATTTAGGTTTAGAGAAAGTCTCAGGGTTGCACTCAGAACAACAACAGGAAAAACAATAGGAATAAAAAGGAGGTGGATAAAAGTAATTGACTTAAAGTTTCACGAAAGTCGTCCTAAACACGGACCACACTTTGACCAATTCACCATTTGGAGACTCTAGTTTTGCCAGGGCAGCCTCTGATTTTCTTCTTAGAAGCAGAAAGATATTAATTTATCCAGTTTCTGCCCTCTTTCTATTTCTCAATGGTTTTACTAAAGATTAGGAGTTATGACTTTTCATGGCAACCGACACGGGCCTTTGTTTTTTACCCTAAAATCTTCCCTTCTAGGTCTTGATGAGTTCTCAAGTAAAAGATCTGGAAGGGTTAAGGAAATTTATAGAACATAGAGAATTGTCCCTTTGACAAATATTACATTTCAGACTTCTGTTTCTGATGTTATGGAAAGACTAAATGTCCTGAACATACTTGCCTGCTGAATATCTAGAAGTATTGGGTAAAATAGAGAAACATAACAAGTGCACAGTCAAGTTCACTAAGTGTAAGTAAGCGAGTACATAAATACACAAATATAATAAGGCATATCCCCAGAGGTCGAAAATTAAGACAGAGCCGAAAACAGTGTTAAGTAAGACTTGATGCTTCAGCTTCTTGGGTTAGCTACACAGAGATATAAGACAGGGCCTTGACCCTGTGGAAGAATAAAATAAGATTTTGAATCCCCCCACATACTAATGAGCTACATATTTAGGGAAAGGTGATTTATAAAGAATATAGAACTGACCTTTGGAAAATGGAGACAACAGGAAACATTACTTGCTTAGTTTTGGTACTAAGTAGAAAATTCATATATCAATAAAAAATTATTTCTTCTTTGGATTGTTATCATAATTGCAAAGTTTAGAAACCCCAAACCAGGAGTAATTTAAATGACTTCTAGGTTGGCCATGCCCTGGGGCATTCAATATAAGCAAGCAGGACTCTCTGGAAGAAAACGTCTTCACCCTATGAGCACGAGATTACTACTGGTTAACGTCAGTCGAGTATGTGTTTATAATCCTAAATTATGCAATGACATGTTCAGAGGAGCAGCCACAACTGAAACCAGTAGAAACTATTAACAATAGAATGACATCGGCAAGAAATTAAAATATTATAATACACAGGCATACAGAGGATGTGTGAAAAGAAAATACGGAGCATGAGAGACTGATAAACACTCTCGGTAGATTTGCAAAAGAACCAAACAGAATTTCGATTAAAAAAAATGCATATATATATATATGACTACTGAATTAAGTGCCCAATGCTTGATTCAGTTGATTGGAAAGAGTTGAAGAGAAAATAGAATGACCACTCTGAAGGGTTTGCTGAGAATATAGAAGAAAGACATGCAACTGTGGAAGGAGATCAAGAGATAGGAGATTTGAAAGTCTGACATCATTTCCAGGAAAAGAGAGTAGAGAAGATTATAGGCATTGTTCTTAACATTAAGGGAGAAAATTCACCCACAATGAAGGTCATTAATCCTCAGATTTACTGAATTGTACGTAGGACTTGGAGAGAGGTCCCTACCTTGACACATTACAGTAAAACTCTGAAGCATCCAAGACAAAGAGAGATTTGAAAGAAGTTATTAAGGAAAGACAAATTACCTGAAAAAGAATGACAGTTCGAGGGAGAGCTGCCTACCCAGCACAACAGGAGAAACAATAACATAGTATTTTCTTCAAAGCATTGAGAGAAAATAACAAGTGGGATTATCAACCCAGGAAAGTAAAAATTCAAGAGATAACACATCAGAGAAATACCAGACATTCAACGAAAGGATTTCTGAAGAACATGCTTTAGGAAGAAAAACAATATTAAGCAAATGAATTGTTAAATATGAACAAATCCAAATAAACAAGACTATAAAACAGTAACATAATGGTGTCTGTTTGGATAAAGAAGAAGAGAAAAAGAATGTTTTGTAAAAAAGGAAGGAGTGGTAGAATCAGAGCTCCAAGGCCGCCACATGACTCAGAATGAATCTAAAAATAGTTATATGTTAGCTAAGTATGCATGTTAACACATTAGATAATTTCATAAATGATGAAGAAAACATAGAATTTAGATAACACTCCAAAAGAAGACAGAGGGGAAAAATTAAAGAAACTCAGAAAACGCAGTACAAACAGGAAAAAATAATCCCAAATGAGATCAGCAACATATTAATAATCACGATATACGGCTTCACTCACAAGTTATAAGATAGAGTTGTCTAGATTACATGAAAATATCTAGCTATCTACTCTTTGCAAGATGCAGGTTGAACCTAAGGACACAGAACAGTGTGTGGGAAATCATTTGCTAGAAGGTGTAAGTCAAAACAGGTATGATGTAGTTATGTAAGTAGGCTTAAAGGCAGAACCGGTATTAGAGATTAAGAAAGTCAGTGTAAGCATTCAGTTTGATAGGAAAAGATAAAACGATTCTGAATTTATAAGCACCTAATGTCTTAGCTACAAAATACTTAAGGCTAAAAACAGTATTATAAGAAAAAGTCGATGTGAAAAAGTTGAGCACCTCAGTAAAATATTTTCACACAACCCTCTTATTAATCAGGGTCATTGATTTCAATGTAATTAAAAATACAGTAGTGTACATATCCAGAACGATTTTTCCAAAAATTAGGGAATAGCCATGTTTCTCAACTGCTTGTCAGTAATGAAGTACACATGATGACCATATAACAAGACTCCAAAATGATGAAAACATATACCTAAATATATGTATATTTATAGTATTGAATTCTTAAACTTTTTTTTGTTTATAGTATTAAATTTTTAAATTGTAGAAGGCAGAATATCAGGGAAACTTTTTAATTTTGACTTTAGAAAAAGAACAACACGCTCAACCCAAAGGAAAAAGAAGGGAAGCAAGACTGTTTTCACAAAGCCAGTTTGGTACTCAGGGGAAAGCAGAATGTCTCCAGGAAAACCGCCGGTCCTGGTTTGCGTGGGGCAGTTTCAATTTAAGCCTGTTTTCTTGATGTAATCATTAATAAAGGACCCTTACATTTTCAAAAGTGTTCTGGTTTGGAAGGTAAATAGAAGGAGAAGGGAGAGTCGAGGGAGGGTCTGGGAGGATGTGGAACAAGTCAGGGCTAAAGTGTCCACAGCGACTTTAAGCCAAAGTGTGTCACACCTTTGGAAGGTGTGAGAATCCTGATGGAGGAGCCATCCATCAGGGGTCAGAATCCTGATGGAGGAGCCCTGTTTCTGACAGAGAGCCCCAACAGTGGAACCACGTTCCTACTTCATCCTCAGAGGGTATGGAGAAGGTGGTCAACTCAACAGAGCTGGAGCTGTTATGTAGATGCCGTTCAGGGACAAGCCAGGAGCATCAGTGCACAGAGTGAAGGTGGGAGGGTGGGAGGAGGAGCTGGGGTTCAGAGTCACAGCTATGAGCCACTTGAACCTGAGCAAAAGTGTCATCAATAACTCGTTTACTAGTAAGGTCGTCATGGTAGAGGCCATTTGGGTTACAAATTCTACATCAGGATGGACATGAGGACAAAATGAGAGAAAAAAGACATTTTCTCACGTATTCCTTGAAACATAACAGATCTTTAATTGGCCATTTTGTTTCAATTTGTTTTTTTCCTTTCCTCTCTATGTCCCTCCCTTCTCTCCAAATCAGGAGCTTAACTGAACAGTAAAGAAGGAATTAGTTTTAGACTTGAAGTGGAAAATCTGGAATCAGAGGAAAATATTTTTTCTTAATTAACAATGCATCTTTCAGAGGCGATAATCCTAGAGTCTGTTATGTCCTCTCTTAGGGAGTGAAAGTCAATGCTAATAAATGTAGTTAGAGGTATTTTCTTGAGCATTCACCAAGTTAGAGGGGAAGAAAGTTTAAACGATGATCTTTTACATTATTGAGGTACATAGACTTTACAAAGGGATAGAAGTGGATAGGGAAAAAAAAAACCTGAACCCATAAAAAGTAGAACGATAAAATAAACCATATTTTAAAAAATCAAGCATAAAACTTTTCCAAATGTATGAGCAGGTAGTCGTGCCAAATGAGATAGAGACAAACAAGAGATACCTAATTCTATTAATCTTCCTGTTCTATCCGTGGAGAAGAAGTTGGGTGGGAGGAAACATTTTTGGGGTAGTGCTCGGAGTCAGGGAGCAGCTCTGGGCAACATGCTGAATGATGATCTCACCAAATCACTTAGACTAAAAACCATGAAAAGAATTTCACACTTTGTCTGGCTAAGAAAACAATTTTATCAAGTGCATGATCTCGAATGCACCAAGATTTCCTTTTTTCTTTTCTCTTTTCACTGTCTTACTTCAGTGGGTACGTTACCTGGAAAAATGAAAGGCATTGTTGATGACAGATCTTAAGTGGATGAAGAACAATGCAGAGCATTGACACACTGACTGCTGAGTCTGGGAGATTTTGAAAAGTTGAGCTTTTAAGTGGGTTGGTGTATTTAAAAAATGCATATTTCTATTCACTTTCCCACGATAGTTTTAATTTTCATAATTTTATTCTTTTTTTCTTTTGAGTGTTAAAGCCGGAGGTCCTGAGATCAGTGTTCAAAAATAGACAGTGGACATTCTAGAAATGACTTGAAACTGTGTGCGAAATTTGTATTTACATGTATGCAATTTTTTCCCCATGGCCCGGAAAATAATATTTTTCATGTTTTCAAAGATTTTTTTTTATGACTAAAAAACATTTTACACACAATATTGGGGTGTGTTTTCTTTTGTTGCACTTCGTACTTTTGCCTTTCTGTCTGCTGCCCTTCTGACCTCCCCTTTCACCCACAAGTAGAACCACCAGAGGAAACACATATTCACAAAAAGCTAAGAGGGAAGTTTAAGATAAGGAAAAAACTCATTCCGATCAATCAGGTATTTGCTAGCAATCCTGGGAGCTGGTTGTATCCTGTCTGACCTTGACATTCAAAGGAGCTCCCTCTTCATCCCATGTGGAGACAGTCTTCTGTGCTGCTGAGATAAGGGTGGGATCTTACATAATGCCCAGGAAGAAACCATCTAAAGGGAATAAAGTTAAGACTTTTTCCTCTTAGATACTATGAGAACCATGAGAACGGCAAAATAGGTCACCTCCATTGTGTCTTCCTGGGAATGTGGGGTTGGAATCTTCATGTCCAGTCAGTTACTTTCCCAAGTAGGACTGTAGCTGTGTTGTCAGATCTATAGTGTCAATAAACTTGCGTCTTCATAAAGAATGCTCACTTCCAAAAGACAAGCAAGAAACTCACAGACAAAAACCAACCAACCAAACACAGAGGCTGCTTCCCAATGGTCATAATGACAAAAATGAGAATAATCACCGAGAAAGCATGAAATAGCAAAAATCCTCTCCAGATTAAAAAACAAAACAAATCAAACAAATTTTCTAAGTAGTAATCTCTTCTCTGGCCCCTCTGCCTCCCTCAATCACAGGAAGACTAAAAAGACCACATAGAGTCGAGGGTGAAGGTTTGCTATTATTTCTGTTGTATATTTTAACTCTAAAAATTTAAACTCCAAACTATCATTACTATTTTATGTAATCAGTATTTATGCGCTCCAGTATTTATAGAAGCAATTTCCACAACAGCCAAAATATGGAAAAAGCCCAGATGTCCGTCAGCAGATGAATGGATAAAGAAGATCTAATATTCCATTATATATACATATAATGAAATTTTATATAATAAAAAAGAATGAAATTGTGCCATTTGCAACAATGTAGATGGAACTAGAGGATGTTATGCTAAGTGAAATAAGTCAAAGAAAGACAAATACCATATAATTTTACTCATATGTGGAATTTAAGAAACGAAATAGATGAATATAGGGGGAAGGGAAGGAAAAATAAAATAGGATAAAAACAGAGAGGGAGGCAAACCCTAAGAGACTCTTAACTCTAGGAAACAAACAAGGTTGCTGGAAGGGCGATGGGTGGGTGGATGCAGTGACTGGGTGATGGGCATTAAGAAGGCCACTTGAGGGGCACCTGGGTGGCTCAGTGGGTTAAAGCCTCTGCCTTCGGCTCGGGTCATGATCTCGGGGTCCTGAGATCGAGCCCCGCATCGGGCTCTCTGCTCGGCGGAGAGCCTGCTTCCCTCTCTCTCTCTCTCTGCCTGCCTCTCTGCCTACTTGTGATCTCTATCTGGCAAATAAATAAATAAAATCTTTAAAAAAAAAAAAAAGGCCACTTGATGTAATGAGCACTGGGTGTTATAGGCAACTGATGAATCGCATTCTTCCCCTCGAACTAATAATACAGTATATGTTAATTGAATTTAAATAAAAAAAATAAAAGTATTTATATTATTTTTTTGTTGTCAGGGTTTATTTCTGGACTCTAGGTTTTATTATATTCATCCTTATGTCAGCATGACACAGTCTTTTTTGCCATAATTTTGTATTAAATTTTGAAATCAGAGGGTGTGAGTCTTCCCAACCTGTTGCTAGATTGCTTTGGCTATTCTAGAATTGAATTTTCATATGAATTTTGAAATCAGCTTGCCAATTTATGCAAAAGAAAAAAGGCAGCTGTAATTTTGAGAGGTAATGCATTAAATCTGCAGATCAATTTGGGGAGTATTATCATCTTAACACCACTGAGTCTTCCAGTGCGTGAATAGGCATGTCTTTCTATTTATTTAGTTTTATTTAGTTTTTGGTGTATAAGTCAAGTACCACTTTTGTAAAATTTACTCCTCCATATTTTTAATACTATTGTAAATGTAATTTTTTTCTTAATTTTATTTTCAGATTGTTTATTGTTATTGTGTATAAATGCAGTTGATTTTTGATGGTGACTTTGTCTCCATAATGTTGCTGTACTTTTTTATTTGCTCTAAAAGTATTTTTGTATATTCATTAGAATTTTCTTTTTTTTTTAAATTAATTAATTAATTTGAGAGCGAGAGAGAGCATGCAGGAGGAGCAGAGGGAGAGGGAGAAGGGGAGAAGCAGACTCCCTGCAGAGTGGGAAGCCCAGTGCAGGGCTGATCCCAGGACCCTGAGATCATGACCTGAGCCAAAACCAGGAGTCAGCTTTTTTTTGTTGTTGTTAAAGATTTTATTTATTTATTTGACAGACAGAGATCACAAGTAGGCAGAGAGGCAGGCAGAGAGAGAGGAAGAAGCAGGCTCCCCGCTGAGCAGAGAGCCCGATGTGGGGCTTGATCCCAGGACCCTGAGACCATGACCTGAGCTGAAGGCAGAGGCTTTAACCCACTGGGCCACCCAGGCACCCCAGGAGTCAGCTTTTTAACTGACCGAGCCACCCAGGTGCCCCTCATTAGGATTTTCTATATGCAAAGTCATATCATTTGCAAATAAAGTTTAATTTATTTTTTTTTCAAATTAGATGCCTCATTTCTTTTTCTTATATAAGTACCCTGGCTCTGTGGGAAGTTTTCAAGGTATTTTCTTTGTCCTTATAGCATTGGTAACTTACCAGCACGTATTTGAATGTGGAGTGTGTGTGTGTGTGTGTGTGTGTGTGTGTGTGTGTGTTTATGTTTTGAAGTTCATCCTCTTTTGTTCATTGTGTCGCTGGACATTGCAAGGTCTGAACATTTCATTAGCTTTCAGACGTTTTTCTCTTTTCCTATCTCAGGATATGCCTTCTCTTTCTGTTCCCTTCTCTGGGAGGAGAACATGTTAGACATAAAAAAATCTTTCTCTTATTGTTCTTTATTTTTCTCTCATCTCTATAACTCTTTGACCTATGATCTGCTTCTACTTCAGTGTTTGGTCTTCAGCTCTGTCTGAGTTGCTATCTGTCCATCTATTAAGTCTGTATTTTGTCATTCGTATTTTACATGACCAAGCACTCTGATGTTTTTCTTTTTTTCAACCCTTTTTCAGTGTTTTTTTATGTCCTTTGGACTCTCTCGGAGGATATTAATTATAATCGTGTTGAAGTTTTCTTCTATTCCTTACATAATAATTGTTAGATCTCTTACATTTTGAGTTTTTCAATGTTTTATTTTCCTGTTTTGATCACATTTATAATGAGAGTCTGGTTTAAACAAAATTAATAACTGCAAATGTATTTCCTCAGTCTGAATGATAATTACATTTGCCTGGCAGTCAAAGCAGCTTTGGATTCCAGAAGTTTCTTTCTTGTGATTACTCAGGGGATTTGTAGGGCTTATGACCAAGTGGAGTTTCTTTGTAATTTGTGCTCTGGAGAGGGTGTTTTCTACCCCTGCAGCCTGCAGTACAGCCCTTCACACGCTGGACCTGCTGTTCCATTCAGAGACGACTTAGGGCTATTGGTGCAGTATGGTGGTATTGGCGCAGTGGTCATACCCTTTTGTTATCTGCCTTTACACTGTAGAAATCCTACTCCTTGTAGCTTCATCCTGACCGTTTAGGGATTGTTCCATAGTTTTGCTTGACAAATATATATATTTGAGAAATTATCTCTGTTGTCTGCATGGAGTTCTTCTTAGACTCTTCAGCTGACTTGAATTTCATTATCATTTTGTTTCCATTTGCTTTACGCCTTTTGAAAACTATTTACATTTATGGTCCGCTGGTAGACCATTCCTTGTTTATTTCAACATTCTCATGAATTTACTTTGATGTTCATCTCTTACAATTTTATTTTCTGTTATTGAATGAAGATTTTATTTAGGGAAGGAAAGAAAAACACTTTTTTTTCCCAGTCATCCCTCTTGAATGAGGTGGTAGGGTCATTCCTTTTTAAATAAACATTTCTCTGTCTGCCACAAAGGCACAGCTGTGTGAAAACACTAACTTGGCAGGTTTGTAATTAATTTCTAATCTAAAACTCATTTCCTACATAATTAAATGAAAGTTTATTTGCAGATGGCATTGAAATATTCTCGTCAGAAACCCCTAAGTCATGCTATCACTGTCTGTCCAGCTTCACAGACCTGAAGAAACAAGTGTCCCATCAAATTCTTCAAATACACACATACACACAAACACACACATACACAATGTGGGAGCCCAATGGTGAAGCCCTTTCTCAGTGCAGATCTTCATTTACTGTTTTTATATTCAGAAAAAAATTAATTAAAAGTCCATGCTATAATTCCAGTTGCATTCTTCCTGCTATAAGTAGTCACAATTCAAATACTGTTTATGTGTGGAACAAGCTTCTGTTCCCAGAGCTGCCCCATAATAACTTAAGGAAGGAGTCCAGTTGAAAAGAGGAAGGTAGTTGCTCTAAGGTCCCAACCAATGTTCAATCTTGATGAAACTTCTATTAGCACTTGCATGAGGTCTGCCCCTTACAGTCTTTGTCTCTGCCATCTTTTCCTTTGCCCCCAAATGCAGTGGTTTGAGGGGACATGCCTATGCCCACAATCTAGGGGAAGTCTTGCTTCCTTCTTATTTCAGGGTCTCTGTCCTTGCTTCCTTATAAGCAAAATAAATGATTACAAATTTGTCAGCCATTGTTATGCAGCAATGGGTAACTGGAAAATTTTATTAGGCAAAAATATATCATTGGTTTTGCTCAAATCTCTCCCTTCTAGGCTATACGCCCAGTGAGACACTGCATCATTTCTCTGTCAGAAAGGCTCAGAACGGGTTGCCTTTCACAAGCAGGTCTTTGGCTTCTGAATGTACCTTCTCTCCTAGAAACATGGTTCCCTCCTTCTGTTTTGTCCCTCCCTCTCTCCCTCCCACCTTTCCTCTGTCTCTCTCTCTCTTTCTTCCTTTCAACAGTGATGTTTCCTCCCTGTTACAGATGTCTCTGAATTCAAACAAAAGAAGGAAATTATTTTTTACTGTTTTAAAATATATAAAACTGAGGGATAAAAATTGGTATCACCCCAAGAAAGCATGATTTCTGGATTCCAACTATTGCAATGACCATGAAATCCTCAACAATTCTTAAGGAAACACTTAGCTCTCAAGGATTGCCTGTAGTTCACAAGAGTGCCCTTTCTGTCATCATGTCCCAAAGGTTGTGGTGAAAGAATTCCTCTCTAGACTCTCATGACTTGGTTGTTGATTCAGAGACACTTATCTTGTGTGTGCTTTGACTTTAGTTTTTATTATTCTCGCATGTGTAGAGTCACATTTGAAGGTAACTCTGGTTTCATTTTTAAACTCAAGTAAATAGCACTTTTATGTCTTAATTTACATTGATCAGAAAACTATAGGATCTAGGGGTGCCCAGGTGGCTCAGTTAAGTGTCCAACTCTTAATTTTGGCTCAGGTCATGATCTCAAGGTCCTGAGATCAAACATTGGGCTTCATGCTCAGCACGGAGACTGTATGAAATTCTTTCCCTCTGCTTCTCGCTCTGCTGGAGTTTTCTCTCTCTTTAAAATAAATAGATAAATAAAATCTTTAAAAAAAAGAAAAAAGAAAAGAAAACTAGATCATCTTAGGTGAAGCCAGTAAAATAATGCCTAGTGTTTGAATACTTGGAATTTCATTTTCCAAGAGCTCATTGAACTGCTCATGTTTGTGGATAAATGTTGGGTGGGTCTTGTTTGGTGGATGGGACCCAGTTGTCACTGACCTCATCTGAAACTATGGGAACCTGTTTACATTGTGAGATCATTACATCATCTCTGTCCTTGAACACTCCTTGTTATTGCAAGAGAAGAGACACCATGCTCTCAATATTAAAAAAAGAGGAGTGCAATTAACTGAAGAAGAAAATCTATGTCTCTTTGCTCCAGGGATCTAGATTAGTGATTCTTCTCATAATTTCCTAATTCTTAATCCCGTTCCTTTCCCTTTACAAAAACAAAATCATAGCAATAAAAATGGAAACTCTCAGTTGAGCTCCCCTTAATCTCTCGCCTTAATCATTTGTCCATTCCAATTCTCTCCTTGCTTTGCTTAATAGGAAGTGATGTCTTGGTTCTTTTGCTAAACCTTTTTTTCTTTTCTTTTCAGTTTTGCTTCATTACTGTTGGCATGTACATGTCTTTGAGAAACAAACTTGCACAGGAATTCCTAATAAAAATAAACTCCTTTATTCCTAAAGGTGTCATAGATTCCTAACGACTACAAATCCCACCCTGCAGCACTACAGTGAAGCAATATCAGGGAATTCACAAGTAGGAGTCTTATCCTGGCCCAAGGCCCTTTTTGCTGATGAAAATAATAATTGAATTCTGTGATGAGTGACCCCATGAAATCATTATATTAGACATTTCCCTTTGCACATTAAGTATTTACACAATCTTAAACCTTACATACAGTAATACAGGAGGAATCCAGGGAATCACTCTTTTGGTCTCACCTTTACATAACTCTTTGTGCACTTAAGCCATATCATGTGCATAAATATTCCAGATGCATCACACACTCCATTATTTTCTTCCTTGTCCTCCCTGCACTGAAGTCACCACCAGCAATATATAGGTGGGCGGTCACACATGTTATCTTATGCAGTAAAGAAGGAGTGTGTCACAGACATATTTGTCTTGGCTTTTGTGGTGTCTGGTTTCAACCTGATCCATAAAATAATTAGCCTGGACAGTGTCAATATCAGTTCAGCTTGGGCATTGAAAATTCAAAGTCTAAATATCTGGGTGGAATTTTCACATTTTTAATTTTATTATCACGTTGTTTCATCAGGAATGAATAAGAGGCAACTTCTGATGTTGGTTGTATAGTTAACATTCTAAAGAGATAGAGATAGATATATGACAGAAAGAGAGATAGAGTTTTAAGGAACTGGCTCACATGATTGTGGGGACTGGCAAGTGTTGTATTTGTAGGGAAAGCTGGCAGGCTGAAAATTAAGGGACGAGTTGATAATTCAGTCTTAACCCAGAATTCCTCAGTCCAGCAGCCTGGGAAACTCAGGCAAGGCTTTTCTGTTGCAGTCTTGGGAACATAAGTTTTTTAAGACCTTCAATTGATTGGATGAGGCCCACCCACATTACGAAGAGTAATCTGCTTTATTCAAAGTGTATTGTTTTAAATGTTAATCACATATAAAAAATACCTTCACACTAGCATCTAGATTAGTTTGACTGAACCACTGAATGCCATAGCCTACTACAGTTTGACCCACAAAATTAAGCATCACACAGGCTTTATATATGGCTTTATTCAAACCCCTTTAGAGATGTGGGCATTTGTTCAATCTTCAAAATCTTTGCTGAGAAAGTATACTACAGGCTTTCTTGAATTCCAGCTGAATATTTAGAGATGCCTGTTAAATCACCATCCTTGTTCTTTCACCCTTTCTAGTAGGAGTAGATAATAATTAGATTATTTATTCAATTCCTATTAAATTAATATGCTTTGTAAGCAGTTTTAAAAATAATCCTCTAACAGATGATTTCTTTTTTTTTTTTAAAGATCTTATTTATTTATTTGAGAGCCAGAGAGAGAGCAACAGAGAGAGCACAAGCTAAACTGTTATTGACACTGGCCAGAGAGCACAAGACAGAGTGGGAGAAGCAGACTCCCTGATGAGCAGGGAGCCTGACATGGGACTTGATCCCAGAACTCTGAGGTCATGACCTGAGCCAAAGGCAGATGCATCATTGACTGAGCCATTCAAACTCCCAACAAATGATTTCTATATGCTGTGAAATATGAATGACACTGTGACTTTCAGTTGGCTTTAAAATCTTAGGTTTAGTTTTTTTTTTAACAGTTTTATTGAGATGTAACTCATAACACTACAAATTATCTATTTAAAAGTGAACAATTCAATGACTTTTAGTAAACTTGTGGAGTTGTACAACTGCCACCACAATCAATTTTAGAACATTTTCATCACCTCAGAAAAGAATCCCTATACCCATTACCAGTGACTCCCCATTCTCTCCCTGCCTCCCCAGTCCTAAGCACCACAAGTCTACTTCCTTTCTCCAGGGATTTGCCTGATATGGACATTTCATAAAAATGGAATCATATAATATGTGGCCATTTGTAACTTGTAAAGTCTAGTTTTAAAATTTCAATTCTGTTAAGCCCCTCAAAATATAAATGATTCTAGTGAGATGAGTAAGAAGAGGTGAAGAAAATGTTGTTTGTGAAAGACCATTGGCTGATTTTCTTTTCTTTTTTTTTTTTTTAAGATTTTATTTATTTATTTGTCAGAGAGAGAGAGGGAGAGAGAGCAAGCACAGGCAGACAGAATGGCAGGCAGAGGCAGAGGGAGAAGCAGGCTCCCCGATGAGCAAGGAGCCCGACGTGGGACTCGATCCCAGGACGCTGGGATCATGACCCGAGCCGAAGGCAGCTGCTCAACCAACTGAGCCACCCAGGCGTCCCCATTGGCTGATTTTCTTACCAGCTCCTCTCACTGAAAATGAATTGTCCTTAGGGTGTATCTAGAAGCCTGATTATACTGTTTCTTTGTTTCATTTCTTATGTATTAATATGATCATGAGTGAGTTCCTTGGTTGGTGAATTCTGGATCAAGGTCCAATTTTCTAGAACAGATGTACAACTTTTCTCACTTTTCCCCATAATCCAGGCTCCCTTTCTCCTGGAATCTGGAGATGGCTTAACACTCTTTTGATGAAGAGGCTGGTCGCTTTCTAAGTTCAACACCAAAGCTTCAGCCTTGTCTTTGGTTCCTGACTCTCAGTTCCTGAGCCTGTTCCCATGGTAGCTATGTTTTCATCTCCACTTTATGCTACTTAAATTATAATTACATAATTACATAATATGACTAATTTTAATTGATTTTAAAAATAAAAGTTGTCACTCATTTACTCATTCTCTCTGAAATGTTACATTTTCTCCATATTGTCTTACTTGGTATTAGATGTTTATACCTATATAGTATCCAAAAATGATGGTCAACATTTATTGGTAAAATCTGGGTTGTATCAATAGTTGTCTGTGTTGGATACAAAAGAAATTTTCTTAATGGATACTCAGGAATAGAATTTATTTTCATAGTCATGCAGTAATCTCTTTCCAGTATGTATAGATATTTAAAAACAAAATATGGCAGGCAGTCAAGTATATAACTAATACTTCAATACCTTGCAAAGTACATGAAAGTTACTTATTACTATTAGATTATGTACATATACATATATGTTATATACTTATTACATGTACACACACACACACACACACACACACACACATACACATGTATGTATTTTTGGATTAATTTCCCTACAATCAAATTTTTTTTAAGTAGGCAGGACTCAAACTCACCCCTGAGATCAAGACTTAAGCTGAGATCAAGAATCAGACACCTAACCAACTAAGCCTCCCAGTGTTCCTTACAATCAGTTTTTTTTTTTTTTTTTTAAGAGACTGGGCATATAAATTACAAACATATTTGGATAATTTTGCCCTACATACTATCTAGAAACTTGTTTCCAGCTATATTATATCAGCCAACAGATACCATGAAAATAAATATTCACAATATAATTGTGAAGACATATCTTATTGGTAATACCCCAATATCTGGAGTTTTGGCAGGGAAGTCGACTAGAGCATGTGTTATTTAGTTGATGTATGATTTGATGACTGAAAGAAGTTCATTGGTAGTTGTACTTATTAACGTATTTCTTGTCTTATCTTTACAAAATAACAGCAGTGGATATATAAGATACAGATTTCCTATCCTAATGCCTCTGCTCATTTACATATTCACTCAGTCACTCATTCCTGAATACCTAAATTGTCCTATGATCTACATGTGGTGTTGGGAACCTATGCTGAGCTGGCAGAGCCTTCCTTTCAGAGACCAAAACACTTGGTCTCCCAGGGCAGGTACACATTAGCCACACATTCAGACAAATAAAGGCAAAATTCCCACTGCTATAGGTGCTGAAAGGGAAAAGCACACTATGTTTCAACTTCCTAGTCACAGGAAAGAATATAGCACATGTAATTTAAAAGAATGAGGGCTGTTTGTTTTCCTTTATTTTTAAAATGTTACAGCTGTTACAGTAAAATAACAATTTTTCCTTTTCAGCATCGTACTGACAAAGATCCAGTCAACTATGTTGGCATTCCTCCCTTAACTGACTGAGGTAAAGATTTTGTTTTCCCACCGGGAGATGAGAGCAGGGCACAGGAGGGAAAGCTGGAGAGGCTCACACCACTTGTCCAGGTGGGACTGAGCTGCAATGAATGCTAACGCAGTCAGTGTTGCTTCATGGTGTGCTATTCCTTTGCGTTTAGCTGTCAGCAATCAGCTACAGAGCACGCCTTGGACCAACCAAGGGATAGTCTGTGCATTCGGTTGGTTCAGAGAGAAGAGGGGGAGGCAAGGTCTTCCTTAGGACCTTAGTTGTGTGGAGAATACCTAGCCAGTCTGCTGCTGTGGGTTTGGACCAGTTCCCTTATTTTATTTATTTAAAGATTTTATTTATTTATTTGTCATAGAGAGAGCACAAGCAGGTAGAGTGGCAGGCAGAGGCAGAGAGAGAAGCAGGCTCCCTGCTGGACAAGGAGCCCGATGCGGAACTTGATCCCAGGACCCTGGGATCATGACCTGAGCCAAAGGCAGCGGCTTAACCAACTGAGACACCCAGGCATACCCCCCTTTTTTATTTTTAATGTAATGTATGAAACAACAAAGTAGTATAGGAACATAATATATCATTTACAAAGCTAAAAGTAGATTATATGTCTTTCAGCTGTCACATACTTAAACCCTAAAACAGGACAAAATGACTGGTTCTACCTGAGTTTTCATCACTGATCACACCTTTCTGCTTTTCCTTGGAGGTGACGACCTTTTTGGATTTTGTCTTTATCTTTTTGCTTAAAAAGTTTATCACCACATATGGTTCCCTCAAAAATCTTGCTTAGCACTCATCGCTTTTGTGCGAGTCTCCTGCAGCTCTATTCCCTGGGTACTAGTCACTCTCCCATTGCCAGAGAACAGATTCTGAGTCTTAAAAGAAAGGCAGCATGGTTTCAAAAAGGGAAATTGTGGAAGCCTGCTCAGCATTCTCTTCCACATTCTACATAGAACATAGAATGGGGCAAAAGTTGAAAGAGCACAGCAAAGGGCAAGAGATGGTGAACTTAGCATTTCAGAGGTTTGGCCAGTAAGACAACATGGGAGAGAAGCAGATAGCATGGGAGAAATGGTGAGGATGTTAGAATGGGGTGCGCTTGGGTTAGAATCTCAGCTTCTCCAGTTAGGAGCTGGGTGGCCCTAGAAAAGTAATTCATATTTTGAACCTCAGGATTCCCCAATGGGAAAGAGAGTTGAGATTGCTTCCCTCAGAAGTTGTGAAGACCTGGCACCTAGTCAGCCTTCAATAAGTATCAGTTTATTTTCCTGTGGATGAGCACCACCTACACCCAAAAGTCCAGTCATTGGCTGGCTCTCTCTTTCCTATCTGTGTTTTGAATATATTCTGTTCCTTGTCTTGAATTTGTCATGTTTGACTATTGGCATGGCCAAACCACGGTGTTGTAATTTATCCAATTCCTTCTTCTTTGGCAGAATTTCCCCGCAAATCTTTGGTCTTTAGGTTGCCCTGTCATCTTGCCTTAGTTTGGTTAGTTTTCTTGGCATTTCTGATGTTTCTCAAAAATAAAATTTTAGTGTTCTTTTATGTCAGAGTAACCCACAATAATAAAGTTTAGAGTCTATATATTTCAGTGAAAGCTGGACAAACACTGCAGCATCAGGAAGGACAAAAGTATCAACATCAGATTGATTCTGCTATGCCCAAGGGCCTATGAGACACCTGGTCATGCCTCTCTTGGCCACTCACTCTGGTGCTGTGAACTTGGCCTATGGAATGATTCAGCTCTCTCATTGTGCTATGCTTTCTGGAGAACTTGGACTTAGTCTTATGGCTAATGCCCCTCTCATACAAAGACTTGCAGGCAGTGAGCTAATATACTGACCCAGTAGGTGACTGAATGATGTGGATATTTGAGATTCAGAGGGAGATGCAGATCGGACATAAAGAATCATTCTAATTTCCTGCAACAAGAGCTGCATTAGCAAGAGAGAAGTGGTAACATGGTGATATATCAGAGAAATATTGGCAAGAGTCTTGGGGAATAAAGTTTTCCTTCATATGTTTTCTTGTATAAAGTTGCACTTATATCAGCAAATTCTTTAAAAAAATCAGTAGATGACAAATTTTGCAGGTGAAATGTCAGTATTGATCAAAATGTTGGAAAGCGTAATCATCTTCTAGGACATATGCTATTGATTTATTTTATTGAGTTTCTACAGGTCTATTAGGGCTACTCGTTGGTGGGTGTTTTACATCTAAAAGCACAATTAAAATCCATTCATAATATCTGTTCAAATAAAGCATCTGTAGATAACAGCTACAGAGGTCCCCCCTCCCAAGCCACCTTTTGAAAAAGAATGCATAATTTTCTGTGTGCACATGTGTAACTTGGCTTAGGCACCAGGGAGATGATTGAAAACCAGTTGCTAAGTGTAGGGGGAAGGAGGGATGATGGTGGGCTTTCAAAAAAACGTTAAATGGAACTGTTTTGGAAGGCTTAAGGATTTTTTTAAAGTAGTTCTGTAAGATAAGAGGTTTCTTATTGTGGGTGGCCCAGGGCTTATGGAGAATTATAGGACACTAAAAGAAGGCACATGTACATAACTTCATTTATTCAAGGAGTGTGTTAGTTAGAGAATAAATTCACCATTATTAGATTGCCAAAACCTGAAGACACAGGAACCTAGAAAATCAGATATTCAAATCAGCAATCAATTTATGACCACAGTCAAGATGTTTGAATATGATGTAAGATGTTTATAGATCACACTTACCTCATGGATGTGCTTCACATGGTTTGATGTATTCATTCTTCATCTGGGCCCCCAGCAGTGCATTTCTTTCATGGTGACTCTGATCTACATTTAATGGATGTCCTTGAATATGCAATTGCTCAACAAAGTTCACGGGGAGTTAAGAAGTTTGGAAAAATGTAAACTGAATCAATAAAGAAAAAAGATGAAATGTGTATCTACAAAACGGCTTGGCAAGGATGGAACATTCACTTCTTTTAAAAGCATTGACAAATGGCAAAGTGGGTGATCAATGCCCAAGCATTGATGTAATTTTTCTTCTTTATTCTCTGTCTATATTGGTGCAAGAGACACAGGCTAAGAACAGGAGTTAGATGAACTAAGTTCTAGTACCAGCCCTCCCACAAATGTCTTGGTTTCCTTATTTTTCTTTTCTGTCATATGGAAGTTGGAATACATGGTTAAATATTTTTTATTATAAAAAACACTATCTTCAACATCACTGAAAAGCTACATATTCCCAGGCTAGTAAATAGCAACTAACATGAAATAAATTATTCTATGCCAGTTGGCTTGCTGATTGATTTGATGGTAAGCCATGTCCAAACCATGAGAAGCCCTGGTCCCATTCCCCAGGGAGGGAATGAGCTAACAGTAGCTCAGGTCATATCTGGTAGCTTACTAATCATAAACCTGTTCAGTATGTTCACAATTTGATTTCTGACTTTAATGTTCAAATACTAGGCAACATGGTTGAAAGAAATCCCAAGAAGTAGTCAGAAGAAGGAAGAGAAGCCCAACTTAATAAGTGTCAGCTTCCAATTTATTTCCATATACAGATTCTTGTCTAAAGGTGAGATAGATGGGAAGTATAATAGGAAATTAAAAATATGAATAGAGGTGCCTGGGTAGCTCAGTTGGTTGAGTGATCTTGTTTTAGGCTCAGGTCATGATCTCAAGGTCTTGAGATGGAGCCCCAAGTTGGGCTCGGGCATGGAGTCTGCTTAAGATTCTCTCTTTCCCTCTCCCTCTGCCCTTCCTTGCCCCTGGGTCATGAACTCTCTATCTCTCAAAAGAATATATTACTAATGATACTAAGATAATTAACAGTTGATTCAGATTCAAGTCATCCTTTTTATGAGGTTTTGAAATTTTTGTGTGTGTGTTTTAATACTTAGAAGACAAAACTTAGAACCCTGGCATTGCCTTGACTCTCACCCAGTGACTTTGGCTTTGTCTGTCATGTCATGTTTCCAATCTCATCAGTTTTTAGTTATCAGGAATCTTCACTTCTGCCCCTTTCTTTTCAGATGATTGTTTCCTGCTGAAAGACTTTCTCATCTTGGGCCCAAACAATGAGTTCTAATATCTTATTGGGACCATCATAGTCTTAGGTGACATGTGATTTTAATATCTAAACTGAGGAATTATCTCCTGAAAACTGTATTTTTTTAAAAAATGAATTTTAAGGAAGTTTACTATTTTGCTTCATTTAATCATTGACTAAATAGGATTTTGATTTTATTCTCCTCTCATCATTATACATATGAATTGACACAATTAAATTGGAATTTCCCTTTCTTGAATGGACTTAGTGTTGTACGGTGAGCCAATTATTATGATACATCGAACTTGATGCAGATGCAGCATTTGGTTTTTAAAGCACGAAATAGAGCATATGTTAGATATTTTGCTATCTACACTTGACTTTCTAAAGACGTATTTGCTCAAAGACTTGATACAAGTGAAATAAAATCTTGTTTCAAGTCAACCACATACCAAGATCATATCTAATCAAGTTTCATTTACAGCTGTGTACTATAGTGATATTCATTTAACTGATATTTTACAGGAGAAAGATTATGGTAATGATTATATCAAAAGCTAACAATCACTGAGAATTTCTGATTGATCAGGGTCTTCATAGCCCTTGTGTTTTCCAAAGCTCACATCCCTGTGAAGTGGGCATTTATTACCATCCCAATTTTTACTTGAGGATTTGAGGTTTAGAAAGTTGCCCAAAACTTGCACAAAATCATGCATATAACAAAGGAGAGAAGACCTTCAATCAGCCACACAGACCATGTGTTCTAGAAGCTCTCCTTGACTCCTGTTTGTATCTGAAACAGCTCCCAGGGCTTGAAGGAGGTAAAGAATCAGGTAGGGTGAATAATTCATAGTGGTTTGCTCAGGACTTTCCCACTTCCAGCACTGAAAGTCCCTTATTCCAGGAGACACGTTAATTGTGGGGAAACCCAGGTAGTTTGTCGTCCTCATCTCGGTCCCTGCCCTGAACCAACCAATCAGGTTCTGCCTTACAAACACCCCAGCCAACTAAGATGTACACAATGTGTGGAAAGGATTGCTTTTTAACATGTCATTCATTGGAAGACTATTTTCTATAAGGTTTCTAGAGAAACTAAATCTCGGGACCAGCTTTCCTGTGTTGCACTGACAAGAGCTCAATGGATCTAGTCATACACAGTGCTCATGTGGATTAAAATTCTGAGTTATTTGTCACTAGAAATCCATGTCTTCTGAAGAAAGCAGTTGCCCCACTCTCCAGAAGAGACTCAACTCCTCCGAGTTATCACGATTTGAGCTCGCAGTGCTGCAAAAACTGTATATGAAAAAGAGAAGCCAGTGTGATTACTGTCTCTGATCATAGCAAGAAGGAGGTAGGTTGTCAGAAAATTGTAATTTTAACTGAAAAGTGACATAGAAATGCATTGATAGAGTACAGAACACCCCTGACATTTGTATCGGCAGTCACCGTTTGTATTCTCCCTGGATTAGGAAGCTCGATCACTTTATTAGGGAAAGCCATACTTGTCATACCCCGGTTTAAATGGTATGGCTTGTTTAATAAGCCTTTCATATTTCACTTATACACTTTTATGCCTTGGATTTTGCAGATAAAATCTCCCAGCATGTGAGATCTCAGGGGACATAGCTAGAATACTGAGAAAGTTAGCAATGAATATTTCTATCTTACAGCACAGATTAGAAACAGTTAGACCTGGAAGAGACCTTAGGGAAAATAGAGCCCATTTATTTTATGAATGAGGAAATTGAGACTTATCTGAGTTAAGTGACTTCCTATGGCCATCCAGCGAGTTCCTAGTACAAACAGGCCCAGAATAGAGTGTTGTTGAGAACAGATCTGCCAATATGGGGTGTACCTTGAGCATTCCTTATGTTACTTGAAATATAAATTAATAGCTGTTACAGTGAAAGAAAAATTTAGACTCTTACTGAAAAATTATATGATCACAGATGTCCATTTAAGTGGAATATGACGTTGCAGAGAGCTGTAGTGAAGGTTTGCCCCTTCTTGTACCTGGAATCAGAGAGCAGAAAAGCAGCAATAGCTCATTTAAGCCTCCGAGAATTACACTCTGCATTTCATTTATTTTTTAATCTTCGGAAAATTAATTAACTCTTCAGTATCTTACTTCTATAACCTGCAAAGTGGTTTCAGAAACAGTTCCCTTCGTGATCACAAATGATTATTGGAAGGAGGACATGCTGTTGTGTGCCTGCCATACGCGTTACAGAGCGGATCCAAGGGAATCTTCTTGTCATTATGTAAATTTCCCTGTCAAGGAAGAGAAGGAGGGAGGGTGGGCGTGGGGACCTCTGAGGCACAAGAGAAGATCCGCCGCAGCAAGATCAAGAGAAGGAAAAGAAACTATAATCAAAATTTAAAAGTCTTCATTTCAAACTCAGAAAGAGAGCAGAATAAGAGAATAAAGTGTTGGAAAAAATAGCGGAAGGAGCAAAGGTTTTACATTTTTAAGGAGGAAACTACACACTTGATGAGGGAAGTAAAAATGTTTGATTCGCTGTAGAAAGGATGGACGGCCTACTCAGATTCTCAAAGAAGGGCTTCTCTTTTTTGAAGAAATGCCAATGTGTAAGAAGGATCAGGATGAGAGGTCTAGAAAGCAATTTTTGTCAGGAAAGAGTCTATGAGAAAGCTGATGGAGATGACAGAGACATCTGAGCCTGAGCAAACAGGGACACCAGGCATGAAACCTCATGGTGTCCCTTTCAGGAGTGGGCAAAATATGATTTATTTGTGAGGGGAATTTCTGGAGAAGAAAATAAAAACCACTGCCCGAAAATCATCCGAAAGCTGTGAAACAGCAGCAGAATAAGACTGTTTATGTATTATTTACAAATGAAATGCTTGCTAAAGACGACATTTGTCTATAGTTGTAAGACTCTGGAGGCTCATGTCGACTGAGTAAGGAACTAGATTGTCCTTCAGGGTACACGGGGGTGCATGCACGGGGGAAACTGCATCTTCTTCCTGCAGATGCCTGAGACACATGGGACGGCCTCACAGGGGCCATAGATGTAGGCCCCTGTATGACTTGCATGGGGGGCCGGCTCTCTCTTATGTCACTGCTCCTGGTGGGAGGCCATGGGCAAAGAAGCACCTTATAATTTGTGAACTTTGTGCCAGCAAGAGGTTTACTTGGGCAGCTTACAATCAGAATAGAAGTTAGGTGACATTCAGGAGTTCACCTGGAAGAGAGGGCAGTCCAAAGGGAATGGGGTCAAGCTGGATTTGTCCAGAACTTTAACACCTATTATTAGTACGGAAAGAAAGTTCACCAGACACTGTAAAGTGCTTGAGATGGATTGCTTCATCTTTTTTTTTTTTTTTAATGTTATTTATTTATTTGACAGAGAGGGAGAGAGCCCAAGCGGGGGAGATGGCAGGCAGAGGGAGAAGCAGGCTCCTCGCTGAGCAAGGGGTCCTATGTGGGACTTTATCTCAGGACCCTGAGATCAGGACCTGAACTGAAGGCAGATGCTTAACTAACTGAACCCCTCAGGTGCCCCTGGATTATTTCATCTTTACAACAAGTCTTGAAGGTGGGATCTGTCATCTTGTTTTATAGATAGGGGTTGAGGCTCGAACTAACTTCCGCACTCTGTTGGCATGACATTAGGGAGGAGCTGGGCATTAGTTAACCTGGTGTGTTTGAACCCGAGTTTGTGGGATTTCCAGGCTATGGGAAGCCACACAGAGGAGGGTTCAGAACCCAACCCTGAAGCTAAACTACCTGAAGGACATGCGGGAGAGTGCCGGCAAGTTCGTTGACCTCTTTGGGTCTCAGTTTTCTTTCTTCAAATTGTTTGTTAGGAGGAATAAATCAGTTAACTTGTACAAAGTCCTTAACATAGTTTCTGGTTTGTGTAATCTTTTCATAAACTCTACCTGTGGCTATACCACTTTCCAAGGTTGAAGAGAGACAAGCAAAGAGAGACTGTATCTGTGCTGCCCGTTGTCCCTGGTGCTCTACGAACTAATCGTCCAACTGGTGGGTTTCAACCATTTAACGGAAATTACGTTTGTTTCCTCACATGGCCATTCCTTCACATCCGTCCCTGATGGCTTCATACCTGACTTCTATGGCAGATGCCTCCCTCCTCCTGTAGGCAGCACTCACACGGATTGTTGATTTACATCCCCAATGCTGCTTTGGTTCTACCATTTTCCCTCTAAAAATTCTCCAAGTCTCTCTGATGCTACCAAAATAAAGTCCCAGAGACACAAACTGGCTTATCACATCAAGATTTAGTTTAGATCATATTTACCTTAGGGGTCCTCCCCATGAACTCCCTGGTCCTGCTGAACTGGCCCCATCCATATCCAGTATCATAACTGATCTCTGAACATGACATTGCTGATCCCATTTATGTTTTAAACACCTTCCCCTGCACACCTTTCCATACCCTGCGGCATTCTGACTGCGTCTACAGTGTCCTGCGGTGAAGCATCCCTTGTCACTTGTAGAGCCTATCACCTTGACCACTTGGTATTTGCAAAAGAGGGCCTGCCATGTTTAATTCTGCATGTTAATATCTCCTCTCCTTGGATTTGATAATAAACTCTTGGAACCTAGATTCGATGCTTCCTTTTTGCCTATAGGAGTGGAGCATGGAGAAGTTAAATGACACAAGAAGGACTAGGGGGAGGGGCAATAAAGAAGAAACTTCATAACTAATGAAAATAAAAATGAAACACATGAGAGGGGGAAGCAGAGGAAAAATCCAAAATCACCAATATTTACATGACTTGTCGAAGACCTGCTGTTGGCTAAAGAAAGCCCAGAGGAAGGGATTGGCGCTGATTAGTAATGGGAGAGAGATTCCCATTCACTCATTAGAGGACTTGAGTTTGGAAAGACCGAAGAGAGACTGAGCAACAATGCAAACAACTCTGAGTTTTAAGAAGTAGGAGTTGAAACAATCTGTGTAAACTGTACGGATACCATAGAGAAGGATAAACTAGATAGAGTATTCGTGGCATGGATTAGTTATATAAATAGTGGAGGTTTACCAGCCATACGACTGTTTCAACATGGAAATGATGTCAACAGGCATCATCAAGGCAGGGACAGCTTTGAGTTGGCTTCATTTTCTAGGGCTGTGAGAGAAAGAAAGTCACATTGATGTGTATTTTTTTCCCCACTCTTCTTTGCCATTCTACCATAATAAAGAGACCACAGGTTTCTCTGGGCACAGCCAGGTCTAGAACCTATGATCTTTCCTCTGAACCACTAGGCTGGTGGGTGACTTCAGGTTCCCCCCTAGAGATTGTCATGAAAAGAAGTAGGAAGACAGACAGCGAGGTTTGTGAAGTCTGTGCAGCACCACACACACACGGACACACAGGAAAAGACGTGTGAGCGTTATCTCCATTTCTGGGCACTGCAAGATTCATGTTCTGAGGGGATTTTGCTGCTTTATAGAAAAGCTGGCCCCAGCAGGGATGGCCAAAATAAAAATTACATATGACACAAAGTATTTGGAGTCTTTCTGTAGAGAGGGGGAGATAATATCCATATGGTATGCCATGAGAATTCACTTATAGGAGAAAATATACGGCAAATTGCATTGGGGAAAAATTATTCCCCACCAAGAAAAAAAAATGTTGATACTGTGGCATGGGAATTTAGGAGTTTCTCAGAGGTGGCAGCTTCCTTTGGGAAAGAGAAAATATAGAGAAGGCTCAAGACACCCAAGGGCGGGGCAGATGATTAAATGGCGAAGAGAACAGTTTGGAGGGAGAAATATTTGGAAAAGATAGAGGAGAGGCAATAAGGGAGAAAAACAAAGCAAGGTAATTTAGGAAAGAAATCAGCCCTTGGAACTGCGGAAATACCTTTAGAGATACACAAGGGGAAGAGAAATTACCCAAATAACAGATTACAAAACAAATGAGAAAAGCCTGCTTTTGAGTGCTACGGTAATAGAACAAAAAGCTGAAGATAAACCTGAGGCATGGCCAATGCCCAGGCAGATGGCCCAGGTCACTGCCGCCACTAGCGCTCCCACGGTGACTTATTTATCTCCCAAAAGATATTGTTTAAAATAACTCACTAGGAAGGTTTCCCCTGTAATTCTCTGGGGGCTCTCTGGCCAAGTGACTAGATAGGATACTCGATAGAAGAAAACAAGTAAACCTTTGATGAAAGGGATTTGCTAAATCAGTCTTTGCTAGTTGTTCTTCTTCTTCTTCTTTTTTAAAAATTTTGAATATATGCACTTTAAACAAGTGTTTCCAGTTACAAATAAAACGCCATACCCAGTATCCAAGGAAGCACAGCTTTAGTGCATCTCCTGCATAGAAAGGGGCAGGGCTTGAGGTTGATAGCGTAGGATGATGACTTATACCCTTCGCTCTAGAAAGCCTGGCGCAGTCATCTGCTCAAACATGGGTCCTGTCTGGCGCAGGGTTCTGCTGCGAAAGTTCTCCTCCTCCTAGTAGGCTGGTAGGAGCTTTGTACTTATGCCTTCCATACCACTGTGAATAAATAAAGAAGAGAGAGAAAGGGAAGGTGTGTGAGTTGTCTGATGCTCACCCACAATACAGGAAATCTTGCCTTCAGGTTTTCTTTCTTGTCTTCCGGGATGAGGCTATGGGAGGCGACAGAACCACTTAGGTTCATGTTGGTCTAGAACTCAGATTTTGTATCCCCTCATCTATTTGTTCCACCACCGTGATTGTGCTCTCACTCAATTCAAGGCACAATTCCAGGCACTTTTTTTTTTTTTTAAGATTTTATTTATTTATTTGACAGACAGAGATCACAAGTAGGGAGAGAGGCAGGCAGAGAGAGAGAGGAGGAAGCAGGCTCCCCGCTGAGCAGAGAACCTGATGCGGGGCTCGATTCCAGGACCCTGAGATCATGACTGAGACAAAGGCAGAGACTTAACCCACTCAGCCACCCATGTGCTCCTCCAGGCACTTTTGACTGAGTCTGTCCTTGTTGTTGTAAGGTACAGCAGAAACATTAGCTGAGGCTTTATGGGTCCTCGCCTACAGGCAGGCTGTAAAACTAAAGATTGTCATTTGGTGCACACAGAAGTCAAGCAGGCCAAAGACCAGAGGGCCTGGCTGAAGCAAAAGTCCCCAAGAGGAGAATCCGGGCTTAGTGCCCATACCTCCCTTTCTTGTGGCCTTCCTTTCCCTAGGAGTTCTGTGGATCCTCTCTCGCTGCCTCTTGCTGCTCACACCCATTCCTGGGTGACCTTCCAGGGGCGTATTCCTCCCCCTCATGGTGTCATGTGAGCACCTTCTCCCTCTCTCTGCTTCCTAGCTCACCTTTCCAGAGTTGTATCCCATTGTGTGTTCTCTCTTCTCTAAGAGAATAAACTCTTCAGTGCAGAATGCTATGTATTGATGTTGATGGTATATTTTATGATTTTCAGCTTATGATCACTTTTGTTTGTGTGTTTTCCTTGGCATGCATAAGAATCTGGACAATTATGAGCAGTTACTGACATCTTCATCTTGCAGAAGTATAGAGCACGGAAGTGAGATGTGGAACATCAATCACGTGCATAGAAAGATGCAGAGCTTGGAGTTGAACCTAAGTATCTGATGGTAAGTCCAAATATAGTAACCCTCTCAGTGATGTTTTTGGCTGAGCATTCTTGAGACACAATGCTTAACCACTTAGATACTCCCACTGAATGGGGAGTTCCGAGCTAACCAGCGCATGATCGTTCTGCAGTAAAGGGAGGGTTACCAGTAATTAAAATTGAGTTTATAAGACCCTACTTTATAGAAGGTAAAGGAGGAGGGAAAACAGACAGATGGATAGATTTCTAAATACTTCTGAGTCAGAAAATCTTTGAGCAGGACAGAATATTTGGTTTCTGAATAAATCATAATTTGATTTGATAAAAAGTTAGGCTGGCTGGAAAATCTATGAAGTGTGACAAAATGATTATTGTTTAATTGAAAATAATTAAATATGGGACACTTGGGTGGCTCAGTGGGTTAAGCCTCTGCCTTTGGCTCAGGTCATGATCCCAGGACCCTGGAATCGAGCTCCACATCGAGCTCTCTGCTTAGCAGGGATCCCGCTTCCTCCTCTCTCTCTCTCTGCCTGCCTCTCTGCCTACTTGTGATCTCTGTCTTTCAAATAAATAAATAAAATCTTAAAAAAAAAGAAAATAGTTAAATAAAAAGGTAATGTAGTTCAGATGAGTGAGGCAGCAAATTATCAACAAATATAAAAGCTACAAATTTAAAAGTAGGTTCTGGGGACTTTCATGACTGGAGATAAATATACTGGTGAAGCCATTTATTGTTATTCAAATGCCTAATAATTTGGTATTAATAACAAAGAGGTGAATTTCTGTTTTCAAGGTCATGATGAATGCATGGGGCATTAAGTCCAATATCAATAAATATGTAGGAAGAATAATTTGTCTGGGGAAGAAACAATTAGAATGGAAAAAGAGTCCATTAGAATCCTAGCCATATTTAGAGCCAATCACAAAGAAAAAAAATAATCCATGAGTCAGGACAGAAAACATTTTTAAAGAAAATAAATCTACAAGGAAATATGAAGGAGAAATAATTGCCCTCTCTTTGAAGCAGATATAATATGCTTCATAATATAATATGAAGCAAAACTAATAAGATTCAATTAGGAACTCCATTACTGTACGGCAATGGTTAGGGGGTAAGCTGAGGGCATGGGCAGGAAACAACAGTCTCCTTTATCCTGTTTATGCTAGAGACATGGGAGGAAGACAAACCATGGGATGACAATCAGCAGCCTCTTCATGTTGTGAAGGCAGGTGGCTGTATGCCTAAACTCACAGGCATGCAGAGGTCTGCTCCATAGTTCAGTTCATGAGAGACAGCTCCAGTCTTTACTACACACAGAAAACTCATCTCCCTGGGAACAAGCCACCTTCCCCTGTCCCAGTGCCATGAAGACTTCTAGGTTTCTACACACCCTGTATTTTTATGAGCTCATCTCTTCTCCCGCTGTCAATGGGAGAGAGCATTGGGCTCACTTGGAAACTTGAAAACTCAGCTCATTTCTAATAAATTCAAGTTTTATGATTTGAAAAACTTTTATCAGTAAATAAAGGTCAACCATCTGGCAGCAAGTGTCTATTTGGCTCTGCTTTGGTTTTCTACACTATGTTATAAAAATATTACAGTCTAGTATGACATTAGCAAAGTGTGACATCTGGGCTTATACAAAATATAAGAGTTGGCAGGGGGACTAATTTCCCTTCTGAAAAATTGCTGTGGCACAAAGGGACTGAGGACAACCCAATGGCTGAGAATACAGCCCCAGACACTGCTGTCCTTGAGCCAACAGCATCCAGAACGTCTGCCTGGGAGGGGAAAGGGGCCTAATTACCCCAGAGGATCACACTGATGGATTGCCATGGGCCTTTGAGAATAGAGACTATTTTAGCAAAAGAGGACAATTTTTCCCTACCTGCAGTGCTATCTGGTCATACATTCAAGAATTAAATGAGAATACTTAAGGAAAAACCAAAAAAAAAACAAAACCAAAAAACAAAAACCAAAAAGCAAAACAAAAAATCTGGAGGTATGGCAGTAATAAAGCTGGGCAACTTTTCAGTGGGTTTAGATGTTAAAGCATTTACTTTGGGGGTTGAAAATGTATAATTAAATTTTGGCACTGCTTTTAGGTGGTAATAATTTTTATTAAATTCCTTTTTTGTATGACCCTTTTTATGAGTTCAAGACAAACGCCATATTTATTTTTTCCCCCTTAGGCTCGCTGGGTACATTTTAATGCACTGTAATCTGAAAGATATCGAGTCCCTGACAGAATTCATGCGTCTGGGCAGGACCATTGTGCGATCTCAGCTAGGAGCTGATTTTTTTAAGAAAAGAGAGAGGATCAAATTCAAAGAAAACTTCTCTTCTCATCTCTGGGCACTCAATTTTTGTGATGATTCAGGGACTCTTAATGGCCACTGGTACTACTCATAAATGGAAAATTACAGTAGCATTTTTTCATAGGAGTTAAAAAAATCCCTAAGCTTTAAGAAGCTTGGATATCTACAGGTCTGGTGCCTATTTAAGGAGAACTAGGGGATAAGAAATGTTTTATCAGGAATCAAAATGATTGAAACCATGAAAATCCAAAGTTTTTACAAAATGCCGCATCATGGTAACAGGGAATACATTGGTGATTTGTGATGGTGGCATTTCCTTTTTTTTTTTTTTTTTTTCCGGACTCAGTGGTGGTGGACAAGTTTGAATATCATTAGCTTCCTTCTGAGCTACCTCTGCCCTTCACCACCAGATTTCCTTTCTCAAGTAAGAAGAAGCAAATTATCACCAGTCTCCATCTGACTTCCTGGGAACGTGGTTCTCAAGGGAACACACAGGACCAGATGGCTATTGAGGAAGTTCATGGAGAACCATCCCTGGAGAGCAGTCCTGGGCTCCCCTTCTTTAGCTCTTCCCACTACGAACCAATGCCCAGGCCAGGGCAGGCCTTACCTTTGGCTACTTTCCTCAGATTGAATAATACCCATCCTAGGAGTCAGTGAGAATGCCTGGGGGCTTCTGGAATTGGTAGGTATGATCATAACAGGGGTTGGGAAGAGTTTAGGGTGCTAGGACTATTTTTAACTCTCCTTGGGTGGTCCTGTCTCTGAGGAACTTACTTCTCAAAGAGCCTTATTACCCCAGAGTCGATGGTTATTATAAGGATGTGGCACTTTCTGTGACCTGTGGAAGAGCTCTAGGGGGCCTTTTGCAGTCGGATTTTCCTGCCCTCCATTACACAAAGCTGTGGTCCATCTTGCTCTCCTGCATTTAGTATTTTCCTTCTTTCCTCAGGGGAGTCTCAAGACAGAAGAAGATCTTGACATGACTCCAGGGGCCTGAAGGCTGATGGGCATTTCCTGCGCACCTGGGGATTCCAAGGGCAATGACCTGCGTAGCCCTCCTGGGGTCCACGCAGCGGCTCACCTGGATGGATTGCCCCTCCTGTGCGGCTCTGGGCACTTCTGCTCTGCTGGTAAGCACCTCGTTGCCTGAGCCTTTCCCCTCCCAGGCAGACCCGGGACCGGGCCCTCTGTCTTTTCTCAGCCTCTTCTGAAATCCTATAATCTGTGGCCTTGGTGTTTGACTTCTATCACTTAACATGGTGTTTTAAAAGTTCACTCATGTGGGACCATATCAGAATTCCCTTCCTTTTTAAGGCTGAATAATAGTCCATTGTATGTAGATACTCCAATCCGTGTATCCATTCATCCATTGGTGGAGGTCTGTTTCTGCTTTCTGACTATTAAGAATAATGCTACCAGAAATAGTTTTTGTACAAATTTTTGTGTGCTCATATGTTTTCAATTTTTCCCTCCTCATTTCATTTCTTTTATGGGGTAAGTTCAAAAAACTAAATCTCTTCCTTCTTATATTTTATTTTATTTTAAGTATTTTTTAGAGAAGCAATATGTGTAATGGAAAGAGTATGGACTTTGGGGGACATATAAAATTGGGTGCAATTTCTAAATATGTTCTCCAATGTCTCCATCTTAGTTTCTTCATTTGCAAAGCAGGTATGTGTATACCAACTCAAAAGGATAATGTGGTTAGGAGTGCTAGACTCCTTTCCTCAGACAGCCTGAAGAATAGAAACCCTCCCATTGTCTCTGTCATAAGAATGGTGCTGCACCCTAGGAGATACCCTTACTCGGCTTCTGTTACAAGCATGGTCTGAGTTATTTTCTGAACTGAATTCCTTGAGGCTTCATTGCATGAATGGAGGCTAAGCAGGGAGAAAGGAGAAATGAACATCTGTTTTGGAAACTTTTGGTGAGAGGGAGGCTGGAACTGTATCCAATACTTTGCAAATATTGCCACATTTAATTCTCACAGTGGTTTTGTAAGATAGATCCCCTTTTCTCGAGAAGGCAAGATGGAGGCCTAGAGATGTCAATTAATTTGTTAGAGTTCACAAAGTTAGTAAGTGGTAGATTTGGAGTCTCCTGTGAGATAAGTTTGTTGTGAAGGCTTCCATTCTTTCCGTCATACTGTGGGTTCCAGAGCCATGAACATCTCCTACATAAAATGTGAAGGTTTCCTCATTTTTTTCCTAGGTCATGCTATGGGTAATGGGCATTCCCCAATTTTCAGTGACTCACAGAAACAAAGGTTTCTTCTTCTTAACATTAAAGGTTAAGTATAGATTTACTCTTCGTGTATTCTTCATTTGGGGTTTGTGTTGAGCAAGGACTATCTGGGATGCATCTTTCTTGATGATGAAGGACTAGAACAATGGTAGAACGACGCAACAACCCTGGAACTTCTGTTTTGGTGTCAATGCATCATTTCTGCTCAAAATCCATTGGGCATAGCCAGTCACATGGCCAGGTCCTGTCTCATTGTTGCATGGCATATGTGCCTCCCACATGGGGAGCCAGTCTGGAGCAGGAACTGGTAGAAAAGACAGAGACTATTTTGAATAAACAAAGTAATCTTGCATGTGAGACTTCCACATTACTATGCACATAGCCTGAATAGCAGGAACTAGGAATCCATGGCTTCCCAGACTCCCTCCTACCTTGATGGCAACTTTACCCCAGTTTCTCTTGCTGGCTCTTTCTCTTCCTCTAACTAGCCTCTAAGTGTGAGTGCATCCTAGGATGCATCCCAGGCTCTCCTTTCTCTGCACTCAAACTCTAGATGACCTCATCCAGTATGGTTCTAATCACCTTCAGCTTGCTGATAACTGTCTAATTTATCTTTCAAGTCTTGACCTCTCTTCAGGCTCCAATGGCCTTATGTTATCTCTACTTGGAATTCTAATGTGTAGCTCAAATGTAATATGTCCAAAATGGAACTGATTCCTATCCATCCCTACCCTGGCTGGCATTCTTCCCTGTTGCCATAAATGGTACCATCTTCCACCCAGTTACTCAAAGCAGAAATATATGGTCCCTCCCTTACCCTCCCTCCCACATCAAATCCATCAGCAACACATGCTATTTCATCTTTCAGATATTTCTCAAAATTATACAAGTCCTTTAGTGGTAAATGCCTGTACATAAGCTCAAGCCACTCTAACTCTTAGCTTGATCACTGCAATAGTTAACTAACTGGCTTTTGTACACCTTTTATTTTCTACCTAAACCTCCTTCTTCACATCCTCATCAGAATGATCTTACAAATGTATAAATTATGCCTTTTCCTCTGGAATTTAAGGAAAAGAAAAAATTTTCATGCCATGGGTTACCAGGCCCTGTGTGACCTGGCAACTGCCCCCTCTACTGGGGTAGTAGACAGTGTTCTCTCAAAATGTATGCCCTCCTTGAACCTTAGAATGGGACCTTACTGGGAAATAGGGTTTATGCAGATGTAATTAGTTATGTTAAGATGAGGTCATACTAGATAAGAGTGGGCTCAAATCTGATATGATTGGTATCTTCATGAGAATAGAAGAGACCCAGAAGCATTGAGGAGACACAGAGGGGGAAAGGCCATGTGAGGTTGGAGCCAGAGTCTGGAGTGAGGCAGCTATCAGCCAATGAATAGTGAGGACAGCCAGAGGCCACCAGCAGCTGGGAGAGAGGCACAGAACTGATTATCCCTCAGAGCCAACAAAAAGGAAATAACCCTGCTGACATCTCGATTTTAATTTCTGGCCTCATGAACTAGGAGAGGATAAATTTCTCTTGTTTTAAGGTGTCTTAAAACAAGAGAAAGTAATTTGTTATGGCAGTAATTAGTTATGGCAGCCCTAGGAAACAACAAGAACCACCTCTTCTTGCCTCATTTCACCCTTGTCCTCGTGGGACACTGCCACACGGACCTTCATTTTGTCTCAAAGTTTAGTCTCAGCTTGGATCTTTTGAAAGTGCTCTCCTTACTCTCTTCCAGAGCTTTTGCTAGGACTGGATCCTTTACCTCATCTATGCCTCTGTTCCTACTACTATAACCTCTGATTTTGGATCAACATGTTTACAGTAATATCTTGGCATGGATATATTCAGAAAGTATTCAGTGTATTTACTTCTTTGGTGTCATCCATTTTCACCCACGAAATCTGAAGCAAGGATTTAGCACTTATATTGGAAGCATCTTCAATCAATAATATAAAGTTTGATTTAACTGTGGGTCAAATAAGATGGAGGGAAGGTGTGGGAATATGAGGGTATCCCTTGGTCAATGAAATTCATGAAATTTCAGAATAAACTGATCCCCTGGGATTGTTTTCAGGAATTTAAAAACTCCCACTGTGGTGGATTCATGGGAATGGTGTGTATGCCCCCTATAGCCATGAGGGGATTTCCTGGGTGAAGGTAGTCAGCACTTCTAGAATGTACATCTTGGAAGAAAGCAAATTTTGGAACTAAAGGTATATTTCACATGATTTCTTAACTGAAATCTTTCTGATAGAGAATCTGATAACCCTCTAATTTAGATTAAAAGTCCAGATATAAGGATATTTGTATTCCAGTACACACGTGACAGGGCCTCAAGATGAGCTTGAGACCCTGGTTGGTAATTACATGGGACTCTTATGAAGAAGGAAGAATACCCACAGGATTCCGAGTATTGGCTCTCCCTTCACTGGCTTGGTCACAGCTGGGCTATAGCATTTATCTGAGCTCAGGGAGAAAAAGGTAGAAATGAACATACGAACCAAACTGTATGCTACTTATAGCTTGCAATGTGTATTTGTGTGATTAGAGTCAAATAATTTAGCAAACTTCTCACAGTTTTTGTTTCATAGGTTCATATGGTTCTTCTCCCAGAATAGTTGATACATTCCAAATCAGAGCTCCTTCATGGAGTATATAGATAAATACCCAAACAGAATTACCCTTGATTGTTAGACCTGGTGCCCCAATGAAACTAATAAATCCATAACATCGGTGGGCAAGAAGGAATCCTAATATAAACTTAACTATTGATTTTAGGAAACAAAACATAACTTCAGTTCAGTGAGGCCATAAATGTTTTCATGAGTCACCATCACTCTTTTCTAACACTGGATCCCCACAGTAGTGATATTATTACCCTGGGACATTCTCTGTGGCTGCATGGAGACCCTTTAGCTCTGTGACTTTACCACAGTGGCAATTCTTACCTCAGGGCTCTTGGTATGTAATGAGTATGCATTTCAGAACGAGAAGGTTCTTGTGAGCTCCTTGATGAAATTCTCTAGGAGATTTCATCAACAAAATTTCTATTTTTCCGGACTGGGTGCATGAATTCAAATTCTTGATTTTAATGCACGTCACCAATGTGGTCATGCTTATGGGTATATGAGAATTCCAGTTTTTTAAAAGATTTTATTTATTTTATTTGACAGACAGAGATCACAAGTAGGTAGAGAGGCAGGCAGGGAGGGGGGAAGCAGGCTCCCTGCTGAGCAGAGAGCCCAATGCGGGGCTCGATCCCAGGACCCTGGGATCACGACCTGAGCAGAAGGCAGAGGCTTTAACCCACTGAGCCACCAGGTGCCCGAGAATTCCATTTTTTTAAACTTATATAAACATGCCTTCATCTTTGTTATTTAATTAATTCCTCTCAACCATTGGGCAGGAATTAGCTGATACAAAACCAGAGTTGCCTTATGGCTGACCAGCTACCAGAGTCTAAGTGCCTTGGACTCAGGTTGCTTTCAAATTTTCCTGAATCTGGAGAATAGGTAGAGTATCAGACAACTGGCTCTGTAACAGACTGTGAAGTACACATCAGCAGCTGATTTGTTTAGATCTACTGCACAATGGGAAAAGATGATTAATACAACCTTAAAGACTTAGGTAAAATTGGGTGTTTATGTTGAGATGGGACATCTGAAGCACAGAAATATTTAAAAACCTGCCTAAAGGTGCACAGATCCAGTAAGTGGTAGAATGAGGCCAAACAGAAGAACTGTTATCAGATGGAACTACATGTAGACATTTAGGCTCCCTTTCTGGCTGCTCAAGACTACAGGTCCTAAGTCTGCAGGACCTCATCTGTTCATTGTTATGTCCAAATCTACAACCTCTAAAATTTCTGTGAAGAGCCAGAAATGAAGGGAGGTTTTTTCACTGATGTCTTGGAGAGCAGGTTTGCTAATGGCCTAGAGACCATAGAAAAGAACAATAAAAAAGAAAGAAAACAAAGCTAGAAGTTCAAGGAGGAAAAGTGGTTTGAAGCAATCACATGTAATAACAAATCCTTTGTGAAAAAAACAATCTGCTCCACCATATCTTAAGACTGGAACATGTGAAAATGCAGAATTATTTTTATTATAAATCTGCTACCTCTGGGAGCCCCCTCGGTGGAAACGCTGTAGCATGCATCCCCTAGGGGGGTGTGATAGATTCGCTACGCCGTGAAAGCATATTACCCATTTTGAAATGGAAGGCAGCCCTTCAGGCTCCAAACCTCAAAGGGCAAATTGTCTTTGCCTTCCATCTCTACATTCTCTTTCTGTCACCAACTCACTTGCTAATTTTTGTCTGAGCTCCACTTAAATATGAGCTAAAGCAAACTTAAATCATGCAGCTCAATTTAAAATAAGCAATGTTGTAGTCTCAAAAGCTTTAATTAAAATTTTTTTTCTATTTTTAAGAAATACTAAACTAAATCAAAAGCTCCTTTATTATTATTATAATTTCAGTTCTTTGGTTTATTGTGTTCTTTTTCTAGCTGCTAGAAGATATTTTAAATATGTCTTTGCTGAACCAATACTCTTACTTTTGTGGCTAAGCACAGAATGTCACATTTGATTGAACTATGAATTGAATAGTCCTCAAGCCACACACATACCTTAAGATTCTTTTATGCCAAAACAATTCTAAATGCTCAAAGTAGATTGCAACAAAGACTGATATAAAAATATAAGTGAATTTGTACACACTTGTATGAATTCATTTTAGTGCTCTCTATATTTCTTCTCTACAAGGATAATTTGAGTATCATTTTCTGCTATTGTTTTTAGAAAATTAACACCCAGATTCAGAATATGAAATACCTTTACCTTACATCATACACAAAAAAGCAACTCAAAATGGATTAAAAACAAACCTAAGACCTGAACATTTTAAAACTCCTAAAAGAAAAGCAGGAAAAGCTTCAGAACATCGATCTTGGTAATGACTTCTTGGGTGTGACACCAAAAGCACAGGCAACGAAAAGACAAGTGGGACTACATTAAACTGAAAATCTTATGAAAAGAACAACCCACAAAATGAAAAGATAACCTATGGAATGGGAGAAAATATTTGCAAACTATATGTATCTGATAAGGGGTTAATGTCCAAAATATATAAAGAACTCCTACAACTCAATAGTGAAAAAACAAATAACCTGACTATAGAATGGACAAAGAGTTTAAATAGACATTGCTCCAAGAAAACATCCAGATGGTCAAAAGATATATGAAAAGGTGCTCAACATCACTAATCATCAGAGGAATGAAAATCAAAACCACAATGAAATATAACTTTATACCTATTAGGACGGGTACTATTAAAAAAAAAAGGTGTGGAGACATTGGAACTTTTATAAACTGTTGATAGAGTGTAAAATAGTTCAGCTGTCATGGAAAACAGTAAGGGTCCTAAAAAATTTAAAAATAGATCTACCCTATGATCTAGTAATCCCATGTCTGGGTATATATCCAAAATAATTGAAATGAGGATATGGGAGAGATAGCTGCACTCCCTTGTTCATTGCAACATTATTCACAATAGCTAAAATACAGAAACAACTTAAATGTCCTTTGATGGGTAAATGGATAAAAGAAAGGTGATATATACATATAATAAAATATAATTCAGCTTTTCAAAAGGAAGAAATCCTACCATATTTAACAATGTAGATGGACCTGGAGAGCATTATGCTAAATGAAATAAGCCAGTTACAGGAAAATACTATATGATTCCACTTCTATGAAGTATCTAAAATAGTCAAACTCATAGAAACAGAGAGGAAAATGGTGTTGCCATGGGCTGGGGAAAGGAGGAACTGGTGAGTTTTTTGATGGATATTATGTTTGTTATGCAAGTAAATTATAGAGACCTATAGTACAACATAGTGCTTTTAGTTAATTTTATTGCATTATGTACTTAACCATTTTGTTAAGAGGGTAGATCACATGTTAAATGTTCTTACCATAAAAAAAAAATACAAAAAAGTGAAGGAATACAAGGACATTTTTGGAGGTGATAAATATATTATTATCTTGTTTGTAGTGATGTTTTGGGGGGTGTCCAACTCATTAAATTTTAAATTTTATACACTAAATATTTGTAGTTTTTTAGTATGTCAATTATATCTCAATAAAGCTGTTTATTTTTTTATTTTTTTTAAAGATTTTATTTGTTTATTTGACAGAGATCACAAGTAGGAAGAAAGGCAGGCTGAGAGAGAGAGAAGGGGAAGCAGGCTCCCTGCTGAGCAGAGAGCCCGATACGGGGCTCGATCCCAGAACCCTGGGATCATGACCTGAGCCGAAGGCAGAGGCTTTAACCCACTGAGCCACCCAGGTGCCCCTCAAGCTGTTTATTTAAATAAAAAAAAAAAAGAGAGAGAATTTGTTGCTAATGAAGATTTTCACTATGAGAAGGAAGGAAGATGGCCAGAAGATGACCACACAAGCTTTCTGAATACATTGATGTTATGGACTTCCTTTTATACCTAAGTAGAGTTTTGAAATTATAAGATTTCTTTATACCTAACTTCAAACTAAGAATTACCTTTAGTCAGCAGGATAGGAAGCACCCGGTAGAGAGGCCTTTTGGATATTCAGCATGAAGGAAGGGAGGCATTTGTCATCTTAACTTTGCAAATATTAATAGGGGCCCATAGCATACATTTGAAAGGAATCACAGTATTTGTCCAAACAATAATTAAGGAACTGTCATTTTGCTGAAGATTTAACTTTCTACCTCTGAATTATCAACATGTAATGTCTTATTATGTATGGGCTGATTTCCTCATTATTAGATATAACTATTTCTGTGACAGGAAGAGGAAAAACATAAATTTGTTTTAACATTATCTGGCTTAAGAATGATTATATCTTCATTTGCCATTATGACTAACGTCCTTAATTTAATATTAAAGTATTATTCCAATATTAAACTAGTAGATGGTAATACTGATGAAGAGAAAGATAATGACGGCGATACTGTTGATGGTGGTGACTATGAAGGTATTTTAATTTCATTGTGGCCCCCAAATAATTGGTGTGGGTCTCTTGCGCCTGCCCAGAAAGTGCATAAAAGAAAATGCACTCAAGCTCTCTGAGTACTTTCACACAACATATCCCTGATGGGACAGAGGGAATCATCCTTTCTGGGGTCAATGTGATGACCATTCCCAAACCATGGTGATCCTTACTAACATACAAGGTCATGCAAATATAACTTTCTAGTCTCTCATTTTGTCCTCATAATCTTGTTTCTCTGTCCTCAATCTTTTTTTATCTCACTAGATCTGTACAGTGACTTTCAAGTAACTTTAGCATACTTAATCCCACACGATAACAATTAACCTGAGTGTTTGACCAAGTTCACAAAGTTCCTACTCAAGCTTTGACTCCAACCTACAATGCAGAATTCCCACTTCACCGTAGCAGACTCCTCAATTTTGGACTGGGCAAGCTGCATATTTTATGTTTGTTTGTTTGGGTTTGGATTAGGAAGGTACCTGAAAATCTCTAATATCTCAATTGCTGTTTTTTCTCCTGTACAACAACTTTAGTCTAGAGTTTTGCATATGTACATGCAAACACTTACTGTATCTCAATATAGTATTTTTGGTTGTAACTGAATCTCTTCACTTCAATATACGTTTCAAAGGGGCATCTGTTGTAAATTAAATGGAACATTTATAAGAATGAGAAACAATCAGAATCATTTCCCCTGAAGAAATTAAAATATTACCAACTGAAGTTTTTGACTTCCTCATAAACCACCTTAGCCCCATTAATTCTCTTCTCATTTTATGAACACCCTAGAGACTGTCTCTTTCTCAAACCAGTCCTAAATGGGAAGTCCCAAGGATCCTTTTGGACACCCTGCTCATGCTTTGGAAGCATGATTCATGTTGCTAAATTTCAAATTGTTATTTCATCATGAGTCTCAGAAATATTACATTATCCTGATGACTCACTATTGACAGTTGGAGGTTACCTCAGATTTAAATTATTTCATGCTGGCAGTATGTGCATGAGGCTTTTGCTTTCGTAATTTTTCTCAATTTACTCACGCAGTTTAGAAAGGTCCAGATGGAGATGAACATATTGAACACTTAAAAAGAAATGTTTGTGTAGTTTATGCAGGAAGTAAGACGCATTTCTTAATACCCAGAGAAGGTTGTTTCCCTTTCTATTAGAAGTTCCAAATGAAATAAAATCTTGGACCTCTGCATTTCCCTGCAGTAGTTAAGCTGATACAGCAGATACTTCGGTTTTAATTATTTATGGATGAGCCATGTGAAATGCCTGCCAAAGGTAGCAAAGGGAAAATAATGGCTGGTATTACACAACTGACCTTGAATCCAGCTCTGATTGAAATTAATTACCCAAAGTTTTAAAATCTCAGCTTCTTATATTGGTGGAAATGTCCTTCTCTGGTGATAATGAATAGTTCCATTGTCCCACTGCAAGCTTTGCTTATCACAAGTATTTATTTCATAAAATATGGTACATCTGATCCTTGCAGGGAAAACATTTATTAATTGACTTGATCTTTTTTTCTAATTCCTGCATATTGTGTTACCCTAACATTTAGCCCTTGACATTCCATTCAGGCCAGCTGTTATTTTGTAGAATGACTGTTTATAAAAATTAGCTCAATTTTGGGTTGACCTCTAGAACGTTTTGCCACTCAGAAGGTACAAACGGATGGTCTCATATCCTTTTCTTGGGTTCTCTATTGTCAATCTAGGATGTGTTACATGGGAGCAACTGCATAGGGGAGATTATTATTCCTGTTAATTTTAATTAGCTGTTAGTCTTCTTAGGAGAGGATAGGTGGTCAGAATGGGGATGATGCTAGCTCATGACTATATAACCCAGTCTTTAGGAAGGATGTTTAGCTTAGAAGGCTCAGTGGCTTTCTCTGATAATTTTAAGGGTCTATTTAGTTTCTGTATACTTGAGTATCCATGATGATGTTGCCCCCGCATTACAGGTGCTATTCCCCACAGTCTCTGGATCAGGGCATGCTTGGGATCATATCAATGGTAGCTGGGGGCAAAGGTTCTGCTAGAGGAAACCTTAGTGACAGGAAAATGAGAAGTGCCACACTGGAATGCTGAGAGAATTCATTTATAATAAACAGTAATTAAACAGGGATTATTAGGGTGGCACATTTACGATGTGAAAGTAGAAGTTGTGTCAACATCTTATAAAGTCCCCAAAGTAATTCTGCTGAAACATTTGCTTTGGGCTGAAGAACAAGGTTCTGTTCTAGGGAAGACGGGTTTTGCTGTTTGTTGTTTTGAAAAACTCTTCATAATAGTCTTTTTGGTTTTAAGACTTTATTAGAGCTTTCTCAAGGCTTAATATATAGCTCTGTGGAGTCAAAGAGACCATTCCTTATCACTGAGTTTTTCTCATAATCAATGTTATTCCTTGTCAAAAGATATCATTAAAGATATGCATGGCAACTTACTTTTTGGTGTTTTTGTTTTTGTTGTTGTTGGTTTTGTTTTTGTTTTTCTGAGAACAAATTTCAAGCTAGAAGGCTACATTTAAAATCCCTTGTCAGGGAAGCTTGGGTCTCCCTTGGTCTTTACTATTTATCTCTGGCTTCATCATTCCAACCTACAGGCCTCACCTATCACCTGAGCCTCAGACAAAGGCAACTGGGCTTCCCCTGATGCTTGGTGTTGACTCAACCTCCCATTCTCATCCTTCAGAAACTTGTTAAAACTGACGTCTTCTATATTTTAACTTCCCAGAGTTAGCTTGATGAATGAATGCTCTCTGATGTGTTAATGAAGAGGAGGTAGGATGACAGCCTCCTTTTCGATAGTTCAACATTTATTAGGCCTTCTAGAAACATTTCTGTTTAGTAAAAAGAATCTCTGATAGTAAGAATCTCAATAAGGTAAGAATAGGAGACCAGTGCAACAATTGTCAAGTAGGGTTCTCTGGGTAAGCACCCTACATTGCTTATACATTGGATTTACCCCACGAGAATGGTGTAAGATTTCAGGTCAAATGCCTTTTAAAAAAGGGTACATGGAAGAGAGAAGGGTATAAGAAAAAGGACATCTGTCCATCCAAACTGTCATCACCAATTTTCTAGATTTTCATTTGGAACATGAAAAACTCTTTTCCTCCCTTATTGTTAAAACACCATCCCATTATAATAGCCATGTATGAGTCGAACTTTCATTTAATTCATATTTATTTTGTACCTCCAATATTCTAGGAACTTTCTAGTGACTAGGAATACAAAGGTGAATAAGATAACAAATCCATCTCCAAAAGTATGTTTAGCTAGGAAAGCCAACTACTACCAGATTTATTATTTCGAAAACCCGTATTTTGCCCTATTAAGTAAATGAAGCTTAAGTAGTCTCAAGTATACATAAACAGAACATCCATCTTAAAGAAAAACCCTATGCACAAGGAATCATGATGGTTGTTGGAACACTCAGTTTCTCTGTGGTCTTTCCTTGGTTTGAAATATGACCATTTTTTTTTTTTAAGAGAGAAAATTCCGGAAGAGACAAAAGTATTACTTGTGCAGAAAGATGTGGTGAGTCTCCCTACCTCCATCTTCCAAACAGGGCATTTATGTTTACAAGGTCTACTGAATATCAGTTTAATATGCCTGAAAACAGGAAAGAAACTCAACAGATTAATCGAGGAAGAATGAAGATATAAATTTTCCTCCAATTTTATGGAAAGAAAAGATAGTTTTTAATGGGAAGAACACTGCTAAGGAGAAATAGATAGGCTCTCAAGATCAGAGGTTCCTTCAGGGAAAAGATGTAGGGAAGCTAAGAACAGAATAGCTGGAAATTAAAAAATGAAAGACACCTCAGGGAACAAGTGTATGAAGATCCTAAGTCAGAAAACATTTGAGAATGGAGAGCTTGGCAAAGATAGATTCAGAGGCAAAATGGGTTTAGGAATTGGAGAATTCTTTGCTTTTTTTTTTTTTTTTAAATAATTAGAGAAATATTTGTGGAACACACACCAATGTTATGAGGTTCTGCCTTCACATTCGTATTAAATATAAAATCTTTTCTGATTAATTTACCTATCTTTAAACCTTTCCCTAAAATATTGTTTCTAATTGGATAGCTATGGGATAGCCCAGGAAAATGAATTTACTCAAGGATTCTAGGTTGGCATCTAGGCAGAGAGAGAGACAGGATTCTGACATCATTCCTCATCAGCTTTCCTGCAGATGAAATTACCCAGGATTCTTCATGACAAGAGCATTTTCAACACAGGAGTTACATGCCTGTGTTTCTTGATGAGTGTGTAATTCACAGGATGGCAGAGTGGAAATTGTGTGAATATGGGAGTCATGCAGATTTCAGTTCAAATCCAAGTTCAGTAAGTTACTAATTGTGTGACCTTAATAAATTGCCATAAAAGACATATTTGTGCTCTTTTTATTCTGTTTTTCCTAAGAATAACAGCATGATTTCTTTCCCTATGACACTAGATTGGCCTTTCCTTCAATTTACTAGAGATAATGTTTACGTAGACTTCTTGCCCTGAAAAATTGCAGTTGGTGAATTAATTCAGTTACTGTTCAGATTAAATGTACAGGTAAATTCTACTATGTCAGTTTCATAATTTATCAGAAAACCCCAGGGATTAACCAGGATTGCTCCTGAATACATTATATTGCTCCCAAAACTCAGTCATTGAGTTTATCTCTTCAGAAAGCAATGCCTACTGGCAGGTAATGAAAAAAAAAATAAACATTTAAATTTACATATAATTTTTCCCCTTTATTAACAATCTCTTTTGCTAACAATACTTGTTAGTATAATTTATATTTCTCATTACATCATTCTTTGTGCTTAGAGAAATTTTACTGGGTACTACTGCAATACTCTTTGTTCTTTCCTACCTTCAAAGGTTTCTGTACTTAAATTTTTTTTCTGAATAACATGTCAAGGGAGGAATATATATTAAATAGAGGGCAAATAATAAACCAATATAAAATACATTTTTTGATGACACTAATTTATATACCATATATTGTGTATAAAAATATCTTTGGAGTTATGGCTAAAGGCAAAAGGAGTAGGATGTTACAAAGTTCCAACTGGAAATAGAAATTTTTAATTGTGAACCTGTTGCCTGAAAGTCAAAATTTCTTTAATGACAAACATAAATAAGAGGTCAGAATCAAATAAAATTTACAAAACTCTGAGCGGTTTTAAAGAACAAATTAAACAAAGAACAATTAGTATTCATTTGGCCTCCATTCATAATTAACAGCTCATCTATGTGTGTTTATGAGCCTGAGAAGGAAAATCAGTTAACCACAGGATTCCTTATTCAAATTGAACTGCAGTCCTCCCTTGGACTGTCATTTTTAACCTATCAGCTTTTATGAATTCTATTTGAAATGGGACATCAAATATATAGATAATTCTTCCCTTTATAATTTTTTTAACTTCAAATTTCAGTATAGTCAAAATGCAGCATAATACAAGTTTCAGGTGTACAATACGGTGATTCAACAATTCCATTGGTTACCTGGTGCTCATCACACCAATTGCAGTCCTTAATCTCCACCACCTATTTCACCCATCCCCCCCATCCATCTCCACTCTGGTAACTATCCATTTGTTCTCTATAGTTAAGAGTCTGTTTCTTGGTTTGTCTCTGTCTCTCTTTTCTTTCCTTTACTCATTTGTTTTGTTTTTTAAATGCCACGTGAGTGAAATCATACGGTATTTTTCTTTCTCTAGATCCATCCATGTTATTGCAAATGGGCCTTATAATTTTTATCAGAAGAAAACGCAATGATAGTATTCTGACCTGAAGACAATATAAAACTTTAAATGACACACTTTTTTTTAAAAGATTTTATTTATTTATTTGACAGAGAGAGGTCACAAGTAGGCAGAGGCAGGCAGAGAGAGAGGGGGAAGCAGGCTCCCTGCTGAGCAGAGAGCCTGATGTGGGGCTCAATCCCAGGACCCTGGGATCATGACCTGAGCCGAAGGCAGAGGCTTTAACCCACTGAGCCACCCAGGCACCCCTAAATGACACACTTTTTAAGGTTTGAATTGACCACCACATTTTTCTTTTCTTTTCTTTTTAGAATTTAATTTAATTTTGTGTGTGTGTGTGTGTTCCAAAATACATTGTTTATGCACCTCACCCAGTACTCCATGCAATACATGCCCTCCTTAACACCCACCGCCAGGTTCACCCACCCCCCCACCCCCTCCCCTCCAAACCCTCAGTTTGTTTCTCAGAGTCCACAGTCTCTCATGGTTTGTCTCCCTCTCCAATTTCTCCCAGCTCACTTCTTGTCTCCATCTCCCAATGTCCTCTGTGTTATTCTTTATGCTCCACAAGTAAGTGAAACCATATGATAATTGACTCTCTATGCTTGACTTATTTCACTCAGCATAATCTCTTCCAGTCCCATCCATGTTGATACAAAAGTTGGGTATTCATCCTTTCTGATGGAGGCATAATACTCCATTGTATATATGGACCATTTCTTCTTTATCCATTTGTCGTTGAAGGGCATCTTGGTTCTTTCCACAGTTTGAAAACTGTAACATTGTTGCTATGAACATTGGGGTAGAGATGGCCCTTCTTTTCACTACATCTGTATCTTTGGGGTAAATACCCAGTAGTGCAATTGCTGCTTCATAGGATAACTCTATTTTTAATTTCTTTAGGAATCTCCACACTGTTTTCCAAAGTGGCTGCACCAACTTGCATTACCACCAAGAGTGTAAAAGGGTTCCCTTTTCTCCACATCCTCTTCCAACACTTGTTGTTTACTGTCTTGTTAATTTTGGCCATTCTAACTGGTGAAGGTGGTATCTCAATGCGGTTTTGATTTGAATCTCCCTAATGGCTAATGATGATGAACATTTTTTCATGTGTCTGGTAGCCATTTGTATGTCTTCTTTGGATAAGTGTCTGTCCATGTCTTCTGCCCATTTTTTGACTTGATTATCTGTTTTGTGTGTGTTGAGTTTGAGGAGTTCTTTATAGATCTTGGATATCAGCCTTTTGTCTGTAGTGTCATTTGTGAATACTGGAGAATCAACAACAAATTAAGCCAACCCCACACAGAAGGAGGGAAATAATCAAGATTAGAGTAGAGATCAATGAGATAGAAACTAGAGATACAGTAGAACACATCAACAAAACTAGAAGCTGGGTTTTTGAAAGAATCAATAAGATTGATAAACCACTGGCCAAACTAATCCAAAATAAAAGAGAGAGAACCCAAATTAATAAAATTATGAATGGAAAGGGAGACATCATGACTAACACCAAGGAAATAGAAACAATCATCAGAAATTATTATCAACAGTTATATGCCAATAAATTAAGCAACATTGACAAAATGGATGCATTCCTGGAAATCTATAAACTTCCAAAACTAAATCAGGAAGAAATTGACAACCTGAATAGACCAATATCTAGTAACAAGATTGAAGCAGTGATCAAAAACCTCCTAAAAAACGAGAGCCCAGGACCTGAGGGATTCCCTGGATAATTTTACGAAACATTCAAAGAAGAAATAATGCCTATTCTCTTGAAGCTGTTTCAAAAAATAGAAACAGAAGGAAAACTTCCAGACTCTTTTTATGAAGCCAGCATTACCCTGATCCCCAAACCAGGTATAGACCCCACCAAAAGGGAGTATTTCAGACCAATATCCCTGATGAATATGGATACCAAGATTTTCAACAAGATCCTAGCTAATAGGATCCAACAGTACATTAAAAATATTACCCACCATGACCAGGTGGAATTTATCCATGGGATGCAAGTGTGGTTCAACATTGGTAAATCAATCAATGTGATAGAACAAATCAATAAGAGAAGAAAGATGAATCACATGGTCCTCTAAATTGATGCAGAAAAAGCATTTGAGAAGATACAGCATCCATTCCTGATTAAAACCCTTCAAAGTATAGGGATAGAGGGAACATTCCTCAACTTCATAAATCTATCTATGAAAAACTCAGAGTGAATATCATCCTTAATGGGGAAAAGCTGACAGTCCTCCCTTTGAGATCAGGAACACGACAAGGATGTCCAATCTTGCCACTGTTGTGCAACATAGTACTAGAAGTCCTAGCAACAGTAATAAGACAACAAAAAGAAATAAAAGGTATTCAAATTGGCAAAGAAGAAGTCAAATTCTCTCTCTTTCTGCAGATGACATGATACTTTATGTGGAAAACCCAAAAGACTCCATCCCAAACTACTAGAACTCACACAGCAATTCAGTAATGTGGCAGGATACAAAATCAATGTACAGAAATCAGTTGCTTTCTTGTACATTTTTCTTTCCTATATCTTAAACAATAGAGAACTATTCAGTTGTATCGATATATATGTTAAATGACTTCAAGGTAGATTATAAACCATACTTTACATGTGGAGCCATCATGGTAACAAGAATACTGTTACAACATGGTTTGAAATCTGAAGAAACTATGAATGCTATTGATTTCCCAGTTGTCTTCAATCTAAGATATATTGTACTTTGAAGTTACAATATCCTTCCATATATCAGTTTAGTCCCCTATGCATACATGCATCCATTCATCCATCCATCATCCATCCATGCAGGATCCATCTTCTATTCATTCATTCATTCTAATTTCCATCTATTCTTCTGTGACAATTATCCATTGAATGGCCACTGTATGTTGGGAAATATAACAGGGGCTGGTAATACAGATATCAACACAACAAAATCCCTAATTTCAAGTTGCTGAGGACCTCATGAAAAAGGTAGACATGTAAATCAATAATTACAACAATACCTTGTTGTAAGTGCCATAATAGATGTAGGTGTCCTTGAGAAAGACTTTGGAATGAGCACTTATATTTACCTGGCTGTTTGGGGCTGAAAATGGAAGAAATGAGAAGGAATCGGAATACAGTAGATATATTAGATGTAATTTGAGTTAAACTGGTGACTACAGAGGATGAGGGACTACAGGAGCAGAGGAATCTAAAATGCAAAATGTGAAGCATGAGAAAGCAAGGCTGTTTGAAATAGTTGAATCACACAATACATTTAGCAATGGGAGAGGAGGGTGGCAGGATCATGGAGGAACTTGCTAACTTACTGAGGTATTTATACTTGAGCTTGTGTAGCAGTATGTCTTAGACTTGAGTAACACATGGGTGCCTTTTCAAGGAGAATAGCTCTTGCTACTTCAATTGTTCACCTCAATTATTTTTATCATATCCTTACTTATATATGTATACAAACAAAGCACAAACCCCTTAGATATAAATCTTTTATGTAACCAAAACAAACTTATAAGTAAAAAACGAACAATTATGAAACTATTACAATTGAAAGTTAGAGAGATGTTTTGACTTCAGCATGTCTATGTGTCATGGTAGGGTGCAACTGATTCGCCATCTCTCTCGCTTTAAACCACAGAGAGACCTTTGTTTGTGTATGATTCTGGGATGCCATTTGGGTTAAAGATGTTAAATTTTCCTATGTCCTTTTTTTCTTAGCCACAACACTGAGTGTGGCGTCATTGGCCGCTAATGAGACCGCAGTGACAACAGGGCAGGTACTGAAATCTCACAACCTGACTGTGTCATTGTTATCATCCCCAGCAAGCTTATCTTTATGTATTGGGTCATATCTGAAAAAAATGCAAAACTTGTAAATGCATAAAGAAGTCCAGGACCATGAAAATATCTTTGAGAAATACTGCCAGAGACAAAGAAGGGGCCACTGAAGAGTTACAAGCAAGGAAGAAATGTGGATGAATTTCCTTTTGGGAAGCTCACTCTTCAGTTAGAAAACTTAAAACAGTCTAGGCAAAAGATGAAGATGAATTGTAGCAGCGATGGGAATAGGAAGGAAAAGGCAGATTTGAGAGTGATAGAAGTATAATTGACAGGATTTGGTCTCAGATTGGATGTGGGAGGTAAGGGAAATTGAAAATTCAAAGATGGGTCTCAGATTTCTAGCATGGTTGCCTGGGTAGCAGAGATACCATTGACTAATAGAGAGAGTGCTGGAGACAGAACAGTCTGTGGGTAGAAAACAATAAGACTGGCTTTGGATACATTCCATCTGAAATGCAACAGCTGTGGTAGAGTAGAATCTGAAATATGAGATTGGGGCTTAGGGTAGAAACTGGGCTATAGGGGAGATTTGGTCATCATAAGCATAGCTGTGGTCATTGTGGCTTTGGACTTGTATGAGATTCTTACAATTAGAATTGAAAGCTAAAGATGGCAGCCCAGGTGATAATGATACTTCAGAGTGGCCAGATGGAAGAAGGAGGACTCCAGAAGCAGGCATATGAGGGCCACAGAGATGAGGAGATCCAGGAGAGTAGGTGTCATTGGTGACCATTGAAGACATTACTGTGTTTTGCCTGATTTACTGTAGCAGGTTCCTAAATTATTGCTCTGTTTTGAGTGTTGGAGTTCTCAAATTCATTTCCATCTTTGTTGCCATCATGAGCAGTTTAAACCTAAACTGGTCATTCTCCTTCATAATCCAATATGTTTAGCAGACATTCATCCCTTGCTAATTGTTAATGTTTAACCTCTGGTCCTCTACAGATGTCACGTTTTCTGCCATGTTTGAAAACATGGATTAAGTCAGGATACATTGGCATATTTGTAGTGGTGGCTTCTCCCAACAGAAGCATGGCTCCTTTCCTTTTACTTGATTCCTATTTTTGAGCGTCCTAATAATCAGGTCTAGGATATCTTCTCTATTAATATTCTCTCTCATGGTGATCTAAATGTTGTTGGTTTCCAGAGAGCCCCCCCCACCACTGTACTTATCTCTTTCCCTATTTATCTTTCTATTCATCTCTCTAGCTAGCTATCATCTTTATCTACCCATCATCTGTCATCCTGAGCTCTAAAATCAATATCCAATTGCTTGTTTGTACTCTCAACTTGGCTCCCGAAAAGACATATCAACTTTGGATTCTTCCAATTACCAAACTTATTTATTCCCAAGTAGCGCAATTTGAGTAAGTGAAAAAGTTTGCTAACAACCTTTTATCTCTCCCCTACACTCATCTTCAACATCCAAACATCATCTAGTCAGCCCAGCTAAGACCTCCATAGATATGCCCTCCCTGTAAACATATCAAAGCACCATTCTGGTCTCATTCTAGTTCCTTGTAACAGTACCCTGTGATTCTGGCACCTCCAAGGGGTCAGAGAAAGGAATGTTTCCAGTATCTGCAAAGTATGGAGGGCAGTGGAATGGTGTGGATGGTGGAATGTGCCAAGCCTAGTTTCGAAGCCTAACTCTGCCTCTTTCCAATGTGGCGAGTCTCCAAATCTTTCTGGATCTTAGTTTTCTCACCTGAAACAGGGAAATGACTATCTCACAGTTAAAATGAGAACTACATAAAAGCAAATATGAACAACATCCAACATGACTCAGATCCCAACACATAATTGCTGATAAAGTGGATTTCCTTTTACATCACCCTCACCCCTACTAACTTTCTCATTTTCCTATAGCATTGGTGAGAGCATAATATATTAGATCTCACAGACTGTGGTAAATATCATGGTCTGCCCCTCTCTGCAATTTCTTATTATGCAAAAATTGACTAGAAAGTAAGCCAACCAGGTCACTGAGAAAAAGCTTTGGAAAAAGATTAATTCCTGTCTGGGGTATCCTACTGGTAACAACCTCTGTCAGGAAACTCTTGACAGGAGACTCCAGCAGCCTTGAATCTGGAAAGATTAAAGAAAATACCAGAGAAACCTTTTCTGGGAGTTCCTCATCAGGTCCCAAAGAGTTCTATTGTGCTATCCCTTGGATTTCAGTCTTGACCCTGACCTTGAAATGTTCTATTCCAAACTCCATATGAATTAGTCTTTTGCTTTTAGACTGGCAGGGCCTATCTGACTACCATTTATATATGTCAAATAAGAGGTCATCAAATTATAGCCCTCAGGCCAAAATTTGACCTTCTGGCTGTTTATATAAGTAAAGTTTTATTGGAACATGGACACATCCACTTATTTACTTATTATCTAAGGCTGCATTCAGACTACAAGAGCAGAGTTGAGTATTTGTCACAGAGACTATGACACATAAAGTCTAAAACACTTACCATGTTCCCACATTTTCATATTACACTCTCTCACCCTTAGTCTTGCCATCTTTTAAGCAACAAAACATGTGTTGGATACTTACTGGATGTCCATCCCCAGATTAGACATTGAGAATAGACAGGGCACCAACAGTGCTTCTGTCCTCAAGAGTATACAATCCAGATCAGTAACACCCAACCAACTGCTAGAGATGAAATAGTATTACCCATCTTCTCTCTTTGGTTTCTACTCCTAGGACAATATTAACAATAGACAAAAAGATTCTTTGTACACGAGCCTTTTCCCACCCACCTAAAATTTCTCCTGACTTGTCTCTCCTTCTCATGGAAGTTTTAGTTGTGGGAATAATTCCTTATTATTATTATTATTATTATTATTTTCAGGAATTGTGGGAATAATTCTTCAGGGAAACAAAACAAAACAAAACACTCTTACTATTCCCCTTCCCCAGATTCTTGATTCTTGGCTCAGCAGGATTGTTTGCTCTCTGGACTAGGTTAGACTTTGAGATCTCAAAGCCATTTCTTGTTAAAGACAGTTCATAAAATTAAAAAATACAGTTTCTTCCTTCCATGAAACCTTTCATGTTTCATTATAAAGACTCTAGGTTATATTGTGCATCAAACACCACTTATAAACTCTTTGAAGTGTGTAAAGTGTTCTCTTTTGTTCAGCTATCATAGTAGCATATTGGAGATTACGAGTTAAAAATAGTCATTGGCGTGTTGGCGCGAGGTGGCTGAGTTCAAATAAATCTTTTTCCCTAGAAAAAAAGATGTGAGTGAATGTTAAATATCTTGCAAAAAGGGCTCAAGTTTGAGGGCATGTGTGTTCTTTTATTCACACTGACAGAGTAGAAAAAGATATGTTGATGGATCAGAACAACCCTCAAGAGACATTTGTGACCGGGGTGTCTGGGTGGCTCAGTGGGTTAAGGTCTCTGCCTTCGGCTCAGGTCATAATCCCAGGGTTCTGGGATAGAGTCCCGCATCGGGCTCTCTGCTCAGCAGGGAGTCTGCTTCCCTATCTCTCTCTCTCTGCCTGCCTCTCTGCCTACTTGTGATCTCTGACTGTCAAATAAATAAATAAAATATTTTTAAAAAAGAGACATTTGTGACCAAGTATATATGTGTATATGTGTATATGTCTATATATGCATGTGTATATATATGTTTATGTGTGTATCTATGTGTGTGTGTGTGTGTGTGTGTGTGTGTAATGACACAATAATCTGCTATTTTCAGATTATTCATCATGGTTGTCAAAACCTTGAGTTTATAGCAACAAATAAAAATTTAGGTGTTTTTCCCAATTCAGCTTAAGTTATCATTGCTCAATTTTTATTTGTGAATAAAAATTTTAGTGTACATTGAAAAAAATAGGAGAAAACTTCAGTCCGATAAAATTATTTTCAAAACATAGTGCATTTTATATATTTACACAGTTATAAAATTTCATTCAGAAATGAAATATATGAGGATATTATTTAATTCTATTTGATTTTTTTCTCAGATTTATTCATTATCTTCCATTTTGACTTTCTTTACCGAAAATGAGAGATTTATTACTTATCTTTAATTTCACCTTGACATATTTTATTATCATTGTTATTTTTTTATGATTTTATTTATTTATTTGATAGAGATCACAAGTAGGCAGAGAGACAGGCAGAGAGAGAGAGAGGAGGAAGCAGGCTCCCTGCTGAGCAGAGAGACCGATGCAGGGCTCGATCCCAGGACCCTGGGATCATGACCTGAGTCGAAGGCAGAGGCTTTAACCCACTGAGCCACCCAGGCGCCCCTCATCGTCATTTTTATTTTTACTTAACCAATTCATGTTTCTGATCTGTAAAACAGTGAGTTAATGTTAGGATTCCTCTCTGCTCTAATATTCTACAGTCAAGGAGAAGAACCGAGCTTGGCACACATTTAAAGATGGAGAAGGGGCAATGAAGCCAGAGTGAAAGACATAGTTCCCACCTTCTCTGAATCCTGAGTCTCAAATAGAGATATTTTCTTGATTTTCGCCCCCTGTCTAAATTGTCTGCTTCCTTGTACTATATATAGTCTTCCTTTAACCTCCCTACATTTTACTTTTCTGACTCTATTCCCTCCATTCTGATTATTCAGCTTAGCTGTTTTTTTTCTTCTCTGTGCTTCTGTTTGGTTCTCCCAAACTTTGTCTTGAGTCATTTTCTCTTGCTTTTCGTGACTTTTCTTTGTTACGTTGCTGCCCTTAAGTAGTTTGCTCCCCCCATTCCTAATCTTTAAAAACAATACTCCATTTTGTGGATGAGGAGAAACTTTTACAGAATTATTAAGAAACTTCTTTAGGTTCCCACAGATAGCATTAACATTGGTGGAGTTGAGACTCCATCCAACTTGTGACGTTCCTACATCACCACCTTGGTTTTTAAAATAAATATTGTTTTGTATTCTAATGATTTTCTCTGGCTTCTTGGCACCTTGGCAAATTATGTTGGAAGCAATTTGGTTTGGTTTAGTCTGATGATTTCATTTGAAGAGATGAAGGAAGAAACTGGGACCTGAAAGTCAATAATGAGGTGATTGCCAAACTGTAGGAGTGCTATTCCAGAACATATAAACAGCTATCTTAATTTTCACAACATCTAGGGATCTATTGTTATGACCTCCAGCAGAGTCTTCCAACTGTTATTAACAATTAATTTCCTAACTTGATTTGAAAGTAGCGGATAGTGAATTTTTTTATTTAAACTCTTCCTAGCGCAGCCCTGATGATTAAAAAAAAAAAAAGTTTCTAGATAAAGGAAGAATGATGAGGCACATGTGCAATCTTTATTTTATTTTCGTTTTGTTCACATAGGGATAAGATCATGGTCTAGATAATTTCTTCAATTTTTTCACTCCATTGTCTGGGTCACCTGGCAGTTAGCAAACTCATGGGTAGGATGCGGAGGTTAAAAGCAGGAGGAAAACTATTTTGTCCCCTCTTTCTATAAATTTAAGCCCATTTCCTCTTGTCCTTTCTCAGGGGTAAGCTTATATTTCCATTTTAAATGGAACCATATCATTTTTACTTAACGACATTTTATTTTCTCCTGTATGATGCTGTGCTTACATAACTGATCTATAGTCCTGGAGGGATAATGATGAACACTGCATTCCAGTGACTGTAAGCTAATATTTTATGGACCACTGTAATGAAAGTTTTGACCACTATGGTAAATCATACCTAGAACATACATAACTCACAGTCTGTATTGACGATACTGTGAATATATTGTACAACACTAGGCGATTGACTTGAACTCTCCTAATTGGGGTTCGGTGATAATTAGGCAGAACAGGATACTATTTAACTCTGCACTGTGTATGAAATTAAGAAATTTAGAGCCAAGAAATTAATAATATAAACAAAAGCATGGAGTCACATTTCAGCTCTTTGTGAAAACAGTTTTGCAGAAGTGGATTATACTATTGTAAACCCATGTTAATGACTACATATATATTTTTTAAAACATGGAAAATTGCAGTTTGTATTTGAATCCTAAAGTCACAGGATTTATAACAAATGAAAGTAATTAAAATCTATTGCTTTATTAATTGCCTGTTATAAAAACACTAACTGAAAGTCACTTTGCTATGACTTAGTGTAAATTAGTAAGAACACACATATTATTTCTCTTTTCTCCCCTTTCCTTCCTTCTTTTATTCCTTTTGGTTCTATCTCTTTTTTTCCCTCTTCTCTTGTATTATAAAAGGCATTACAAACTAAGTATGCCCTGATATATGAGATGGTTTCCTTTTGCAAAGCTTTGAAACTCGATGGTAGAGCAGTTTGGACAATTTTCTCCATGAACAGACTGTCTCTGACCGAAGGAAAGTATCTTCATTTACTTCTTTCACTTCGAACTTGCAAATGGAAAGGCAATTCATTTCAGTTTCCTGGCATAGCTCAGTGGAAGACATCTTTTGTTCTGGTTTAGGGCTTCTGTTTCTCAAACCCTGGGAGGTTAAAAAGTTACTGTCACTGATTAACCGAGAAATGAGTAAATGGGTACCTGGAGAGATAGGGTGGTGGAGGTATGTACATTTTAAACGAATTCTGATTTTATTAAATTCATTTGCATAATTGAAGGATGCATGAGGGTTGCATGAAAGTGCTGAATACTTTTTGAAGTTTTTCATCTTCATAAATTCTGCAATTTTGTGTCTATGAATGTTTAATAGATTTTTCCTGTTCCCCCACTCCCACCTCCTTTTAATTGATGGTTCTAATTCATTCATGCTAAGGTAGGGCTCAAGAGAAAAAAGTAGCAATGAAGGCCCAGATGCCCTTATCTGGGCAGAGTCTCAAAAGAGAATCATCTGCTTTTGAGGAAAATGTTTCTTTTTCTCCTTGAATGCCCCCAGTAATGTCTGTATCGTGCATATTTGGAGGAAGGTCAGCCCAGCTGGCAAGCTTATTTCATTGACTAATGGGAATTGGACTCTCTGGAACCCTACCATAGCAAGCATTTTTATGAGGTTGGTGTGTGTTGGAAATAGGGTAGATAACTGACCCTTTTATCATTTGCTTCTTTCTGACCAAAGCCCGAGTTCTTAATGTGATGTTATCATATCTTTGTGAACCCAGAAACTTGGGCTGCTGCACAGAGGATTTCTCTACACAATCAGGAGCTCCAAGAGGAAAAAGGGCCAAATTTAGACATCAGAGGTAAATAAGAAACCACAAAATTAGTGATGTTGGTTGGTATGCACCAACAGATTCATGCTTGGTCTTTATGTCCAACCACGAAGGCACCCATCAGTATTCCCGCACCCACTGTCCCCTGCAAAATACCCCACATGGCCAAATGATCTCAATTGTTACTCATTGTTTACTCTCTGCAGTGGATTGAATGTTCGTATTCTGCCTTCCTCCCATATTCATAAGCTGAAACCTTAATCTCAATGTAATGGTGTTTGGAGGTGAAGCCTTTGGGAAGTAGTTAAGTCACGAGAGTGGAACCCTCGTGAAAGAGATTAGTGTCCTTCAAGAAGAAACCAGAGAGTTAGCAGGATATCACAAGGCAAGGGGAAGATGCAGGGAGAAAACCACCATTTGCAAACCAGGAAGTGGACCCTCATTGGACACTGAATTTGCCTTGTGTGCTTTGACCTTGGACTTTCCCGCCTCCAGAACTGTGAGAAATAGATGTTGTTTAAATCTATGGCATTTTGGTACAACAAACAAAGCTAAAACACTCTCCTTATACTCCACTTAAAAGTCACAGGAGTAATGTTAGGCTCTGTGACAACTAATGCCCATAATTATTTTGAAGATATTTTGGCAATGACAGTCTAGGTGAGATAGACCTAGAGCATGGGTGTCGTAGTTGGGAAGGTTTAGCATGACTTAATGCTCTCTCAGGGTGATGGGTCAAGGTTAATCATTTGGTGCCCTACTTTCATCATTCATACGGTGCGTCATTAATAATTATAATAATAATAATCACAACAACAAAAGCAACAACCATTTATCAAATCTTTTGATTGCTGTGCTAAATATTTCATTTGCATCATCACCAAATTTAAGAACCACCTGCAGAATAGTATTTTGAACTAAGTTTCCACAGCATGCTCAGACCACACAACCATCGTATCACCTTACCACCAACACTGTAATTCAGAAGATAACATTCTTGAGAGCATTGTCAGTGGTTTGGCTTATGGTATTGAAGTGGCTACAAGGAATGAGGAGTATATAATTCTCTGGAGGAAAGAGGGAAAGATCATGGCTGGGTTTCTAGATTCTTCCTTGGTGATCTGCCTTCCTCTAGCTTCTAAATCTCTCCAGGACTGCTGAAGAAGTAACTCAATGTTACAAATATGTCTGTCCTAGCACTCTTTTTTTTTCCCCCCCACAAGAAAAGAATGTGTGGGTGGCTCTTGCAGTCAAAATTTTGATTTCCTTGCAAATCAAAACCACAGTGAGATACCACCTCACACCATTCAGAATGGCTAAAATTAGCAAGTCAGGAAACAATAGATGTTGAAGAAGATGTGGAGAAAGGGGACCCCTTCTACACTGTTGGTGGGAATGCAAGCTGGTGCAGCCACTCTGGAAAACAGTTTGGAGGTTCCTTAAAGAGTTGAAAATAGAGCTACCCTACAACCCAGCAATTGCACTACTGGGTATTTACCCTTAAGATATAAATGTAGTGATCCGAAGGGGCATATGCACCTGAATGTTTATAGCAGCAATGTCCACAATAACCAAACTATAGAAAGAACCTAGCTGTCCATCAACAGGTGAATGGATAAAGAATATGTGGTATATACATACAATGGAATACTATGCAGCCATGAAAAACTGAAATCTTGCCATTTGCAATGACATGGATGGAACTAGAGGGTATTAACCTAAGCGAAATAAGTCAACCAGATAAAGGCAATTATCATGTGATCTCTCTGATATGAGGAATTTGAGAGGCAGGCAGGGGGTCATGGGGGGTAGGGAGGGAAAAAAATGAAACAAGATGGGACCAGGAAGAGAGACAAACCATAAGAGACTCTTAATCTCAGGAAACAAACTGAGGGTTGCTGAGGGGTGGTGGGGAGGGATAGGGAGGCTGGGTTTATGGACATTGGGGAGGGTATGTGCTATGGTGAATGCTGTGACTTGTGTAAGTGTGATGACTCACAGACCTGTAGCCCTGAAGCAAATAATACATTATATGTTAATTAAAAACAAAACAAAAAAAAAACCTTTGATTTCTTTTATCTCCCCTAGTCCTCTGGGGCAGGGAGAGAATCAGTGGTACTCCAAGATTTATTTCCATGAGGATTGTGTAGTCTTGGCACTTATGTGCTTTATTTGTGGCATACCAAGGGAAATAGAGCAGGAAAGGGGTCCATTGACCATTGCTTGGTTAAGACAATTTCAGGTTTTCTGAGTCTCTCTGTAATTTTAGTAATGCTTTCCAAAGAAATCTAGGGACTCTTAGAAAAATTTCTTAAAAAAAAAAAAAAAAAAGAAAAGAAAAAGTGAGAGAGAGAAGTGGGAGAGAGGCAGGAGGAGAGAGCCCATAGAGGACTCTACATTGAGCACAGAACCTGAGAGACTTGATCTCACGACCTTGAGATCACGACCTGAATTGAAACCAAGAAACCAAGAATCAGTTGCTTCACCACCTGAGCCACACAGGTGTCCCCAAATAAATTTCAAAACGCAGATTCTAAGCATCTTCTCTAGACCTAATGGAGCAGAATCTCTAGAAGCTATAGGGCTGCCCCTTCATAAAGTCCTATCTAGAAGGTTCATCTGTCTCCCATTTGAGACCCACCACTTCTAGTTCCAAAATGCTAGTGGGGAGGCTCACCTATTCATGCGACAGACTAGACTGAAGGACTTTCCAGGAAATTCCACCTTTTTTTTTTTTTTTTTTTTGAGGTCTGACCTTGGCTTTTTTATGTGTGGACTCTAGCAGACCCACCATCAGATTCCATTTCTGGAGGAGATCAAGGATGGCATTTTCTCTATGTCAATGTCCACTATCCCATTCCCTTCCAGCTGTGACACAAGCCCATGATAGTTGCACCTTCTGTCGTTTCTTTCTGCCATTGTGCAGGGCTGCCCACTTACAGCTTATTCCTGTGATGTTGGAAGGCAGCAATAATTGCAGGAGTTAAAAAAAAAAATAGTCTGAGTTTTGATGCAGGTATTTTCTGCTCATTTGAATACTCACAACAATTATTGCTAAAAGGATATGGGCATGCCAAAGAGTGTTACTTATAAAATCCTTTTGTAATGAAATCACTAAGAAAATCTTGTGAAGTTGATCTGATTATCAGTCAAACAAATGCACCAAGCTTTTCTCTGTGTTGTTTCTGCTTTTGATATTTGTGGTTGTTCCTTGCTCACTCTGCTAAGGGCACATCTGATAAGATTAAGGTCGGACTTTCTATTTGCCTCTGTCACTGATAAATGAGAAATTCTGTCCTTTGTATTTAGGCTTGTATTGTATATTATGAAACCATACTGATTTCGTTTAGCACCTATTTGAATATATTTGACTTATCACCTCCGAAAATCATTCTTTAGGAACAGATCTTTTTACTTTGGTGGTGCCTTTGGGTTCTATTTAAGATCTTATTCTACTTTGTAACGGCACATTCTCTTTATCTCTACTTCTGTATCTATTTTTTCATGGCATACAGGCAGTGGACCCTTTTTATGTTTATATATACCAACAGAGGCATTTTTAATACTAGAGAGAAATTTTTTTCAAGGAAGTAATTTTATTTATTCGTTTGTTTATTTTTTTAATGATCAGATCACTAATACATTCTTCCGCATCCTCTAATCTATTTTTAATTCCCTCTAGTGTGTTTCTTAGTTTCAGTTATCGTATTCTTCAGCTCTGATTTTTTAAAACATTTTTCTATCTCTTTATTGAAAGTCTTACTGAGTTCTTCCATTCTTTTCTCAAGTATCTTTATGATCATGACTTTAAATTCTTTATGAGACCTATTGCTTATGTCTGTTTCATTTATTTCTTTTTCTGATTTTTTTTCCTTCTTGTTCTTTTTTGTGGTGCATATTCTTTCGTCTCTCCACTTTGTTGAGTTCTGTGTTTGTTTCCATGGATTCCGTGAAATGGCTACTTCTCCTAAGTAGTCTCGTGTATGTATCCCCTATGCAGACGTGTGTGCTTGGTAACTTTTTCTGGCTGGCTGGAACTGTAGCTATATATGCTAGTTAGGCTTTTATACTGTGACTTTTTACAGAAAGCATAAAGAAAAAAATAATAACAAAAAGAAAACAAGAACAAAACCAAAAAGAAAAAGAGAAACAAAACGACAAATTAAAAAAAAAAATAAAAAAATTTAAAAATTTAAAAAAGTTGAAATTTTAAAATTATGAAAAAAAAAAAAAAACCTCCACAAAACTGTAGCTTCTTTTCTATACTTCAGAACTCCAGGGCAGCTGGCATGGGCTTGTGGACCCTGGGCTCACTGAAATGGACAGCTCACTGAGATGATCAGTCCCGCCTCTAATGGTATGCAGACCCTGTTCTAAACAAAGCTTTTAAGATGGTGTGGGAATATAAACCATAGTTCTTTGGTCCCTCTGACATAGAGACCTTTCCTGAAGCTCCTCCACCACTTGGCAGAGTTTAATATTGTTTCTTTTATATACTCTTAGTTGGTCTTTTATTTTATTTTTTTTCCTTTAAAAAAATATTTTATTTTTTCAGTGTTCCAAGATTCATTGTTTATGCACCACACCCAGTGCTCCATGCAATACGTGCCCTCCTTGATACCCACCACCAGGCTCACCCAACCCCCCACTCTCCTCCCTTCCAAAACCCTCAGTTTGTTTCTCAGAGTCCACAGTCTCTCATGCTTCGTCTCCCCCTCCAATCTCCCCCAACTCCCTTCTCCTCTCCATCTCCCCATGTCCTCTGTGTTATTCCTTATGCTCCACAAGTAAGTGAAACCATATGATAACTGACTCTATCTTCTTGACTTATTTCACTCAATATAATCTCCTCAAGTCCTGTCCATGTTGATACAAAAGTTGGGTCTTCATCTTTCTGATGGAGGCATAAGACTCCATGTATATATGGATCACATCTTCTTTATCCATTCATTCATTGAAGGGCATCTTGGTTCTGCCCACAGTTTGGTGACTGTGGCCATTGCTGCTATGAACATTGGGGTAGAGATGGCCCTTCTTTTCACTACATCTGTATCTTTGGTGTAAATACCCGGTAGTGCAATTGCAGGGTCACAGGGTAGCTCTATTTAATTTCTTCAGGAATCTCCACACTGTTTTCCAAAGTGGCTGCACCAACTTGCATTCCCACCAACAGTGTAAGAGGGTTCCCCTTTCTCCACATCCTCTCCAACACTTGCTGTTTACTGTCTTGTTAATTTTGGCCATTCTAACTAGTGAAAGTGGTATCTCAATGTGGTTTTTATCTGAATCTCCCTGATGGCTAAATTTGTATGGAACCAGAAGAGACCCTGAATTGCTAAGGAAATGTTGAAAAAGAAAAACAAAACTGGGGCATCACATTGCCTGATTTCAAGCTTTACTACAAAGCTGTAATCACAGAGACAGCATGGTACTGGCAAAAACAGACACATAGACCAGTGGAACAGAGTGGAGAGCCCAGATATGGACCCTTACCTCTATGGCAACTAATCGTCAACAAAGCAGGAAAAAAATATACAGTGGATAGAAGACTGTCTTTTCAATAAATGGTGCTGGGAAAATTGGACAGCATAGAAAATGGACAGTATAGAAGAATGAAACTTGACCATTCTCTTACACCATACACAAAGATAAACTCGAAATGGATAAAAGACCTTAAAGTGAGGCAGGAATCTATCAAAATCCTAGAGGATAACATAGGCAGTAACCTCTTCGACATCGGCTACAGCAACTTCTTTCAGGATATGTCTCCAAAGGCAAAGGAAACAAAAGCAAAAATGAACTTTTGGGACTTCATCAAGATCAAAAGCTTCTGCAAAGCAAAGGAAGCAGTCATAAAACAAAGAGGCAACTCATGGAATGGGAGAAGATATTCCCAAATGACACAACAGACAAAGGGCTGATATCCAAGATCTGTAAAGAACTCCTCGAACTCAACACTCAAAAAACAGATAATCACATCAAAAAATGGACAGAAGACATGAACAGACACTTCTCCAAAGAAGACATATAAATGGATAGCAGACACATGAAAAAATGTTCATCATCATTAGTTGGTCTTTTAAATTGTATCTTATTCTCTGTGCCCAAGGACAGAGGGATCTCTTCCTCCTACCTGAGCGCCATCCGTCCCCACTGGTGTTTGCAGCCTTGGGGGTAGAGGGTGCCTTTGTTACTATGTCCCCATCTGTCTTGCTGTTGTCTTGCCATTCTGTCTTTGGTTGTTCAGTAGTTCCGTACTCAGTACTCAGAAGAACAGTACCTCAGTTCTTCTTCAAGAGAAATTGTTCTATTAATAGGTGTAATCTGGTGAGTTCTGTGGAGGAGGTGAGTTCAGAGTCTTCTTAGTTCTTCATCTTGAGCTTGAACCCAAGAGAGATCTTATTTCTGCTATTAAAAATCTTAACTGTTTTCAGGGAACCTGGGTGGCTCAGTGGGTTAAAGCCTCTGCCTTCGGCTCAGGTCATGATCTCAATGTCCTGGGATCGAGCCCCACATCGGGCTCTCTGCTCTGCAGGGAGCCTGCTTCCTCCTCTCTCTCTCTCTGCCTGCCTCTCTGCCTACTTGTGATCTCTGTCTGTCAAATAAATAAATAAATAAAATCTTAAAAAAGAATCTTAACTGTTTTCATACTGGCTTAAAAATCACTATAGATTTCTGTGGAATTCTAAAATAATTTGCATCACTTACAAATGAATTCTCATTCTGCTTTGTGCTTAATCTTACTATACTGCCATTTAAGTTGAAGAAAGTTTCATAAAAGGAATATTCTCTTCCCCAAGTCTTCCTCAAGTTTTCCCAAACTCTTTAATATTTTCAAGAAGAAGTTTTCTAAAGTAAATTCTGAGGTCACTCTGGGAACATGGTAGACTGAATATAAACTTCCTTAAACACTACTATTAACTGTAGAATGACTTGTTTTTCTTGGGACAAATAGCTGCTGTGGCCAGGGACCGATGGTTTGGTGAAATCTTAGGGTATGGAGGAAGGATCTGCTGTCAGCTTGGCAGGGGTATGTGCTCATCCAAAAAAAGGTCAGCTTTGTCCTCATGTGAATTTTCCGAGTTTTACGATCTCACAAAGGCCAACCTCTGGCCCAGTCCATAAGGATGCATATAATTTGAAAAGGATTTACCTAAATGGAAGCATGTTTAAACAAATTTATTTAAAACAAAAAAAACCCCTCATAATTAGGTTCATCATGGTAAAATTTATCAAACTCTCAGATAAAAAACAAATATTACAAATTTCTGAAACAGTGGTCCTCAAAGTGTGGCAATTTCATTCCCCGGGGGTTATTTGGCAGTTTCTGGAGACATTTTTGGTTGTCACAACTTGGGGGGTGTGGATGTGGTGTTCATATCTAATGGGTGGTTGGCAGGTCTGCTGCTAAACATCCCACAACTCACAGGACAGCATCTACAAGAAAGAATTATCCAACCCAATAGGTCAATCATGCTAAGGTTGAGAAACCCTGTGTTACACGGGAACAAGTTCCCACAAAGGAGAAAAATAGTGTATCAGACTGCCGTTAGATTCTTCGTCTGCAAGCGTAGCACCTACAAGAAGTAATATAGAATCTATACTTTGTAAACAAAGGACTGCAAAGGAAAAACTCTATTTCTAACCAAGAATTGTCACCCTTGTTTTAATTTGGGGAAAATTAAAAAAAAAAAAAGAGCGCTAATATATAACAAAATGATGAGGCAGAGACTTCAAGATGGTTCTTTATTTATTCATCTATCAATTGATGACATCGTTGAAATATAAAAATTAAGGGGAGACTGGGTGCCTGGGTGGCTCAGTTGATTAAGCATCTGCCTTCAGGGTAGGTCATGATCCCAGGGTCCTGGGATGGAGTCCTACATTGGGCTGCCGGTTCAGCCAGGAGTCTGCTTCTCCCTCTATCCCTCCCCACTGCTTGTGCTGTCTATCATGCTCATTTTCTCTCTTAAATAAACAAAATCTTAAAAAAAAAAAAGCCAAGGAGAGACTGATATTTTATAACATAATAATTCTTGAAACAGAAGGTTCATTCTTTCATAGAAATGCTGATGATTTCAGGAATTTTTAATCAAAATCTAGGAGTAGGAGGAAGTAGTGATAAGGAGGAGATAGTGGAATTTCAGAGCTTCCTGAAAGGGGAAGGAAAAGAGAATAGGAGAAAGATGAAGCAAAAAGGCTTTAAAAGCTCTTATCACATGAGATAATATAACAAGAAGAGGTGGAGGAAGTAAATAATTCAGGAAGACATTTTGGAGAAATACAGATTGTCTTGCTCATGGTCCATCTTACTGAGTCCCATATATAATACAGTAACCATCACTGGAATAGAAAAGGATACTATCCTTTCAGTTTGATGAGAGGAAAAATGGAATAGTCAACAGTCTCAACCAATCAGCAGAAGTGAGGGGTGAAAAGATGCAACCTGGTTGCATTCTGTATTCAACAGAATGACAGGCATACCATCACATGAATATCTCTGATTATTATAAGTCACAGAGAATGGACTGCATTCTCCTTTTAGGAGGTAGAAACTTTTCACCTATAGTAAATAAAAATAAATATTCATGTTTTTGGCTGAGATGGCTAGATATTGGCCAGATCTGCTGCCTTAAAAAAATAAAAACATAGAAATAGAAAATAGGAAAAGAAACATTTCTTATTTCCTCTTCATTAACAAATGTATTTTTATCAAAATTAATAAAATTTAGAAATACCTAAATATAACATTGTTGGTCTTATTTAATTATATTAGGCAAATGATAAGCCAAAATTTTACATGATCAATACCTCTAATCGTTCTATGCCTTAATGAATATATAATAAACTTTATCATCCTATAAAATTGGTTTTTGGATTTTGATGGATTCCTGTTTCACATTTAGGCCTTCCATCTATTTTGAATCTACTTTTGTGTATGGTGTAAGGAAATGGTCCAGTTTCATTCTTCTGCATGTGGCTTCTTCTAGTTTTCCAACACCATTTGTTGAAGAGACTGTCTTTTTTCCATTGGATATTCTGTCCTGCTTTGTTGAAGATTAGTTGACCATAGAGTCGAGGGGCCATTTCTGGGTTCTCTATTCTGTTCCATTGATCTATGTATCTGTTTTTGCCAGTACCATACTGACTAGATAATTACAGCTTTGTCATAGATCTGGAAGTCTGGAATTGTGATGCCACTAGTTTTGGTTTTCTTTTTCAACTTTCCTCTGGCTATTCAGGGTCTTTTCTGTATCCATACAAATTTTAGGGTTATTTGTTTTGGTTCTATGAAAAAAGTTGATGATATGGTACATAAACAATGAATCTTGGAACACTGAAAAAATAAAATTAAATTTAAAAAAAGTTGATGATATTTTGAGAGGGATTGCATTGAATGTGTAGATTTCTCTAGGTACTGTAGAAATTTAAACAATATTTCTTTTCCAATCCATGAGTGTTCTATAGTTTTCTGAGTACAAATTCTTTGCCTCTTTGGTTAGGTTTATTCCTGGGTATCTTATAGCTTTGGGTGTAATTGTAGATGGGGTCGACTCCATAATTTCTTTTTCTTCTGTATCATTGTTTGTGTATAGAAATGCAACTAATTTCTGTACATTGATTTTATATCTTGCCACTTTTCTGAATTCCTGTATGAATTCTAGCAACTTTGGTTGGGGGCGGGGAGCCTTTTGGGTTTTCCATGTAAAGTTTCGTGTCATCTGCAAAGATTTAGAGTTTGACTTCTTCTTTTTCAGTTTGGATGACTTTTATTTCTTTTTATTGTCTGACTGCTGAGGCTAGGACTTCTAGTACTATGTTGAACAGCACTGGTGATAATAAACATCCCTGCCTTATTCCTGACCTTAGGGGAAAAACTCTCAGTTTTTCCCATTATTTTAACATTTTAAATAAAAGAGTAGAAATATTAACACCTAAAAAGTACAATAAAGAATTGTTAAATAAATTGCTGTGTCCTGAAGATGTACTATTTTTGAGCCATTAAAATCACATTGAATGAGAATATTCCTAAGAAAAAAAATTCAAGTTGTATTGTCTGAAAAATATCAAGCTATAAAGTAATATGTGTAGTATATAATCAAAATGGAAATAGGTATACAAAAGTGCTAACAGTATTGATTCTGTGTCTGTGTAAGGTTGTTGAGATTTCTGACTTTTTAAAGATGAGCAGGCATTGCTTTTATGATTTTAAAAAAATTAAGAAAATTATAAAACCTTTGTAATCAGTCTAATTAGATCATTCAGAAAATATATTGATGTTTTCAGGAGCCATATGTTCAGCCTTCCTTCTTGTCATCTTAGGAATTCATTTTCAGCCCAGATCATAATAAAGCAGCTGTGTGACAGTACTTGAGCTTTATATGGTGGATCCCATCTTTCAGGAGGACTGGGTTTTAAAGATAACACTTTAAGGAAAAATTGCATATAGATAAAATTACCATTAAAGATCCCTAGGGAAGAGGCCATATAGAAAAAGGTCTTATCAGTTTTTCTTCCAAAATTGTGTCAAATTCCCTTTGTTCAGTTGAGTGATTGACTTGTGTGTAGGGACCTCTGGGTGGCAAACTGATCATAATTTAGGAGGCAGGGGATGGATCAACTGGCGCATCAAGAGATTCCATCTCTTGTCTCACCTTTACTGAAAACAGGCACTTCCTGAGCAGAGTGCTGGGAAGAATCATGGGCATGCTTTCCATTCACTCTCTCTGACCAACCACAGAGAGCACAATCCTCAGATGTTATGTGTACATTTGCTTTAATGCCATTGTGCTTTTTCCAGTCAGCTCCATTAAGGGAAAAACAAAACAAAACAAAACATTAAGAAAAATGTCAAGCATTAATTTGACAGTGTACTTGGCCCTGGTCTATTTTGTTAAAAATGTGTTGAGCTGGCCTCTGCTAGTAGAGATCATGCATTTTTAAAGGGACATTAGGAACCCCCCCCCTTTTTTTTCCAGAACAAGAAGTCATTTTTGGAATTCAAGACTGCAAACAAGCTGCATCATTCTTGCTAAGACATTTGGTATTAGGGATATTTATTATACTCTAAAACCTTTCATCCTGACCTCACAATTCATTTTTCTCTTGTGTAATGCAGCCCCTGACTGAAGTGACTCAAATTAGGAGGAATTGCAGATGAATACCCATCAGAGTATTTTAGGATCACGTGCACACACAGTCACGTTCATGCATGTGGTCTGCTTTTTTAAAATGGAGAATACATTGCAAAGTGTTTAATGAGGTGCCAGAACTGGAGACTTAATACAACCTTCTGTAATTTCACACCCATATCTCGTGCATTTTGTATAAAGAAAATTAAAGTTTCCAGCTGCTGTTGCATGAGATGCAGAAGTCCCCAGTACACTTATAAATGATATTTCCCTCCACATGGAAGAGATTAGGACCACATCTGCTGCAGTTTAGTTGACAGACTTGGGGTAGATGGTGTCAGGAATCACGCTGCACTGGAGTCTAGTAAGAGAACAGGAGGCCACCACCCACGGAGGGACAAGGTTCACAGGTTCTTATGGGACACCATTTAGGTAGGTTAGCTTAGTTCATTCAATAAGATGAGACACTACACACTGCTCCCTGCAACCTCTTTCATGATGTTTGCCTACATATGACACTCTACTTCAGAAGTATGCTAATCATAAATTTGATTGAAGTCATCAGTTGTGGTGTGTCTCCATGATAATGAAGCAGTATCAAATATACAGAAGGTTTGCCGTTGGTCACTGTTAGGCATGGAGACAGACCAGCTCAAGGGAAGGGGACAGCTGGATTGTGTGTAGGTGAGTTAGTAAGAGACCTCAACAGAGGGGAAGGGGTTGTTGTTCTGTAGTCCAATTTAACACTAGCCTGAGACCCATCGTACCAGTTCCAGAGGACACTGTTTTAAAAATGGCACATGTATTATTGCATGGAGCACTGGGTGTGGTGCAGAAACAATGGATTTTGGAATACTGAAAAAGAAAATTTTAAAACAAATGGCACACATATGACAGCAACATGGCTATCTCCTTTAAGGACTGTTCATGGAAACACAACAGCAGAGGCATGAGCGTGCTTATCATAAGTCATTTTGATCTAAATGATATTTTGCGCTTGCTTTTAAAGAACCACTCTCTGCAACTTTTCTCAAACAGCAGTGGTTCCAAGTGTTGTTAGGGTCACTGTTATTCGTTCTTGATGTGGTGATTTCTTCTATGAGCTGGGGCTTTCTTTTTTCAAATCCTTGGATCCCCCTGAGATGTGTTTGGTGTGTAAATTTTTTTTTATGCAGCCGAGAACTGAATTGGTTGAGGTTTCTAATACTGAAAAGTCTGGTGTCATTTCAGGTTGCATCTTCTTTTTCTTTTTTTCTTTTTTAAAGATTTTATTTATTTGACAGAGAGAGAGATCACAAGAGAGAAAGAGAGGAGGAGGCAGGCTCCCTGCCTAAGCAGAGAGCCCGATGTGGGACTTGATCCCAGAACCCTGAGATCAGGACCTGAGCTGAAGGTAGAGGCTTCACCCACTGAGCCACCCAGGCAGCCCCTTCAGGTTGCATCTTTTTGTCAAGGTCTTGTCTTTGCTTTCATTGCCGTCACTTCGGACGTTGTATCTCTCTTACAGCCTGCTGGTCTGCCATTTGATGGCTCAAAGCTTCCATGTTTTATCTTTCTGGGCTATCAAGTGAGAGCCCTGGAGTAGCCGGACCCCCAAAGTCTCTTTCTTCTGAGTAATGATGATGGCTATCAGCAGTGATAAATTTACTTCAGGGATATTAACTGGATCTCTATTTCTACTCTTAAATTGCTTTTGATTATAAGTTTATAAGCAAAGATTGTGATGAGTTTTTCTGACTTTTTCCTTTAGAAACCTCTAGGGTAACATTTGGCTCAAAACTCTTCTACCTTAATTAGTTTGCTGAAACATTAATCCGTGTGTTCAGTGCTAGAGGACTCCACTTCCCTAATGGTTTCTAGGCCTCCGAGTCATCTGTAGGACTGAGAGTTAATGTAGAGTCTAGCCACTAGATTAACTTAAGGAATATAATGTGTAATGAGAAAGCACTCAGTAAAATAGGAATTGTATTTTATGATTCAGAAAAGCAGCATTTTGAGTTACCTGAGCGTGAGGTATATCAAGCAGTTGCTAGGACCGCACCTTTTATTCTTATTGTCTTGAAAATCAACCCACTCCGTCTCCTTCCCGTTACCACTGTTCTATCCTGGCCCCAGGTATTTCACTTCTGTACTGTTGTGCCCTACTTGAGGATTTTTCAAATGTCCAGAGGGCAGGGGAGATGGGGGGAGGCGGTGGTAGAGAACAATACAAGGGTGAATATAAGGGACAGCGGGAATGAGGTCTTCTGTCTCTTGGAAGCCTTGACATCAGCCCAAACAGGTAAAGTCTAGCCTGGGAGGGAGCTTCAGTAATAGGGTTACGTGGCCCTCGCCCTCAGCCCCGCTGATGTGGGCAGCTGTGGTAAGGACAGCAGTAGCCGTGGTCCCAGAAAGTACTGGAGAGCACAGGCACAGAAGGTCACTGATTTATGTGTTTTTTTCTGCTCACCCTGCATCAGTTAATTCACTCGTGCTCTTGAGAGCCATGATCTTGACAGCTTTTGGAGGTGGGAAGAGAGGGGAGTGCTGGGCATCTGGCTAATGAACAAAGTATACCCATGTTTTTCTTACTAGTAAAATTTGCTTTTTCATTTTATACTGGTTTTAATTTTTTTTTGAAAGGATAAAAATACCATTATTCATAGACACACTGAGTAATTCCTCAGCAGCACGTTTCTGAATGGGCAGTTGGCAGATTGCTCCAGGCAGCTGAGGTTCGGAGTTCTCTGTGACCTAGAACGTCGCATGGGGGAGATGTTGACAGGAGTCTTGAAGAGGGTTCTCAACCGATTCCTTCACTTTCTTTTCTTTACTAATCTACAGTCCATCATTCACTTGACTGGCCTCACCTCCAGAAAGCTCATCCCGGCTTTTCACTCTCCAGTACATTTTTATAATCTTTGATTCACCCTTCTGTTGAACACAGTTTACCAAGGACCTGTCACGTGCAGGGAAAGGATCTCAACACACATTCCTGTTGAGCAAATGTTTATTTTGACTTTGTGATCTCTTTGGCTGTGAGTTCCTTGAATGTGGACTGTGTTATGGCATCATCATGACAGAAAACAACAACTGTGACAAATGAGTTAAGCATTTTGAATTGTGGTGTTATGGAAACACAGAGACCCTGAGGGGCAGGGCCCGTGCTCTACGCACGTTTTCAGCTGCTCTTCCTATCGTGTGCTGATGCCTTGACCTGTAGGTCCCTATCATGTGTTCCTTATGACCAGGGTTTCTCTGATGTTGAAAGTCAAAAACCAGAGACCATTGTGTTCTGTGTCATGCATACAGGTCTTTGAGGGAAGCAATTTCTACTCTACACACAAAGCTTTTGTTTGGACTGAAACCCAGTTTTAAAGTATCTCTTGTGTAAATGATGAACACAAGATTTTGGCACTGTCCTCTTGTGTGTTTGATATCCAGATTTACTGTCTGATCTTGGACATAGTTCAATGAGATGAGACTGTTAATGGTAGAGGAAAAGATATTTGTGAAACAGTATAACCGATAGCAATTATTATGAAAACAGAAAGCACTACATAAGTGCCTTTTACAGTCATAACTGTAAGAGTTAATTTGGAGTAACATTTCCTTATTTGCTCAATAAATCCTATTTAATTATGTGCTATGGCATTAAACTTCCAAGGAAAGCTATGCATGGTCTCCACCTGTTTTAAATACTGTGCGTCTCAATTACAAACCTGCCCTCATGAAACATTAGAGTCTCACAATCCATGTTAAAGCTAATGTTTAACTGGAAAACACATCAGTTAAATTTATCTTCTAGATTTTATGTAAAACCCATGCATGCTGGCACTTTGGATGCCATTAACGGAGACTGGAATCCTATTCTTTTTTAAAATTTCATTTTCTTTTTCAGGACCATGAAATACCAAACTGAACTTGACCCTGAACAGGCTTTTGGTTTTCAACTGGATATGAAAACCACTTAAGAATCATATGTGAGTCAATTTGATGGAAAGAGAAGAAACATTTAAAATTTCTAAGTTCTCTCTGAATTGCTAGACGCTCATTCAGCAATTCAGGGATGCAGCCCTGGATATACAATGACTTGAGTAATTGGTATTGCTATAGAGGGAACCTAACTTCTTTGTGTCAATACTATGCAACCCTCCCTCAAGTGCTGGCCTGCATCGCCACATTTACAACTCTATCTACTGTCAAATGTAATGCGAAGTGGATAAATGTGTCACTGGCTCTCCACAGGTGCGTACATATTCCTAAACCAGTCACAGTTTGCAAAAAAAAAAAAATAATAATAATAATAAAATAAAAAGTTTGGCTGGAATTCTGGAACTAGCACACCAAGTTATAGGGGTATAGCTATGTTTGCAATTTAAACTATGCCTTAGTTACAATAAATGGGGGGGTATTTGAAAGTAAGCAGGTGACTGTGAAAAGAGGGGAGATGTTCTAGCTGAGACTGTTGTTTGAAGCGTGACAAGGAAGGCTGTTGGCATCAGCACCTAATCTGCAGCAAGAATGGGTGCAAAAAGCAAGTCTTCTGTGACTCTACACTAAAAATGGAGCTTTGCTTTGAGAAGGTCCTGTGTGCCAGTGCAGCAGTCACATGTTATAAAATTTTTATGAGTGCAAATTTATCTCTGGTTATTATACTCTGAAGTTGAAACGTTAAGAATAAGATCACAAAAAATTACTTTTCCAGTTTTTATAAATATAGAAGGATATTGCTTTGTCTTAGGGACCTGCTTTTTGATTCTAAGTAAAAAATATGTAGAAATTCTGATAATAAATTTAAATTTATTATTACAGTTATTTTATTAATTACATGACCATATATTCAATATTACTATGTGCCAGGCCTTACGAGACTCACCAAAAATATGAGCTTGGATAAAATAATCTTTGCCCTTGGGAGGGTTGGCTCAGTTTGAGGGAGGGACACTCAAAAGAATATTCCAGAAATTAACTACAGGATAAACACCACGATAAACACCATGATAAACATTAGTTCTTTCTCTCTCTTTCTCTTTCCTTTCTCTCTCTTTTTCTCCCCCTCTCTCTCCTCCTTGTCTTCTTCCTCTTTCTCCCCATCTCTCCCCAAATTCAAATTTCTAGTTATTTTAGAGGGCACCATGGAAAGATGATTGTATAGCGTAAAGACTGTGGAGTCCAACCAACCTAGGCTTGCATGGTCTTAGTTTCTTAACTTTGGGTGAATTATTTTATTTCTCTCAGTGTAGCTTCTACATCTGTCATGAGGCTGTTGCAAGGATTTGATGAGATCATTTGGGTAAACGACCAAGGGCCTCAGCTGACTCCATAAACACCCTGTCTTTCATGTTCAGACCTGAGGCTTGCCTTTAGTGAGGGGTGAGAAAGGCAGACGTGAGAAAAGTGGTAGTTCCTAACACCAGTGAGGATTCTTTAAAATAATCAATTAAGGTACAAATATACATTTTATTAAATTTCCCTTTTCTTTATCTTTGTGAGACTTTGGTTAAGTTAGTTTTTCTGTGTCTTGTGGTCCTCTTTAAAATAAGGTGGTTTAAATGGATGGCTTTGAACGTGCTTTCCTGCTGTATTTCCTTCCTTTCTGTTCACTCTGAAACAAACAGGGAGGATACAAAACCAAAAAGGGAAAAAGATGATATTCCAATAGATTTAAAAATCAAACAATGAAACAAAAATATGACTCTAGAAGAGATTAGTGTCGACTACTACCACATACATCTTTCTGTGCAAAGAACAAGATCCCTGACTTGACAAGTATGGGTGTACAAATGTGTCAATGGAGACCATATTAGAAATTGGAACTCTTCAGGAAAATCCAGGGGAAGTATTGTTTCTTATTTCAGTGGATCTGTTAGGATGATAGTAAAAGGATATATTATAATCAGCAGTTGGATTATTGCCAGTTGATGTCTAAAAATAAAATGAGACCAAAATAAGCTTGTCAGAAGCTTTTCTACCTCTCAATCAAATGAATGGCCAACTTTAGTTCTCAAGGAGCCAAAAACCTATGTGTAAGGTATCTTTTGGAAAGATATAATTACAACCAACGACAACAAAAATGAGTGAACCATGAAAGGTCTATTAAGAGAGATCATTAAGAAGGACACTTGATGTGCACTTTTGGGGCAATACAGCTTGATATAAGAATTGTTTTTATTGCCATGGAATAATATGGAATACACCAAAGAGTAATTCAGTGTCAAGAGGCACATTGGCACCTAAGTAAAATGAGATGAATCAATTTTGTGGAAGACTACTATATAAATACTTATAAATTTAAATGTCAAAGATAAATTCAAAGATGATGGTTTTCTTCTTCATTGTATTTCTGTCTTGTTCCCTCTATTACTATTTATTTCCTATTCTATTACAATACAGTTGTATCGCCTATGAGTACAAATAAACTCAGGGAAATTTTATATTAAGTATTCTTAATAGTTATTTTATATAAAATAAGCTTAAGAATAAGAAAAATGTGTATTTTTTTGGAATCCCTTTTAGAATTGCTTTCAAAGCCAATTTATGTGATGTATTTATTTTTTTTAAAGATTTTATTTACTTATTTGACACAGAGAGAGAGATCACAAGTAGGCAGAGAGGTAGATGGAGAGAGAGAGAGAGGGAAGCAGGCTCCCCACTGAGCAGACAACCTGATGCGGGGCTTGATGCCAGGACCCTGAGACCATGACCTGAGCTGAAGGCAGAACCTTAACCCACTGAGCCACCCAGGCACCCCAAAAAATGTGTATTATACTTAAAATTAATTCATTTTGTAGAGCAAAAGAGTCTCAGGTTTCTCAACTTCTCATTAAAATATTTCTCAATTCATGATTAAAATATTAAGAGTTATAGTAGTAGGAAAGTTTCAGTGAAATACCAGACACAACTATGCTAAGGTAGACAGAGAAGTGGGTTAGTTATTACTCAATTCATTGATTCCTATTACGAACTAGACATTGGGAGAGCAAGCAGACTATGGCAGAGGTCTTGCTATCAAATAGCCACAATCTGTTGGGGAAGCAGGTTAATACTGATATCATAGTGATAATCACAAGGCAGTGTGGTGCATGCAGAAGAGACTCTCGTTCTTACAGAATGACAAGTAAGCTTTCTGAAAGGGCATAGCAGCCAGACTTTATCTTCTAGGATGATGAGTTTATAGACGTGAAGAGAAAGGCACAGTTAGCAGAGGAAGCAGAGTATGAAAAGACACAGAGAAGGGACATGGAACATTCGGAGATCTGTTGGTCTGAAGAAAGAGTTGCAAGCTGGAGATTGCTGAGAGATAAGGCTTCTGTAAATAGACAGGATGACATCAATATTTTACACTGATGAAGTAAGTCTGGGTGAAGGTTCTGGATTTATCTTCCCACATGGAACAGATAAACAATGGGGAAAAATACATGAAAGAACAATTTTTAGACAATGCACAAGGTGGTACATGCAGTGAAACCAGACAGAAGAATCAAGCAGGTGAGGCTTACAATTGTTTTTCTTCCTTCTGGGAGGGTTTCCAGACCACAGCACAGCAGCGGGGAATTCAGATGGAATTCTAAATTTTTGCCAAGTTGAGAAGATGAGTCTGGGAGTTCAGAGAGGCCAATGTGGTCATACATACAAAAAAAAAAAGAAAAAAAGAAAGAAAATATTTGAAACAATCCAACATTCATTCCAAATAAAAGCTCTCCGGACATCAGAAAGAGAGTGATAAGAGACATCTCTGAAAAACGTACAGCTGCCATCATATTTGATGGTGAAAAACTTGAATTCTCTTCCTCAGTTTAGGAATAAGGCAAGGGTATACACAGTCATTATCTCTACTGATAGTATACTAGTGGTTATAACCAATAGAGTAAGGCAAGAAAAAGGAATAAAATGCATTGAGAGTATAAAGAAAAAATTCAGACTGCCATTATTCGCAGATGATGTGATTATCTAGATAGGACATCCTACAGAATTTTGTTCATGGATCACAAGACACATTATAAGAAGTCTACACTCCTGGCAAATGATCTATAGATTCAATGCAATCCCAGTCAAAATTGTAGTAAACTTTTGTAGAAATTAACAAACTGATTCTGAAATTCAGATGGAAATACAAAGGATCTAGAATAGCCACAACATATTTGAATAAGAAAATTGAAGTTAGAGGTCATGTGCCCTCTGATGTTAAGGTTTATACAAAGCTACAGTAATTAAGATACTATTTTGTTGGAGTATATTTTAACAAATACATCAGTACAGGTATAAAGTCCAGAATAGAGTCCGGATAGACCCACAAATACATGGTCAATGGATTTTTGACAAGGGTTCCAAGATAATTTAATAAAAATCATAATCTTTTCAGTAATGATGGTAGAATGCTTTGATAGCCATCTGCAAAAAATAAACAATGAATCTGACCTCACAATAAATTCAAAACTTCAGCTGACATGGATCATACCTAAACTTAAGAGCTAAAACTATAAAACTGTAAAACACAGGAGAAAAGTCTTCGTGACTTTCGGTTTGGGAGAATTTTCTTAGAACACAGGAAACACAAAATGTAAAAAGAAAATTTAATAATTGAATTTTAACAAGAGTAAAATCTTTTACTGTTCAAATGACACTGTTACAAAAATTAAATAAAATACAGATGGGGAGAAAATATTTGTAAAACATGTATTTGACAAAAAATTGATACCAAAAACTCTTCAACTGAACTATAGAGACAAATAACTAAATTTTTTTAAATGGGCAAAAGTTTTGAGCCAACACCTTGGTTATGAAGATATATGGGTGGCCAATAAGTCCATGAAATAATGTCCAATATTAGTTATTAAAGAAATGTCAGTTAAATCTACAATAAAATATTACTTACATAACTGCCTAGAATGGTTAAGAATAAAAAAAAAAAAAGAAAGGACTGATCATACCAAGTATTTTTGAGGATGTGGAGCAACTGGAATGCTGATACTTTGCTCATACAGGTATTCTGGAAAACAGTTTGAGTCTGTCTTAAAAATGAGATATATATCTACTATATGTGCTAGTCATTCTACTCCTAGGTGTTTACTCAAGAGAAAGAGTGCATATATTCAGTCAAAGACTTCTACATAATTGCTCACAGCACTTTGTTCACAAGAGCCCTAAAGTGAAAACAAAATACATGTCTACTGATGAATGGATACACAGATCATCCATTCATTGGGTTTTTACTCAAGAACCAAAAGGAACAACTACTGATAGACCCAACCATATGGAGAAATCTCAAAATTATTATGCTTCATGAAAGAAGCCAGAAAAAATACATCCTTTATGATTTTTGTTTATACAAAATTGTAGAAACTGCAAGCTAATTTTTTGTTGTTGTTTCTTGTTTTTTGTAGTGTTATATTTTTAAAAAAATATTTTATTTATTTGACAGAGAGAGAGACCACAAGTAGGCAGAGAGGCAGGCAGAGAGAGAGGGGGAAGCAGGCTCCCCGCTGAGCAGAGAGCCTGATGAGGGACTTGATTCCAGGACCCTGAGATCATGACCTGAGCTGAAGGCAGAGGCTTCACCCACTGAGCCACCCAGGCACCCCTGTAGTGTTACATTATTAATGGCTGCTTGGAGATGAGGATAGAAACTTGGCGTGATGGGCATGTATAGTATCTCGGTTATTTTGATAATTCTACAGGTGTACACATAATGTCCACTCTCACCAGTCTGTATACCTCTTTTATGTGCTGGTCAATTATCTCATTAAAGCTAAAAAGAAACAGGAAGCATTTTTACTTTTGCCATTAAATGTTATAGGAGCTCATTGTAGGACTGTAGGCAAAAATCACTGTCAGATTTGCATCTGGCATGGGTCTCTTTGGACACCGAAAAGGAAAGGAATTGAAGTACACTAGCAACTAGGGGATTAGCATGTTCATTCAGTAATCCAGGCAAGAGTGAATAGGGTTTAAGTTATGAGAAAAGCAGAGGGATGGAAAGATAGGGTCTAGGACATTATCCAGAGCAGGGAGAAAATCTGGATTCTCAGTTACCAAAGTTGTGGCTCATGAAATATGGTTTCCTTCTTTGGTAATGTTTCTTCAACAGGATAAAGCAAGGCACAATATCTGAGTATTAATTAAATAATATTATTAAATATTAATACCAGTTAATTCTGAGTATTAAATAAAATAATATACATGGGTATAGGCATCCAGTGGTAATGTGAATTGTCATATATTTGCTTTGAGTGTTTTAGTACTCTATCATCTTATTTAAGGCCTTGTTTTATGTCATTTTTGTATTTAGGTAGAATTAAATGAATGCCAATATTGCTGTTTAATGAATATACAGTTTCAGTGTTGCCACATGAAGAGTTCCAGAGATTGGTTATACAAAAATTTTAACATGCTTAACACTACTGAACTGTATACTTAAAAATGGTTAGAATGGTAAATTTCATGTGCTACGTATTTTATCACAGTTAAACATTTTAAAAACGATGTCAATATAGTACACAAAAATTCTTAAAAATTGACATAGGATTAGGGGCACCTGGGTGGTCAATTAACCATCTGACTTCAGCTCAGGTCATGATCTCAGAGTCCTGGGATTGAGTTTAGCAGGGAGTCTGCTTGTCCCTCTTTCTCTGCTCCCTCCCACTCATATGCTCTCTCTCAAACAAATAAATAAAATCTTTAAAAAAAATCGGCATAGTATTAGAAGTTCACACATACTATGGATTACCTGGTCTTAGCTGAATCTGGTGTGTTATTGAGTTTCTTTCCCAGTGAGGTTTATGACCTGCCAATCATACGCAAGATGGCTCTTGCTAAGTTGGCTTTTTGGGCCAAACATCCATATAGAAACCTCTACACTATATGTTTCATTTTTGTTAAGTTAACTAGGCAAATAAATAAAACAAAAAATAAATTAGGCAAATAAACTAAAGCAAGCTGTGGATACTCTCCTATTTACTCTCTTAGCTAAAACTCAAGTTTGGGATTTTAAGGGAAAATTGAACCAGGTAGGTCTTCCAGAACCAGAGAAAATAAATCCAGAAAGAGCAAGAGGGGAGCACAGGTGAACATCTGTGGGAAATGTGTGTAAAAAGAGATTGCCTACGTTGCCCACCCCTCCACCTTCCCAGCTAGGTCAAGGCCACATCCAGAGAGTAATGAGATTTGCTAGGTGCTTAGAGTTTTACATGCTCAACCCTCTCTCAGGAGGTAGATTTCATTATTAACGTTTTACAACTAAAGAAACGGAGATTAAAAATTTGCTCGAGATTAGAGAAGTAGGAAATTTCAGAATACATATTCAAATCACAATCTTTTCATTATAAAAAAGACATATATATTATAAAATATATAATATATATCATAAAAGATGTATATATATTTTGACAAATGTATATAGGAAAAAGGTACAATATGCAAGGATATGCACACAGTAACCAAATAATATAATTCTGTTGTTTATTTCATTTGTCTATAAAATTCTGGGGTAATACTTAACTGGGCCCCAAATATGTCATCCAATGTTGTAAGAATATTGGCATGTGCTTTATTATAGCTTTATTTGGGTCTGATAAAAATTACTGAAATGTTTCATTCAATCATTTATTGTAGTTTCCATTTCCTAAGAACTGTGCCACTTGGTGAAAATAATAAATACATTGAATAGATTTTCCCTATTTAAAATGTTTGTAATTCCCCATACAGCCCATATATATTTCTTTTTATTTTCATGTAAAAGTGTTGTAAATTATGCTTATTAAAAATATACTGTGGCATGGGATTTTAAAGAAGTGTTTTTACAGAAGCACTAATACTGTAAATTCTATATATTATATTCTGGACTTTTTGTGCACAAAAATTATTCATAAGCAAATCCAAACTAGATTACTATATACGTCTTAGTCTCAAAGACACGTTTGGTGTAGGTATCTTTACAAACTAAAGCAGTAGGATCTTAAGATCTGATTTAATGTGTTTAACTCTATTTAAAATTTAATGATTATCATAATAAAGACATCATTACAGAATGATAATCCAAATGGTAATTAACATTTCTATTTTGTTGCTTCAAGGTCAACATGGTGTCAGAGCAGCCTGTTCCTTCCTTGCCTTTGTGACATTCCATTTCACTATGCTAAACATTGATCGCACAGATTGATATGGCTTTTGGCCTCTCTCTCTGAGCCGGATCTGAATCTCGGTGGTTAAAGGCAGGGAAATTAATGAGTCCACCACACTGCCTCATTCTCTGCTTCCCTCTTTAAATGGTAATTATAGTGACACCATTCATGCTATTATGGTTAAGCATTTCCTTTAGAAAACCAGTCTTTCTTCTGAGATTAATACTTTGTCTATCAAAACAGTCTACAAATTAAAATCACACAGAAAAACATATAAACCAATAATACTGAAAGCTTAAGAACAAAATTGAGAGAAAGAGTAAAAACAGGGCTGCTATGTAATGTAGTAGAAGTTGTACACTGAACAATTCCAGGAAATGCCTTTCACATGGAGCTGTGCATCAGCACTTCTATGCTACAAATTAGGTTAAGAAACTTAAGCAGTGGAGGAAAGAAACTACAGCTGCAATAGGCTAAAAGTTAATCTATGAATAAGTACTCTAGAAATATTACATTAAAATTATGGAAGGCAGGCAGTCTTAGAGAAAATTTATCTAAGGTGTTGTAGACAGTGTGACAGATCTAGCTAGGACAGAAGCTACTGAAGGTGAGATTGTAAGAGCTGGTGAGTACAGGAAAGTTCCATTACATCACATGGGAATGAGAGTTCACAAAAGGGCTCTTTTCCCCCCATGCTTTGGTTCCTCTATTTGTAACGAAGGAGTAATGATCTCCTTTTCAGCTGGACCTGGGCAGCTGGCAAGGTGCAGCAATTGTTCTGGACTGCTGGAATTAACTAGATGTGTTTATTTAGAGATTAATTATTCTACCATGACAGATGGTCAACCAAACATGGTGTAGTCTGTTTTTTAGAGCATATTTTCTGGACTTCTAGTTTTTATTTAGGCCATGATACAAGGTGCTCTGAAACTCCACTCTATAGTAGTAGTAGTAACAAATTCATTTTAACCTTTTTTTTTTCTTTGTAACTGGAGGCAATGTCGTTGAACCATGCTATAGAGGTCAGTGCAAGAGGGATCTATCAAATGAAAGGAAGAATATTTTGCCAACCCCACTTCTCTTTACTGCATTGTTTTAAATTCTTATTAAGCCATTCTTCTGGGTTTATTTATTGAATTCCCCACTGAAAATGTAAATAAGTTTCCATTTGTTTTGCAGCTGAAAGTAGTTCAACCCATACATGAGAAAGAGAAGGTCTGGGGCCTGGGGAACCAAGTTGGGGTCCTAGGAAAACCAAGAGACTGGTTTCCTGGACAAGATACCGGGACATTCTAGCTCAACAGCAGTCCCAGGAGAGAACACCTGAGCTCCCACAGAAGCTTATTATTCTCCAAAATGCCTGCGGCCAAAGTACTGATACAGGAACAACCAAGGGCAGATGATGAAATTCATGACTTTTTATATTTAATACCCGAAGGGCCTGAAGGGGAGGGCTGTCTCCCCGCTTTCTTTCTACTACATGGCTGGGAGTTTTCCTAGAATCCCAGAGGTTGGGGGTGGGGGCTGTTGGCGCTGCAGGAATATTTCTTGAACGCATGAATAAATGGTTGTCTTTTCACAGAGAAGATATCATTTGATTCTGATAACAGACTCCTGTGACTGTCAAGAAGACTAACAGATATGGTCAAGATAATGTTCCCGATGTGAAGAGCTCAGAGTCTAGTGAGCATCTAAGAGCTGTCACTATACCAAAGCACATTAATAAGGTACATAGGATCAGAAATGTCAATGCATCTAACTCAGGGTGGGCATGAGGTGGTCAGGGAAGGACTGATTAACATTTGTGTGCCCCTGTAGTCTTGAAAGGTAAGCAGAGACCTTTTAGACACTCAAATGAAGGGAACTTACTCAAGGAAAAAGCTCTAAGTCAGTGTATATCTGGAAATCTCATCAAAACTGAGATTCTGTTTCAGCAGGTAAGGGGTGGGGGTCTGAGGTTCTTGGTTTTTGTGTGTTTTTTTGTTTGTTTGTTTGTTTTTATATATATATATATGTGTGTGTATACACACACACACACACACACACACACACACACACACATATATATATATATATATATATATTTTTTGTTTTTAAGTAGGCTCCACACCCAACATGGGACTCAAACTCACGACCCTGAGATCAAGACCTGAACTGAGATCAAGAATAAGACACTTAACCAACTGAGCCATCCAGGTTCCCCTAAGATTTTGCATTTCTGATATGTCTTAGGTGATGCTAATGCTATTGGTCCAGGGACAGCCCTTTGAGTATCAAGACTCTGGAAAAGAAAAAAGAAGAAGCCACATTTAGACAAATATAAATAATTATATCCAGGGCACTATCTTCAAAGTGGTGGGCTTGTGTCCCAGGGGAATACTCAGGATGTGAGTGGGAAGGAAATATTCTTTTTTTTGAGTGTCAGCTTCTGAAATTTCTATTTTTGTTCATGGTTAACATACATGATATATTAAAGCATTAATGAATGTGCAAGACATGCAAACATATAAATTCATATTTGTTTAAGGACAGGCTCAAGTTTTTACTAATAGAGGTTAGTGCTCAAAGAACAACAAGATGGGTTTAGGCAGGAGAAGGTGAGGCGTAGACTTATCTCATTTTTCAGACGAAGACGCAGAGGCTTTCAGATATCAAGTGATTTGCCCAGTTTCACAAAGCTGAGGCCCCAACGTAATCCTTCTGACTCCTAATCTAGTGCTCTTCCCTCCCCTCTGAGCCGCTGGATCTTAGCTTGGAGAGCAGAGCCATAAAATAAGTCAGAGCACCAGGGAGAAACCTCACCTACAAATGCACTTTCCTTCTGACCTCTAATAAAACACAAGCAGAAAAGGAAAGTTAGAAGAGCCAGATTGTCTTACATAAGCATCTCATTTGAGATAAAGCCTGCCTTGCCAGTGCCGTTAATCACCTTACCTCTTCCCTTCCCCTAGGAATCCCCAGTGACAGAGCAACTACAAGCTGTTTTGTGTCTGTACTGCAGCCATCTCAAGATCAATTAGTATTTCTCACAGAGCTGTCGTGTAGAAATACAACAGGGGATGTGGACAAAGTCAACCCTTGTGAGGCCACTGTGCACAGTTGGGTTGCCTACAAGCCTGTGGGGACACCGAAATGGCTAGCACATTTAACGGTGTCAACCTGAGCTTTGAATATGGCCATTTATGATTTTAATGTAGCAGAAGAATGAAAACCATAACCTGGGAGGAGATGGGGCAGGAGGTTGACTATTATGGGTGGAAGTATTTGTTTTGTTAGCTACCTTGCAAATGAAATGAATGCCATTTGGACATTGCAAGACCTTTAGCAAGTCCCCTCCTCCAGGGCTGTGGGGACGATCCAGGAATCAGAACCGGTAAATGTCCTGGGCTTTCCTGCCCTGTGTATGAAAAGTAGAAAGTATAGGCAACACTGAGAAACAATTAAAAATCTACTTAGAATGTGCTTGTCTCTGTTCTTCAGGCACCCACCCCCTTACCTCAGCATTTGCTCCTTTGTTACTTTTGTTACCCCTGTGGCTCTGCCCTACAGTGGTTCGGACTCCTGCCAAGCCCTGATGTGGCATTCCTGACTCTGGGAGGCTCAGAGGCAACTCCCCCAGGCTCCTTATCATTTTGCCCGCTGAATTATTCTTGAGTACTTTGTCACCATGATTACAAACTAAGTCCCAGCAACATCTTCCTGTGGATTGATTGACTCATTCATTCGTTCATTCACTCAGCTGTTCAGTTATTACCTTTAGCAAGGAAGCTTTACCTAGTGCCTACTCAGCGCTCATCACTTTGGGAGATGTGGGGGAGAGAGAATCAATACCATCCTCTCCTATAGGTCGGGGCAGCTTAACAAGCAATCATGGTCTGATGGGGTGCATGCTGGGCCGGGGTGGAAGCAACAACGCAGAATTGTTTTCTTGTCCAGACCTTGCATCTGTTGATGGTGGGAGCTAGTACCCCGAAGGGCTTGGCCATCTCTGGACACAACAGCAAGCATCATAATGGCAGGCAGGAAAGTGGCACTTACTGAGTATTGGGCTAGCTCTCTTCATTATCTCTCCTCTATCATCTATCATCTCTCTCTCTTTCTCTCTCTGTAACTTTTGCATGTATATACATTTATACACATAGACATATACCCATATACATGAATAGAGACATAAATATAGGGATATACACCTGCACATAAAGGGTATATACATATATACTAAACATATATGTATGTATATACCTACAATTTAAAATTTTCCTCCAAACTATCCTGACATATTTCTAATTTATAACAAATTAAATTAAAATTTAAAGATTGTAAAGGAAGAACCTGCCAGAGTTACTCTGTACCCACACGGTTCTGGCTTCAAGCCCAATCCTATTTCTGAGAACTTGTCCTCACTCGGCAGACTCATCACCTGGATCTTCCCACCTTACCGTCAATGTTTAAACTGTGTCCACAGAAAACAAGCATGGTCATTGTTGTTTCAAACTTCTTTTGGTTATGGAAGCTACTCATCTTTTCTTTTTATGCTGGATTCTTTCATATCCTTTGGGTCACTATATGAACACACCACAGCACATTAACCTTTGGGAAAGGAATCCATGAAAAGAATGGCAACCAGGTAACAAATGTTTCCATGTTGGTAACTCCCTTTTGGAGTGTTTGGGTCTTAGACAATCCTCTTTCAACAATTCAGAAACCATATTTTAGAACTTTAGCAGAACATGTCTTGTGTTATGCCCTGAAATGCTCAGTAGCTGTGAATCTAATCTCTTGAAAAAATATTTTCATAGATAATAATAGAAACAGACGTTTCTGCCTAATCCTGCTAGACATTTTCTAGGTTTCGCATATTAAATATATGCACTCTTAGGTCCGAGATTTAAGAAGCCTTCTTACTTGAGAGAGAAGGAAAGGGCACACAGTGAGGTATCAAAGCTCTTTCCATTTTCCCAGCCTATGGAGAGTACAGGTCATAGACCTTCAGCTCACCTCAGGGCATCTTAAATTGGTTCAACCCAGCCTCTAAGCTTCCCTCACTTTGGTCAAAGTATAAATGTGGTAAGTAATCACCCTATCAGGTACCCCACTTACTTCATGTCTTCGTCTGCTTGGTCTGCCATAACAGATTATCACAGACTTAAACAACAGAAATTATTTTCTCACGCTTCCATAGGCTGGGAAGTACAGGAGTGCTGGCTGATTTGGTTCCCTGGTGAGAGCTCTCTTCCTGGCTTGCAGATGGCCAGTCTCTTGCTATGTCCTCACAACAAGAGGGAACGATCTCTTTCCCTATCTTTTCTTATTAAATAGCAAATCCCATCATGAGGGCTCACTCTCATGACCTCACATAACCCTAATTACTTCCCAAATGCCCACTTCCAACTACAACCACATTGTGGGCTATTGCTTCAACATATGAATTTGGGGAGGACATAATTCAGTCCATACCACTTGAGTTTAGTGTCCTGGGCATTTGTGATGTCTGATGCTCAGGTCAGGCTGGGGAATGGGATCACTCATACCAATGAGTCATACTGTCTTGAGGCAAAATCTTGAGTTGTGGACCATTGTCACTCCTGGTGAGTTTTTACAAGGGAGATACCGGAAGCTGATCGAGGAGATCCTTCACCAGTTCCTGAAAGAGTAGGCAATGAGAACTCCCTTGCCCTCAGAGCAGCAGTGGAAGGATCACAGGATGAAAGAGGTGACTTTGTTCCCTCAGGGTTTCCTAGGTCTCAAGTGGCCCCTCTTCCTTTTAAAGCAAAGTCCAACACCCAGTGTTCCATGCAATGCCTGCCCTCCATACGCAAACAATGAATCATAGAACACTACATCAAAAACTAATGATGTGCTGTATGGTGACTAACAGAACACAATAAAAAAAAATTATATATATATATAAAAAAAAGTAAAGTTCAGAGATTTCTCCCCCAGCTCCTGCTCCACATTCCCTCCATTCCTACCATCCTTCTTCATCCCTCCTCTCCCCAGAGGCACTTCCTATTACGTCCTTCTCCATGTTCCTTTATGATTGATCCCGATGATCCAGATTTTCAACCACTATGACAGGAATTAGTTTTTTCTGGATGGCCAGAAGGCTTTTTTGTAAACACTACCAGGATTTAGGAGTGGGAAGGGGAAGAAGCATTTGCATTGGTATTTATTTTACTTTTATTTTATTATATGATGAAGAAAGAAAAAATAAACAATAAAAATGTCACATTGCCCTTTTAAAATATCATTCACATTATTGCTCAATGAGAACCTAACTCTCAAAGAACCTACATAATATACCTTGACACCAATTGGTAAATTAGTAAAACCAAACCAAACCACATTTCAAATATATGACATTATTGTTTTTGCCTGGGAAGACATCACTGGCCCTTATAAATAAAATTGAACATCCCTTCCATCTGTGGCCACTGTACCCATCATCTACTTTCATTTGAACATCTATCACATTATTTTATGATACAGAACTTTTTGTAAGTTTCCCACCCGGATCTGCACATTCTTTGGAAGTAGGGCTCTGTGGCATTCATCATGGTATACTTAGTGTTGAGCGAGATACCAGAGACATGGCAGGGCTTAATTGAAGTTTTTTTTGGTGAAAAAAGTCCTTTGGAGATCATGCAAACTTCAGTTTCTTCTAAGGCTATTGGGAATGTAATCCATGTGCTGTAGATGTTGCTAATGTCACTTCCAAAACTGACCAGATGAGGAAATTCTTGACATCTTGACAACTCTTCATCTTGGCCATTGCACACAATGAATGTTTCTGGGGCTTAGTCCCATCCCCATGGAACACAAAACAGACCTGGACTCAAGTTGCCATTACCTCTCATTAGCTAGGTGAGCTTCAGCAGTGTAACCAATGGGCCCTAAATCCTCTTGGGAAAACAAGGTGTGATCATACAGGGTGATGTCTTAGTTCACTTATATCCATTCTTTCATGTGCAACCATAGTATGAAGATGCTCTAAGAGGTAAGGATATTTTAACACAAAGCTACACCAGACAGCTTTGAGAAACTTGGAGAAATTGTGGACAATTATTAAATTTGCCATAATTCCCCAAGAGGAATCCTTTTCTCATTTTCTCTTATTACTATTTTTTTTTTAGAAGAAACTGCCACAGAGGACTCATACCAGCTGTGCCAATGCAGGTAATATTGAAAGCAACACCTACACTGAGCAGACTGTAAGACTCAGTACGTTCTGTGAGATTCAGTGAAGTTTCCTGACTGCTTGTTTGGGGAGAAGATACTGGAAGGGCGCTGTGAGCTGACAAAGGAGAAATAGAAGAGTGGGTCTTTAGTCAGTAAAGTACTACCAAATGGTAGTATTCATTGGATAGGGCTCAGGATGACTAGTTCTGAAAAGTTGGGCTTGTTTTTTGAAAAAAGAATCTGCAGAGACAATAACGTATGGGCTCATGGTTTGCATCTCAATTATACATTTGCAGGCGCTTTCCTCATGTTAATGAGGCTTTTGCCACCGCATGGCCCCAGTGACAGTTGGATCCACAAACAGCAGTTCATCAATTGATTGCAGGTGTTTCCCCTTGGAAAATAAAAACTGCATGTACAGACCACAAGGTGAGGGAAAATCGATTTTCAACAGCCACACAATCTGGTGAGTTCTGAAATGCAGCTTTGGGAAACAAATTCTCTTGCCGCTGTTTTCATATATATACATGTATTCCATTTATAAAATATAGGACTCAATTTCTCAATAGTAATAAGGATTCATAAATTACAAATTGACGACAATGTCCGTAGGAAGGGACAGAACATTTGTTTCCTAATTAATAAAAGATAAAATCTCAAAATATTAAATGCCATTATCCACTTTTATTCTTATGGAAATTATTTGCATTTGTATTATATTTGCAAGTTCCTGTCAAAAGCATTTCTTAACATACATAAAAGAATAATTTGATTAGAAATATGTCCAATTTCAGTTTAGGCAGCTACCAGTAATGTATATAGCCTTGCAACCCCCAATTTTGGGATTTCCTTTATGTTTATATTTTATTCAAATTCTCACATAAATGCTAGACAAAATCAAGTGTCATTGGACCCCTTTTCCAAATGAGATTTTCTTCTTTAGACACATCTAGACTTTTAGCAAAGAACCATGTTTTTCTGCTAATTGACCTTTTTCCTTCCTTACACACTTGGCTATGGACGATTCCACCAGCCCCAGCTTCTGGCAACATTTTTCACACCTTGGCCCAGCTGTCTTAGAGTCTAAATAAGAATGCTATTATACCCCCCAAATTGCAAAACTTGAGATATATTCTTTGAAAGAGAACTACATGTGTTGGGCTGTTTGTAGATAATAGCTTGTACGTTCTATGATACAAAAATACGCCCCCAAAATAAATACTGATAAATGTCCAAATATATTCATGTTCAATAAGTTTTAATAACCCCAAACCTTAGGGATGAGTTTCTACCCATGTTTCCTGGCTTCAGTATGTTTTATATAAGGACTACATGCATACAAATTATTCATTATGATATACTCATGTTCCCAAGTTTACCTGTGACTTTTAGCTCTACGTCTAGGGCAGCGTTTCTTAATCTCAGCACGACTGGCATTTGGGGCCAGATAAGTCTTTGTAGGAGGCTTGTTCTGTACGTGGTGGGGTGCTGATTCCTCACCTCTGCAAACGAGATGCCAACAACATCTGCCCTTGGAGTCTTGCGTCCAAATGTCCCCTGGGAGGCAAAATCATCCTAGTTGAGAAACACTGACCCAGAGCCTTTTCAGAGAAAATACTTGATTTTCTTCTCCCTGTACATAAATTGAAACAATTGACAGCGGGCAATGAAGAAACAGGAATTCTGGTGTCCAGTTTCGCTTCTGTCCAATTTTTAGGACCGTGACAATTTGGGAGAGAGCACTCTGAGTTAGGACAAGAGGCATCAAATTTTTTTTTTTTTTCCCACATCTCTGTGATTTGGGACAAGTTTCTTAAATTCTAGAGGTCTGATTTCCTAATTTATCAGCGGAGGTAGTGAGTCAATAGAGAGTCCTGTGTTCTTTAAAACGCAGTAATTCTGTGCTACTCCTTTACACATTTATTTTAAGGATGAATGGTGGGACATGCAAATAATAATCAAAATTTTAAAGTTAAAATCTCTGCAGAAATGTTAGTACTACCTGCTCAGGTCATTCCTCGTGGCTGCTAATCCATTACCTTTCCGCCTGCTGCTGTAAGCCTGATTTGAAACTCACTCTTTCCAGAAGCCCTTTCCTGATGAAGTTGACCCTAATTCCAAATTGTGTAAGTCTTCCTTTGGAATTTTCTTCAGAGCCAGTTTATGAGTCATTCAAGGAAATAAGTCTCATTACTTTATAATCACACCTCGTTTGGGACCCCAAATAGAATTACATAGCCTGATCACTCACATAATTCACTCAATTTGGCTCCAAAAGACTTTCACTGTTTCCAAAACAAAATCAGTTTTCAAAAGTTAAAGATTTGTCAACGTTGCATGTACTGCAAAGGTCATGCTGCGGACTCTGAAAACAATGGCAAAAGAAGTTTCTCAAGATCTGAGCCACAGTAATTTGTGGGACTGAACAAGTGAAAAGAGTCACTTTGGATGTGGGCAATGATCATTTGAGTCTATTTTGTATTAGTTTAAAAGACCCTATCCCGCAATTATTTCCACGTCACATATGTTCGTATGAGGTTATTCATGCTTGTGTGTCTGTTCTGCTATAATTATTTTGTTGCTCCCGTCCTCTGCTTTCTTGATTCTCTGGCTGTGTATGCTCTCTTTGCTTATCCACAACCTTAGTTAAATCTGACTGTTCTTAACTTGTGCGTCCTCTGTCGTTTTAATATGGCCAAAGTAAAAGACATGTCGTCTTGACTAGCCAATATCCTTGATTCTTTTTCCTCATACTCTTCCTTCAAACCCCAGTGAATCTTGTTAAACTGATCTACAATGTACGTCCAGAATCTGAACCCCTTCTCACCACTCCAACTTCCACCCTGGCCTCAACAACAGCACACTTCTTCTGGATTATTCCAACAACTTCATAACTGGTGCCATAATTTTACTCTCCTTCTCTTACCATCTGTCATTAAGACAGCATTCACAGTGATTAGGCATCTCTTTATATAATGCCCTTGCTCTGCTCAAACCAAGTTTTTGTTTTGTATTGTGTTGTGTTTCTCAGTAAGTGTGTCGATCTTTGCAATAGCTTTTGAGGTCCTGTGTGATCTGACCTCATCTGTTTCACACCCACTTTATTTTCTATAACCACCATTTACTCTTTGTAACTCAGAACCCTGGCCTTTTCGCTGGTCATCAACCAGGCACGTAACTGCTCGTGGATATAGTCTCATCTGTTTCTGAATGCACCTGCTCACCGAGGGTTTCCTTCTCTCCTGGATCTAAAATTGCCCCACAGCCCCCACTCCTGCCTGTTCTCTCAAGGTGCACATCTTCTTTCTGCCCATTTTATTAAGCATTTGTAACATTTCCATATCATAAAACCTAAATAGTATTATAATTCTGTTATTTAATTCTTATTGTCTGTTTCTCCCACAACAAAATGAAGGAAGAAAATGTTTAATTTTTTTCTGTTTTACACCCTGATCTAGTTCAAGGGTCTAGACTTGTTCCCAACCAATAATAATGAGAGTTCAGTGAATTTTTTTTAATAAACAACAATTAAATGTCAATAAAAATTTGCCTCAGATGTCAGTAATGTTATATCTCTCAGTGAATTCAAGTTTGCTTGAGGTCAGGAATTGTACTCCCTCGCTCATAACCCTTACGGAATGCTAAGAACATATTTATACATACAGAAAGAGTTCAATAAATGCTTCCGAGATGGTGAACATTTACAAATATAATCTTTCCAAAGCTCATCTCAGTGTGGAGTTAGTCTAGAAATACACCATTTTCGGAACATTGAATACAAATGAAATAGACATACACAGGGTGCAGTGATCTCCGATAATGTAATGTTTCTCTGTTTCTTTTATTGACTAGCAATTATAACAATGGAAGGGTCACTGTGGCAGTATGTGTGATGGGTAGACTGAAACAATGGTGCAAAAACACTTGAAATTATAAACATCTTTCAGAGAATTATTTGACAACTTTCTCTGTGAAGACAGAGATAACAGAATTACATTCACAAGCAAGAAGTGAAAATTAGGGAACTGATGACACAAAACTTGAGTTTTCTTAGAAAACTGTAGAAAAACGGGTCACACTTGTGTCAAATTTGCATAATCCTAACAGTAGAAGAGGCAGGTGGGGCATGGAGGCTGTGCAGGAACCTTGATCATTGATCACCCCCAAGTCGGGTGGCTGGGGGAAGCATTGGGAGCTGTAGTAACTGAGCAGGTCAGATACACAATTTCTTAACCCCAGTGAGGATGAGTAGAAACAGATACTGGCACAGTCCACTTGTGGCCGTTTTTGCTTCTCACTGAAAAAAATTATTTTATAAATTACTCAGGTAGTACGTGAATGAATGCTTTTCCTTTGTCCTCTGTCCAATTCTCCCACATCCAGAGGTACCACTTTTTATCATGGAGAGGTACCCCTTTCAAATCCGTTTTCCATACTGTTACATGTATGTGTGTGTTCTTAAGTGTACATGCACACATGTAGACATGCGTAAACTGGTCTTATGTTTAGTTAAGTTCTGCATATGGTATATATTAATTTGCGATTTATGATTTTCTCTAATGTTATGTCTTGGAGATGTGTATCTGTCCTTACCTGTAAATCTATCTCTTCTCTTACTGAGGTGTAATTGACATATGACATTTTATTAGTTTCAGCTGTACAGCATAATGATTCAACATTTGTGTATATTGCAAAATGATCACTGCAGTAACTTTACTTAACATCCATCACCATACACAGAGAATTTTTTTTCTTTGTGTTGAGAAAGTTTAGGCTCTACTCTCTAAGCAACTTCCAAATATGCAATAGAGGTCATCAACTGTAGTTGCTATGACGCACGTGACATCCCTTGGCTTGTTTATTTTGTAACTGGGAGATTGTACATTTTGACCCCTTTTACCCATTTTGCCTACCTTCCCACCCCCTGCCTCTGGCAACCACCAATCTCTCCTCTGTATCTACGAACATTTTTGTGTTTAGATTACACATGTAGTTCAGAACATATGGTATTTATTTTCTCTATCTTACCATAATGTCCTTAAGATCTATTCGTGTTGTTGTAAATATCTCATTCTTTTTTTTTTTTTAAGATTTTATTTATGTGTGAGAGAGAGAGAGAGAGAGCACAACTTGTGTGAGAGAGCACGAGGGTGGGGTGAAGGGCAGAGGGAGAGGGAGAAGCAGACTCAGGCTGAGCAGGGAGCCCAACTCAGAGCTCTAACCCCAGTACCCCAGGATCATGACGTGAGCCCAAGGCAGACACTTAATAGACTGAGCCACCAAGGTGCCCTGCAGATATATCATTCTTAATAGTAGTTTTATAATATTCTCTAGAAGTAATACAAAACAGTTTAATGATTATTCCTATATTGATATACACTCGTATTGCTTCTATCTTTTTACATTTAGATACAATGGGCAAGTAAACACTTGTACATGTCTGCCAGTGTTTCTGAAGGGCAGACTCTTCAGAAGCAGGACTGTTGGGTCAAAGAGAGTGTGGCCTTTACATCTGATGGATGGTGCTAAAGTGTCTCCACAAAGTTTCACCAATTTATGTTCCCTTCAATATTATTTGAATTTCTAGCTCCTATTTCCTCACCAATGTTAGATATGATCTATTTTTAAAATTAAAAAAACAAATTCCCAACCTGATACGTAGGAAGGGAAAACTTCTGATTACTTTATAGTTCAATTCTTTAACCTTAGATGAGCTTATTGGTTTTCTATTTTGTATACCTATTAGTAGATTCACACTGGACTTCAAGATGTGGTTGGGGAAGAAAAGAGAGAACTTATGAGCTAGAGACACTACATCAGCATTGATTAGCTTTGTCTCCTATTAGAATTCCTTACCTTTTGGGTTTGTTTAGCTGTGTGTTAGTACTGATGTCTGGCCATACCCTTAATGTGTTCATTTAAATATTCTGGGGTGAAACCACAGAAATATTTTTTTTTTCTTATTTCTCATGTAAGATAGTGTTCAGAACTATTTTTTGGGAAGTCCATTTATTCTTCTGGTTTCTGCTCAGTCCCTCTGGTGATGGTCAGTTTTTCAGGACATAGGATTTTGTGGATCGATCCATAGGTTGGTGGGATGAAGCCATTTTTGAGGTGTGGCTCTGGTTCCCTTTCCTGGCCAGATTACCTCATCTATGTCACAAATAGCTTATGTTTACTTTTTAAGCAGAAGAGGACATGGAGTAATTTTATTTTGGAACTTCCTCTCTTTCTCGACTCTTATAGCTAAGCATATACACTAATATATTTTTATGAAATGTAAATCAAGTCCTGCTGCTCAGGTGCAGGGGTCCCAGGTTCCGCTGCAGGACCACGGGTACTTAAGGTGGAAGACAGGACCACAGTCAGTCATTGCCTTGGCGTTGGTCACTGGGCGGTATTGCCTTTCTCTTGAGAGTAACTGTTCAGTGTACTTGGTGGTCTTTGTGGGTGTCCTGATTATGTACTACTGGGCAAAAAATTATCCCCAAACTCATGTTTAACACAATAGCATTAATCCAGTTTGCTTGCTAATGTGCATCTTTGTCTGGGAAGGCGGGGGAGAGCTCACCTGCATTCTACATGGTGTCAGCTAGGGGAGGCAGCTCTGTGGGAAGGGGAAGGGCACCCAGGATGGCTCCTTCATGGGGCCCACAGAGGAGGTGCTGCGGTCAGGTTCTCTGCATGTGGGGCTTGCCCCAGGGCTCTCCTCGCACGGAACGGTTGTTCTGTTCAAGAGCAGACAATGTCTGAAGGCCTGGGCAGAGAAGCCAGCACAAGATCCCTTTTTCTCCTCCTTCTCCCACTCCTCCTCCTCCTTTTCTTTTTCTTCTTGTTCTTTTTAAGATTTTTGTTTATTTATTTGACACAGAGAGAGAGAAAGCCAGAGAGGGAACACAAGGGAGTGAGAGAGGGAGAAGTAGGCTTCCTGCTGAGCAGGGAGCTTGATGCGGAGCTTGATCCCAGGAACTCTAGGATCATGACCTGAGCCAAAGTCAGATGCTTAACTGACTGAGCCACCCAAGTGCCCTATTAGCCCACTTCTAAATCCAAAGTCAATCCAATCAATCAAAAAAAAAAACCCTATTTTTCCCATTTTTAAAATGCCTCATGAAACAAAATCCTTATTTATAAAATCTGTCATATGTTCACATGAATTAAACTTTGGTGTGTTTTACAAAAATTTTCATCTGAAACACGATTTTTGGTCTGTGAAAATAAGGCCAGATTCAGAATAAGGTACTGCCATGAACACAGCAGGCATAGAGATATTGGTATGGAAATTTATCTACACCTCAGAAAACCATCTTTACTCCAATTGAGCGCTCATAGCACATCTAAGGGGTGAAAATAAAACTCACCCTATGCATTTTTTTTAAAACATACCTTCACTACATGCACTTAGTTATGACATATTTCACAAGTCTGTTAAAGATTTCAGAGCTGATGAAGTGAAGTACTCTTGGTCAGTTGGTGACATCCTCTTAAAATAATGAGCAGAAGATTTTATTAGTTTACTTGCACCTCAAATCTCTCCTATTTATTCAATGTGCATCAAGGAGACTTTGCCAAGGGACCTTGTTGGCAAATTTATCAAAAAATGTGGACATTAAAGAGTATTGGTGTGAAAGCAGTTCATTCTACAAACCACGTCTCATGACACACTTTTGGTCAAATTACAAAGTTTCCATTGGTTCTAATTTTTTTTACTTTTTTAGTAGTTGAGCCTATGTAATAAATATCATAAAATGCAAATATATTTGTGAGCTAATATTAAAACTCACTCCACTTTTCCCCAAGAAATTTATCACAGGAGCTATTATATGATTCTTGGATTGTTTTAATATAACAAAGCAAATGTCATCTTTTTTTTCTTTTTCTTTTTTTTTTTTTTTGGTAGCATGGCTCCCTTCAAAAAGTATGCTGAGCACCTATGAAATGCAATGCTCAGAGGATGGGACTGGAGGTTACAAATGGCATTCTCAACTACCTTCTGCCTCCATTAGCACATTTTGCCTTGCTTGTGAATTCAGGAAATTTTTATTTATAAAAATTATAATACCGTATATGCAGAATGTGTAGATCTTTTCAATAAGATAATGATGCCGTAAATTCTTCTACAATATAACAAAATCTATTAACATGAAGAAGTGAAATCCCCACACAAGAATTTTATCATTTTGTTCCTTGGACACCTTGACTTTCAGTAGAGCTAGCTCTTCCTTTGATTTTTAGAAATGTCTTCAATTTCAGAAATTTTTATTTTTTTAAAATTTTTGATCATACTGCTCCTTCTTCTTCTTTATCTTTCTTATAGAAGGATGCATGTAATCTTCATAAACAGACAATTATCAAAAGGCAATGGATGAAACAGTACAGCAGCTATTTACTGTCTTATATGGTATTTGGGAGTAGAATCCTAGTGTACTGCTTTTTCTTACAATGATTGTATTTGCTAAAACTCAGTATCCTTTTGGTATAAAGTCAGCAATAGCTGGACATACAAAATAGCTCTGTAGCTCTCAGTGGTAGTGCTAAGTAGGCGGTGGTGATGGAAAGACAAAGGTTCTGGAGTCAGGCCGGTTTCTATTCTAATCCATATTCCATTATTTACAAACTTACTGCGCTATCAAACAAACAATGACATCCTATTGACGCTCTTCTGTCAAACGAAGCTGACAACGTGTTACAGGAGGGTTAAGTGGGAGAGTCTTAGCAGAAGTAGCCACCAAAACATCTGGTCCTAGATGAATACATGTTTGTCCTCCTTCTTATTTTCCTAAAATAGCACATTTTTTGTCTGGTCAGGGTTTTCCACACAAGTAACACTGAAAGCCCTGAAAAGCATGCCTGAGTGTGTGTGCACACATAAGATGTATTCATTATAAGGAATTGGCTTACGTAATTCTGGAGACTGAGATGTCCCACAATCGTCTGTCTCCGAGCTGGAGATGTAGCCAGGCCTGTGGTATAATCAGTCCAAGCCTGAGAACAATACATCCCAGCCCCAGGGCAGGAAAAGTTGAGATGGGATGTTTAACTCAAACAGGCAGTCCAAGAAAGGGGTCAAATTCCTCCTTCCTCTGCCTTTTGTTCTATGCAGGCTCCCAAAAATTGGATGGAGCAGGCAATCTACTCAGTCTACAGACGCAAAAGTTTATCTTATCCAGAAACAGCCTCAGGAACATACGGAGAAATAATGCTTAATCTGGGCACCGTGGCCAGTCAAGTTGGCATAAAATTAACTAACCCAGTTCTCTTTTTGTATTGTCTCTGAAATGCCAAGCAGCTTAATTCATTAAATGTTTTTTTTAAGCATCAGCTTCTTTTTGCCTTGTTGTCGAACTGTCTCCAGATCTGTATCAGTAGACATTCAAAAATAAGGTTACAGCTTTACAATTTGCTTAGTTTAATTGTAACTTGAGCATAGAAAAAAAAATCACACAAGAGGAAGGGTTATTTACCTAGATAAAACAACAAAATATAGCCTCCCATGTGACCATGCTGCCTTTTTATTTTGTTGTCTTCTTTCCTTACTTCTTTCCTTCCTTCCTTCCTTCCTTCCTTCCTTCCCTCCCTCCCTCCCTCTCTCCCTCTGTTCTTTCTTTCTCTGTGCAGAAGCTTTTTAGTTTGATGTAATTCCCATGTTTGTGTCTTTTTAAAAACATGTCTGATTCAGTAAGAATAAAAGTACAATTTGAGGTGTGTAGGATTTCTGTTTTACAGATAAGAAAACCAATAGTTTCCAAAGTCCGAGTAGTGTGACTTCTGAATCTTGTATTTCTGGTTGTTAATTCATTTTCCTTCCAAAGAACTTAGAAATGTGGAGGGACCACTCTAAGAACCAGGACAATTTAGTCTGTTCCTGTAATAATTTTAATTACAATAAATTAATTTTTAAAATAACTTTATTTTTTATGGGTTCAAAATACCCATACATTTTGTCATTTTTGTAATCTCTCCTCCCTTTCGTCAGTAAATTAGAAGGAGGCACTGCAGAGACACTTGGCATTTCACAGCTGAGTTTTGGCTGCTGGGAGAAAAGTGGAGGTCTGCTCCTCTTTGTCCCAACAGTGAATTATCCCGGCATGTTTCCTAGTACGGTAACAACCTACACTAGGTTAGCATTTCATAAGGGAAATCTTTACAAGAAGAGGGAGATAGTAGTCTGTCAGAAGCACAGGGAAAAAACTGAGAAAATACTGAGTCAGCTGAACTACACCTTACCAGAGACAAAGCAAAATGCCTAGGAATCAAATAAAGTTTCTGACAGGAAATGTGGTTGTCCACACCAAATGTTTACTCTGAAGGTGAAAGAGGAACATGCTACCAATCAGGGCAAATGGTTTCCTCAAGATCTCAGTGAAGCAACAGGAACACAGTCTGTGAGACTGACTCCTACCACACCTTCCACCATTGTCTTCCCTCACTCTCACTGAACATCGACTTCGATGACCACGTTGTCACGTTATGTACTTAGGATTCAGTGATAAACAGTAAATAAAAAGACAGAATGTCTAATATTAAGGAGCTGCTAGGATAGAGGAAGTTGGGAAATGAAAGTACTGAAATAAGCATTTTTTAAGAGGAAATGAGACTGGAGAAGTTAGCCAGGGGCAGAGGGTAAAGGGCTTGTTCACCATCTCACGCCATTTAGACTTCGTCCGATGATGTAGGAGTGCTGACAGCGCTGGTGCCATCTTTGGCCTTCCATCTTACTCATGTTTGCTTGATGACGTCTCTTGGGGCTCCATGTTTCAGGACTCTTGGAGATTAATATACTTACCCGAGAAATGCCTGCCTAGGCCAGGATTGGAGGAAGGTTTTTTTGGCGACCCATGAATCTGTTAGAGATAAGACTCTCCCGTTCCTGACCCACAGGCGGAACCATAAGTTCTCCTTAAAGGTTGGTGGTTAAGCAGGTGCATGCACGCCCTTTGCGACGCGTGTGAGCTCTCTGATCTCACTACAAGGCCCTTCAGCATGTCTCCTCTCTAAAACCTGGGGGCAAAGATCTGGGCTTTTCAGAGAACAATGGTGCAGCTGCCATGGATCACCCTACACCAGACCCCACTCCCCCAGGGTCAATGAGTTACCCTGCATAAAGCTCTATGTGAATTATACAGAGTGGCTTCATCTTCCGGGCTCAAAGTGCCTGCTCAGTTTGGGGACTCCTGTACTGTCCCTCCCTCCCCTTCCAACAGGCAATGTGGCATCAGCATAGGGCTTTTACTCAAGAAGGGAAATGAAGACATTTGCACTTTGGAAATAGAACTTGCTGTGCTGTGGTGCTAATATGTGTGAGTGGTCAAGAGAAACAGGTGTTGCATCTGTGGTCAGCTCGGTGGGGCATTGCTTGTGGTCTGAATTGAGAGGTGGTGACAGATGGGAAAAAGGACAGATTCAAAAGATGTCATGAAGAGAGAACTTGGAAAAGTCGGTGATTGGTTGGTTAAGTGTTGCAGCTGAGAAAGAGGAGGAAAAAAAGATGAACACCAGGCATATGAACTAAACAACTGGGTGAATAATGATTTTTTTTTTTAAAGAAAGGAGAGCATATTGTGAGGAAAGACCATTATCCTTCTATTTATTGGTGTGGATATGTACCTATGTTTTTTTTTTTTTTTTTAAAGATTTTAATTATTTATTTGACACAGAGAGAGAGATCACGAGTAGGCAGCGAGGCAGGCAGAGAGAGTGTGGGAAGCAGGCTCCCTGAGGAGCAGAGAGCCTGATATGGGGTTCGATCCCAGGATCCTGGGATCATGACCTGAGCCGAAGGCAGAGGCTTAACCCACTGAGCCACCCAGGCGCCCTGTACCTATGTTTTAACCAGTTGGACATGCTGGTAGAAATGGAACATAACACTCTGATCTATAGGAAATGTTGGGTTCAAGAGACAGACTTGAGCTCCTAACACAATTAATGAAGTGGTGAGAACAGATGACTTAACTCCAACTGCCTGGTGTTAATATTTTCCCTTCCCTCTCTTCTTTCTTTCCTTCCTTCCTCCCTCCTCCTCTCCCTCCCTCCCTCCATCTCTCAGTCTCTCCCTCCTTCCCTTCTTTCCTTCCTCGAGAGAACACAAGAGTGAACGGGGGAGAGGCAGAGGGAGAGAGAGAGAGAAATTCTTAAGCAGACTCCACCCCCTACATGGGGCTCTCATGATCCTGAGATCATGATCTGAAATCAGGGGTCAGATGCTTAACCAGCTGAGCCACCCAGGTACCCCTGTCTGGTGCATAATAAGGGAGAGGGGGGAGGAGAAAAAGGTTTTGAAGTTGGGGGAACCTTTCTAACTAATTCCTTTTGTTTTAATGTTTCTCCAAAAGAGGTGGGGTTTCTGAAAGTATTTAAGTAGAATGAGGTGGGAATGTAAGCATGAATTCAGCCTGAAGTTAATTTAACTGATAATTTTATGTGCAGTTGTGCTAATGATCAAAATCAAACAAAATAAAAGCAAGAGATCTCAGTTTAAAGAAAGGCAAAATTGTTGTCTATTGAATAGTGTGTCACAGAAAAAGGATTCTCAAATTGCCAAGTGCTGTTTTCATCTGCTGCCTGCTGTCATTCTAACTTACCCCTTATGCATTGATTTCCAGAAGGCATCCTCACTGACTTCTACGTTGCTAATTGCAGAAAACCCTGCATTTCCTTCTTCTTTTTAAGACATTATAGCCTTTGCCTTCTTCAAATTAAAGATAAAATCTTGGTTCAAGTCAACATTTCTGGCAGAATTTTAAATGTTCAAGGGACATTAAAATTCAGTTGAGAAAAAGAAAAGGAAAAGAGGTACATGTAAAATGCCTTGTCTATATTAGAATTAGAAGTGCATGCAATATGTGGTTGCTGACTTTTGGAAAGCGTGTTGATACACTTGAATGATTTTTTTCCCTCTGCATATTTGCTGATTGATGTACATTCCAGCCAACCTAAGAGGTAAGGCTGGGAAATTAGGGTCATCTACTGATTTGTGAGAATAAGTAGCCAGCAGCTAGCCTCCAATGACAATGATGATTTTCAGAGGTTTAACCAGGCACTTGGTCGGCGGTTCTCCCCCACAGAGACCCTAAGATTCTATTTCTGTTCTCTCTTGAGCCTAAGATGACAATCATGATAAATTGTATCATACTGTGAGGTGGTTTGTGATGAAAACAAATTTCCACTAGGGACTGTAACACAACCTCCAAACTCATGCTCTGATAAAACACTTAGAAATGTTCAGTTGTCTCCTCTGTCCTCTTCCATTCTTTCTCTTTTGTCTTTGTTGAAAACAAAAACGAAATTACAAGCAGAGAACTAAAACGTGTGTTGGTAATAATCACCTTTTTTTAAGATGGAGATTAAAGTTTTGATGGTTTTTATCTGTATCTCTATTTCGATTTAGCTATCAACTATCTATTCCATCAAGTTTTTTAAAATTCAGTTTTAAAGTGGAAAAAAGTAGAAAATGAATGGATAGGGACTGGAAAATGATGGATAGGGTGGGTGGAGTTAGAGAGTTGTTGAGTTAGGGAGGCTGAAGATTTCTTTTAAAAATAGATGATGGCTTTCTCTTTGGAAGGGACAATTGTACCTGTATCCAGTGTTCTCTATAGATATAGCACCATGGTAGGCATGTTGGTGGATTCCTTTTATTGGAAGGGCTAATTCATCTCATCACTTGAAGGCAGGGATTAAATGGGTCACCTCCCTGTTTGTGGATTAAGCCTGTTATGTGGTCAAAGTGAACGAAATTGGTCTTACTAAAGGAGAAATGCAATGATCTGGCAATTTTCATGATTCAATTTCTTGCTTTCAATCATTTCAGCTGTGTGGTATTCTTGTCTTTCTTCTCTCTGGGGTCTACTCAAGACCTTGGCAGATTACTTCTGTGACCTATCTTCATACCTTTGGAAGAGCACTCACAGAGCTTGGGAAACGCTGGAAAAGCTAGAGATACAGTTCAGGCTACTCTGCAGATGAGTATGGGTTCCCAGGCCATTTCTCAGATGGAAGATTTCCCTGTGAGGCAGCTCTAAAGAGTCTTCAACAAGGCAACTCGATTACTTTGTGTGTCTGTAGAAGATGCAAGATTATATTAGTTGTTGCTTCCTGACTCCTGATCATTCATTCATTAATTCACTTATTCCTCCAGCAGGCATCTAATCTGATTTACTGTGCTGCATGAGCCCTGTGGGGTTTACAAAGAAATCTGTACTTGGACTGCACTTCCCAGGCATTCCCAATCTTATTCTTTCTATCATGTATTCCTATACAAGACCCAGGTCTGTTCTAAGAGGCTGGGTGAGTCCAAGTCACATACTTGGACTAGGGTCTTTCTGCATCCGATTAAGTTTCAAATGAGTCTGAATAATCAAATGAAGATACAAATTATAAATAATGGAAAAATATAATGGGTGAGGTGAGACTATTACATAAAACAGATGTTTATGAAGGCAAAGCACATGTTATGGGCTGAATTATGTCCCTCCCAAAATTCATGTGTTGAAGCTTGAATACCCAGTACCTCCGTATGTGCTCATATCTGGAGACAAGCTCTCTTATAAAAGTAATTAAACTAAAATGAAGTCATTAGGGTGGACCCCCGTCTAAGTAACTGGTGTCCTTATCAAAAGAGGGAGGAGACAGCCATCAACAAGCCAAGGAGAGAGGCCTCAGGAGAAACCAACCTTGCTAACTCCTTGATCTTGGAATTCCAGCCTCCAGAACTATGAGAAATTAAATTCTGTTGTTTAAGCCACCCAGTCAGTGGCACCTTGTTGCAGCAGTGCTAGCAAACTCATACAGCATGGGACTTGGAAAGTCAGTCAAAAGTAAGTATTGAGCAAATATTGTGTGTAGACCAAGTGATGTGTGGTAAACATTTATTTATCCAGGCCTGAAGCTGCACGAAATTCATTTCTCAGACAAGTGCAATTATTCATTAGGTACCTGGAAACACACACACACACACACACACACACACACACACACACGCGGGCCTGCTCGCATGATCCTACAGTCAAATGGGAAATGTCTGTTAAGATCGGTAGTTGGGAATAAAGATTAAAATGTAGGAAAAAGTCATACTAATTATAAAGATAATAATGACGATGGCAGGTGCTTCTGTTTCGTGACTTCTCTGTGCCAGACAGGGTACTACGCATCATAACACCTCTCCTTATTAGAGACTTTTATGTCTGTGTTGGTTGGTGATCTGAGGCTCAGAGAAGTTCAATCTTTTATGCACCCAAGATCTCGCAGCTAGTATATTGACATAAACTTACCTGAGTCCTACCCTGAAGTTCTCATGGCTAAAGGGAGTGAATCGGCACTTGCTTTCCTTTGAGGGGCAGCAGGTGCTTTCAAAGATCCACCAGCGGAAGAAAGGTTAGGTCTGCTTCCCAGGGCTCATTAATGCTGATGGCTTGACCCCGGGTTTTAATAACAACCCAGAGCTCTGAAATCCATAATGGCACATTGAGGCTGGAGCTGTCCTGGGAGAGTTTTTTTTTTTTTTTTTTTCCACTCTGGCCTCTCCAAAGTATTTCAGATCTCTAGGAAGTTACCCTACCCTTCCACCTCCCCAAACCATCCAGTGGAGCTTGGAGATTGCTCACAATAGACCTCTCCTTTACCTAGTGCTCTAAAAATTAGGTAAGAATTGTTGCTAAGGTCTTTACAAGGTCACAGCCAGATATGTGAAATAGGCAGGAGGACCACATATAAATTTGCATAAAAATATGCCTTGAATTTGCATTTAAATGTATTTTAATTTGCATAAAAGTCTATTATTATGCCTTTAGAATATAAATTTTATAATTGTTCTTTTTTAAAGCTGTCATTTATTTTCTTTTTTTTTTTTTTTCCCCTTCCCCCACCTGCCCAGTCCTTCCCAAGATTTTTGCATTCCAGGAGTGCCTGCTTCCATGACCCAACCACGATGTCATAGAGGTGCTGGTGTTTTTACATAAAGAGCTCACAAGGAGGAATGCTGGCTCCAGAAAATCCGCTTATTCACTTTTCTTCCCTTTTCCTGTCTAATGTCTGCCGTCCTCCATGAATGTTAAAACCACCACTGTCAAAGAAAAAATTGCACCAGATGTAAACAGAAAAGAGAAACTTTGGTCAAGACCATTGCATCAGGAGAGAGACTGAACTCAGTTCTACTGACGCAGAAGATGGGGGAGTTGAGCACTGGGGGAGCTAGTTTAAAAGCACAGGAGGACATCAGCGGAGAACTTGGATGGATGTGATTTTGCTAATTGGTGCTCCTACTCTCCTAAAGAGACTGGGAGATAGAGGCACCATCTCTCCTGATTCCATTTTAAAGGGACGGCTCCCAGGTCCTTGAGAAAGACAGTCCTGGGTTCTAAAAACTGGAAAGAGGCTGAGAGAAGATTTGTAACTCAAAGGGCAGAGAAAGAATTTACAATTATGAGTTTTCTACAGTAAATGCTCCATGAAAGGGAGATGAGGGACCCATAGTCAGAAAGACACCTGCCTAAAGGTTAGTCGATCTGAGAGAGAAATGTGAAGTCCTTCTGGGTCCATGGAGACAGGGATAAAGTCAGTCAATAATTATATATGCAGCCACGAAGTCCCTTCCTCATCTCTAGACTTACTGCCTCCTCTCATTAGCACCTCTGAAATGTGAACTGAATGTGAACTGAAACTTCTCAGTTTATTTTTATTAATGTGAAGGGAGAAAAAAGTCACAGCATGAGGCTTACATCTGGAGGCTCAAAGCAAGTACATCTCAAGACTGTGGTAAACAGGTTACTTAACAAGAGTCCCTCACCTACCAATTAAGAACAATGAGGAACTTTCTCATTTTAGACATTTGGGAAGGGTATCGGTCCTTTCGTTTTTCCGAGGATCCCCCCCCGCCCCCGAGAAAATCTCTGGTGACCTGTCATGATGTCACAATGATGTAAACCAGCATTGAGCTACTATTCTGCAGAAATTAATGGTTCTGATGCTAACCCATAATGCCCTTCATGAGGTTTTGAGCAAAATTGTGGTGACCAAGTGAGATGACTTTGCCGGAGTCACCCAGCTGGTGATACTTAGGGCACACAAAATATTTTCCAGTATAGCTCTGCCACTTCCTGTCTCTTTGACCTTGGCCAAGTAACTCAGCTTCTCATAAATCAGCTTCTCATCTATAAAATGGTAATAATGACACAAAATCATAGGGTGGTTGGAGGAATTTGGAGAAATGAATTCAGGTATAGCCTGCAGAAGATCCCTGGGCACATAGGAAATACTTGACAAACTTTACCCATGACTTGCTGGCTAATTCCGTGTTCTGCCTGATTCTAGAAGTCATGCTTTTTCTAGTAAATTGTGATGTCATCTATGTTACTATCAACTACCTCATCAATTATCTGGAACTAAATCTGAACTAAATTTGAACTAAATTCTTCCATTAAACATAAAATTCTATGGTGTAAAGGAATGCATGATGGCCACGGATGCCATCGATATTTTTCCTGATTGTATTTTTCAGATAGACTTTATTTCTCTTAATATCAAATTCTTGCAGAATCTAGAGTCTTTTATTCCAGTTGTCCAGGTATTAAGCCAATGTTCATGGCTACCTAATGTCTGGCTTGGTAGCTCTTTGTTCTATTATATTCATAAAAACGAGAAAAAATAAACTTTTGTTCATTTTATTTCTGCAGCCAAAATCATGACAACAATATTATATGCTCCAGCTTTTACCCTAATCGAATTTATGACTCTCTTCTCCTTTACTCTCTTTGAAATACATCCTTTCCTTCACCCAACTTATTGTTCTCTTTTTAAAATTTCCCTTGAGATTTTCCTTAAATTTAACTCATTGTCTGAATTTATAATCCTAATTCATTCCCACAGAGCATAAGGTCGACACGATGTTTCTCCCTCCTCAGTCATCTGGACTTTGGGGGTATCAATTTCTAGCTGTGGACGTTTCTAATTATCACAACTTGATTGTATTTCATGGCTAACTTGAACGGTATATCAATTCTATGACTTCTCTCTCCCAATGTGTATCTGCTTTAGATTGTAATCTTTCAGGGGAATAGAGTGACTAATGTTTATTCTGATCTTGACTACCAGCAGCTTGAAATATCTAAAAGAAAACAGATTTATACCTCAATCGCTAGGGTAATTCTGAAATGTTTTGTTTGCTTGTGAATATGTGATATTACTAATTTCTTTTGGTGAAAATGAAACACAAACTTTGAAGGGGTTATCAGAGGCTAACTGCTGTCACTCAGTGTCACTGTTGATATTTTGGGCGTTTTTCCAACAGATCATAATCTGAGAGATAATGACTCTGGTTCTGTTTTTCCCAGCTGTTCTTACTAGTGGGAACAGCTGCCATTGTTACACTTGTAAACTCTATGCTTGGCAGAACTTGTGAGGGGTCTGAAAATGCATTTTTGTTTGTGGGTTTCTTTTCCTGCATGGCCAACTTGTGCTCAGTTTTGAAACAAGAGCAACACAGCGCGGTCTGGTTGACAACAACAACGCCTAGGAGACATCAGAGGGATTCAATTGCACTTACAGCCGTCACCTTGGATTTTCCCTTTCTCCTGGTTGAGAGAATCATTTGTGAAATACTTTTTTGAATAAACTTGTTTTACTTGTTAAAAAAAAAAAAACCAAAAAACCCTCAAGGACAAATGTAGGTGACTGGAGCCCATGGTCTATTGTGAGATACAAGTTAACTAGGTTAGAAACTTCTGCAATTTTTGTAGATGTCGGTTCCTCATCAGAAATTCACCTTCTCCCACCAGGGTCCCTCTGTGCCCGGTACCAAACTTGGAGACAGCTGGAGTTGATTAGAGGCATGTACCAAAGAGCTGTCCCTGTGTGGGGCCTATTGGCAGTACAGGGAGCGAACCAGCCTCTTTGGCCTCATTAGCACGGTGTTCTACCAGCTGGCTCTAGGAAGAATTAATTCTCAACATGAAATGATTTCTCGGAATGATCAAAAATAAAAGCAAATGGATTTGAATCAGAGTGTCTTTTTTTACCTGAGTAATACTGTATCCAAAGAACCTGCAAATTTCCTGTGTCCTAAATCATCAGCAGGCACCAGACATCTCCCCAGATGTCAGATGCACAACTTTAGGATTATCATGTTTTAAACTGTATTTATCCAAACTATGGAGTTTTCTTTGTAATTATTATTATTATAAAAGGCTAGAGGTTTGGCAGAAACTGTTACAGTGTTTTAAGCCTTTTTAGCTGTATTTGAAAAACACTTGAATCTTTCCTTTACCAAAATTACTTTGAAAATTCAGGATCTTGAATGGAACTTTGATAAAAAGAAAAATGCCTAAAACCCAATAAATGCGGATATGGTCCAGGATTCCTTCTCTTCTCTTTTCTTTTTGCTTTGTCTCTTAGACTTTCTCTCTCAAAAGAATACTCAACATCCAGTTTTGGAATCTTTTCTAAATGTGATCTTTTGACTACTCCTGGGTATAATTTTTAATATGCATAAATCCTTCCTTTCATCAAATTGCAGCGCATCTCCTATCAATTCTATTTTGTCTTAAACTGGCTTTCCCTTTGGACATTTGTTTCTGTTGGTGCCACTTCCTTTCCTCAACCACTCAAGTTGCAAATCTGGGTCATGATTGCTTTTCTGCTTCTTTCAGTCGAGTGTATGTGCCTTAAGTACCAGAATCGTCATCCTTTATTCTGCCTCGCACAGTTCTTGCCACACTGTAGTTGTCAAATAAGCACTTTTGGAATAAATGAATATATATATGTCTATTTGATGAATATATTTTATATATATATATATATATATATATATATATATATATATTATAAAGAAAGGGCCTGTTTCCCTGCAGCCCATGATAGAGTGAATTACCAGAATGCAATGTTTTTCCTTAAATGTCTGAAAAGAAATATATATATTTCCATATAACTTCAGCAAACATTTCATGTACTATATGTGAGGCTGACCATCTTTTCGTGTGTTTAAAAATCCTTTAAATTTTCTTTTTGGTGAGCTGTCCGTTCACATTTTCCTCCTGGGTTTCATGTTGGTTTATTATCACTGAAACTTCCAGGCTTGATTCTTGTGGTAAGTTTGCACACTTGCTCCTTCCCACCCCCGCCACCCTCCTAACTTTGTTTTGGATGAACTTTCTACAGCAGGAGGTTTTGATTTTTAGGCAGTTAAATTAATCAAACTCCTCATTTATGGTGTTTGGGTTTTGAGTCTTAGTTAAAAGACTTTTCTCATTTTAATATTATAAAGGGATTCAACCATGTTTTCTTCTAGTAGTTTCTTGGCTTACTTATTTCTCATATAAATCTTTGATCATTAAAAGTTTATCCCGGTGTGTACTGTGGTGTGTGGATCCAACTTTATATTTTTTCCAAATGTCCACCTACTTTTTCCACCATGTTGAATAGCCTCTTTCTCCTTGCTGATTTTCTAAGTTAGGAGCAATCTTTACGTTATACTAAATTCCTTTCTTTATTAAGTTTTTAAAAATTTTATAGATCCTGAATTCCGTTTGATGGTCTGTTTATATACCAATACCGCATTATCATTATTATGGATGTCTTATAAGATATTTTAATATCTAACAGGACCAATGATTTTTATTAGTCTATCCACTCCAATATTTCTTCCCTGTGTTTATTACTCTATATTAACTTTATAACCAACTGGTCTAGTTCTAAATAGCACAATGTCAAATGTGCAAATGAACTTACAGAGAATTAACTTACAGAGAATTAATTTGTACAACGTTGAGTCTTCCTCTTAGAGAACATGATGTGGCTTTCCTTTGGTTCAATTTTTAGTTTTTGCTTTTCAGTGGTGTTTTAGAGTTGTTTTGTGTAACTTTGGGATAGATCTTATTAAATTTATAGATGTTTCATCATCTTAATTTTCTTATATAAGTCCTTTCCTTCAATTGTATCTTCTAACTATTGTTTATATGTGCAACAGCAACTGATTTCTTTATATTAATTTTATGAGATCTTTCTGAATTTTGTTGTTTGAAGCCATTTTTAATTATATTTTTCACTTTCTTAGACCATTGTCTTCATCAGTTAAGACTGTTTTACTTCTTTCTTTTGGATTTTTACAAGTATAATTCTTTCTTTTCTGTTTTGTTTTTTGCCTAATTCCTCGTTTATACCATAATGTGATAGCAGTTCCATAGTGATCCTTGTTTTATTCCAGATTTTAGTTGAGTTTGTTTCAGTGTTTTCTGATTCAAGCATTCTGCTGACTTTTGGATCTATCTATCTATCTATCTATCTATGTTCTTGAGATATCTATTTATATCTTTATCTATATGTATTGATATCTATATTTATATATGTCCATTTGTATAACTACATATGTGCATATGAAGCATATGCGTGTATGTGTGTGTGTGTGTATATATATATATGATTTTTTAACATCTACATTGTTCACTTTAATACTTGTGTCAATGGGATTAGATAATCAAGAGAGTTAATGCGGAAAACATCTGAGAAGAATGAAGGGCAGAGAGCAGGAGGAGGTAGGAAAGACTTTACTGTGGAACGCAAGTCTGGCAGCTGTGAGATGGGAGAGGGAAGGAAGGGAGATTTGGTGAAAAGGGTCTCAGGAGCTGGTGGGGTCCAGAGAGTCCTGAGAATTTGATCATGATTATTGGGGGGAGGGTTCTAGAGCCCAAGTTTCCCATTTGAGGAGTTCTGTGAACATGCAGATTGGAACTTCACTAGTACCCTTTCCATGCTGACTTTGCTGGGAGGAGCCTGAGGGGAGTGTGGCATTGGTGTTTCCTGTGATAGATGATCCAGCAGGTATCTGCTAGGGCTGCCAATCTCATGGTAATCTCTCTTGAAACAGAGCTGAGAAGCCCATTTGAATGGCTTCTACAATATTATACTTCCAGTTAACAGCTGGATTCTGTTTATTTTTTTATGTAGAGCATTGGTATGTCTACTACGTGAGCATGTTGGAATTCTCCTGAGTGAAGAAGGGAGCTCCATCGCCTTTCCATTCTTAGGCAACACTCACGATCATGAACTTGGCGGATGTGTTCCTAACCCACTAAGGCATACTTAGATGCTTATAGTATCAACTTTTATACCTAAAGATGTTGAATGCAGGAGAGTTACTTGTTCTGGCTTCTTCAGTAACTCAGGATAGAAAAAAAGAAGAAGAAAGTATAAAAAAATTTTTTGAGCTCGGGAGTAGAAGAAACACAAATTCTTTAAAACCTGAGAAACAGAAACTATACAAACTTTGGAATCAAATATACCTGGGTCCAACACCTGGTCCCTATCACAAATTATTTGACACTCAGAACCTAAAGAATGCCTTTTTTGAACACACAGGTGGAAAACATTTTCCAGGGCTCTTTGTATCGGTCATGGGTTTGAGTTCTTTCCCCATGAACATGAGGGGAAGTGATATGTGCCACTTTCAGGCCTGGCCATAGAAAATTCAGTATGAGATTTTTTCCTTCTCCTTATGGGATTCAAGTGACAATGAGCCAGTCAGGGATGGTAAAGTCACAAGATAGAAGGAGTTCTCCTTAAATATAAGTTAGAGGACAAGGGCCATTCTGCCATAAACATCCATCCAGGATTCTTCCATAAACAGGAAATAAACATGCCATATGTCTTAGCTGTTCAATTATTAAGTCTATCTATCATTTAGAACACTGATACATGATAAAATGAGAATCCAATACCAATGCATAAATTATGCTGAATTCATAGTAGATGTGCAATAAGTTTTAATTCCTGTCCTCATCTGTGGCATTACCATAATGTATAGTTTTAAAACAATAGAAATAAAATGTAAATAATCTCAATCTAGGCTACTTTTAAGGCATACGTATGTCATAATCAAATTCTCATTAATCTACTATTTTATAGCCTATTCCTGCCTGTCGAATAGTAGCAGTAAAGCAACTGCAGATCTTTTCCATAGTTTTCCTTAACTTAAATGCATGTAAAAGGATGAGTGTGGAACTTTTACTCATCTATGTATGGTTTAAAAGAAACCCTTACCCAATGCATAGAGTTCTTTGGAGGAGAGCACTAGGGCAGGGATAATATTTTGTAGCTGACATTTAGTGAGTGAGTTTTGGGGAAAAGTCGCGACCCTATATTTTTGGCACCAAATAACATCCGTCTGATTGCAAATTTAGCAATATTCAAAACAATATTTTTTGAACAACTTCGATGTGTCGGTCATCCTTTGAAGCATGTAAATTTTACCTTCCACATCACTTACAAAAGGCATGGAGTAATTGCACATCCTATTTAGTAAAGGGAGAAAATACAGATTTCCTCATCCTCCATGAGAATACTTAAACTTGACTCTGCTTTACTAGGAACTCTCAGTCAAACCCTAGCCCTGTCGGTAGGAGACAGAAGATGTGTGCCTAACTACACAAATCTGCAGCATGGCATTTGTGGAAGGACTGGTAGAAAGCACACACCTAATCTCCTTTGAGCCTCATACTAGCCCCTTAAAATGGGCATTTTCCACTTTTCATAGAAGGCATAAGTGAAGTTGGGTGAAGGTAAACAAGCAGAGGCCATGGGACCCAAGAGTAAAACATCCAGCCTGGATTTGATTACAAGCTTGACTGTGCCTGGACCCGCGTTCCCTCTGTCAGGACTAATTTCCCCAGGATTATCTGTGTTTGGTTGAGTGTATTCCCCACACAACTGAAACTCACTGCCTGAAGACATAAACTTTTCACGATTAATTTGTACGGAAATCTTTCTAAAGCCCAACATTTCTTAAGATAAGTTGTTGTTATGCATTATCTATTATGGTATGACGCCAGCCACACCATCATCAAAGATATTTACTAACTGTGGGATTTTTGTTAAATTATGTTTTCTCTGATGTTTATTTTCCATCTACGGCAAGTGTGGATATTCATACCTATCTCATAGGATTATTGTGTCAGTTTAATGAGATACATAAAAAAGCGTTTTGAAATCTAAAAACGGCTCTACCAATATTCACTGGTATTTTTTTGGCACTAAAATATAAAGATGTCAGCACTAAAAAGTTCTTCAGATGGTCTGAACAGCAGCTCACATCATTGGACATTTACTCATCTGTTCGCAAATGTCTCAAATTCCAGCAGAATGTACTTCCACTGTTTGCCTTGATTGGACAGAAAGGGTATATATTGCGGTTACGTGTGATTATGTGTCTTGTGTACGTGTGCGTTTGTGTGTGCACTGTGTGTGTGATATGTGGCAAAAGCATCCTTATATTCTGTTTTTATTTACATATTTGCAACTGCAAGGTAGTCTTTGGCCTTCTATTTCAACACAACAAATAATTCTTTCCTTAAAAATAGAATCGTGGTCTGTGTCTCCTCTGTGTACTTAGGTTGCATTGAACACACATGTGACTCCAAGCTCTAAAAGTCTGATCCCATCACGGTGGAACTGTCTCCTTCTTTTCCCTGTGCTTTTGAAGTTTATGGTCACACTTCATTGAATCAAGCCACAGAAGTGATAGGGGCTGACCCAGGTTTATGTGCTATTTTCAAAGGGTTGATCATGGCTGTTTTATAACAACAGTTAAACCTAAATTATATATTGAAGTTAAATAATACTCTTTATTTAAAATTTAACATTGTTTCAAAAAATCTATACTCACCTGGTAACTTTAGTAATGGGTCTCTGGGGCATGTAGAAAATAATAATAGAATCTCTCTCTTTTTTTTAATGCTACATGAAATATGAAGAAAAGAAGATTTTGGGGGGTAGTTTCTGAACACAAATGCAATATGACTGTGTTATGGCCAAAGTTCATGTTTCTGGACTTCTCCTGATGGCCAGGTGGGTAAACTATCTGCCATAAATAAATCACAAAATATGGGACAATAAAACGACAGCTGGTTAGGGTTTGTCTGAGATATGTGTGTGTGTGTGTGTGTGTGTGTGTGTGTACTCACAAATACAAGTACCAACACACATATACACACTTGTATATATACACACACACACGCACACATAGACATACACATAGTAGAGACAAATGTTATTCATTACATTCATTGTCTAAGTGACATGGAAAGTACCAATGAAGATATTTATCTGGGCAGTGTTTTCTGTACCAAGTGATGTTTTGGTTCTGTCCTAACTTTTGAAGACCTCCTTTGGGAACAGCCTCTTCTTCTAGAAGTTCTGTTTCAGATGGAAGAGGCCTGGTGAGCTGGCTTCAGACTGTAGAGGACAGCCCACCAGGCTTTTCATGTGAGCGCTCCTGCTGCTCTAACTTCTGTCACCTGAAAAACACAGCTCCGAGGGTCACTTGTGTTGGTGCCAAAGCATTCTCCTGGGTTGTGGGTCAGAGGGCACATTCTGCTTATTCTTGTGCCAACACGAGAAAATCGCAGTATTAATGTCTTGGAGACTGAACCAAATTCAGAGTGGCCTCCTGGCAGTCCAGAGAGCAAGATGGAGAGAGACAAAAATGATGTGTAGGGAAGCTTTTTAAGAATAAGCTGTTTCTAATTATTACCCCTGATGAGGGAACAAGGAACTACCGTAGACTGATGAGGAAACTCTCCACATTCTCTGAGTTACACAGGTGTGGTTTGCCCGTAACTCCAGAAATCACTTTGTTCAAGCAGAAAACTTAATGACTATTCTCGCATCTCTAAGGATTGTGAGTCAAACCCAGTTTCAACTCTTTCCCGTACTTTTTGTGTTGTAGTCAATAAAACAGTGGTTTTGCATTAAACCATTTATTAAATGTAGATTTTTAAAATCAAGTCATAGTTCTATTGACTTTTACAATAAAGATAATTCTATTGGCATTAAAATATTAAAAATTGTGTTTTGTCCTGTGAAGTAAAAAAACAAACAAAACAAAACAAAACAAAAACCCAAAAGATATTTCTTAAGGAATGACTAGATTGTATGCCCATGTTCAGGTATGCGTGAAGAAGATATTTAACATTACTGGAACCTGGACTTTTGATATGAATGTGGTACTTTTCTCATTAAAAGAGTTGAAGTCCACAGGAGTGAGTGCTGTAAATGGCTCCCAATTGGGTTCCAAGTCATGCATGTTAAGATATCAGACCCTTATGAAAAGACAATTGCCTAAAGTGGACCTCTTATGTCTACTCATTGTTTCTAGTCATTCATCTGAAGGATCTTTAGCTTTTCCATAGCGTTGAGAAGTGCTTTGCTCTGTATTTTTAGTTGTTCCACACATGCATTTATTTACTTTTCTTTCTGTCTGGAAGGAAAACTTGGGAGAGTTCAAGAGCTCTTTTCCTAACCTCTCCTGATGGTGATGTCCTCCAAATTGAAACCTAACAGATTTGAAGCGTTTCTGTTTTCATCACTGCTTTTGCCAGCATCTAATTATAACAGGTGTGCCATTTTAGAAGATCGCCATGTTTGATGCTATCCTTTGAATGGTTTTGAGATCCTTTGAACCTGTAGCATGTTTGTGAATTCTTACTTGTCACCCATTAATATATGCTGAGTATTCACAATGCTAATTATCCACAAGAAGGGTAAATTATGAATAACACATATCACAGAACCTGTGGTGGTATATATTATAAACCTACCTGATTGCCTTTTTCATTTTGATTACTGGAAAATCAGTCATTTCCTGGCAGTTAATCAAATGCCACAGAGATCCTCATCTTGGTTCCAGTTATCCTGCTTATTCCATTTATTTTTTGATTTATAAAAAATTATTACCATAACAGTCTTTCAGATTTGATTACTGGTGAAGTTAACAAATTCATTTGCAGTCACAAACCTTTCCATTCTAAGCAGGCTGTTACCTACTGGTTGGTTAAAATGTTATTTCATTAATTAAGCATATTATAGGTTCATATAGCCTTCAATTTACTGCCATTCAAAAAATTTTGCATATACATCTCATTAAACAGCTGTGTGTGTTAATTATGATATCAGAAAATACAGAAGTCTACTTATCATCCACAGAAACATCAACATTCAACTCAGAAGAGTGACATTGAATTTTTGATTTTTCATATTACTCAGATCAACAGGCATATTTATTATAACTATTTCTTTCCCTGGTTTTAAGGCTTCTTTTTTCTTCTATTGTTAACTTCTATGACCAGGATTTTTCTCAGTCTTTTCAAGTGACTTTATATATGCCCACTTCTTATTTTACTTTTTTAAAAAGATCTATTTATTTATTTGGTGGGTGCAGAGGAAGAGAGAATCTTAAGTGGACTCCAATCTGAGTTTGGAGCCCAATGAGGGGTTCGAGCTCATGACACTGAGATCATGACCTGAGCCGAAATCAAGAGTCAGACATTGTGACTGTGCAACACAGGTGCCCCTATAGGACTACTTTTTAAATGTGTCTTTTTTTTTTTTAAAGATTTTATTTATTTATTTGACAGACAGAGATCACAAGTAGGCAGAGAGGCAGGCAGAGAGAGAAGGAGAGGCAGGCTCCCTGCAGAGCAGAGAGCCCGATGCAGGGCTTGATCCCGGGGTCCTGGGATCATGACCTGAGCCAAAGGCAGAGGCTTTAACCCACTGAGCCATCCAGGCACCCCTTAAATGTGTCTTTTTGTATGTGGTTTTGCCCTCAATATTCTTGTTCCTTGATTCTGCACATTCTTCTTGGCCACTTACTCTCATGGTGTCAATTGCATCTCTGTAGACTAGTCATGGACACAAATATAAAACTATCTTAAAATACACATCTATAAATATAAGATCTGTCCATCTAGCTACATATTCACATGCTAAACAACTTAAATATGTGCCTTTCATGCTTCTTACCATCTCAAAATAAACTTCTAAAATGGATTTGTTTGTTGCCAGAGCAATTATCCTCTATCTGATCTTGAGTTCAACATGCCATTATCTCTTAGCTGCCCAAGAGTGGACACTTCTGCTCGCAGTTCCCCAACAACTCCAGCCAGGCCATATCTGATGGGCAAAGTATTTTGGTGCTTCTCTTTTATCATAGTAGTACTATCAGAAGGTAGAAGATCGGGCCAACTTTTATAGCTCTTTCATTGGATGACACCTGTGGCAGGTGACTGAATTATCAGTGGCTTAGGACAAGTCACTTTCATATGGCTACCTAAAAAGTCTGATATGGATGGATACTGGAGTTCTTGAAATAGAAAATGCTTATATTTAAAAGAGTGTGAGACAAAGTTATACAGAAAATTGTGTCACTAGATGGGATCTGTGCATGCTTCTCTCTGTTTATTCACCCTTTTATAATATTATGGATGCTTATGAGAAGAAACATGGGAAGGTATATTATATACCCACAAAACATTTGCCAAACACGTAGCTATGTCTTAGTTGTATCAAGAATTAAGTTTATCTTCCACAGTTTACTTAATAACATAAGAACAGTACACCTTCTTATAAAGAGCTATTATTTCCAAAATGTCTCCAAAATCTATTAAGAACCTCTTCTTCTCTTATCATCTACTATTTGAATTCATTTTCCTTCCTCTAAATTCCTGCAGTTATTTGTGTAACTTACTTTTAGTTTCTTCTACTCCTGCTAAGCCATATTGCTTTCACCAAATGAAATTCTGGCAATTTCTCCTCTTGACATAGAGTCTATCCAGTTTTACTGTATTTCCCACATAGACCAGTGCAAACTCTTTAGCACAATGTCCGACATAAAACTCTGTGACTCCTCCTGCCAAAATGTTTGACTGACTACTCCCCTTCCCACCCCTCCAAGCCAGATAATCCCTACGTCTTTCTGTTTGTATAATGAAACAGAGTTTGCATGTTTCTGCCTGTTTACCCTGGCTTTTTCTCTACTTGGACGTCCCTTATCATCTTCTTTCCCTATCAAATTCCAACTCACACTTGCCAATCCAAAGCAAAGGATACTTTTTCTATGGAGACTTGTGGAGGTCCACTGTGAAGAGATGGGTACTCCCTTCGTTACGTGCCCATAGGACGTCTATCAATAATGTCCGTTTCTGTCCACTTCATCGCACACATATTCATTTCTGAATTTCTTAGTAGATTGACTGAAACCCTCAAAGTCAGTCCCTTGTAGGCATCTTTATTTATAACAGAATGTGGCATAGTATAAAGCACAAAACAGATGGTCAAGAAACATCAACAGTGAATTACAGAGTTGATAAATCAATTATACTTACAAATAATGAATTATAGTTTTCCCCACTATCTGAAGGTAGAACATGCTTATGAAATCTCTCACAAACCAAAATGTCATAAAGTGAAGAGTATCCCCCTAATTCAGGGAGTTTTTGTTTTTCTGAAAGAACTACAGTAATACCTGCTGCTGTTAACCAAAAGAGATCGGAGAGGACTTTTGCTTTTATGATAAATCATTACCGTACAAATATAGGTCTCCTGTAAAAGTCAAGCGGGGAACTCATACTTTTGGGAAGCGGGGAAACCTGCACGTACACGTCTGTAGACTTAATCCAATAAAAGGTGATTCTGTGCATCATTTAAGTCTTGATGGAATCAGTATCTTTGATAATTAAAAATCTCCTTATTTGGGGACGCCTGGGTGGCTCAGTGGGTTAAGCCGCTGCCTTCAGCTCGGGTCATGATCCCAGCGTCCTGGGATCGAGTCCCACATCGGGCTCCTTGCTCAGCGGGGAGCCTGCTTCTCCCTCTGCCTGCCACTCTATCTGCTTGTGCTCACTCTCGCTCTCTCTCTCTCTCTCTGATAAATAAATAAAATCTTTAAAAAAAAAAATCTCCTTATTTGAATTGTCTGAAACTGACATGAGGGTTGAAAGAAATTAAGACACTGGGAAACATAAAATAAAACTCTTCCTTTGGAAATGAAGCATTTGTAAAATTTAAAACACTTTGAGACAGTTAATAATTAAGAATTCTATGAGAGAAAAATGATTTTTTAAAAGATTTTATTTATTTATTTGACACACAGAGATCACAAGTAGGCAGAGGCAGGCAGAGAGAGAGAGGGAGGCAGGCTCCCCGTTGAGCAGAGAGCCCGATATGGGGCTCAATCCCAGGACCCTGGAATCATGACCTGAGCTGAAGGCAGAGGTTTTAACCCACTGAGCCACCCAGGTGCCCCGACAAAAATGATTTTAGATGTAGTGTTAAAAAAAAGAAATTTGAGGGGCGCCTGGGTGGCTCAGGGGATTAAGCCTCTGCCTTCAGCTCAGGTCATGATCTCAGGGTCCTGGAATCGAGCCCCACTTCGGGCTCTCTGCTCAGCAGGGAGCCTGCTTCCCCCCCCCCCCCCCTGCTGCCCTGCATACTTGTGATCTCTGTCTGTCAAATAAATAAATAAAATCTTTAAAAAATGAAAAAAAATTTTGGGAAAGGAACTCAGGAGCGTAAACATAGAAATAGCAATAGAACTTACAGTATGTTATTTTCAGGTTCATAGAAAAGCTCCCTGTTTTTATAAAGTTCAGTTCTTTGAAACAGCTCATCAAAATCGGGCTCAAAGGAAGTTTTATTTCATTAGCAATATGATCTCACTTAAATCACAAATTTCCTACAATGAACCTTTAAATATAGAGGAACACTGTTAAGCAATTTGTAATGTTTGTGATTTTGAAATGTATAAGTTGAACCTCGATTTACAAAGCCGGATCATCTATATATTGAGGAAATGCTCCAATTAAGGAATATCAGCATGAATTTTTATACAATGTGATGAAAAATGGGATTATTTATTCATTGCCCTTATTCATATTAGTAGGTATATTTCATGGAAATTAGGCTCTCCTAAGAAAAGCCACTTCCATTATATAGACCCTTCACCAGAAGGTATGTTGACAACCTCTTTTTTCAAAAAAGTAAGTGAATTAAAGAAGAGATGCAAGTAAAAGGAAGTTTTTTTGTGAACTCATGCATAGTAATTGAAATACAACAAAACCAATTTTTTCTATATTATAATTTTTGCAAAATAGAAAAAACAAATGTATAGATTAAAAATATACTTTAAAATATAAAGTACATACATAGCCAGCCAGTATAGATTTAGCCAATGTTATAACAAATATAACTATATAGTTAATATTAATGCTCATAATGATGATGTTTGATTCTGAAGTGACTTCTGAAGTATATGAATTTTGGTGTTGATTATATTATAATTCTGCAATTTGTTAATTTTCTAAATATTTTGGTATTCTGTGCTTAGGTTATGTATTAATTTTTAGAAAATCAGTATGTTCAATTCACCAAAATAAAACTGATGAATTCTTGCACTGGACTTAATATGTCCTGCGATTTAAGGTTTCTTTCAGAAGAATAATGAGAGAGAAATAATAAAAAAATTTCATTGCTCCTATAAAAAGGTGAAGCCAGGCCTTTCAGAAAGATATTAAGAATAATGAATCATAATCTAACATCTGGGAATCTGTATTTTGAAAGGAAATTTTATAAAGCAACTAAGTTATTAATATGAAATACAGTCTAGTGGAAGTTCATTCTATAGATTCATAATTATGCTACTGTTTATATTTTAGCAATGATGGTAAACTAGGATTTTATTTCCTTAATTATATTTTTTTCTGTGAAAATTGTATTTACATTTATTTTTGCTTAGTTTCTTCGGTTCATTTTTCGGAGCATATACACTTATGCTGGTGTGTGAATGGAGGTTGCGATTTTAATGACAGGACACCAAAGTTCTTTACAAACTAAAAAGAAGAAAAGGTGACTTGTACCAGTTAAACGGATGATAAGATTTATTATGCATTCTTTAAGGCACAGAAGAATTAGAGGCATTGATCATATAAAACTTTGGCTTTTTTAACCTTTGCCTAGTACAATTAAATATGACAACAATAATGCTATATTTAGGTGTTTTCTAGATTTCATTAATTTTGATAAAAATATATTTGTTAATGAAGAGAAAATAAGAAATGTTTGCTTTTCTAGTATTTATTTATTTATTTTAAAATAGGTTATTTATTTAGTTATTTGAGAGAGAGAGGGAAAGAGCCCTGTGTGTGCACTTACTGGGGGTAGGGTGGGGAAGGCAGATGGTGAGGGATAGTGAGAGGGAGAGAGAGAATCTGGGGCTGAGTGTGGAACACAGCACAGGGCTCCATCCCATGGACCCTGTATTCACCACCTGAGCAGAAACCAACAGTCCTTGGTGCTTTAACTGACTGAGCTACCCAGGTGCCCCATTTTAGTATGTATGAATGTAAATTATTTTTTAAAAAAGATTTTATTTATTTATTGGATAAAGAGAGAACGAGAGAGAGAAAGAGAATAAGTAGGGGGAATGGGGGAGGGAGAAGCAGGTTCCCAGCTGAGCAGGAGCCCTACATGGGGCTCTGTTCCAGGACCCTGGGATCATGACCTAAGTGGGAGGCAGATGCTTAACCGACTGAACCACCCAGGCACACCTCTAATATTTATTTTTAATGAAAAAATAGTCTTTACCAACATAAGCTTGTTTCCCAAGAAGACGTTAACTTCCGGATTTACTGGTTTATTCATTATATTTTCTGTTGAAATGAAAAAAATCATCGGAGTTATAGAATCGTAAGAAGCCAAAAAAAGTTGTATGTTTTAAACTATAGAATTTTATAAAGGAACAAGGGAAGATTAGTTGAAGCAATATATTTTCATGAGTTTTCTCTAAACAGAACTAATTCATTTGTAGAGTCTGGCAGATAAACATTCATTCTGCCTGAAATAGAGCCGTATTGATGATGGCAATTTCAACCATTCTAGTATATAAATAATTATTTATTAAGCGGTGATAGATATTTCAGAAAGAGCTACAGAAATAATGATCACATACAATAAACGTTAAGCCAAAATATGTTTTTTTTTTCCCTTATATAAAAGCTGGTTAAAAAGCAAGTGTGTTGCTGTCATCAACGTATTGGTGAAGAAACTGCAAAATGTCTGAATTCCAGAATTCTTGCAGGACAGTGGAATAATGAAAAACTTACCGAGGCATTGGGTGAAATTTCAGTAGAAGCTATATAAAAGATTTGAAGGCATATATACATTTCTGGATGTTTTCAGAAATTCTCTGTTAGAAATATGTGTCCTTCTGAGGTTGAAAACCCATTAAGAAGCTTTCAAAGTGGTTAAGAAAGTTTTGTTAGGATATATAACTTCCGCAACTGGTTAGGGATGAAGGAGATAGAAATTCCTACATTTACAGTTAAAATAAATTTATATCTCTAAATGCCAATTAGCAGGCCCCCATTGGCTCTTGGTGATTCATTCTTTAATGAAATCATAAATGTTTCTGTAGAGCGATCCTGCACATCTCCCTAGAGAGCAGCAAATGTATCATGAGATGGATCTTGGACGCCTGCCATGTCCCACCTGCTGCAGTAGGGGCTCTGATTTCCTTGAACAGCAGTGTCCAGGTGGAGGCACGAATGCACAGGGCATCTGGCTTACACATCATGTATTATGTACATCTGGAGCAATGTCAAAGCCATAATTAACACAAAAGCATATTCTTCCACTATATTGTGGAGCACCAAAAACCCCAGGGTTGGACACATCACCATTTTCTTCTGAAACTAAGCTCTTGGATGCCCCAGATAATGCTGAGTTAAAGGAGAACCATTAAAATTGTTCTTCCCTCCAGATCTATAGAAATATAATAAAAAGTATTTAAATGTAGATAGGATTTTTATATTATTCCACCTAAAATTAAAAATTCTGAGGACATTGTGAAATTTTAAGAAAGTATTGCTGAAAGTAAGCTCAAGAAAATGAATTTCAGATTTTAAAAATAAATTCAGTGAGACAGAAAAAACTAATTAAATAAAAACAAATTTTAGGGCAAAAGAATCTAAGATAACATCCATTGTAACATAAACTATGAAATGAAAGAGAGTTTATCAAATTTGATTTTTCTTAACAATAGTATTTTCACTGTACAAAATATATGACAGTTATATTGTCTTTATGATAAATATCTCTATTCTTTTTTTTTTTTTAGATTTTATTTGTTAGAGAGAGAGAGCACATGGGAGCAGAGGCAGACAGAGTGTCAGGCAGAGGCAGAGGGAGAAGCAGGCTCCCTGCCAAGCAAGGAGCCCGATGTGGGACTCGATCCCAGGACCCTGGGATCATGACCTGAGCTGAAGGCAGCTGCCTAACCAACTGAGCCACCCAGGCGTCCCAAATATCTCTATTCTTAATGATGCTCTGAAATTGTAGCTAAGGTCCCCAATAATACAAAGAGCTTATTTTTTCTGGCATTTTATTATGATGATAAATCCAAAATGCCTCATCCAAAAATTTATTCCAATTTTATGACTAACACACTGATCTGTTTGATTTTCACTGTTGAATTTAAAAAGCAAGTATCAGACATTATCTTTATCTATTAAGGATCTTTCTATGTCAGTTATCAGTTCTGTTTTGGTTTAGAGAACTTATAATAAAATATTTCTCAAAAGAAAAAAATTCAGAAAAATTTTAGTAGGTGTTACAGGGAATAAAATAAAAATTAGAAGGAAATGACTCAAATCATTTTCAGAAGGTCTATAATGGAAATGTATTCCTTTCATATGTTGAGTTTCTCAACCTTCTTGGAAAATTAATGAAAATTTTATTTAATGTTCTTGCAGTTATTTGACAATTTGACAATTTAAAAATTACTTTTCACATAAAAATGATTCCAATTGAATAAAATATTAAATATAGCATAAGAAAAAATACACCCAGGTAATATCTAGCCAAAGAAAATAAAACACTAAAAGATTTCGATTTCAAAATAGGAAAGTGAGGCACGTTTAGCTCATGGTCCCTCATGACACTACTAATATCAACAAAAGAAAAAAGAAAAAAAAAAACAATATTGGTCCTCTGTCTAAACAGTGGCAGAAATGTAACAAAAGAGAAACATCAGCAAATGTTTTCTGAATGACCTATGTAAGAAAATAAATTTTCAGAGAAACACAAGATTTCCCAAAATTGTTCTCCATTCTCTTAGAGAAGTTTCTAAGAATTCCTCTTTAAAAAAATGAGAGAGGAGAGAAAAAAGCAAATTGTAATACATACAAGGGCTTAAATATGAAATTATTCAATAAGAAAATGAAATGGCAGGTAAGTTGACAGATCTCAGAAAAGAATCAAAAGAAATTATAGACATGAAAAAAACATTAAAAACAGCAACAGAAATCCCCAGAATACACAGGAGCTAAAATAATTATAGATGTGTTAGACAGGTTGCAGGAGAGGAGATTGGAAAATGAAAAGTATATGACATAGGATGGTGGATACAGAAGAAAACACAAGAGAAGCAACAAATCAATTCCCAACAGATCCATTGTATATGTGACAGAGTAAGTGAAAAACAAACATTCAAAGATGAAATAGAAAAAAAAAATCCAAAGTGTAAGAAGAACTGAATCCAATTGGAAACCACCCATTATATATATATATAATATTTATATATTTATAATATAATATAAATATAATATAATATGTATATATGTATAAATATAATATAATATGTATATATTTATATATATAAAATAAGAACTCCTTAAGCTTATAAATGTATGTTGAGTTCTTTCTTATTGGACTTAATTTAGGAGTTATTGTATCTTCTTGTGAATAGTGCTTATTTGATCATCCTCTGTTCTAATTTAATTTCCATTTCTCCTGTTAATAAAATTGACATTTTAATTCAATCACTTGAATTACTAAAATGTTATTCACAATATAATTGTTATTTTTGTGACATTTTTGTTAATATTTAACTCTTGTATGTGTGTCTATATATCTATCCTTCTCTCTCTCTATCTAAAGAGATATCTGAAATCATGTTAATCAAGTACTAATAATGGTTGACCATAAGTGGCAGAATACTAGGCAATTGTTTTAATTTTAATAATTTCTGTATTATTTGATAGTTTTTAGATGCTATTGTTACAAAACAGGTAATTATTTTTTAAAAAATAAGTTGATGATTCCTAATACACATTTCTTTTTCTAACATATGTATGTATGTATTTCTGTACATATGTTTGTCATGGAAAGTCAAGTCTCTATGTGATTGTGGAAGTTCTTTTTATTATTTATTATTTATTTATATTATTTATTATTTATTTATTTTATTATTTATTATTTATTATTATTATTATTATACACAGAATCATTCTGTGTATCTAGAATATGGACTCCTTAAGATATTTTTTGTTTATGTACTTAGTTATTTTGATCTTATTTCATTTAATTTTATGGATACACAATACATGCATTTACACAAGTATTAAAATAAAATACATAATATATTTAAACATTTATTACACATTATATTAAATATAAAATCCATATACGAAGGTATTCAATGTAAATATAAATGTATTTTATGTTAAATTTGAAATAGATATAAAATTAAAATAAAAACACAGGAAAAAACTAAATGAAATAAATGAAATAATGATGGATCAATAAGTAAATCAATACAGCAACAAAACGTTACCAGGAATCACCTGATAAGGAAAGGGGTAATAGCCTTATTGTACAGACTTCTAGATGTAGAGAAGGCACAAAGAAATAATGATTCTGGAAGGGTCTAATAAGCATCTAGTTCCAAATTAACTCTTCCTCAACCTTCCCCTCTCCACCCCTGGAGTTGTTCTAAGAAAGAGTTCATAGAATCCTGAGAATCCACACTAATGCTCTCTGGCTGGAGAGAAGCAGACTGGGGGGCCAGTGGACCCAGGGCGGAGGTCAAGAGAGTCTTGAAGTGTAAAAGCTTCCATATACCACTCTGAGATTTGATCATAGGGAGCAGGGACTCTTCCTTCCTCCAGGGCACTGGCTAAGTTGGGTGAACAAGCATTTCCAGATGGATGGGATACCCAATTGCCTGTGAGAAAGAGGTCCCCTGCATATTTTAGGTCATCTTAGAAGAGAGGCAACTTCAAGTGCCCAGAATGAAGGTCAGGATTCAACTGACTGAGACTGCTGTCCTGTCACAACAGCTCCTCTGGGACAGAAGAAATCATACAACTAACTGACCTCAAGTTGTAGTATGGAAGGGAGAAGACCACCTATCAACTAGAAATATCTGGATAGAGCTGTTGTCCTTAAATATAAGTAAGATAAGAAGAAATGGGACAAAGATGCTGCGCAGTACTATTGCAGAAACAAAAAAGAATTGGCCAGGAAGGAAAATTGCATATAAAACATACTCTGAAAAAAGAAAACACAGCCCAAGAAACAGAAGATTGAACTTTTATGTTGTGCATTATATAACATGAATTAAATAAAAATAGAAATGCAGGGACATACAGATGAAAAGATACAATGAGAAGGAAAGATAAAACAACAGATACAGGCAACAGATAGACAAACTAAGTTGTGCCGTTCCACAGTGAATGAACGAATTTGAATCAGAATTTGAAATAGAATCTGAAATAGAAAAGAAACACCCCAAATGTGGAATACTGACAGAACAAGTCAAAAGTCAGAAGAAATGATGGAATATAATGGGAAGACAGAACTGAGCATGACCATTGAAAGGACATACTAGGCATCACAAAAACACACATGCAGGAGATCAACATACAGACATGTATGCAAGGCAGCGGAATGCCGGATCAAGCAAGATTTCTCAGCACAGAGAGACTAAAAGACATCAGGCTGTCCCAGGCATCTCCAGAACTAGGAGACGAGACAACAGAGAAAAACCTACGTACATTATTCCGAGGGAAAGGACGTGTGACTCCAACATCTCATACCCAGGCAAGCTGTTGTTCGAGCATCAAGTAAAAAGACATTTTCAAAAATAGTATTATTTACATGCCAATTAAATAAGAAATCCCATAATGAAATACAGCCACTCCATAAAGGACTCAAAATAAAGAATTATGAAAAGAGCAGATGTGGTAAAATGAATGGGTTTGAGAATTAAACTCATCTAAATAAAGAAACAAAATTATACATCTGAGCAGGATGTAAATGCAATTAAAATATGACAAGGAAAAAATAATCCCAGCAATAAAAATAGGTCAGTGGGGATGGAGGAGTTAGAAGGAAATAGATGGCTACTAAAATTCTCATTTTTATAGCATGGAGTCAATCTCATAGAGCTGAAAGTAGAAATGTGTAGGTTAGAGAAAACCACGATGACTCCAAGCTCAATACCAACATTTCTTCTTTCAACCTTGAAGAAGTTTTTAAAGAGATAATATGTCCTGGCGTAAAGAAACATTTACATGAAATTTCAGTATCCCTTCATTATCAATTGAGTTTGTTTTTCTTTTCTTAGATACAATTAAAATTGAATTTAATATGCTTTTAGTCCTGTTTGATGTAACCAAATCATTATAAAATTATTTCTTTCTGGAGCACCAGTCTCATTCATTCTCCGTCAGTGGCCCGACCCACCGGACGGTGCCTATTTTTAGGACACCTGATGCCAGGTTGTCACTTAGGCTCTTGCTTGGTGAGGTTTCAGTTTTCTTCTTTGTTTCCCATTTTCTCAACCTGATGCTTTTAAGGAGGATGTATTATTTTAATAAATCAACGCATTCTTTGTGATAATCTATTAAAAAACACAATCCAGTAGGTGAATGAGGAAAATAAATACATAGATAAATGTGGAACTACAAATAGTTAATGAAAAAGAGGGTTGGTGTGTGGAAGGTTTACCTCATAGATAACAAAACAAATAAAAATGTAAAATGTTGAGGGAGTGTAGGGAACAAACTGAGTATTGCTGAAGGGGAGGTGAGTGGGGGATGGGCTAGATGGGGGATGGGTATTCAGGAGGGCACTTGTGATGAGCGCTGGGTATTATATGTAAGTGATGAATGACTGAATTCTACTCTTGAAACTAATATTACACTGTTGTTAACTAACTGGAATTTATTTATTTATTTAAAAAGATTTTATTTATTTATTTGGCAAACAGAGATCACAAGTAGGCAGAGAGGCAAGCAGAGAGAGGAGGAACCAGGCTCCCTGCTGAGCAGAGAGCCCCATGCGGCTGGATCCCAGAACCCTAGGATCATGACCTGAGCTGAAGGCAGAGGCTTTAACCCACTGAGCCACCCAGGTGCCCCAACTAACTCGAATTTAAATAAAAACTTGAAACAAGATGGGACCGGGTAGGGAGACATACCATCAGAGACTCTTTTTTTTTTTTTTTAATTTTTTATTTCTTTTCAGTGTAACAGTATTCATTGTTTTTTGCACCACAGCCAGTGCTCCATGCAATCCATGCCCTCCCTAATACCCACCACCTGGTTCCCCCAACCTCCCACCCCTGCCCCTTCAAAACCCTCAGGTTGTTTTTCAGAGTCCAAAGTCTCTCATGGTTCACCTCCCCTTCCAATTTCCCTCAACTCCTTTCTCCTCTCCATCTCCACTTGTCCTCCATGTTATTTGTTATGCTCCACAAATAAGTGAAACCATATGATAATTGACTCTCTCTGCTTGACTTATTTCACTCAGCATAATCTCTTCCAGTCCCGTCCATGTTGCTACAAAAGTTGGGTATTCATCCTTTCTGATGGAGGCATAATACTCCATAGTGTATATGGACCACATCTTCCTTATGCATTCGTCCATTGAAGGGCATCTTGGTTCTTTCCACAGTTTGGTGACCGTGGCTGTTGCTGCTATAAACATTGGGGTACAGATGGCCCTTCTTTTCACTACATCTGTATCTTTGGGGCAAATACCCAGCAGTGCAATTGCAGGGTCATAGGGAAGCTCTATTTTTAATTTCTTGAGGAATCTCCACAGTGTTCTCCAAAGTGGCTGCACCAACTTGCATTCCCACAAAGAGTGTAAGAGGGTTCCCCTTTCTCCACATCCTCTCCAACACATGTTGTTTCCTGTCTTGCTAATTTTGGCGATTCTAAGTGGTGTAAGGTGGTATGTCAATGTGGTCTTAATTTGAATCTCCCTGATGGCTAGTGATGATGAACATTTTTTCATGTGTCTGATAGCCATTTGTATGTCTTCATTGGAGAAGTGTCTGTTCATATCTTCTGCCCATTTTTTGATATGATTGTCTGTTTCGTGTGTGTTGAGTTTGAGGAGTTCTTTATAGATCCTGGATATCAGTGGCTTTCTTATACACTAACAATGAAAATACAGAAAGGGAAATTAGAGAATCGATTCCATTTACTATAGCACCAAGAACCATAAGATACCTGGGAATAAACCTAACCAAAGAGGTAAAGGAACTGTACTCAAGGAACTACAGAACACTCATGAAAGAAATTGAAGAAGACACAAAAAGATGGAAGACCATTCCATGCTCTTGGATCAGAAGAATAAACATTGTTAAAATGTCTATACTGCCTAGAGCAATCTATACTTTTAATGCCATTCCGATCAAAATTCCACCGGTATTTTTCAAAGAGCTGGAGCAAATAATCCTAAAATTTGTATGGAACCAGAAGAGACCCCGAATCACTAAGGAAATGTTGAAAAACAAAACCAAAACTGGGGGCATCACGTTACCTGATTTCAAGCTTTACTACAAAGCTGTGATCACCAAGACAGCATGGTACTGGCAAAAAACAGACTCATAGACCAGTGGAACAGAGTAGAGAGCCCAGATATGAACCCTCAACTCTATGGTCAAATAATCTTCGACAAAACAGGAAAAAATATACAGTGGAAAAAAGACAGTCTCTTCAATAAATGGTGCTGGGAAAACTGGGCAGCTATATGTAGAAGAATGAAACTCGACCATTCTCTTACACCGTACACAAAGATAAACTCAAAATGGATAAAAGACCTCAACGTGAGACAGGAATCCATCAGAATCCTAGAGGAGAACATAGGCAGTAACCTCTTCGATATCAGCCACAGCAACTTCTTTCAAGATATGTCTCCAAAGGCAAAGGAAACAAAAGCGAAAATGAACTTTTGGGACTTCATCAAGATCAAAATCTTCTGCACAGCAAAGGAAACAGTCAACAAAACAAAGAGACAACCCACGGAATGGGAGAAGATATTTGCAAATGACAGTACAGACCGTAAGAGACTCTTAATCTCAGGAAATAAACTGAGGGTTGCTGGAGGGAGGCTGGTCGGAGGGATAGGGTGGCTTGGTGATGGACACTGGAGAGGGTACGTGCTGTGGTGAGTGCTGTGAGTTGTGTAAGACTGATGATTCACAGACCTGTACCCCTGAAACAAATAATACAGTATATGTTAATTTTTTAAAAAGCAAAAAACAACAAACTTGAAACAAAAAAGAAAAACACTTTAGTAATAAATGCCCATGAAGATAAAGTCACGTGGGTACTGGGAATGTAAAGGATATGAATTTCCAAGAACAGTCTGGAGACTGCATCCCAAAAGGTAGGGTCGGTTTATGTCCTTTATCTATATGCCTCACTTTAAGAAGCAGTCTGTGGAAATAACATGAAATGCAGACAAATAACTGATGCTTGTAAAGACTCATCCTTGCATTGCTTATAATTCAAAAAAATAGGTGTAACCTATTATCTACCAAAGGAGATTTTATATAACTATTATGCATGTATGATAGTCTACCCTACAGAATTAATGTTTTGAAGAATTTTGAGCAATTGAAAAATACTTGCAGTGTTAGGTTAAATGTGTTTTCAGAATTGCTTGTTCAGTCTAATTGCAGAATATATGTTTTATAATGTATGTGCTAAAATATATGTGTGGGTGTGCACCTATAATTTAGTATGCCAATAATTTACAATAGTTTATTCTGGATTGTTGGATTATGACGAGTGATTTTTATTTTTCTAAAATAATTTATGTTGCTTTATGTATTTTTTTGTTTCCAAACTTTTTACCATGAACTTTATTATTTTAAGAATCAATAATAAAAAGAGTACTGCTAGAAAATATCTGATATACTTTAATATTTTTTGTACCATGTGGATGCCTATGCCATTTGAGTTGGAAAATTATGTGTAGTGAGACGATTTGTTGGAATATTCTTTTACTTACATTTATTTTTGATGGTCTGTTGTGTACCTGGTGTAAGGTTGTACCCTTTTGGGTCTTGTTCACTTTCCATGGCTGTGCCTCGTGATAACTCCTATAATGAAAATTTAAATATTCTTGCTCAATATAGCAACAATTGAAGACTAAAACTTAGTGAAATGTAGATGGATTTTTTAAAATGAAGACATTGCTTATGAGTTAAATGATTTCAAAACAAATTACAGTTAATAAAGGAGCAGTCCAGCATACATAATGACTACACTCCAAGTCAAAAGGTACCACTTTATTTTTCATTGGTGAAACTGCTAAATTTCCCACTATTTTCATTTATAAAGTGGTTATTACAGTTCTTTTCACCTACCTCCCTTGCAGGGATGCTGTGAGGATTAATGAGATCATTCCTACAAAGAACTTGAGTTCCTTGGGGATGGGAGACATAGAATGTTATTATTATCCTGTCATTCATACATTAGCTTGCTCACTCTTCCAGGACCTCAAGGTAGAATCAAACAGAAACAAAGTCTGATCCGCAGTGAGAAATATTTAATGAGATTTTTAAAAAGTTTTTTCCGTGTTTAATACCTGAGGTTCCCAGTACTAGATATATTAAATTCATTTCAAAGACTTTTTGCATACCAATTTGATATCTTTTACATACAAACCTGGATTGCTTTAGGTTACTTTTAAAGTGAAATCAGATGTGTATTATTTTCATTTGTTTGAAATGAAGTCCACTGCTTTGGCTGAATTAAACTATCTTCAAATTTAGAAAATTAAGATACAAAATTGTGCTGTTAAACAAGAAAGGTCCGTATAGATGCCCATAGCTCAATTAAATTATGAGTTCACTTCTTTGTGTTCTGGCTCAGCCATTACTGCTTTGCAAAATTTCTTTTTAATTTTATGTGTTCAAATATTCTTACCAGCTGTTGAATTACCTGTCAGCTCTAAGAACTGAAATATGTCTTTCTTATAAAGCCAAAAAAGTATTAAAACTTCTATTAGACATCATTTAGTAAAGCTGAACTATAATTTTTTCCAAGTGTTTATTACCATCCCACAGTTTCTAAGACTGCATATGTCTAAACTGTAGTACCCTATAGGCTGCCCATCAAAGCAAAAATACTCCTGCAAATTGGATTAAGACAGTTACCACCTTGTCAGAAATGTTATTTAATTTTCTATGATTGGTTATTTAATATATAATAGAAAACATAAAGTTTATTGACAAATTTTAGAAGAGATTTTGATGATTTTTTTTACCTGCTATAATCTTTTTAGAAGAGAGTTTTATATTGCACTAAAGGTATTGCCAAAGTGAAGAGATTTTTTTGGTCTTATATTTCAGACTTTCTGAATAACAAAACACTGACTGCAGTCTTTACAAAAATCCAGCAAATTTTAGTATTGATATTTCTTAAGAGAATGTTTTTTAGTATATGTGCTGCTGAAGTGAGCACTCTCAAGATAATTTTTATAAAACAAATAACATTTCACATATTATTTCAGATATTTTCTCCAGCTACTCTAGAGTAATAACAACAAAATATCTTAAACTGTTCTCAAACTCTTACATTTTGTGTTTAAAATTTTTGGGTAAATGAGTTAAGTCCTCATAAATAATGAATGAAATCTTACTTCACTTTTCTAAAATCTTGATTTTAGTTTTCAAGAGATACCTTGCAACCAACACAACCATACATTAATGGGTTATATAAACCAGTACAACCATAAATTGTTATAGCCATACTCGAACTATGCTAATACTATTTTTAAATCACTTCAAATATTTCATGTCTTGATTTATAGTGTTAAATATAGTGTTAACATTATAATAGCATTTTACTGTCTTTATCTACATGGTTTGTCTACGATTTTTGAAAAATTCAAGCCTATAGGGGTATATAAAAAATAATAAATTTAACATATAATTCTCAAATAAGTCACATCTTGTTAATCTTTATTACTGTTTTTCTCCCTCTCTGTGTCTTTTACAGACACACACACACAGCCATTTTTCAAGTGGTGCATCTCCTGAGACTGACATACTCTTACATGGCTAGAATAAAATTATTCATAAGACTACCAACATTAATTTGAAAAGTCATGTAGAATGTAGTCTATATTCAAATGTCCCAACTTATGCCAAAAATATCTTTGGAAGCTTTTTCTTTTCTGCACATCTAATAAAATCGAGATTTACACATTACATTTATTTAACTGTTTTGTCTCTTTATTCACTTTGGATTAAGAATAGTCTGCTCATATTTTTTCTTTCTCGTTTTACTGTGTTTTTTGAAAGTCTTAGTCAAGTTCTTATAATCAGGCCAGGCAAAATATCCTGCATTCTGGGTTTATTTATTTCCTCATCATAGAAATACGTTACACATTAGTGGTAAAATAAAATATAGGTGATATAGTTATGGCATCATCTGAATGATGGTATGTGTCAGTGACACAAGTTTGATCATTTGGTTAAGCGAGTGTCCATGGATCTGTCTACCCCGAGACTGCAACTCCCCCTTTCCCCTTTGTAATTGGTGGGTTATCTATGGGGTGATAATTCGATCATTTGAGACGAGGAGAACATTCTTGATGGCATCACTATCTTTTCACCCACAGGCTTTAGCATCAGTGAATGATCATCATTTGGGTTTGCAATGCGGTACAGTGATATTCTAATTTTATTTTTTTCTATATATTTATTTGTTGGCATTTTGTTTTCTCTCTTTTATTTTTTAAATGAATATTGCTATATATTCATGGATTGGTTTTTAGTTTAATGTGATATAATTCAGTATAATCAACACTATTTTACACTCCCCTTTCCCCAGTTTTAAGAGTGTGAGGGCCTACAGATTAGCTTCTGCTTTATTTTTGTCATGATTTTGGGGGGATTAATTTTAAGATTTCAAATGCTTTATTTTCATACAATTGATTTATAACATTTGCTATTTTTTCATATTGACTATTACTGTTGGTTAAACTATGGGATTAACTAGACTTGATTGTCATTTTTAGAGAAGTATGTTTTCATACATTTCACTTTTAATGTTGCAAACTTTGAACATAATTTTCATTCCACACTTATATCATTAGCAATAAGTAACTCACCTTTTTGAATTATCAAGGTTTTTAGTCCAGAAAAGAATTGTTTTATGTTTTCAGCAATTTAAAAAGATTTTTTGAAGTTTTGGGTTTTTTGGTTCAATATTAGATATTTGGTTTGTATTATGTTTTTTATTCAATTCCTTTTTATTATTTGTTATTCATTAAATTTTATTTTATTTAAATTCAATTGATTAACATACAGTGTATTATTAGTTTCAGAGTTAGAAGTCAGTGATTGCTCAGTCACACACAGCACCCAGTGATCATCACATCACATGCTCTCCTTAAAGCCCATCACCCAATTACCCCATCCACCCCACGTCCCCTCCAGCAACCGTTTCCTATAGTTAAGAGTCTCTTATGGTTTGCTTTCCTTCCTGAATTTGTCTTATTTTATTTTTCCTTCCCTTCCCCTATGATCTTCTATTTTGTTAAATTCCACACATGAATGAAATCATATGACAATTGTCTTTCTCTGACTGACTTATTTCCTAATAAAAGCATAATACCCTCTAGTTCCATCCACATAGTTGCAAATGGCAAGATTTCATTTTTTTGATGGTGGAGTAATATTCCATTTTCTGTATATACCACACCTTCTTTATCCATTCATCTGTTGATGGACATCTGGGTTCTTTCCATAGTTTGGCTGTTGTGGACATTGCTGCTATAAACACTGGATACAGGTGCCCCTTCGGATCACTACATTTGTATCTTTGGGGTAAATACCTAGTAGTGTGATTGTTGGGTTATAGGGTAGCTCCTCCACTTTTTGAGGAACCTCCATACTGTTTTCCAGGGTGGCTGCCCCAGCTTGCATTTGCACTAACAGTGCAACAGATTCAAAATATTCATGTTGTGTTCTTATAAGGAATGCTAAGAAAATTTTATGAAGTTTTGTTTTCCTTGCATTTCCAAGGATTTATTTCCTTAAACATAATTTTACTGAGGTATAAATTAAATAGAACAAAATGCTTTAAAAGAACTGTTTAAAGAATTTTGAGAGGTACATTTCCTCATACCATTTGGCAATAAATCTGGCGCCCTTCACTGGCAACCTGTATTCTGATTTTTGTCACTAAAGAGTAATTTGTCTTTTTTAGAATTCATATGAAGGTAACCATACAACGTACTTGTTTCAGCACAATGTTTTATGTTTCTATTAATGAGAGTAGCACTAGTTTATTTTTCCTTTATTGCTAAGTAGTATTCCAATGTGGGTGTAGACCTCAAGTTGTTTATCGATGGATTATATTGATGGACACTTAAATTATGTCCAGTATCCAGCTACTTTGAATAGAAATGCTTTTGATACTTATCTACTAGTCTTTGTGGAGATAAACATTTTCATTTCTTTTGGGAAAAATGACTGGGTCTGAATAACTGGGTTGTATGATAAGTGGGAGCTTAACTTTATAATAAATGGTTTTCTAGAGTACTTGTACAGTTTTAAGAGTTTATGGGCAAAGTATTAGAGTCACAGCATTATTATCAGTTTTATAATTTTAAGCATTCCAATTGATATTTCACTGTGGTTTTAACGTGCACTTGTACGATGACTAATAATCAGCATTTTTATGTGCTTATTAGTCATTTACATAATCTTTTATGGAATGTCCATTCAAAGCTTTGGGTTATATTTAATTGAGTTGTTTGCATTCTTATTACTGAGATATAAGGGTTTATTTTAATATAGTCTGTATACCAATGCTTTGTTAATATGTGAATTACAAAATTTTTCTGCGCCTGGTAAGCTAGCCTTTTCAAAGTCTTAACACTGTCTTTTGAAGGGCAGAAATTTTTCAGTTTGATGAAGTCTAAGGGATCAATTTTTCTTTATGTTTTCTGCTGTTGGTGTCCTATATTAAAAATCTTCGCCAGGGCACCTGGGTGGCTCAGTGGGTTAAAGCCTCTGCCTTTGGCTCAGATCATGATCCCAGGGTCCTGGGATCGAGCCCCACATCAGGCTCTCTGCTCGGCGGGGAGCCTGCTTCTCTTCCTCTCTCTCTGCCTGCTTCTCTGCCTGCTTGTGATCTCTGTCTGTCAAATAAATAAACAAAATCTTTAAAAAAAAAATCTTTGCCTTCTTTAAGTTCACAGTGATTTTCTCTAACTTTTTTAGAAGTTATAGCATTTACGTTTAGATCTATGATCTATTTCAAGTTAATTTTTCTATATGACATGAAACTAGGGCTGTGGTCTATTTTATTTCATGGATGGGATCAATAGCCACTGGTATTCTTGGCTTTGCTCTTCTGATGTGGAACCCCAGCCTTAGGAGGGTGATGGGATGAAGGTGATGGGGCTGCACTGTTCATGACCCTCAGCCTCTGGGATAAGAGTGGGTGATATGGAAGAGGTGGTGAGCTGTTGGCTGTTGGCCACACTATTTTGGAATATAATCTGTGCAGGGCAGAGTTCAGAGGGATGAAAATTGCTGGTAGTCTACCTCTTCTGGGGAAGCACCATGACTTTTGGCTGACAGCTTCAGTGAGAGCAAGGCATATGTTTTTGGTCTTAACTGCTCATAATGGAGTTTCCATCATGCTCAGCTTAGGGTTCGTGAAGTAGATCCTGCTTCAAGTTCCAGAGAAGCTACCTGTTCTTACTAAGATTTGATACATTTCCTTGAATAATTTTTAAAAAATTTGTTTAAAATTTGGCCTTAGGACAATTTCCAGAAACTGTAGTAGATTTTTAAAATAACTGTGACAAGTTATGGTTGTCCCGCTGGGGAGGGGTTTCCACAGAACTCTTTGTTCTGTAATTCCAGAGTTGTCCCCATTATATTTAATTTTTAAATTATTATTACCGATTTGGAGGGGTTTTGTTGTTGTTGCTTGGGTGGCAAATATTTTCCAATAAATGGTTTGTCTTTCACATCTTTTTTATGGTCCCTATTTTATTAAAAAAATAAAACTTAGTTTTAATGTATTTGACAAATAGCATTTAAAAGATCATTCCTTACCTCAACATCATAACCATACCTTTCATATTTATATATTTAATCCATGTGGATTTCATAGTTTTATTGTGTCAGAGATGAATTGAATTGCATCTTTTTCTATAAACATAAACAATTGCCCCATCAATATTTATTGTATAATCTATCATTTTCTCATAAATTTACCACTGACGCCCTGTCATAAATCCAGTTTCTGCATATATTTAACCAATTTCTGGCCTCTCTTATTCCATTCCCTCCCATTATTTGTCTACGTCCAGTACCATTGCCAAATCATCCAAATGGCTTTCATTTTCTAGTAGGTCTCAATGTTCAAAAGGGTAAATCCCATCAAATTATTTTTGGTTTTCTCTTTCTCTTATATTTTGTTAGCTGCCAGGCTTGTATTTTAAAGGAGCAGTGTTTGGTTTTATCCAACCTTATACTATTTCTATTTCATTCACTACTTCATTTTTCAATTTTCATTCATTTCTGTCATATTTACTACATTCTATCTTTCCTCCTTCAGATTTTCTAAATATTTTTCGACTTTATAATTTAGATGTGTATTTTCATTAAGTTTGAGGCTTTCTTCTTTTTAAAACTAAGTTTTGAATCTCTCCTTAAGAACTATTTCCACTGCATTGTTAATTTTCTATGTCATATTTCCATTATCTGTCCGTTTTGAATATTTGTAAGTGTCCTATTTTAACTTCCTCTGTGACTCATGAATGTCATAGATGTCTTTATTTATTTATTAATTTTAGTTTCCAAATCTGTACCACAGTTGTAGCTATATTTGCAGAGATGTTCCATCTGAGAGTCAACACTAGTGTGTCTTTCTTGTGTGGTTTTCTTCATGTCATCACTAGATCAGTATTTTGATCACTGTGCCAGTTATAAACTGTCACCTTTTCATTCCAAATCCACCCTCTGGAACTCTGCTTGTGGTCTATGACATTATTCTCTTATCAGATTGCATGGTGTCACCCTGCAATGTGAGAGACACAGAGGGACACTGAAGGAGGAAGAGCTCCTGGGACATATGGTGGCTGTGCATATTCTACAACTCTTCCTGGGACAGCTTCCCTAGCACATATCTCTTCAGACCTTCCCAACAAGGTCCATGGATAGTATCTCCCTGAAATGGATGTTTCCAAGCAACCCAGATGAAAACTTCCTAGCGAGTTCTGCCAGCATGGCACCCTTGGCCGCTCTGTGACCTGTGGCCAAGCCCGTCGAGTAAGCTCTAGATCTCAGGCCTGGAGGTGGGGATCATGGAAGATTTTCAGAATTTTTCCTTCTTTTAGGTATCATCTCATCCCTGGAGGTAGAAGGTGCTCCTGTATCTGCCATTCTTCTCTTCTTTAGAGTTATCTTTACCCACAGTAACTCCTTAGGTATAGTTAATGATTATTCGAAGTGCCATGTGATTTCTGTGTCTTGAGTGGACCCTGACTAGTACAATTGTGCTGTTCTAATTCATACTACTTTTTTAGTGGTCTACTTCTTCTTCTTTTTCAAAGATTTTGTTTATTTATTTGCCAGCGAGAGAGAGAGAGAGAAAGCACAAGGAGAGTGAAAGACAGACAGATGGAGAGGCAGGCTCCCTCCTGAGCAAGAACCCTGATACAGGACTTGATTCCTGGACCCTGGGATCATGACCTGAGCCAAAGGCAGATGCTTAACCAACTGTGACATCCAGGTTTCCCTATTGGTCTACTTCTAATATCTTAGAGAGGTAAACTCTAATTTTCTATACTGATGGCAGATTTATACTTTATGTGTAATTCTTTCAATTCTTGCTAAATCTATTTTGAAGCAATAATGCTAGAAATGTGTACATTTAAATAATTTATATTTTTCTGATTAGTAGATTTTTAACCATTATGTAGAACCACCTTATCTTTACTATAATATTACTCCAAAATCCAATTCATCTGATTTAATACTGCTGCATCAGCTGACTAGTGCTTAACATATATCTGATAGAACTTTTTATTCTTTCTCTTCAAACATTTTCATGCTTTGATGCTTTTAGAGGATTTTATTTGTTCAGTCAAGTCTAATTATCTTTATCTTTTTTTTCCTCCATTAGTTTGAAATGTTTATTAATAGTCTCTAACTTTAGTTGTTCCCCTATATATTTTGGTGTGAATACACAATTTAATGTAATATAAAGTGAATTAATCAATCTACTCTTTTTTTTTTTTTAGATTTTATTTATTTATTTGAGAGAGAGAGACAGAGATAGTGAGACAGATAGCATGAAAGAGCACTAGTTGGGAGGAGGCAGGGAGTCCAACTTGGGGCTTGATCCCAGGACTCCAGGGTCATGACCTGAGCCAAAGGCAGATGCTTAACTGACTGAGGCTCCCAGGCACCTCAAGTCTACTCCATTTTTAAAATAATAAAGGGATCTTTGTTTTAATTTTAATTATTTTTCTCAGATCATATACTATTGTTGAATATTTTTGTTTTATACTATTTGTGTGTTATCCATGTGAAATATCACTTTTTATTCACATTATTTGCATGTTTATAAATATCATCCACATAAATTCTTATTTGTTCTTAAATTTGCCTTTAATCTTACAGTCACTGGAGACCCACTACTGGGAGTTTAAAATTAATTGACATAATCCAATATTGTTCTTGAAGTTGTACAGCACTGAGGACACTCTGGGCATAAAAAAAAAAAGAGACCAAACTTCCAGGGATACCTGGGTGACTCAGTCAGTTAAGCCGCTGTCTTTGGCTCAGGTCATGATCTCAGGGTTCTGGGATTGAGTCCCACATCGTGCTCCTTGCTCAGCGGGGAGCCTGCTTCTCTCTCTGCCTCTGCCTGCCGCTCTGCCTGCTTGTGCTCTCTCTCTCTCTCTTTCTCTCTCACAAATACATAAATAAATGAAATCTTTAAAAAAAAAAAAGAGGCAAAACTTCCAGTTATAAGATAAATACATCCTGGGAATATAACAACCAGACCATGGCTATAGTTAACAATATTATACTGTGTGTTTGAAAGTTGCCAAGAAAGTAGATCTGAAAAGTTGTCATCACCAGAATAAAAAAAAAAATGTAACTCTGTGTATGATATTTAACTAAAGTTAACCAAAGTTATTGTAATGATTATTTCACAATATAAACACACACATCAAACAATACGTTGTATGCCATGATCTAGCACAATGTTATATGCCAATTTCATCTCTATGGAAAAACAAAACAAAACAAAACAAAACAGGAGACCTGACCACAGAAGGACCAATGTGCAGGAGTGCCAGGCTGGGGTAAAGAAATAGTAAGACTCTAAACTAATGGTGTGATACCAGGTTTAGATAGGTGGGCATGAAAATGCGATGTGTAAGGGAGTTAAAATCGTCCCCGAGTGTGTCTCTGTGTGAGAGGTTACATTTGGTAGTCAGGGAAAAGAAGAGAATTGAGGATGATTTCCAAGTTATTCATTTATTTACCTGTACAGGAACTGGCATAGAGATTTGACTTGAACCATATACACACTAGTTTCCTTTTGTGCTTGTGTTAGAGGTGCTCTGACACGGCCAGCTGGAGATGTGCACTAGGGAGCTGGGAATGCAGGTTGGAAAGTGATGTGGACGGACATGGCAGATTGGGAATCTTTCCTACAGAAGTGGACAAACCACACCTGTGCTGTATGAAGCCTGGAGGGCTGGACTCACTTGTGTGTCCTTCCCTCTAAAGTCTTGTTGTCAGATGGGTACTTCTACCCGGCTGTTCAGGGAGGTGTTGCTACAGTTATTCTGCTTTAAAGTTTTGAAATTTAGGGAAGTGTCACTTTGGCGACATATATTCCTGTTAAAGTCTGCTTTTTCTTATGCTTTCCTTTTTTCGTTTTGACCCTCAATATATTACAAGTTGTAAAATGCAAGATTTTCTGTATATTTTATAGCACTTTTATAAAGAAATGGTCTCCTACATCAGTGAGCAAAATGTTTCTAAAGAAGATTTTTTTTTGAAAAATAAATATAAAATGATAGTGATTTTAGACTCATTTAAGTTTCCAAGTGCTGTAAAGAAAACTGTAAAATTCAAAATGAAGAAATCAGATATTCAGATCTTCTGACTGTAGTAATTTCTCACCTTTCACTTACTCAAAAAGCTTCCTGTAATTTTAAGTTTTTGCCAAGTACATGTCTTTCAACTATAAACTTTCACACCTACAATATAATCCAGATGGAGGATTTATGCTTCTCGAATGCTGAAGCAGATCTATACCATGTTACACAGTGAAGGCATTCAAGACAGCAGTTAGTCCGATAGGAAGCTGAAAAGTTTAACAAAATCACTCCCCTACCCCCACCCATACTTCAGTTCTGCAATAAAACTGGCCAGGACTTGAGCTGGTTTGTTTGTTCTTTAGGGGAATGTATTGCATCTTATTTTTCTACTGTTTGGAAAGGATATTTTCTCTAAGATGTACCTTTTCATTAATAAAAACACTTAAGGTGTACCAGTTATAACAGTAAAATGATTTATAAATTGGGCAGATTCTAGAATAGGAACATGAATTGTTGCTTTCACAACTGATACCATCTTTCTATAATTAAGAATAAAACTTGAATGTGCCCTTTTTTGTTCTATTGCTCTGAGAGTTTCACATCTAGATAGACTGTTTAGTATTATAATTTATAAGTTGAAACCAAGATTGCAAATTACATTTTTTTCTACAAAACCAATTCTTTATTAGGAAGGATACTTTTTTATTTGCCTTTCATTCATATTTTTTTGTTTGTAGAGTCTTCTTCGTTGAAAGAGTATTGTTTAGTTTTTTAAACATATTTGGAAATGGTTTGGAAAGACAAAAGGAAGTTTAATCAGGTGTTGTTAAAAGAATCACAGTCAGGGACATAGATATGAGTCAATCTGAACAATGAGTTGGTAATGGTGGAATTAAAATGGTAATTTATGAAAACTACGGTTATGTGTAGGATAGATGATTTGGATCCTATAACTTCAGGCTGTTGCTTCCAAAGGATTACTTCCCTCCTTGGCAAGGAGTTCTTACTTCATATGGATGTTCTGGACCCAGTAGGAACCTGTAGGCCTGGCTCTGGGATAGACTATGCTCAAATCTCTAAAAACAAAGATGCTTGTTGAAACAGAACTAATTACAGCTAGGTAATGTGAAAACGAATTTAAATTCTTAGAGGAGTAACCCAATGATTTATTTCAAAAAAGCAAAAAGACAAAGAGGGAGAAAGGATGATAGGAAAAAAAAAAAGCTATTATGGATAAGTTCAGAATAGTTAACGCCACTATCACAGAAATTTCAGAATTAGAAAAATAAATATATAACAAAAAACCCATAATTAGATAAATAAATAAAATTTTACTGAGCTTAATAAAGACTGGTATGAAAGGGTTCAAAAGGACAACTTAATAATGTAGTTGTAAAAGGGTAGATAAATAAGTAGGTATTGAGAATCACTGTTTTTTCTTTGAGAATTTCAAATACACTTTAGTATCCCTGTGAGCATGCCAGAGCCCCTGGGCACACTGCTTGAGAACTGTGACTTTATATGATTGCAAGCCAAGTCACCTGGTTTTAATACCCAGGTTATGAGTATATTAAAAACAAACAAACAAAACAAAACAAAACACAACCAGTGCCATTTTACCACTTGTGGACCAGTTATGTACTAATGCACAGAGGTAGGGCACCTGGGTGGCTCAGGTGGTTAAGGGGTCAATTCTTGATTTTGGCGCAGGTCAGGATCTCATTGTCCTGGGATCAAGTTCCAAGTCAGGCTTGGCACTCAGCGGGGAGTCTGCTTGAGGATTCTCTCTCCCTCCCTCTGCTCTCCCCTACCACACTCTCTCTCTAAAATAAATGAATAAATCTTAAAAAAAAAAATAAAAAAAAGTAGATATCACCTACTGCAGACACACTGCAACTAAGCAATGACCCCCAGTCTCCATTCACTCACTTTATGATATTCTCAAGGTCTGTGTATAATAAGTACACCAGGATGACAAGCGCTTCTGCAATAATGTGTTTCTTCTTATTAATGTATTTGAGGCAAAACTCAAATTAATTAATTAATTAATTGTCCAGGAATAAAGATCAGAATTGAATCAATCTCCAAAGCCTAATAAGTTAAACATAAGAATCACCCTATTAATAAGTCACTTGAGTGAATAACTCTCAAACATCATTTTGTTCCATGATTACTACATCATACTCAAAATGTAAACCTGGGGAAGGGTTTGGGATATTTGGAAGTTAGTAGACACATGTGAGTCCCAAATTTGCTTCTTTACATAGGTAGATGAGGACATGAAAGGAAAGCTCACACCAAAGCAGAGGTGGGTGAACTATGGCGCTGGCTCCCTATGGAGAAGCTATGAACTAAGAGTCAAATCCACCCCTCTGTCCATTTTATAAATAAAGTTTTATTGGAACCCAGCTCTGCCCATCAATTTCATATTTTCTATGGCTCTTTTTGGGCTGTAACAGCAGGCTTGAGTAGTTGCAACAGAACTAAATGGCTTGCAACCCCCCCCCCCAAATTACTGTATGGATCTTCACAGAAAAAATTCCTAACTCTGTACTTAACTGTGAGCCCTTCAAAGCATCTGCATTCGTGATGGTGCCAAGGGGTGATACTAACATGATTTCATCTCATATTCAGATATAAGTTTGTCCAATTCTCTGTAAATTCACTTCAAACAAGATATGAAAGCCCCACGGTGAATATATTAGGGAGAGATAATTACACTTAAAATTCCTCAGTACATACGTATTTCCATTACACATCTCCAAGTCTCCTCCTGTGAAGCTGGGAATAGACATGATTGCATTTCAACTTCACTCACAGCATAAACAGAGCAATCTCCTGGTTCCAATCCCTCACTGCTACCATGCAGACTGTCTTAGGATTTCAAGTAGAGTAGAGATATAAAGGCAAGACTGTACCCCAGAAAAGGTAAAGCTAGTTTGAGAAGACATCAATAGGTGGATAGAAATAGTAATTTTGGAGACTTGGTGTGATGGGTATGAGTGCTTTTAATATTAAAGTTCCCAATACCTATAAACTGTCCCTTAGGTGTCAAAGTAGTCAAGTTGTGACCTGGCTTTAGAAAAATATTCCCATTGTAGCTGATGCAGGATGAATAGTTCCTTTCCTGGCCCAAGATTCTTGTTACAATTTCCAGCAGCGATTTCCCTACAGTGAGAGTGTTCTGTCTCCGACTTTGGGAGAACATCTTATTGGAAGAAATTCATATTTAGAATTCATATGAAGTGAGTATGAATCTTAATACTCTAAGTCAGGTCAATATCACTTTCTTTTTTTTTTTCCTAACCCAAGTTAATTTCCAGTTACTAGGCCTATCCACTGACTTCTCTGGTATAGTATCCTACACAGGCTTTCTGCGGTCAGGGCAGAGAGGAGGGGTGCTGCCCTTTCAAAGAATCCTTTATTCCCCAGGGTTTTACAATGGTTTCTGTATTTTCCATAAGCCAAATAATCACTTGTGGAAGAAACCTTACGGTTTCTGGTGATCTTCCTAATACTGCATAAATAAAATGTCCCTTGTTACAAATAAAACGTCCTCTACTCTTTTTGTCTATTCATGTCTAGTAGTTATCTCTTGCTTAAAGGCAATATTCTAAGACCCAATAGAAATTCAGGACTTAAAAACATGCCTTGCAGTTAGTGTTTAATGGCTATAGAACTTCAGATGGGGAAGAAGTCTGTGCAATGGTCACACAACAGTGTGAATATATGTAATATGATGAACCTGTACAATTAAAAATGGTTAAAATGATAAATTTTATGTTACATACATTTTACTAGATTGAAAAAATGTGCTCTTCAGAATAAAAAAAAAGATTACATGTTTTTACAATGAATTGTTCGATATATTTAAGATACATTAAGTTCCTATTAAATAAGCTTTTACAGATTACTAAAAAGGGGGAAACTATTACAAGAGAGTACTGATACCCAAATGAGGTGAAGTCTGAAAAAAACTATAGGGCACACTTTCTAACTGATGTAGATGGTAAAAGCTGAAACAAATACGTAGCAATCCAAATCTGCCCGTAGAGGAAACAAATAATCCTTTGTAACAATTAAGCTTGCAAAAACAAAAACAAAAACAACAACAACAACAATAAAAAAAAAAACCCAAAATTTAAGTTTGCTCCACAGCTTCAAGGATGGATTAATATTAGAAAGTCATTAATGTATTCCACTATGTTTATAAATTAAAGGATAAAAACATTTGATCGAGACAATAGGTTCTGTAGAATCTGTCACATATTTATGGCCTCAAAATGATCAAAACAAATCTTAACTAACTCTTTGAAGGAGCATTTCTTAAACTCATAACCTGTACCACCCAGAACCCACGGGTAACATGATACTTCAGGTAAGAACATTGGAGCATTCTGGATTCTTCAGTGTTGCCCTACAGATCTCAGCCAGAGCCAAAAAAAAAAAACAATGAATGGAGTGTTTTGTAAGACTTGAAAATGAAGAAAAGTCCATATTCACAGATGATATAGTTTTGACTTAAAAAGGCTACTGAAATATTCAGAATAGATAACAAAATTAACATAAGAAATAAATTGATCAGTTTTGCTGGATATATGATGTATATAAAACATTAACTTTTTAGTATATCTCAGAAATGAAATTGAGAAAATATAAATTTACATAAAGATGCTATTTTAAAAAATCAACAAGGTATGGCCACTGGGACCCACTTGATTTAATGAGGTTGTGCAAAGTCAGTGTAAAGAAAATTATAGCATTTTATTGCAATATATTGAGAAAGACCTCATCTTACTATTGTAAAGATGTCAATTATCTCGAATTTAGTATGTCCACCAATACAATTCCAATAAAAACTTGCTATTTTTTTGCAATGCAGAGAAGAATTGTAAGAGTTTCTCTCTCTCAAGTACTCATTCTATGTCCATATTGTAGCCTAGAGAAACCTTTACAATGTTCCCAAAGAGATACATACAGGAGTATTCTTAGAAGCTATTTGTAAAAAATAAATAAACAGTGAACAGGTTCATAAACATGAGAATAAAATATGATACATTAGCACAATAAACTTGTTTATAGCAATGGCAGCAAACTGACTCAAGCTACACACATGAATATGAATGAACCTTAGTAATAACATTTAGCAAGAGGGAGTTTGCTGAAGACCTGTTATGTGATACCATTTATATATAATTTAAAAACATAATATAATATTTCTGGAATGCATACAAACGTAAGTTGTAAAATTTAAAGACATGCTTGGGAGTTATAATCACCAAAGTTAAGAGAGGGTAGGGGAGGGAATGGGATCTGACTAGGGGACAGATTTCCTTTCAACAACTGGAAATGCTGTCTCTTGTAAGCGAGTGCAGGGCTGAGTACCCGTGTATTTCCTGGGTCCCTATTGCTATGTTTAGTGTGGCTTCCCTTTATTGTAATGAAGTAAAAGTGAGCAAATAACATAAAGAAAATTACCCTAACAAACAGAAGGGCAGATGACATCAAGGGATAAAACCAGGAGGAGGACAGAATGGATTAGCTTTCCGAGCCTACTTCTGTCAGTAAGACATTTAGACTCCTGGCTCTTGTGACTGGGAAGGGCCCTGGGAGTGAGGTGGGGTGGGGAACCCCAGCAGATGCCAATACAGAAAGAAAAACAAGGAGATAATGCATCTTGTCTCCGGGAGAGACAGAGAGACAGACGTGGAAAATCTTGCTTTAAAACAGATGGGCGTCTCTTTCTTGGGGCAACAGGGGTAGATATTTCAAATGACACTCAAATCATGAACTAGACATTAAGAGCTTAGCTCTCAAGGAGCTTGGAGATCCTTGGGAAGTAGATATGAAAAACTGACAAGAAAGTAGATTTCAGATATCAGAAAACTGGAGCTCATGGAGAGAAGGTCAGTTTCCCAAGGTCAGAATCAGGCAGGAGGGGAAATACTGGAGGCCAGACTATCTAGCACATAGAACACAATCTGTATCATTGCATTACACCAACCTCCCTCTGAGGAATAGTCCCCCATGTAAGGCGTTTCTTCACATTCTGCTTTAGATGTTAGATTATGATTTGATAGTTGCAAGCTTGCCGTATCAACTTAAAAATTTCGGTTTCTTAATAACCAATATCCTTAAGTAGCAAAAGCAGCACCGATCTATTTACTATATTTTCAACATATATCTACTAGGTTGGATGGATATTCCCTAATATTGGTTATTTGTAATTTCCTTTATTACTTAAAGAAGCTAAAACATAATGTATCCTGTATGTTTTAAGATAATTTGTCATTGGGAGAGAGTATCTAAGTTCTAGAAAGTTTTTTTTTTTTTTTCAACTTTGAGAGATTAAAACCTCAGACCTTTAATCTTTTATTTGGAAGCCCATCATTTTTGACAAGATGAAGAGCCTTACACCTTGATGAAGAGATACTTTTTCTTTTGTGACAGGACCATGAAGGATACATGACATTTATTATCAGCTGGTGAAAGAAAAGGTCTGAGAAACAGCAGACAAAGTGTAGTGATAAATCTAAATATCTTTTCACCACATTTTGGGACTGTTTTTCTTTAGTCATTTTCGTTAGCCCTGCAGCTAGCAAAGCAAAATTATTTCTAACGCCATTAAAATGTTCTTCACACTTCAATTGCAAATGCTTATTTGTTCTTAGTGTTTCTCTGAACAGAACAATTGTCTGAAAATAATGTCTGGCATGTCTTTTCAGAGAAAGGTTAACAGAGAATAGACTCAAAGCACAGACACACGAAATTCTACTCACTGCATTCTTCACTTTGGAAAACAGTTTTAAGTAGTTGAATTACTTATGAAGAGTGCATAGCAACGGCAGCCACCCCTTAAGACATCTTGCTTCTTGAAGTTTGTTTAATCAGTTGTGGCACTACCAAGCTACGGGCTTCTTTCCCTTAAAGCCCTAAAAGAGAAGTGTAATCTTCCAGAACAAACTACTGAACTTTTATTCTTCAGTAACTGTCATACTCTTTGGTGAAGGCCACAGATGTTTTTGTTTTTTTCTTTTTTTAACACCTAAAAATTGAGCTACACTTCTTGAAAATTTTAGGAAGCCTAGGTTAATTATATTGAAGAATTATTGCATAATAAAGAGACTTTTCCATTCTATTTAATGCCTAAAGATATATTTAGGGACATTCAATATTTGTCATTTTGTTATCAATAGTCAGGAGCTGGGTGGACAAGATTACAAAGATGGAGAATCTATAGCTTATAAATATTATTTTAAGTTAGTTTAAAAGCATACAATGTGGTATATACTTCCCAATTAGCAACAAATTGCTAAAAGTTTACATGACATAAGCAAATATGAGTATGCTAAAAAGGTCTTAGTTTTTAACGCTTTTTGACCCCTCTCTTAAATTTTAAATGGTAATTAACAAAGGCACTTTTAAAAAGACCTATGTTTCCCACTTTCTTCTTCTGATTTAAAAGTACCCCCATAGTGTGAAATAAAGATTATGTCTTTGGATATTCTGATGCCTTCAAAGCAAAATCCTTTAGATATCTGGAAGGTGCCATCAACACTAGTCATTTTAACTTTTAAAATATATGAGTATTATACATAAACATATGATATACAATATTTAATAATATTAAAGTATAAGAAATGCATTAAAATACATACTATATATAGTATAAACTATAGAAACATATATTTCTATAATTTCTATATTCATTCTAAATTTACATATTTATTAAACAAATATTTTAAAATATATAGATATAAAATATATTAATATATAACATATAAAATACATAATACAAGAAATAATATATAATACTATATAACATATAGATATATAAATAATAATATATGCTATTAAATGTTTTTATCTGAAAATTTTCATTTTTTAAAACATCTGTCTTTATTTTTTTTTCACAACTAAAACATCCCGGACACTTGGTCTTGTCTCAAATGTATGACCATTAAGACTCATCTCAACAAATTAAGCCATAAGTCTTCAGAATCAGTGGCTTTTCATGTCATGAGTAAACTGAATCTTGCATTATTATAATAGACTAAAACCTTCACTGGAAAACTATATATTTTATTTATTTGATTCTAAGAATTTTTAATAAATACATTAAAAACATGAACATAAGTAGCATAAAGCACGCATACATGTGAAAATGTTACTTTTTAGGGTCATCCCTCATGCTAGACTCTGCTTTCATTTAACAAAATCACCTTTGCATAAAAAATAAAAACTTTATATTGATCAGGAATGAGTTCAAGGCCAAGTAACAGTAACAGCCATGGCAGCAACAATAACAAAACAAAACAAAACACCTAACTTACCATGGCTTAAATAATTGAGATTTATTTTTCCAACATAAACAGATTTCAGGCTTTTACTTGCACTGAGACAGTGGGGTGACACTCGTAGGGCCAATGATTCTGCCTTGTTGGCAATTATCTCCTGGGCACAATGTGGCTGCTAAAGCTCCAGGCATCACATCCTGAGCAAAGTGTGTATGTTTCCTGTACTAACATTTATCTATGTCTATTCCATTTTTGGTTGCTTTCCCAGAAGTACCTCTAGAGACTTCCTTTTCATCTTATGGTTTGGAATCAGCCATGTCCTAAGCAGAATATAAGCCCAAGAATATAAATATCTTTAAAACCTTAATTTGGTGAGAGGGTGCACCATAAGAAGAGTTTGCAAATGGTGCTTGGGTTGCCAGTTCTGTGTTAACCACTATTGTTTTTCTTTTTTGAAATTGTCTTCAGGGATAATTTATCAACCTTATGAAGAATTCAATCTCACTTCCTCATACTTTGTGCAGAAAATTGTTTGCAAACCCAAATATTTTCATTTTCTCTCTTCTATTCTTCATTCTTTTACTTCTTGTCAGAGGGAGTTAACTGGGAGTGGAGGACACATGAAAAAATAAATCATTTAATATCGTACAGATAGAAAATCTGGTTTAAGACTCACAGTTAAGATACCCTTAGAAAAGAGTAAAATGACGAATATACATGAATTTCTGTGTCCTTTGCTATAATTGATTACATATATTTCTCTAATTTGTAAAAACCCCAGGACAGTGGTCTCTTCTTATCCTTGGGGATAGGTTCCAAGACCCCCAGTGCCTAAAACCTAGTTCTGAACCCTCTATATACTATGTTTTTTCCCAAACATACATATCTATGATAAAAGTTAATTTACTATTGAAGTACAATAAGAGCTTAACAACGTAACTAATAATACAATAGAGCATTATAACAATATATTGTATTAAAAGTGATGTAAATGTGGTCTCTCTGCGTTTCTATCTCTCAAAATACCTTATTGTGTTGTACTTACCCTTCTTCCTCTGATGATGTGAGATGATACAATGTCTATGTGATGCAATGAAGTGAGGGGAATGATGTAGGTTTTGTGACGTAGCAACTACCGTCCTTCTCATCATACATGAGCAGGAGGATCACCCGCTTTCAGACCACTGAAACTGGGGAAAGCAAAACTGTGGGAAAGGGGGGATTACTATAAACAGAACTGAATCTTGTAAGGATTGACTACTTTTAATAGTGTACAAAATAACTACCCACAAAATGCCTAAGAAAATCAAACTTTTCAGCCTGGCTTTCAAAATTACTCATTTTTACCTACCTAGATTTATGGCTTTATCAATGATTCTCTTCCCACTCAGCAAACCATGCCAGACTGAATTAATATGTTCATACTGAGATTTGGCTCTTGCACTATCTGTGATCACTCTGTTCCCTTCTTTCTTAATACCCAAACATTCAATTCAATCTAGGTATAATTTTATTATGTATTATATATAATTTTATACATAGTATATATAATTATATATAGAAATTACAACAAATATCCTACTGTTGTATTAATCACTTGGACAGTATTCTGTTACTCTATTTTGAAATGTTTTGGTAACAAGTTTGTTAACAGAATAGAAATGGGAGTTGGAAACATGGGTGCTTCATGGCCCGCTGGGTTGCTTGTTTTGTTGATATACTCGAATTGTGTGACCATTGCAGCTTTTGACTGTTTCCTGAGAGCAGAGCATAGATTCAGGATACCTGGTGATGTCCCTGTCTCTTGATTTGAATGTGGTGATTTTTTTTTTTTCAGAATATATATATACTGAGATTGTTTTTCAGAGAGTTCTTTTTTTCTTTTTTTGCTTGAAATCTGGGGCATTCATATGTTATACTATTAATATGTTATGCTACTAATTATGCTACTAGGCAATGAACTAAGACCTTCCATTCACTTCTTCCTTCTTATAGTACATCTTCCTCAAAAAGTCAAGAATGCTTTGATCCTAAAAACTATTGTACTTTTCTTGTTACCAGAAGCAGATCTAGAGCTAGTTAGAGCCTAACAAGTAGTCACAAATGAGGTAAATTGCATATATCCAAGATCAACTGTATGTATACATGAACAAGTGTTTCTTTGTGGGTTTTGGATAACTTGATTCATATTTTTCATCTTTTGTGTTTTCCCATTGATGAACATTTTATTAGCGGCATTACCTGGTTATTTTATTTTTGTGCGTTCACTAAGAATAATTAAACCTTTATTTTATCTTGAATTGCATAATATGACAGATAACATCTGATACAAACAAATGACTCCATGTGCAACCAGAGAGACATGAGGACTTTGTAAGGTTCTGTTTGGTTGGAATGTTTCATGGTGAGTTGGTTGGGTAAACAGACAATGAAGTACTTTCATCTATGGGTTATGATGACCATCACTGAAGGGAAGTAACATTGCACACATTTTATATGTTATGTGGAATGCCATTCCTTCAATCATGCATTTGACAAAGTCTAATGCAACAGATTCTTTCAAAGAATGCCTAGAAAGATGTTTTCTGATAATTTTTTTAAAAAGCCTGAACATAAGTGCATCAGTAAATGAATTACACTTGTATGACTCATAGCAATGGACCATTCTAGACATTGAAACAATCTAGACACAATCCATTGATTGTGAGGGTGATCATTGAGATTTACTAATGCACAAGTTCAAACTCAGTATTATGAAATAGTATAGAAAATAAAGTAAAATACACATTACCCAATTTTGCTTTGCCTCCAAACAAATGATCTTTCAAAGCCCCAAATAAGGAGGGTTTTCTGCTGGTAACTAACTCACTAAGAACCAACATATAATTAAGGTATGATTGTCACATACATAATTTTGTTAAAATTATTTATTATTCAGACCAGCCTTTCTTCCTCTCCTTTAAAAAAACCCTGTTATTGGGGCGCCTGGGTGGCTCAGTGGGCTAAAGCCTCTGCCTTTGGCTCGGGTCATGATCCCAGAGTCCTGGGATCGAGCCCTGCGTCAGGCTCTCTGCTCAGCGGGGAGCCTGCTTCCTCCTCTCTCTCTCTCTCTGCCTGCCTCTCTGCCTACTTGTGATCTCTGTCAAATAAATAAAAATCTTAAAAAAAAAAACCCTGTTATTCATAGGGTGTAGCATTCAATACCTAAACAAAATAACAAACCCCAAATGAACCCTTTCCATGTTTCTGTAGTATTTTTTTCATGTGTGTGAAGGTGTGTGTGTCAATGTGGGTGTATAGATTAGGGGATGGGATGAACTGATGAGGGGTAGTGTTTAGGAGTAACGTTATTCATAGTGTGATAGCTAAAAAAAAAAAAAAAGGTGATGTATAGATGGAAGAAAAGTGTCAAGTCGCTGACTTTGAAAAGCAATGCGGTTCACAAGGAATGTCATTCGAGCATACCTACCTCAGTTAGAGCAGGCAGGCACAGGTACAACTGAACCATTGCTTTGTGGCTCCTCATCTTTTAGACACCATGAACGGTATAAAATGAAGTGGGAGATTGAGTTCTCTTCTGCAAGAAGCTTTCAATGGGATAATTTCTTTACATTAAAACGCACAAGAAATGGGGCGCCTGGGTGGCTCAGCCAGTTAAGCTTCTGCTTTTGGCTCAGGTCATGATCCCAGAGTCCTGGGATCAAGCCCTGCATCGGGCTCCCTGCTCAATGGGGAGCCTGTTTCTCCCTCTCCTCCTAGCTTCTCCCTCTTCTCCTGGCTTCTCCTTATCCTCATGGCTCGGCTCGCTATCTCTGTCTCTCTCACAAATAAATAAATTTAAAAAATCTTTAAAAACATAAATAAAACACACAAGAAACAAGAGGGTGAGTGTGTATACAATAAGGAGCTAAAACACATGGGATAAATGATTAATGTGCCAAGAGTTGAGGAATGGGGGGTCTGTATGCTAAATCTTCTCAAATTTCAGGAAACTGGCATCCTATTGCCACAATCTCTACCAATTTTATGAAGTTATGAGTATATCGACGTATAATCTCTTTGTTTACTTTTCAATAATCCATATCATTTAAAATATGATCTATCTTATAGGAATAAATGTGACACACTAAGGTAGAAGATAAATAATACATTTGTGGAAGTCAGGTTAAAGTGTATGGCATAAAATAGACTTGATTTGGCCCCAGAAATGAACCTGCAAGGAAATGCATGCTGGGTGGTTCAACAGAGTTATTACACTTGGGGGTGGCTCTGGATAGACAGGGCTCTGTGACGACTTTTTTTTTTGTTACCAGAATCCACTGGGCTCTCATCTTTCCTTTATATTTTCAAAGGAATTCTACTTTTAACAAATACAAAATAAGTAAAACTATACCAAGAAAACTCTCCAAACCGTTTCACCATATACACTGGTTGTATAAAATGTGGCACAGATCCTCCTGCAAATTAGTCTGTGATTATGAGGTGAAGTGTACACACTGTGTGGTGTGAAGGGAATTTCTGCACTTCACAGTTAAAAACAAATTTCACAAAAAATGAAATGGAATCTTTCCAAGGTGACAAATTGTGAAATCCTTTTTTTAGCAAGTAGGAGCCATTTTCTTTTTCTTCTGAGATTTTTTCCGAAGTGCTTACACATCATTTTGTGGTTTGGGACAAATTCTGTGCCAAATGTTTGAGAAATTCTGCTGTCACACATCCTTTATAGCTATTAATTCCTCTTTTCAAAGTTGGAGGTCTTGGGAACAGTCATATCTTTACAAATTCCTATCCCTGCTCCTCTGGGTCCATTTGAGCTCTGACCACTACTATTTCCTTCACTATTTCTGCTGGGATTTAAGACATCATTAAAATAAATGTTTGTGTACGTGAATGTGTATATATGCCACAAACCTTCACAGAATGTATAATCCTATAAAGTCTACAAATTCAAATACCGTATTAAATGCAAGCTAGTTTAGTTTCCTAGTAATACAGTTAGGGTTTCTGCTGCTGGTGCTTTTTCATTTGGAGCCTCACAGTTCATGTGCAAAATACAAACATGTGGGGCTGTTTTAATACTCTAAGAAAACATCTTACTATTTCATTATACCAGATACCTAGAATCTTTCTTCCAATGGGAATGTTTTCATATTTACAGGTATTTTAGGATTGTTGTTTTAACACGGCTCTGGTTTATCGTAGCAAGCTTGTAGGATAGTCATATATGTCCATGTATGTATTTAGACTCCCACGACAGAGTTCTAGAAAAGTGTTTGCCTTTGAAACTTCTTTAAGCACGTGCATTACCATACTTTTTTTTTTCTTTTAAAGATTTATTGATTTACTTATTTGACAGAGAGAGAGAGCGAGCAGGGAGGAGAGAGAGAAGCAGGCTCCTACTGAGCAGGGAGCCTGATGTGGGGCTCAATCCCAGGAACCTGAGATAATGACCTGAGCCAAAGGCAGAGGTTTAACCCACTAAGCCACCCAGGCGCCCCCACCATACTTTATTTTCTTAAGAAAAAACCCCAGCTACCAATAGGGCTTACATTTGTCATTGATATTAAATAAAAGTAGAAGTTTTTGAAAACTAAGAAGTCTTAAATCAGTATCTCTTATTTCCTAATTGTAAACATTTTAAAGCCTCTATTTAAAACATGTCTAATTTTGTTCAGAATCTATTGTTTCTCAAGGTAATACATTTGCCATTTTCTGCTTATAATTCTACTCCCCAAAGTACTGATATTTAGGATGTTAAACATCTCACTAGATCCTAAATTTCTTATAGATCTGATCAAAGGCAGTAGAGGTAAAGTCAGTGATTCATGTCTGTAACCAGGGGGCTCTGATCTTTGATCCCTGAAGAAATCTATGCCATGTTATTCCATGTGTTTCTGCCTATTCTATATAAATCCAATCTCCAGGTGCTCTCTTGAGGTAAAAATTGAATTAATTTATTTTAATGTAACATTTCTATCATGTTTTGTGTTAGCAATTAAAGATAATTTTAGTGTCTTGTTTTTTAATTGTCAAGAAAAAATTAATCATGGAACTAGCATGGCTACTTAAAATAAATTTTCACAAATCAAAGTAGTAAAACATCGTGTTAATATTGAAATCAAATGCCACAGTTCTATGGAGATACAAAGTTAAGGGGCAAATGTGATGTAAATTTGCAAGATAAGAATCTGAATTTTGAGCTGTTCTTTGAACAAATAAGGGTCATTAGCAGGTTGATAAGGGAAATGGTGAAATAAGTATTAGGTACCAAGTTGAAAATATACTAGCTGCATGGAGAGCACATCACAGCCAGTGTCCCCGACCCCGCGTGGGCAGTGGGCAGCTGACACTCCATCTCATTTCCAACCTGACCCACTGAGACAGATGAGGTAGCAAAAGGCAAGCAATCTCAATAGTGGGAGTTCTAAGAACTTATGGATGGGAAGTATCATCATAAACCTGTCAGATTAAAGGCACCTGGGTGGCTCAGTCGGTTGAGCATCAGACTCTTAATTTCAGCTCAGGTCATGACTTCAGGGTCATGAGATCAAGCCCCATGTTGGGCTCTGTGCTGGGTGTAGAGTTTGCTTAAGATTCTCTCATTCCCTTTGCCTCTCCCACCTCTCTGAATCTCCTGCTCACATACTATCTCTCTCTTTCAAAGAAATTAATTAATCAAACTTGTCAGATTAATTACATGTGTACCTGATAATATGAAAGCTCCTGCTAATTAGCCCTGGAACTACATGTAGACAATACCTGTTTGTGTTCAAGTACAGGTTCCTTCTTAGAGCAAGGCATGACACATCACTAGGGTACTCCTGGGGCCATTAGTAACAATAACCCTATTAAAGGAGCTCACAAAGCATTGGTGATGGTCTCATTATTTGGAGTTCTTGAGAAAATCTTGCTGGAGAAGCTTTTGAAGGACACAGGTGCTATAAGCAACCTTATTCATGAGGTCACCCTAATTAGGCAACTCTGAGGGAAAATGATGTTTGAATGTTTACAAGTGTCCACGAAACACTAAAAAAAAAAACAAAAAGAAAAACAAAACAAAACAAAACAAAAGACCCACGAAAACAAAAACAAAACAAAACAAAAGCAACTCAGGAGAAACATTAAAGTGTCTCTTCAGCTTATGTTTCAAAAAAGCAGATGTGAGACCAGAATACATAACATAAACAAGTGTTTGTGAGCATGATGCCATAAATAAATATGATTGTTAAAGACAGAAAAGAAGAAAACACAGCATTTCTTGCTATAGAAGATGAAGGACTATAGTTGTCACCATGATATTGTCTACTTTGAGTTATTCTTATAATCCTACAGTACTCAATTGTTTGAAAAGACCTGAGTTTAAACATAAATGTTGACCTTAAAATTCATTGCCAGAATGATCTAATTTTCTCGTGAAAATTCTCAGAAGAGCTCTGAGGTGCCTGGGCTGAACTCACTTGAGATAAATCACAAATATTGGAAGCATTCAGAGAGAACAATGAAGGATACTGTGGTTTTCTAGGCGAAACTATGAAAAAGAGATTAACAATCCCCCGTAGTGAGCCTAGGTGATTTGCCATATCCTCTCAACAATGTCTGAAATTAGAAAAGGGTAGCATTTTATTGAAGGGTGTGCTAGGTAAAGCCTGAATAAAGTTCAAAACCTTTGGAAGAAATCAACGTCCATTGTCATTTAGTTAATAAGTATTCATTGTCCTCTTCTTACATGAAATATTTTGCAAGATACAAAAGATACAAAAATAAGTGGATATGGCCCCTAAAGGAATGCACAATTTAGTAGGAAAACACCTGAAAACAGAAATTATATTCAATAGTGGTTTGGAGGCTATGGCATTGATACTTACTATGCTAGCTGGTGACTCTAGGTCACACCATTTTCTAGATGTCCTCTAAGTACTCCATTTCAACACTCCTAACTGCCTCATACCATAAGCAGAGAACTTTAGGTTCACGGGCAAGAAATACCTGCTCTGTCCCTCGATTTAAATACCACCAGGGAGGTGCGCCTGGATGGCTCCTTTGGCTCAGGTCATGATCCCAGGGTCCTGGATTGAGTCCTACATCAGACTCCTTGCTCAGCCTGGACACGGCTTCTCCCTCCACCTGCTGCTCTCCCTGCTTGTGCTCACTCTTTCTCTCTCTTTCTGACAAATAAATGGAATTTTATAAATACATACATACATACATACATACATACAGCCAAGGAGCCTTACATTAGAAAATTAAAACTCAGGCCAGAACTGAAATGAGGAGATAGACTTATTGAATATATTTTTTCCCCTGGGATCCAAAAGATAGCCAGCTGGAGAAAAAAAGCCATAGGATTTATGAGGCACAGAGAGGGTTACCACATGGGATTATGTCTGGTATTATGAGCCAGGTCCCCAAGGTAGGTCTGAGTATAAGAAGAAGCAATGTTTCTGGCAAGATCTTGTCTTGCTTTGTCCCCAGCACATGTGTGCATGAGCACCCCGCCCACTCAACATGTGTCCAAGCCCTGGGAAGAAGCAGGGTGTGCTAATAGGAGAGAACTAGATTATCACAGAATCACCTCTTGCATAGGGGAGGCATCTGGGTAAAAACTTCATCAAAGGAAGCACAGCATGGTTTTCAGGTGGAAGTGGAGGAGAGTACCGCCAAAGTGTGGTCCAGATGCTGTTGGCAGCAGCCAGGACATCTTTATACAATGTAACACAGAAGTACAATTCTTACTCACTACTGTACCTCCAGGTCACACTCGGTGAACTTAACTCATAGTCAGCAAATGCTTAATACATGACTGTAGAATTAGTGGATGAATGCCCAGAGGTTGCCATGTTGTACACATCTCTGGAAGATGGGCTTACTGAAGAATATTCATTTCCCCCCTGAGAATTCGTTTTTTTATTTCTTACTTAAAAAAAATTAATTCAAGTATAATTAACATGCAGTATTATATTAGTTTCAAGTGTACAGTACAATGGTTCAACAATTCTATACATTTCCCAGTGCTTATCAAGACAAGTTTACTCAATTTTCCCCATCCCCCACCTCCCCTTTGGCAACCACCAGTTTGTTCTCTGTATTTCAGAGTCTGTTTTTTTTTTGGTGGGTTTTTTTTTTTTTTTATCTCTTTCTTCTTTATTTATTCATTTGTTTTGTTTCTTAAATTTGATTTCTTTAAGATTTTTGTTATTACTACATCTTTGTTTATTAAACAGTAATCTTTGTTTTAAATCTATTAGTCTAGAGATTTAAAAAAATTATTTTGTTAAGTTCTGAAAATATGAATGTGGTATTTCTTTCTACTAAAAATACTGAGCAAAGAAAGTGTGAAAATATAAAATATGTGATGTATATGATATACATTTATAAATTTCCACTTTTATTGATTTCTACTATGATCTATTTTATTTTCTTTCTTCTGCTTACTTTGGGCTTAATTTAATCCTGTGTTTTCATTTCTTTAGGAAGAAGCTGGGGTCATTTGAGGTATTTCATTTTTCCAATTTTGTTCTATACTGTTGATCCACCTTTTATCGCTATTGGAGGGTGATTTTCCTGGTTTATCTGGGGACACTTACTCTAACCACACAAGCTATTAAAAGAAGAAGGAAGAGTCAGAAGAATAGGCTACTGCCAAGGAACGTGAGATGAACTTGACACACTGTTTCTGGGTTTGAAGACCGTCGGAAGGGCCAGGAGCCAAGAAATGGGAACAACTTCTAGAAGCCAGAAAAGACAAGGAAACAGCTTCCACTAAAAAACCTCTGAAGGGAAAGCAGTCCTTCTAACACCTGGATTTAAACCCAGTGGAGAGTGTGTTGGACTTCTGACACACAAAGCTGCGAGATAACAACCAATGCATTCAGGAAGCCACCAAGTCTGTGGTACTTTGTTATGACAGCGACAGAACCTAACCAAAGCTGGTCATCAAGTTTACTGATCTGTTCCTTTGCCATGTTTAATCTGCCATCAATCTCTTCCACAGCGTGTTTCCTCCCAGACATTGTCATTTCCAGCTCAGAAGTTCAATTTGGGTCTTTTTATATCTCCATGACAGTATTGAAATATTTATTCCTTCCTCTACCTTCTTGACCATATGAGATACAGCAGTAAAATCTGTTTAATGTTCTTGTCTTCTAATTCTGTTATTTCTGTTGTTCCTGGATCTGTTTTAATTGAATGACTTTTATCCTCATTATAGGTGATCCTTTCCTACCTTTGTGTATACCCTGTAACTTTTGACTGGATGCTGAACAAGGGGAACATACTGTGATTCTGCCCGATTTTTATGTTCCTCATACTCTAGAGCTTGACGCTAGATGGGTTACATTACCTGGGAAGAGCTTGATTCTTTTATATCTTCCTTTAAGACTTTATTACATAGAACCAGATCTGCATTTTCTATGGAATTAAACTTTCTCTCTCCTGGGGGAAAAACCTTCTCTGGATTCTCACCGATGGCCTCTAACTAATGTTAATTACTCTGTCAGGTACAGGTACAATCCCTTGCTCTGTTTCAGCTCCAGGAACTGTTCTTTTTAATTCTTTTAGGCATTTTTTGATCTGGTCTCAGATAGTGTCCTCACATGCACACATTGATCAACAGTAGTCAACCGAATTCTTGAGGTAGACCCTCTGAAGAGATCTAAAGTTTCTTCTCTGGGAAGCTTTCTTGTCTGTCATGCTGTCCTTCGAACTCTGTCTGTCTTGGTTCTGCTGAATGCCAGATATTGGCCCCTGGAGTCCTGGCTCTGACTGTGTCTCCCTTCCCTGTACTGTGGGCTGGAAACTTCCTCCAAGCAGCAAGTGGGATCGGTCTCCTAGTTCTCCTTGTCTATGTCCCCTTTCCTGGTTCTTAAAAACCACTGTTCTTCCTTGCCTAGCATCTAACGTCTTGAGGAATCTTATTTCATGTATTTTGTTTTAATATTTAGTTGTTGGAAGTGGGATGAGCAATCTGTGCTGTTATTACATCCTGACTGGAAGTAGAGGTCTCACTTGATATTCTGGTGTGCATCTTCTCAAACCTTTTTTGACATATTGATACTTATACGTATACATCTTTGTTTTTCAGATTGTTCTTGATGCATAAAATATAACAAGCACATTTTCTTCTCTTTAAAAGTTCTTTATATATTCTACCTTTGGAAGATGACTATCTTTATTCATAACCTCTATTTGTACATTTGGTTATTCCTTTAAGATAAATTGTGACTAAGTTAATATTTTTATTGCATTTGTACAAGTGGTTAAATAAGCCCCACCAACAAATATAATGTCTCTCCTTTTCTATGCCATCGTGCAAATCAGTTTTTAAAAAAATATCTTCTGATATCAAAAAAACTTCAGTTTTTTTTAAATCAATCTTCGTCTTAATAAAAGAAATTAAAAACACGAAGTTCAATGTTCTTGAGATACAGCAGCAGTGATCACAACATATCTGTCCACTCAGACTTCAAGGTATTCCAAAGTTGTTTACTAGATGTGAAAAAGAAAAGAAAAATATACTTAAAATGCCACTAAAAATAAAGAGGATTAAGAGCACACTTCTTAAGATAAACACCAAGTAATGTATGGAATTGTCAAATCATTATAACGTGCATCCAAAACTGACATGACACTATACGTTAATTACACTTTAATAAAAAATAAAGATCTTAAATCTTTCTAAATTATGTTGGTAGTTTATTTTATTTGATCCTATTTTTGTCCATTATTCTAATTTCCAGCATTTATGTTAACTTCAACTTTAATTTCGATTTTTAAAAATGTTACTAAAGTGAAACTTAAGAACATGTTCATGTGTAGTTCTCTGTGAATTGTCTATTTGTGTCTTCATTTATTTCTATTAGCTGTCTCATCCTTTTCTTAATGGTTTGTCAAATCTCTCTTTTTCTTTAAGCATAATTCCCAATATAATATTGGTTAAAGTGATGTGCCAAATTTGGTTTTGGTTTTTGCATTTTAAGCAACTATTTCGTTTAAAAAATATTGTTAGCTCTATCAAATTTTTCTTTATGTTAAAGCCTTTGCTCAGAATGCCATTCGATATTTTCCATCAGATAAAAAGATATGTGCTTATTTTTTATTTTTGTTTTATCTAACTGTAATTTTACACTTACTGCTATAATTCAGTGAAACTTGTTTCTTGATACATAGTGTAGGATGAAGATCTAATTTTATTTTTTCTGTGTGCTTAATCAAGTGTTCCCCTTTTTAATATATGTATAATATTTAATATAGTATAATTTTAATATAATCAATTATATTATACTTCTGTGTTATAATTTACCAGAATTGCATATAATATCAATATCAAAGGATAAATTTTAATTAGGCAAAATAATGGTAGTATCTAGCATATATAGAGAGAAGCATACAGACTTTTCAATTCATGTGGATGAGTTGCTCTATTTATGTGTTACACTGACACATCATATGAGATCTATACCTCGCATTCAAGGATTTTGTATTGCTGTTTATAACTGGAAACAGCATGTTACTATTTTCTTTACAATCTCTGGATTAGTGCTTTCCTTATGTCTTGGACCAATGCAACCTCTGTAATTATATTCAGATGCCTGAGAGCAACAGAGTTAAGTGTGTTAAGTGTAGTGAGTAGGGTGAAAGTCTAAGATTCATTTGGCTAAAGCCAGGCCTGCAAATCAGTTGACAAAGATGCCTGCTAACAAGATGTTTCAGATACCATCATTACTCATTGTTTTAAGGAAGATTCTCTGGACAGATTTAACGATGCAGATAAGCAAAATACCTCATTTGTACACTTCATTATTAATAAAATGGAATCTTTGACTCAAAGAACAAGTTTGTTCTTATTTAAATAATTTCTACCTTGTATCAGAAGTAGACCTAATTTGAACAGCAATGTAATTGGTTTATGTTCCCATGTATGGTATTTTTTGCATTAAAACATAATATTCTGAGATAAGGTTTATAGAATTCACCAGACAGCCAAAGCAATCTATGGAAAAATAATGATAATGAAGCTTGGTAATGATAAGAACGTTTAAATATAGATTATTCAAAAATATTTCTGTGGTATATTTTACTGATTAAAGACGTGAAGTATATGAATATTGTCCTACATCTTTTTCCTAATTTCTGCTCCTTTCCCACATACCCCTGACCCCTTTTCTTGCTTCCCACTTCCTCCTGACTAATAATACGAAATGAAGGGATTGGAGCAACATACTGGTGTTTCATTGAACTACCAGGTGTCAGTGGCCAATTCACATCTAGCCCTCTCAATAGATGGTGTGCTTTGGTATTTGTTTTTAAATTTTCTAGTTAGTGTCAATTTTTTTTGAGATGCATATATGATTTTATGTGCATGTGTTTGGTTTTTGACTGCCTGTTCGAGGACTGAGGTTGCACTGTTTATTTTCCCTATTCTGAAACCTTGAGGTATGACAGCATGTAGTGAAATCATTGTGATAAAGGGCACAGTTACGATGTTTTAAACGCATACACTATGTGTAACCATGTTTCTGATCGTGGGCACAGAATAGGACTCTTCAAGTAGCCTATTCTTATTTTGTCCTATTAATTTCTTGTGAAAATTTCACATTCTATTTTTAAATATTGCAATGGCTTGCTTATTCACTTATTTTCTTCAACAAATATTTCTTTATTGCCCAGTCTGAGCCAGGTAGCCTATTAGGGGCCAGGAGTAGAATGATACTGAAGACACAGATCTTGTACTTGAGAAGCAGAATGTCTTGCCTGGGAGACAGACAAAGTGGTTAAGAGATTACAGCACAACCTGCTTGTTATGATATAAGTTGGTACAGGGGGTTGTTGTTACTCAATATGGGTACTTCGTTCTTTCTCATGGGGTTGGGAAAACCTGCTTAAAGAGATGACATCTGGGGGCACCTGGGTGGTTCAGTGGGTTAAAGTCTCTGCCTTCGACTCAGGTCATGATCCCAGGGTCCTAGGATCGAGTCCCACATCGGGCTCTCTGCTCTGCAGGGACCCTGCTTCCTCCTCTCTCTCTCTCTCTCTCTCTGCCTGCCTCTCTGCCTACTTGTAATGTCTGTCTGTCAAATAAATAAATAAAATCTTAAAAAAAAAAAAAAGATGACATCTGGGTTGATTCCTCAATAATGGGGCAGATGAGTATAGACAGGTGGGGATATGGTCAAGTCATCCCAAGGTGAGAAAGCAGTCTGCATAAAGACACAGAGAGGACAGAACACAGCTTTCCATAGGTGGAACACAGCTAGCCAGGGCCTGACTGAGAGGATGAAGAAGGGGAGTGATTATATTAGTCCCTTCAGCAGAAGACAAGATCATGACACACTTGCGAACCATTGAAGGAGCTGGCACTTTATTCCTGATCGCAATGAATTTAAAGGTTGATCACCTGAAGGGGCCAATGTTGGTTTAAGTGAGCCAGGAAGTGATCTGTGACAGCAAGGAAAGTTGTGACAGCAAGGGGGTAAACCTGGCTTATGGAATAGCAGTGCAGCTGGATGGAGGCAGAGATCTGGGCAGTGCTAGGAGGGCTTAGTGGCTGGACAGAAGCCCTGCGAGTTCCTGAGGAGAGACATTAAGAACCAAGTATTGGGAGTGCCTGGGCAGCTCAGTCAGTTAAACTTCTCTCTTTGGCTCAGGTCATGATCCTCGAGTCCTGGGATCCAGCCCCTACCTCAGGAGCTCTCTACTCAGCAGGAAGTCAGCTTTTCCCCCTGCTCTCCCCCTGCACCCATGTGTGTGCTCTCTGTCTCTCAAATAAATAAATAAAATCTTAAAAAAAAAAAAAAAAGAAGGACCAAGCATTAGCACGACTCCTGGGTTCCTCACTGGGGTCACTAAGTAGATAATATTTCTGTTTATTGGAAAAGGGGGCACAGAAGGGATGGGAGACATGGGGAGGAAATGCGGGTGGTGATGAGTTTGGATTCTTGAGCTGACAGTTGAAAAATACTCATTCTCTTCTTGTACCTGCTTTATACACATTAGCTCCTTATTCACATAGGATGTGAGTGAAACGCCCAATTCAGAGTTTTCCCTATGGTTTGAGATTTTTTTAAAAGGCCTTTTCCATGAGAATCAACTCTTATCATCAAAGTGTGTTAAATGAAAAATTCAATAGTCTACATTGGTGCTTCTCCCCATTCAGTTTATGATGGAACTAATGAAATACGTAATCTCTTCTGCAGGGTAGCCAAACACTCCAGGAGACCCTTGGAAATGTTTACAACCATGGATGTTCAGGTCTGAAAAGGACTCCAGAGATCATCTGGTCCAAATATTTACTCTATAGATGATGGAATCCATGAGAAGAGCTGAAAGCTCGGGTATCAGATAGCTGTAATTTTATTCACCTGTTCTCAATTCATTTTGAATAATATGATGAGCATATGTCACAATTGTTTTGTTTGTATGGTCCAAGTGTTTGCCACTTCCTGCAATCAACTTTCTTCCTAACTTCAAATTCCTCTTCTTGCTCTGTGCTTTGGTTGGGATTTAACTCCTTCACAGTAAGATCTTGCTTCTTTCGTTCCTCTGAGGTTAGGGTATTTTTTATCTGTAAAGGGAAGATATTATATGTATTTCCTTTGCAGGCCATATGGCCTCTGTCCCTACACGTCAGCTGTGCCATGTGGTGTGTAAGCATCCACAGACAATGCATAAATGCATGAGTGCGGCTGTGTCCAGCAACACTTTATTTATGAAAACAGGAGCAGGGAAATTTGGCTCATGCATTAACTCAACAGAGACCACAAATAGAATATCATCTCCTCTACCTTTTCTTGTACTTTAAATCCCACACTGCCCTGTTCACACACATATAACCTGGCCTGACTTGCTGCTTCGTGTTTGCTGTTTTTGAGACTCTCCCGCCATGTCTAAGGTTCTGCAGACAAAAATCACGTCCATTCTGTATTTCCTCAACCAGAGAGAGAATTTACCTGGCCTCTGGCTTCTATCTACTTTCTCCACTGCTCAACTTTTCTCTGGCTGAATAGTTACTTATTCAAGTTCTCTGTACATGGGGTGAGCCTCATTGAAGACATGGCAGGTCTTGGAGCATGAAAATAAGTCCTTGTTAAATTGTCTTCATATGCAGACTGCTGAGTGATTGTAGCTCTGTGATCTTTTTATTTCAAAGCAGAGCACAACCTCAAACATCATAGTTTATCTTACAGGTGTCAGCAGTGTTCTGAGTGGATGGCAGCTCTTCCTGCTTTTGCTGAACTGGTATATTTAATGGTGCTATTACACACCACAAGATGGCCTTACCTATAGGAGCTTCCCTTCAGAGAACCTGCCGTCTCTGCTCCTGATTCCATCACTCTAGCTAGTTGTTCCAAAGCCACACGAAGTCTAAACGTGATTCTAACTACAGGAACTTCTTGGAGAGTGGTCCTCCCATTCAACTTTGTCTTCATCTTAAATATTGGTTTGACAAAAACTTTCATTTATATACCCCCTTGCAGTTGGCAAAAATTTTTTAGATATATTAAAGATTTCTGTAAACTCGGAGGTGGTTTTTACTTCCCTCACTTTTTGGTGACTAAAACTGAGACAGAAAGGTCAGTGCTTTGATAAAAGTTATAGTTGCAGTTGCCGTGAAACTCATTTTTTTTTTTTTACTTTCATGTTAAATATGGTATCCTTTAATTACACATGCAGTCTTGCATAGGACTAAAGTATGTATTGATAGAAGAACTGCATTCGTTCAGTCCCTGAAAGGAAATAGTAAATGGGACTTGTAAGGGATATTATTTGCAGAAGCCTTTATTAGAGAGCATATAATACGGTGTAGGAAATACCGAGCTAAAAGCTAAGACTTAAAGTCTTACCACGAACTGCTTAAATTAGTATAATAGAGCTTCTGAAATATAGCTGCAGATATTTCAAGAGAGGACAATTAATTGGATCAGAAGAAAAGCTGAATGTTACATATCAAGGAGCTTTGTGCCCATTTTTATCAAGCATCTTTTATGTATCACTTTTTGGCTAATAAAATCGGCACAGTTAACATAGAAGTTTAGAAGTATTTAAAAATTTAATGCAATTATCACCAGTGATTCACACATTATAAAGAAAAGTGTGAGAAAACCTTAATATTTTAAGAAACTTAAAAGATTGGACGGTTTTACCCTAAGAAGATTTTCTTGTTCTCCTTCTCCTCATTCTGGCTATTCTCTTTGGAAGACCTCATTCACTTAGATAACTTTCTCTCCTGAATGTTAGTGATTTCCTAATCTCTTTCCAAACTCATATGCTTACTGGACTCTGTGTCCTGATGCCACTTGCCTGTTGGGCATGGTCACTGCCATTTGCTGCAGGTACCTGAACTTTAGCATGTTGATTGGGAAAGCCATTCTCCAAATCTCCAGCTTAAACCTTCTCATTCACCTGTTAAGGGTGTCGCCTTCTGTTCTGAGTTGAATAATGTCCACCCTGCTCCCCAGTCAGATCCATCAAAATTTCAGGTGAGATCTTGTTTGGAAACAGGGTCTTTAAGATCTGATTAGTCAAGATGAATCATTACTGGATTAGGAGGGGACCTGTATTCAGTGACTGGTACCTTCATGAGAATGCCACGTGAAGGAGGAACACAGACGGAACATCTTTTTTGAAAGATTGAGAGAGAGAGAGAGAGTGCACGCTTGAGCTCAAATTGTGAGGGGCAGAAGGAGAAGGAGAGAGAGAATCTTGAGGAGACTCCCCATTGAGCACCGAGCCTGAAGTGGGGCTCAGTCTCAGAACCCTGAGATCATGACCTGAGTGGAAACCAAGAGTCAGACACTTAACCAACTCAGCCACTCAGAGGCCCCTGATTATATTCTGCTTATATATTTAATATTTTAAGCATCTTTAGTGATTTTTCTTTTTCATTTGTGTTATTGAAATCTTATTTTTTTCCTTAAGTAATACTGCTATGATTTTATAAATTTTATTGTTTTTTATTTTATTTATTTATTTATTTGTTTTAAGATTTTATTTATTTATTTGACAGACAGAAATCACAAGTAGGCAGAGAGGCAGGCAGAGAGAGGGGGGAGGCAGACTCCCTGCCGAGCAGAGAGCCCGATGTGGGGCTTAGAGAGCCATTATTTGCTTTTTTAATACTTTTCTATCGAATACTTGTTTTCTATTTCATAGATTTGTGTTCTTACTTTTAGCAAATATTTTATACATTCAGTAATACTATATTTCAGGTATATAGGGAAAGCTTAAAGAGACCAATGGATCAATATATTCCTGATAGGTAAATAATTTTTTTTTAAAGATTTTATTTATTTATTTGACAGAAAGAGATCACAAGTAGGCAGAGAGGCAGGCAGAGAGAGAGGAAGGGAAGCAAGCTCCCTGCCAAGCAGAGAGCCCGATGTGGGGCTCGGTCCCAGGATGCTGGGATCATGACCTGAGCTGAAGACAGAGGCTTTAACCCACTGAGCCACCCTGGCACCCCAATAATTATTATTTTAGATATAAGGAAGTAAGCAAATTGGAAAGTTAGAATGTTTGGTTCTGAATTTTGTTGCAGACTTAGTGAAATTGTACAGATGACAGGTTTTTGGTGTGGCTAGAGGACAGTGGGTAACAGGACGAAGTAGCCTAGAATTGAGGGTCAAGCAAGATAAGACCACAGGGCTGAGCATGATAGACTGCTGGTCAGGTTGTCTTTCTGGGTCTCATATCAAAGTAAGTTTGTATTGTGGACAATATGTCATTTTCTTCTCTGTACACTTTAAAGAGCTTTTCACACAGAAGGTGCTCAATACATGCTCAAGAAATAACAAAGTAAAACATTTAGCACAACTCCTTTATTCCATTAAATCCTAAGGAAGTTAAGTGACTTCCTCAATTCACAGAGAGGAAGAGACAGTCGTTGAAATACCTGAAACTAGGACCACAATCTTCTGAGAGTCGATGCCTACAGACATTGGATGCCCAAGCAGATGTGGACCGTGAATTTGACAACGGCAGTGAAATGTGAAGTCATGTTTTGGGAAATCAAGTTAGCATATCATACATATTCTATTAATATTCCTTTTTCTCTATCAAAGGGGCAGAAAAAAAATAGAAGTAAGCCATAGAACATGGAAATGCAACCCAATCATACTGGGATATTGTGTGTGTGTGTGTGTGTGTGTGTGTGTGTGTGTGTGTGTAGTTGTTTATTGAACTTGCTGTTCCCGAATCTTGGGCTTCATAGCACTTATCTACAAGGGGATTTAATTGTTTTAGAAGCAGTGACTGAGAGTCAAGCACTGGTCTTCTTTTTAAGAACATAACTGGATGTTTATAGTTCTTTAAACAATGAGATGAAGTGACCTGTGTAGAAGAATATGGGGACCAGGAGACCAAAGGGAAAAGGGGAGCAAAGTCTTTTGTTGTTCTAAATTAAACCAAGTGATATATGCCCTTGGCTGCCGACCCCATGCATGGAGGTCTCTCAGGGACGAAGGGCACAGGTGCCCCGTGGATCATAGTTTTGGTTCCTCCCTTGCTTTTGTCTGCCTTTCCATGCAAACTTTATCTTTTAATGAGATCTCAGCTATTAGAAATCCTTTCCGGTTGTGGGAACATTTAAGATCTTTGGGCATTTTCCTTTTTCCATTACTTTGGCCTCTATCAGCATATTGAATTTTAGGTGTTGCATGGGATAACTCTCAGTTAACAGTGAATGATGGTGCCCATTTGCCTCCTGCGTGAGTGAATTATTCTGGAAAAAGAGCAGCAAAATGTCTTGAAAGACTTACTTTGGACTGGCAAGAGAAAGAAAGGTAGAGGGTTGGAACATTCAGGTAACTTAATAATGAAAAGGAGGGAATGCTATGTTTCCAATCCTCCAACAAAGAATATAAATTGACAAAGTATTGCCATATTTACATGAATACGCACAATAATTTGACTTTTCTACTTGTATAGTGTGGAGAACGTAAACGAAGCACATAGGGGTATCCAAGCACATGCCCAAGGAAGGGAACAAGGATATGAGTCTGAGCAGAAAGAGGAGGAGGCTACTTAAACCAAAAGAAAGAGAGAGAGAGAGAGAATGAGAGAGAGAGAGAGAGAGAGAGAGAGATTTAAGCCACTTGCAAAACTTATGCAGAACATTTAATGAACTTCTGGTGTTTGTCTGAAAAGAAGAGGGGGATGTTTGAAGCTTTTATATCTCTCTAGTACAGAGTAAATCAGGGGAGGGAAATGCAATGAGCTGCTTGGTGGTGGGTGAGGGAGAGTGGAGAGAGAGGGGAGGGGAAGAGAGAGAGAGAGAGAGAGAGAGAGAGAGAGACCAACCACTGTATTCACTGAGCTGTTGGAAGCCTCTTAATAGTAATATTCAGGGCTTTCTGTGTTTAGAGAATGGCCCAGAGACCCTATATGCATTGTGCATTCTAGGTAAGTGACTAAACGCAAAAAAAGTGAGATAAGTGAACCAGTTTATAATCAACAAAACACCTGATGTTAAAATAAGACTTTCTTTAAATTTTGTTGTAAAATTTATGTTTGTTGCTGCATATATCTTTGGAAGATATTTATTAAAATGCTTATTTTTTTTAAAGTTTGCTTTGCATTACAAAAAGCTGAAATGAGATCTCAAATCCTTCATATTATGCCCAGGAGAAATGAACAGTTTAGAAAAATTATGGTTTGCTGACCTTAAAAATCACCAAAATTCTGTAGATTATGTATTACGATAAGTAAATATTTGATTTTTAATAAAAAAAATAGTCGAATTCACCCCCCCTCCTTCTGACAGACACACACACACACACACACACACACACACAAGTGTAAGTTTTTATTTCTGTGCTTCTCCATTAATAAGAAAGTGCTCCTAACATCAGTACTGACTTTTAAATGTTTGGGTGATGGGGGTGAGGTGATTCAGTTAGGTATCACATTCTAATTTATTGTGGGGTTAGGTCATTTTTCATACGAGGGGTTTTATTCTGTTGTAGAAACATCATAATGAATTTTATTTTTATTAAAATGTTAAATAATACTGTTGGAAAACCTGTCTTATGTGAGAAAAAACAACTACAAAAATATCCTCCTAGAGGCCATCTATTTTATCAGTCTTTTACTGTAAAAACTTTATCAGTCTCTCACACAAAATACCACACATGAGATAGTTTCTGTCAGTGAATATCTCTCTCTGTTGTCTGTCTCTGTTGCCTACAGCTTTTGAACTCAGACTTCTTTGGTTTTATTGGGATCACATGCCTCATTTGCCATCTTTGTCAAATGGTCCGTGATTTTTTACGTATCCTGGGGCTGCACTTGCCGCGCACACTCATCTGCCCCAGAAGGCTCTGGAAGCTCTTCTGAGCCTCAGCATTTTCTGGATTGGCAAATTTGAAGTTTAATACTAGCTTCCAGACTTTTGTGATTTAAGCATCCTCAATAAATTTAACTATACTAGACCTATTTATTCAACCCGACTCCATGACTTGAGTGAACAGAAATAAAACAAGTTACTAACCATGCCATGACTAAAACTCCACCAAAGATACCAAGGATGACAGGATCCCAAGCAGCTTCATTGGCTTCATGGATGCCAAGGTCAATCCTACTGACGATGCAACACAGTGTATTTCCACTAATATGTTACAGAACATGGGCTGTTGAGTTGGAAAGTCCAATACATTTTTGAGAATGTCATGTAACTTATATTCAACAATATGTGCTTCTATGGCCCAGGGATGTACTTGATCAATAGTACTCAACTAGTTCTCTAGTGCATTTGAAATCTGTTACATCTTCTTTTTTATTTAAATTCAGTTAGCCAGCATGTATTATACCACAGTTTCTGATGTAGTGTTCAAAGATTCATCAGTTGCATTTAATGCCCAGTGCTCACCACATCGTGTGCCTTTCTTAATGCCCATCACCCAGTTACTCCATCCCCCCATCCACCTCCTCTTCTGCAACCCTCAGTTTGTTTCCAAGAGTCAAGAGACTCTTATGGTTTGTCTCCCTCTCTGATTTCTTCGCATTCAGTTTTCCCTCCCTTCCCCTATGATCCTCTGTGTTATTTCTTATATTCCACCTGTGAGTGAAACCATATGGTAGTTGCCTTTCTCTGCTTATTTCATTTATCATGATCCCCTCCTTTTCCATCTATGTCAATGTAAATGGTAGTATTAATCCTTTCTAAAGGCTGAGTAATATTCCATTGTATATGTGAACCACATCTTCTTTATTCATTCATCTGTTGAAGAACATCTTGGCTCCTTCCAGTTTGGCTATTGTGGACATTCCTGCTATGAACATTGAGGTGAAGATGCCCCTTCTTTTCACTAGTCCTGTATCTTTCGGGTAAGTACCTAGTAGTGCAGTTTCTAGGTGGTAGTGTAGCTCTATTTTTAAATTCTTGAGGAACCACCATGCTGTTTTCCAGAGTGACTGTATCAGCTTGCTTTCCCACCAACAGTGTAAGAGGGTTCCCCTTTTTCCACATCCTTGCTAACATTTGTTGTTTCCTGTCTTGTTAATTTTAGCCATTCTAACCAGTGTAAGGTGGATCTCGTTGTGGTTTTGATTTGTGTTTTCCTGATGACAAGTGATGTGGAGTAATTTTTCATGTGTCTGTTGGCCATTTGTATGTCTTCTTTGGAGAAGTGTCTGTTCACGATGAAACATGTTGCATCTTATTTAACACTTTCTTCTTTAAACTTCTTAAATTACAAAATTCCCCCTTTTCACATATAATCTATTTCTATCTGGTGGAGCTCTTACTATTAACTCTTACTAGGACAGAATTTTGAAAATGCTGGTATAAAACCATTTGAAGTTTGGTATATTTGATGTGCAATCCCCATTTCTTCCCCCTGCAATTATTCTATTTTCTTAAGGATCATCTTTACTGGTCAAGTTGGTGTATTCTATTCTATTATCCCAGAAGGCATTTTTTAATAATAGTCAAAGAGGAAAACTGAGTTAAGACAGCTAGATGTATATATTTTGGAAACCTGGGAGCTGGAATATAATGAAAATGTGCTATCCAACTGGAAATATAACAAACTTTGTAGAGCTGTATTTAGTTTTAAAAGTCCTGCAACCAGGAGCCTTGTACAAGCCACCTGGGCCATGTTTTGCTTCATGAGCAATTTAATTAGTGTAACTCCTGAGCCATGCTTAAACTTAATGGCAAGACAGAGTTTACAAAAATTAGTCATGAGAACGTACCCCAGATGCAAGAATTGAATCAGTATTTGCCTCTGTTGGTAATGGATAGAAAGCTCTTTTTAGAAATCCCAACAAAGTGGCTGTAAGTAACTGTCCACAGGATAGGTAAAAGAAAGATGATTAAAGGCACATAATTCAGCAAAAACTTCTGGTAATGAGGTAGACTGGAGGAAGAGGAGAAATTGTACACATAAAAAAGACAAATATTGCATCTTTAGAGACACTGTGATAACACTTTATTAGTAAGGAATGGAATTATATTTTTATTTTATTTTATAATAAATTATATTTATTTTTAACACAAGTACAAATGTCTGAGTCATGTACGTCAGGGCTGTTAAGGCAATGTTGTTAAATATGCTCTTAGGAATCCCAGCTACTACCATTCTGTAATCACTGTGGTGCGTTCCTCCAACTCATGGTCAAAGGGTAGCACTATCAGATTGCAATTCTGGTAGTGAAATGGAGGAAGATATCATGAAGATACAGATAAAAGACATATGCCAGTGATCTTTTAAGGAAGTTTTCTAGGAGCAGACACAAAATACTTATGCTTCCATTCTATCAGGCAAGGCTTAATTATGTAGCCAAGTAAGTCAAAGAAATGTGACCTTACTCTGGGAAGTCATGATCTAGGTAAAATTTTACCACTTGGAAAATGAGAAGCTTTCTGGGTTGCTTTACAGTCCATTTGGCCTCTCACCCTCCCTATCCAAAGACTGAATCCTGCTTAAATTCCAGAATACAGAGATAATGCAAAGTACTTGATTAAGATGGTGAATGGAAATTCATCTTCTTTACCGACCTATAAATGCAAAGACAAGCCATTTGCACCACCACTTTTAATACACATTTATGGTTAAGAACAGGATAACAACAACTAAAAACTCCCACTTGGAAAAGTAATCACTCCATTAACAAATCCTTTAGGAATATATTGCTTCATTTTTAGCAGTGGAATAAATTACTGACGACCTTCTGCCTGCTTTTGTTTCTGTGATCTGGGAGGATCTCCCATATTTGTTCTTTGTGAGCACCTGGTTCTGCCTTCTGGAAGATTCTTTCCCTCCATTGTACTCCATGGCCAGCCATGTCTAATGGACAAGGGAACTTGCTCTTTTTGGAGCTAATCAGATTTCACAGGGTGTGGGTTTGGAGACCCAGGGGTGTTTTTGACGTGAAAAAACAGAGGTATTTTTTATATCAGGTTTGCAGCTTCTTTAAAAATATAATTTCTTCACAAATTTTGTAGACTTCTCAGCCATTTGCTCCTGGTTAATTCCCTGAGCAGGTAATCTCAGCTTTTAGCTTTCAAACTACATATTTTACCAACAAGTTTCTGCATCTTATGGGCTCTCCATCCTTCTCTCTCCTCCTCCTATCCCACAAAACAAATGGAAGAAAAATGGTAGAGCTCTCTACCTTCTGGGACCTGCACAGTCATCTTGTTATCATGACATGCTGACCCACCTCCTCACTGGGGTTCTGCTGATTCCCCTCTTACATGCAAAGCAGCAGCTACACTGCAGTTGCTCTCCTGCCTCCTCTGTGGACTTCAGCTTTAACTCACTCTCCTCAGGTTCCAGACTATTAGTGGTCTTTCCTTCCTTATTCCTCATCTTGGGGACGTCAAGCTGGTTCATCCATCCCCCACAATTGCACAATTTCCAGTAATAAGTAAATAAATAAATAATCTATATCTATATACCTGTGTATCTCTATCTTGGCATATCTATACATCTACAAATATATAATCTCCTATTGCTGCTTCTCTGGCTGAGACTGTTTTGAGGATGGAATGGGAAGGTGCTTGAATGGAAAGGCAACCCCTTTCACAGTTTGCTCTTGGGTTGACTCCCATCAGCCGGCATAGAACACTTAATGAGAAGTAGTCAAAAAACCTCTGGACCTGTCTTCTCTGGAAGCTGTTATTGAAAAGTCATGGAAGAGAAATGCTCTAGTTTTAGAAAGGGAAGCGTTTTACCTTTTCAGATCCACCAGACTCCTGCTTACTAGATTCTCAATCTGTTTACAGTGTTGCCTATTGACAGAGAGTACTTCATTGATGCTCTCCCACAGTGGTGTGCAGAAAGGCTAGCATAGACAATGTTCATTTCTCCTCAGGGCATTGCTACAAGTGACAAGAAGCAGCCAGCAAAAATCAATAATCTGAGGTTTCTTTGTATTTCTTAGTATTTTCCCTAATGTTACTACATTAGTTGACATGTGATCTGCCTTTTAAGAAACAGCAGGAATACTTTCGCCAGTGTTTTGTCCAGGTACAATAAATTTTCAGGTGGCAATAACTCAGATCATGAATTATCCCACCCTACCAATTCCACTAAGCAAATGCTATGGGTTTAGGTCCTGTTATTTGTAGCCCCCTATTTCCAGGTACCAAAATCTACGTTAGGATTAGTTTATCTGTGAATATTAGTAATAGTGACGGTACTTCAGAGTAGCTTAAATAAGACCCAGAGTTTCTTACTCTTATGTTCAGGATTTTCAAAGTTAATCTGGGTTAGGTCTGATATATCTCACCACAAGGTCAAAGACTCAGGTTCTATCTGCCCTGCTTCTCTGTGATTCTCCTTCACAAGGTCATTTCATGTTCTAATATGGCTGCTCACTCCGGCCACTGAATCACATTCCAGTCAGCAGAATTAGCCAGGCCAAAAGAGAGAATCTGCTCTCTCTTTTAAAGACACTTGCTAGAGGAGCATAATGACTTACTGCTGCACAGTGGAGGAGCATTAACTATTTCTGCCACTTGAGTGCCATGTGGTCTGTGAAGTAATGAGACCCAGAGATTCCAAAAGCAGCCGTTACAACGGGAGAACAAATACAGCCCTTCACAATCAGAAAGAGTTCTTTTACAGCTTCACCTATTCAGCACAGACACCTGAAAATTACAGAAACACAAGTGTTATAAGTTTATATTAACTCCAGGTAGTTTCTTTTATATTTGCATGGAAGCACTGGTGATGTTTAAGAAAACAAAGTTGAAATTGGTTTTTACTCTGTGTGTTGACATCACCATTATTTTTGTTGTCTGAGCTCATTTGAAGATTAAAAAAAATAAATAAAAAAGAAATTTAGGTTTCAACATCATTCTCAGGCTCAGTGGTGCTGGGAAAAAAAGGTCATTTATACAAAACACTGTTTACATCTGACTTCCTATGGGAAAGCTCTGAGCAAGACAAGGTAATGATTAGACTAAATTGGAACTTAATGCGAATGGTCCTTGTTAAAATGGAAAGTATCAGTTCAGGTAACCTGGAAGCCACTGAGAATTCCTTCTATGTATGGCCAAACAGCCTTTTCTAAAAGGACAAGTTACTAGATTGAATTGACACTTTCAAGCTTTCCTGGCATGGTAGGTAGACAGAAGCATACTTTCATTTTGAAGACGGAGATCAGCTAAGCTGCACTAAAGAATAGGTGTATAAACTGAGAATTGAGCTCAGTAATGAGATGGGGAATTAAGTTTGCATTACTCACTGAATTCTTATTCCTAGTGTATTTTCATTGTTTTTGTCTGTGTTTTTGAAATGTCATGAATTATCAGAATATCAAATAGATTCAGAACATTCAGTTTCTCATAATATGGTGAGTTCCTATCCATAAATTCCATCTAGTAAAAAAACACCAAAATACACTAGATAAAACATAGAAATGTCAGAAAACACAGGAAATCATTAAAAGCCAAAAAATATAAGAAAATATTAATCCACAGAAGTAAAATAGAGTTAAAACTCATGCATGGTTTGGAGCAAATACTAATCCCTTACTAATGAACCCCTTTCGGGGCACAGAGGACCATCCTAGTTTGGCAAGTGTAATTGAGATCACTGGAGAAAGCTTAAATGATGACACTGTTGGTGAAAGTTTATAACACAAAGTATTATGGATACTTGATTGTCTTGGTTTTGGACTAGAGTACAAAAAGTAGCACTTCTTATGAATTTCTGGCCATGGATGAGAGAAAAGCTCTCATGTGAGTCACTACCTAGAAGATATTAAAACTATCAGGAGATATTTATGTTAAAGTGGTTCCAATTAGAAAGTACCCTCTCTGCTTGGGAAAGGGTAACACTTATTCTTTTCACAGGTGTGCACTTTTGGTCCACACTTTAAAGAATTCTCACTAATCAAAAGTTGTAAAATACATAAGGAAAAGTATCAGCATTAGAACACTCAAAAGAAAGAACAGAAAGCTAAAGCAAATTATGGAAGGATCAGACATTCAAAGACTTGATATTGGAAATACTTGCTACAAGTTATTACATGATTTAATAATGCTTAAATAAATAAACAATTCCAAAATATGCTACAGAAAAATGAAATGAAAACAAGTCAGTTATATTTGATACTAAGAACTGCATAAAATTCTAAAAATGAAATATATAGTAATTATTTTTGAAAGCCCAATGACTAGTCATAAATTTTTGACTCAATGGAAGAATTTTAGAATATAGCATAAAAGTACAAGGAAGGAAGATATGGAGAAGTTATGCAAGTCAAGAAATAATGAATTTTAATTAGAGTTGACAAGATTATAGAAAAGCAACTTTTGTAGAGAATATTGATTGAAAATTTCCAAAATGGATAAAAGGCACCAAGCTTTAGATTCACAGATTACAACAAATGTTAAACAAAATAAGTAAAAGGAATTCAACACCAAGACACAACACAGTGAAAGCAAGGCAAAAACTAGACACCTGGAAGTGTTAAAGCAAAAGAAAAACAAAACAAAACAAAATCTCAGAGATCTTAACAGCAATTCAAAGGAAAAAGACAGATTTCCCACAAAGGTAACTAGGTAAATAACTGATTTCTCAATTTAACCATGAAAGCCAAAAAATAATGGAAGCATTTCTTCAAAGTGATCACATAAAATAACTGTTAATTGAAAATTGTATGTTCAGCAACCTATCTTTAAAAAAAGAATAAATCAAAGCATTTTTCAGGCAATATAAAAAAGATTATTTACCATTAACACATCTTAGCAAAGAAATTTCTAAGTATTACACTATACGAAGAAGAAAAATGACATCTGGAAAAAGCTGAGATGCAAAAAGGAATCATAAGTAAAGTAAATTGCAATATATAGGAAAATATGATAAAATGCTGACTCTATACATCAAAATAAAATGTCTGATTCATGCTATAAAAACAAGACAGAAAAAGAATCAGAGTTAAAATATTTTAATGCCTTTTTGTGGTTAGGAAGAGGTTAAGATATGAATTAACTTTTTACTTTGTGAAATTAAACATCTTCAATTAAACTATTACAGCAAACACCTAATAGAAATGTACCTTCCAAAAAGATAGAAACGTTGAACTTTAGGGGGAAATTACCTTAATCAATACAAATAAAGAAAAGAAAAAAAAATTATCACAAAAACTGATGCATGACAATTATTATGAAATAAGATGTTAAAAATAAATATAAATGAAACCATAATCCCAATACATATAAATGGACCAAATTTTTCTGTTAAAGATGATATATATCAGATTAGGTTAAAATCACTGTATATTATTTATAGTGTTAATAAGAAACATGGAATATTTAACAATAGAAATATGCAATAATTTCTACTTAATTTTATAAAGTTCCTGTAGCTATACTAATATCATAAAAATTGGGGTTTAGTCAAAAATATTCATAAGATATAAAAATGGCAACTACCTGATGATTAAAGATTCAATTTGCTAGACAGCAGTTCTGACCTTAATTTGTATCAATAACAGCTTCAAAACACAGAAATAAAAACATTTGCAGAACTATAAGAAGAAATGAGCAAAATCTGGCATCACTGTTAGGAGATTTTTAACATTCTTTCTTAGTAATTTTTAAATTGAGATAAATAAATAAGTTATAACAGATTTGAACAGCACCATAGTTTGTTCTATTTTTATAGTATTTTTTCCCCAAGTATACATAGAATATCATGAAAATTACCCAATTTTAGTAACAGAGATCATTTTCAAATAATTCATTTCTCCAATTAATTAGAAATCAGTTCCAGAATGTTAAATTAAAAACCCATATATTTGGATGTTCAAAATAAGACCAAACTAACAACAACAACAAAATAAACATGAAGAGGTTAAAGAATATAGAATATGTCCTTATTTACTATCAATTGAATGCTATTAATGCAATTTATATATATATGGGTTTTCTTGTAATTTCATATTAACACTTTTTGAATCTACATCATTACTTCCCTGTTGAAGATAACTCAACAGAGGCTGTTCACTACTAGGTCATTCACCCAAATTGAGGCAATGGTTAACACTGAAATGTATTTAAACCTCTACGTTTTCCATAATTTGTTCTCTATTTTAAACCTTTCCCTTCTCCTCAATTCTGTCCCCACATACTCTGAACCTTGTTCTGTGTTCTCCTTTATTGATCTCCACCAGCCTTTGCTTTTGCTAATCTAACCATTAAATTAGTCTGGTTGAAATATAGCCTCATACTTCTATTCACATTCCAACAGCTGGGCTTAGCAGGGAGAGTTTGGATCTGGAGGCAGTCAGACCAAGTTCCAGTTCAGGCTCTGCTAGTTCTCTGACCATGGGCAAAGTATTTGCATATGGCCTTCCAGTTATTCAAGAAAAATGCTAACACTTCTTTTGCAAGATTGTTGGAGATTAAAATTCTGTATGGAAAGCGCTGCATTCATAGTATGACCCCGTTAAATATTTTGTAATGAGAAATGCTTACAATCACCAAGTGTACCTAATTTTAAATCTTGGTGCCATTCCTGATTAGATATGTCGCATTTGGCAGCTACCTAATTTCCTAAACTCAAGTGATCTTTATTTCTAAAATAAAAATGTTACTCTTGCTGTTGTGATAAGGATCAATGAGACACTGTATGTGACAAATGGTTGCTAGTATTGCTGTTGTTTTATTTTGTGTTATTTTTCTTAGTTAAAAACAGACTTGGTAGGGGCACCTGGGTGGCTCAGTGGGTTAAAGCCTCTGCCTTCAGCTCAGGTCATGATCTCAGGGTCCTGGGATTGAGCCCCACATCGGGACTCTCTGCTCAGTGGGGAGCCTGCTTCCTTCTCTCTCTCTGCCTGCCTCTCTATCTACTTGTGATGTGTCTGTCAAATAAATAAATAAAATCTTAAAAAAAAAAAAAAGACTTGGCAACCAAACTGATAACAACTTGTAATGATAGAATTTCAGAATTTGTAATGATTTACAAAGGGAATATATCTGTTTCTATTTAAGAAAAACAATAGCTTGTAAAAACAGCTCATTCGGCCTGGATCCATTGGAATACACTAATGGGACAAAAATTTTTCCTTTTCAATGAACTTAAACATGAGTAACTTGGTGTTGCTCCTTACCCTTTCTCTGTACCTTCATTCAGTATATATTGATAATTTTCAAACGAGGTATTGTACTGGTAAAATATATTTTTTAAATGTATCAGTGTCAGTCCTTTTAAACTTTTAATTGTTTTGAAGCCAGGGAAGCAATTCTAAATGGCATCAACATAATACTTACAGAATTGATAGAATAGCATATCCTAGAATATTCCTTATCATCTTTTTGATCTATCCAAAATTAATTTTATTTGGTTCATGAGCTTATTTTGGTGGTGAGTCTCATTTGAAAATAGTAGTCTCTTAATGTGATTCTAGGATAAACGTTTGGTAAATTTGGGTCCACAAGCCAACTACAATTGTCTGCCTGATTTTATACATGAAATTATATTGAAGAACAGTCACACCCCTTTTTTATATATGTCTATGGTTGTTTTTATGCTAAAGTAGCTGAATTCACTGTATGATCACCAGGTCTAATATGTTGACTCTCTGATCCTCTACAGAAAGTGTTGCCCATTCTTGTTCTATGATTAAAATTAATGAGAAGATATATTGTTACAATGTTTAAGAAAAGGTATTTCTTGACACTATATTCTCCTTTCTCTTTTCTTTATCTAGAAAAAAAAATTGAAATGTTTGATTATCTTATCATCCATTTGTATAATATTTCATATGTTTTCAGAAGATTTTATTTTTAAGTAATCTCTGTGCCTAGTGTGGGGCTTGAACTTACAACCGAGATCAAGAGGCACATGCTCTAAGAATTGTATGAGCTAGGCTCCCAGTTTATAATTTTTTAGCTTATGAAAAAAGCTATGTTGTTTTTCTAGTTTTTAAAGAGAATTCTGCTCAGGGAAAAATCCTCATTTTAAAAAGTGTCACCCTTCTTCATTGAAAGGTTGCCTATGCCATTGTTCTCTCAGATAAAGGACCGAGAGATACAACAACTATCATGCACTTTTTTCTAGCTTGTTTCCAGTAGTCAAGTATCTCTTACAGTGGTTAGCATCAGAGGGAGTTTGCACTGCAGGTTTTTAGTCACTGGGATTTAAGAATATATACACATTTTATAGTTATGGTAGTAATTTGTCACTCATTTTTGCAATGGTGAAATTTTGCTAAAAGAAACTAAATGATGGCTAAAAATACCCATTCAGTATGGATTGGATTAATACATTTCATACATCACTCACAAAAATGAAAGAGTACAAATTTGTTGCTTAATACCTGTCCCCTTTGGGTATGCACTATAAAATTAAACACTATGGTCAATTATTTTCAGTTTTATGTTATTTTGTTAAGAATCTTATTGTTGATACTATTGCCATATACTATATTTGAACATCAAAAAATAAGGATAAAATTTTGGATTTTAACAAGTAATTTATTAAAACTTTAAAAAAATCCAGCTCGAGTAGACAATGAGTCTAAATTGTGAGAGTTAAATAATCACATTTCACGGCCCATGTATTAGGAAATGCAGGTTATAGTTTCACAGGTATTCTAGGCTATGTTACTAATGAAGCAATTTGCTCTGCGTCCAGTCCCATTTCACTAGCTGTCATCAACGATTAAAGAATGCCATGGAAGGGTCACTCTGGATTAGTACCCTGTCTTTGCAGAGATCCCCACTTAAAGGAGAAAGATTTTCATTTGTGTTCTGGGAGACGCCACAGGTTAAAGTCATTCAACAGAAGCAGTATTTTCTAAATGTTTCCATTAGGCACTTATCATCGAAGAAGACAAATGTAGAGACATCCCCAAATGAAACAATCTATTTATATGGCTCAGAAACTTACTTAACACAGGACTGAGTATACCTTGAAGCAATCTCCAGAGAAGAGGTAAGCAAATCAAGCAAACAATAAGAAAACAACAATAAATAAGAAACAAGGAAATCTGGGAGTTTTAAGGGAGCAATTACTACTTAAAGTAAAGAACTGTTATCCCATTTCGTTCCATTTCCCTTATATTCCATTTCCCTTATAGCTCCTACTACTAGAACTCCTACTATGAAGCCCACAGCTTCACCAGAGAATTCTTCTTGCAGAAGATGAAAGCAATGACAAAGACCTCTTATATCTCTTCTCCTTTTGTAAATATAACTCATATCGATTTTATATGTCTTTCTGGGAATAAGAAACCAAGAAAGACAGTAAGTTACACAATGTAGTGTTCACCTTGTAAAATATGACATTACAAATGACTGCCAAAAGTATGGAACTTTTTTATTGAAAGCTCTATTAAGTCATACAAGTAATTTACTTCCCCAAAATATATTTACTACTGTGCCTACTCTGTGGAGTCTCACCAGCAGAAGTGCATGCATACTGCTGCTTTTGAAAATTAAAGAAAAATATGCATGACTATGTTATTGTCGGCTGAGAAATCATATACTATTTAAAATAATGCACATCTTGGAGTTTATAAAAAATAATTTCTACTTGTGTACAGAATCATGCCTTTAATAATAAACCTTTACTGATCACTTAATATGTGTCAAACATTGCTTATGCATTAATGCAGTTTAGTTATATGTATGTGTGTATGGGTTCCTGTATGTGTGCATATAGGTGTGTTTGTATGTACTTAGCAATTTTTTAACCAGATTTACCTACTAAAAAATTATTTTTTAATGTGGGGACAAGTTGGTTTTATTGGTATTATTTGAAATTGGTAATAAACCTTGACAGTACCTTTTGGAGGAAGAATATGTAATTTTTTTTAATGGAACTTGTTGAGTTGAATGGCTTCATTTCTTTGGCAAATGTCAGATTAATCTTAGGGCCACAGTAATGGACTAAAGAAGTAGCAGTGATATTGACCCTGCTAACTGAATGAGGAAGCAATTTGCAGGGAGGTTCATAAAACCAATTGGAAAGGTTCATTTCAATAGAACCCCAAGATAGAAGACATGAGTGAAGTAACAGTGGCAAAGAGAGGTTAATAAAATAGTAACTATTTGTTGAATACTTGGGAAGTACTAACACCTAGGCCTTTATATAAATTGTATCATTTGATCTTTAGAAAACTCTATGGTAGTCTCTATTTTTACTCCCAAATTACAGGATGGAAAAAGATGCAGACCTTAGGGTTGAAAGGTCTGAAAAAGTTTCAGACCTTAGAGTTGCATCTCAACTTACGCTTTTAACTGTATATCAAAAATATAAGTGAGGGGCACCTGGGTGGCTCATGGGTTAAAGCCCATGACTTCGGCTCAGGTCATGATCCCATGGTCCTGGGACTGAGCCTCTCATTGAGCTCTCTGGTCAGCAGGGAGTCTGCTTCCCCCTCTCTCTCTGCCTGCCTCTCTGACTACTTATGATCTGTCAAATAAATAAATAAAATCTTTAAAAAAATATAACTGAGGGGCGGCTGGGTGGCTCAGTGGTTTAAGCCTCTGCCTTTGGCTTGGGTCATGATCCCAGTGTCCTGGGATTGAGGCCCACATCGGGCTCTCTGCTCATCAGGGAGCCTGCCTCCCCCCTTCTCTCTGCCTGCCTCTCTTCCTACTTGTGATCTCTGTTTGTCAAATAAATAAATAAAATCTTTAAAAAAAATATTTAACTGAATGTAGCAAACAGACTTGCTTTTTTGGAGCAAACATTTGTAGCTGACCTCTAATCTAAGAGGCAGATTTGCAATCAATTTCATGTTCTTTAGAAAGCAGCTGCAGCCTCTAATCAAAGGGCATGTACTTGCAACCTCAGAAGGAAATGAGTAGCCCATTTGATTTTAGCAGCAGGTGCACATATAAAAATTAGAATTAGCAGTTTCAATGAAAATTAAGAGGATGTATAAGGGCAGTTATTGTTCATTCCTATGTCTTCTTAACTTAAAAGCATGATTCTGTAGTTCACATAATGAAGCTTTACCAACTAAAAAGTTCTTTAATATGTCCATAGATAGAAATATTTTTCTGTTTAAACATTTGATAAGGACATTGAAAATAGAAGTAATGCACTATTAAGGCTGGGAATGTCTCCAAAAAAGTAATGTGTGTTTATAGGAGTAATGAAAGTATTTAACAACTAGTACAGTTTGGACTCTGGCCAATCAGAATAGATGTTGGTTGTAAACAACATACTTGAATGTATGAATAGGACATATTTTTAAACAACTAGAAATATGTGGGTGTTATGGACAAAATTTTATCCCCTCATAGTCATATGTAGATACCTTAACTCCCAATGTCACTGTACTCAGAGATAGGGCCTTTACGGAGGTTATGAAGGTAAAAGAAAGTACAGATGTGATCCTAATGCAGTATAACTGAGGTCTTTATAAGAAGGGGAAAAAACACCAGAAATGTGTACACAGAGGGTAGATCATGTGAAGACCCAGCAAGAAAGTAGCCATCTATAAAAACTAAGGAGTTGGTTTCACTAGAAACATGGTAGTTGTTCCAAAGTGGAATTTCAATCTGTTGCCGACAAGCAATTTCTTAGACTATTGGTTAAGGCTATTGTTTCTATAGTAAAGACACCAATGAATACAATATTTGCAACAATACAGTAGAGATTGTTTTTCTTTTTGAAAGGGACTCAATGTAAGCAAGTAGGGCAGAGACAACCCCTACTCCCCAAGACCATCTTAATTCCTGACCAGAGGAAAGAGTAGACTAAGCAGTTATCTCTTAAAAATATGATAAGCAAGTTGTACACATCATTTCCATTTCCCTTGGTAAGAATGTAATCATAGGGCCTTACCTAGCTGCAATGTAAACTTTGAAGAGTAACATTGGCCTGTGTTCTCAGCTAAAACTAGGGGCTGCGAGAGCTTCCATCACAAAAAGGAAGAGAAGGAGGACAGATACTGATAAAAAATGGTCAGCATCACACAGGTGCTAAATGCTTGAAATTGGCAATCTCAGAATTCAGCCTGTAGGAGTCCACTTAATTTCACATATGTCAGTGCCATGTGTACACCATCAGCTGTGCTTAATACTCTAGTCAGGAATCCCTCTTTCTTGCTGGTCTGCTTCTTAGTTGGCTTCTTTGATTTTAAAGCTCAAGTTCTCTTCCTTAAAGTAGAAGGGATAGTTGCCTGGGTCAGTAGCTTGGGATAGAAACTTTTCTTTCTGCATTTTCATCAACTCTTTTTAGGTCTTTGAGAAACTTGACTTTGGAGCAACATGATACCTCCAGTTCTTGAGCCATTCTGGGATTCCATGATGTGAATAGGCTTACTGTGGACTTCCCTCAGGAATTTCTGGCCAACGCTTTTGCAGGGCTTATGCTTAGCTTTCTGTATCACATTTAGTCAGTTTGCAGCTTCCAAAATTGTGTAGTTATTGCTTTATCTCCTATTCTCTTTGCCCTTGTAGATATATGCCTTTTAAAAACTGTTAATTCTTTTATTCTACCTTTAGCAGAGTTTTTATGTGGCTACCTATCTTGGTAACAGGTAGAGATAACAGAATATAACAAAGTGCAAAATAGATTCTTCTTTGGCTTCCTTTCCAGTAAAATCAAACAATGTAGAATAGAGAAATTGAGACCTAAGGAAAATATGTTCATTTCTGCACAGCAGAGATATTGCAGTCTTGACCCTAAAAAAAAAAAAAATCCCTTTTCACATTTCCATGCTGATGTAATTTTTGTAAACAAAACTATGTAAACTTATAGGAATGCTAAATGAGTTGGAATGTTGATCTAAATGAAGTGGAAAGGAAAACAAACAAACAAACATGTACTCTGATAATGCTTAATCCACCAAACATCTGCTGGTATGGTGGGCCAGATCAAGGAAAACAAAGATAGGGAGGCTATACAGGCTTAAACAAAAAGCCTCATGGGAATTATATGTGGAAACGTGGCTACTGAAAGTTAAACAATACGCAGAGATTATGGTAAAAGATAAGGAGTCTCGCAGAGCTTGCTGGTGAACTAAAAGAGGCTATTCTGAGAAAGGCTGAGGTATAGAACCAGGGGGTTCAGTAATGGCTAAAGATAGATTCTGTTAACCTTAAAAGTAAATCTGTTATTTTACTAGCAAAGGTGGGTTTTTGGGGAAATAAAAGAAAATTACAATCCAGGACAAAAAAGCTTCAGCAGAACCCTAGGCAAGTTCAGGAACAAAAGAGAGGTCTGTTTTTTTTGTTTTGTTTTTGTTTTTATTTTTTAGAAAAGAGGTAAATTGAGAAAGCTGTTATGAACTAAAAGTCCTTTGGAGGAAACTAGGAGTTCAAAATGTGGTGGCTTCTCATTGGTTGAGGTGTTGCGGGTGGGGGTGGAGCAATGAGAATGAAGAAAAGGTCTCTTCTTCAGGCTGAAGTAATAGAGTAGTATCCACAGCAAGGTCAAATCTGTATAAGGTCAAGCCCATGGCTTTCTGTTGGGTTTCAATTGACTCTGAGTGGTAGGCATGAGAGCTCTCCCATGTTGAAACCTCCTCATTTTAATTTACTGAGGTTTCCCATTACTTTTTTTCACTATTCACATACCTTGGATCTGTAATTAAGAGTCTACAGTTAATAAAAATTGCTGATTTCAACATGGACTGGAAGCAAATCCTAGCAACACAGGCAATTTGGAAATTTAATACAAGAGAACAACTCTCATCCCAAAGAGAGTAAAAAGATAAGACACTTCAATGCTGAATAAGCTTGTGTATGTGTACCTTGGCCCAAAGGGATTGACTGGGCTCATCAATTCAGGATCCAGTCACTAGGGATGCAATAGATAAATTATACTTGAGAAAAATAACACAGTAAATACCCAGTGACTAGAACAGCACACATGTTCATTTAGGGACCAGTGATAAGGTCTAATTTGATAAGCCATTAAGCTACTGCTCTGAACTGCTTAAATACAAACTTGGTCTTGAGTTTTAAGAGACTGTTTGGAGTTAGATATTATATAGACTCAGGGGTGGAAATTATAGGAAAACTGAGGATTAGATTCAAGAAAATTATATATTTTTTATTTACTTTGAAACATTCCTCATTATTATCTGTCCCTTTAGCCGTAATGTGCCATCTCAATCATTATTACCTAAGGCCCCAGGAGGAAAAGAACTATATGCTTGAGTTTTTAATTACACTGTTCTCTGTCCTTTTCTATAAAATGCAAGGGGGTAGAGCTTCCAGATCAGTAGCCGATGCCTTAAGGGGGAGACTCTCTTAGTCCTTAGAGAGCAAACAATTTTCAAAGCACTAGAAGTTTTGTGAGAAGATCCAATAAACAAAGGACAAAGAAGCATTTTACCCTAATATATTTTTTTAACCCTAATGTCTTTTTAGGAAGAATAAAACAGTTTCAGCACATTGTTCTCCTTTCTTTTATATACCAAACTGGCTACCAAGTCTGTTTGTTCCTATCTTTAAAATGCTCCTAATTATAGCCCTTCCTCCAGTCCTATAGCTTGTTTCTTAGTAAAGACTCTCATCATCTTTCTCACATGTTACTTCAAATGACTTCTGTCTTATCTCCTTATCTCTATTTCATCCTCACTGTGGCATGAGAGCTATCTGTCTGAAAGTTAAATATAGCTATGTTGTTATTCTGATGCTAAAGATAAATTTCAGTGGCTTTTGCACAATAAATCTAAATTCCACTGTATGACATATGGCGTATTTTATAATCTGTTCTTTATCTACCTTTCTAAACTTCCCCAACAAACTCCAGACCTATAATATCTCTTGAGTTCCATGAATATCCCTTGCTTTTGACAACCTTCAAGGCTTTGCTTCTTCTGGCTCTTCTCTTTGATGCTTTTCCATCACTTGCCAACCCAAGAATCAGAAAGCATACGTATGCTTTACGTAAAAGGCAGGAGTCTGGCTTATGGAAGGAAGGGGGTCTTTCTACTGCAAACCCTTGAGTGAGAAGGGATATTTGTTTTGCCTTTTGTTATTATTGTTGAATGTGTGTGTGTGTGTGTGTGTGTGTGTGTGTGTGTGTGCTTGTGTGCATATTTGGGTTTTTTATAGCTAAACTCTTGGAAGGGGAATGATGCTTCCAAACTCTGAGCAAATGTCTTTCAAATGTGTCTCCTTTTCAGTGAAGGAAGTCATGGAATGTTTTGGCCAGATACTTCCACTTAAAACTCTAAGATATTTTTTTTTTATCATGCCAGTCTAAAATAAAATTTAGCTAAAATATGGCACATGTCAAATCTAGAACAGAATGTCTCCCAGTTTCTAATTCTGTACACCCCTGCCAGAGAGATGGAATGTGAATTTTGGTGAAATAAGAAATTACTGCAATGAATAAGCCCAAAGTAAAAACAGTGACATAAAGTATATTGAATTAATTAGTAATCTCTGAGGAAACAAGAGAGTTATGTGGAAACAGAAGGATGAGAGATGAACACTGACAGATTGTTATGCAAATAATGACCTTCAAATTGATCTACAAGTGAAGATAGGCATAATATATTCTATACTTTATGTAGTATATAAAAGAAGCAGCTTATGGAACAGAAACATTTAAAAGACTCTATCTATAGGAGGCTTTTCAGTCCAGTTATTTGGACTGGCAAAATCCCATTAATTTCACTGATTATGTGGCTCTCACTTTGCCTGTGATGACATAACTTTGTCCAGAGATGATAAATACAAGAGTCCCTAAATCACAACTGTGGCTATAAGAAGTATGCACCCCTGAAAGATGGATCTGTACCTTGGGCAGATCAAGAAGAAAATGTGTTGGTCTTTCTAAGTCCCATGCTGGGATCAGGAGACATGAAGAATCCTACCTTACTTGCTTTTCCTAAGCACCTTTGGGAACCAAGAAATATATAGCTCACCATACCATGAAATGTCTTCACCACATTTGTTTTCCAAAGGAATATCCCTCAAAGGGTGTAGGATGCATGGCAACTCAACCAGAGCAAGATCCACTCAGAATAATCTTATTTGAAAGGAGACCTCATCATTGGCATTTTTCACTGGCATTTGGGATTTTGTCAAAGGCACATATTTTAAAATTGGATGTTTATGATGTTCATTAAAGTTCTTACCCATATGCAGCCATGTTCACCTTTTACCCCCTAGCAACATATTTATCCTGGAATAATTTGGATAATCATATAATTTGTACATTGTAATCCACAAAAAATATATTAATAAAATTTTTTTTAAAAAGCATTGTTGGCCTTGAATGTGATACACACCTGAGGCTAACTAGCAATGCCAACTGGGGAACATTAGATTATGTTAAATTTTTTAAAGATTTATTTATTGATTTATTTTAGAGAGAGAGAACACAAGTGGGAACGGTGAGGGAGAGAATCCCCAGCAGACTCTGTGCTGAGTGTGGAGCCCAACCCTGGGCTTGATTTCATGACCCTGTGATCATGACTGAGCTGTCCAGGCACCACACAGATTATGTAAACTTTTAAACGCTTATATGTAATAGAAAAATTTCTATTATGATATGCAATAGAAACTGAATCCAGTTAACTTAAGGAAAATGAACATTTATTATGCAGATGTAAGGAATCCCTCCAGAAAGGCAGAAGACTGATGAGCAGGACTTGTAGCAAACACCACTTAAACAACTCTAGAGGTTCTTGGAAATACACCTGAATCTTCTTGGAAAGTACTTGCAAGAACACCAGGGCAGGGGCACCTAGGTGGCTCAGTGGGTTAAGCCTCTGCCTTCGGCTCAGGTCATGGTCTCAGGGTCCTGGGATTGAGTCCTGCATCGGGCTCTCTGCTCAGCGGGGAGTCTGCTTACCCCCCTCTCTCTCTGCCTAACTCTCTGCCTACTTGTGATCTCTCTCTCTCTGTCAAATAAATAAATAAATAAATCTTTAAAGAACACCAGGGCATTATGTTGGGAATTAATGAAATCCCCCAAGAAGAGAGTCTGTGTCTATGCTAGGTTAAAGACAATGCCTTGATTATACTGGAGTGGTGACAAGAAGGATCTGAGCAGAGGAGGCTCTAAGAGCCATCCTCCTTTTATAGAGTGCAGCAGACTGCTTAATGTAGCCTACTCCCAAGGCTGGGTCTGGACAAAATAATGGAAGCTGGAAGGCAAAAAAACAAAACAAAACAAAATTAAATAAAAAACAAGGAAAACAATAAGAGATATTAACTACATCAAAGGACAAAAGTGTTATTTAGGAGGATTAAATGAGACTTTGCATGTATACTTAAGTAAAATAGTATATCTTTATTTGGCCCAGAATGGGAAAATAGACACAGCTGAGGTATAATTGGGGACAGTTTCTACACACTAGAATACAATCCCTTCTATAGGGCTTATTTGGAGATTAAGCCCAACCACTATGCAGTGAGTATCCTTGATGTCCTGCTCAGACCTGCAGACCAAGCCAGTGCACCCAGCCTTCAACTACTGAGTTAAGCACTGTCAGCTCATACCTGCCCTGTCTGCAGAGAATTCCCCTCAGATCATGGGGGCCAACTTCTTAGGATATTATGGCCAGCTTTGCTGTCTGTGCAACCCCATTTACCCCCACCCATAGGGTGATTTGCAGACAAGAATGGAGAATCTGATACAGGATTCAAAAGACCCATCATTTTTCTTCCAGATGGAGTAATGCCACAATGTGTTTGACCCTTCCAGTTTCCCTATGGATTGGGCCTATTCCTCATTCCCAATAAATCTTGTGCTCCCAAGTCTGTCTCAGGCTCTACTTCTAGGAGATCTAAGACACATTTACCTCCCAGTCTATGTGTAGCAGGAGGGAAGTCATCAACGACACTTATTAAGGGTACGTTTATTCCTAACATCTCATATTTTTGCTCTGGAGACAGTTGCAATTTAAGAAAAAAAAAATAAAGCACAGGGATAAGTAAGAGATTTTTAATGTGACATGAAGGAGCAGATGGACATATATCAAAAGACTGAGATTTCAGAAATAAATCTACATCTACTCAAAAGAACAGGAATAGACTTCAAAACATACCCTGCTGTCTAAAAAGCCCTCAAAGAGCATATTTAAACCATGAGGACATGTTTCAGCTGATTACTGTATGAGCAAGTCTGGTCAGGGCCCCAAATAATTTAGGATAGCTCAGAAAGGAGTCAGGAATGAGTCCTCAAGGAGCAGCCTAGTATCAACTGACAGCACCTTTAGAAGCTGCACATTAGTAATTGGAGAGACTTTTTTGAATATTTGGCAGTTGTACTAAGAAATTGGTAAAAATATGAGTCAATCTCAGAGGGAAATATCAGGAAGATTAAAGATATTAAAGATAATACTCTAAGCATTATCAGATGAATTTTGAGATTACCCTATTCGCATGGATGAAGATGGGAATGTCACCTGTTCCCCTAGAGAACATGCTTGAGAGAAGTATGGAATTAGGAAACAAGGAACATAATGTATATTTAAAATGAACCCATTATTTATGTAGCAATTCAGCCAGAAGTACTTAATTTGTAGTTAACTACGAGGAAATCAATAGACAAAAATAAACAAATAAAATCAATCTTATAAAAGCCTGAGAAAACCACCAGATTAAAAGAGTAAAGCGATATGACAATTAAATGCAAGACAGCATCCTTGACTGACAGAACAAACAAAAATATAGCAGCTCTGAAAGACAACTTTGGGACATTTGGGGAGCCCTGAATGTGATGTATGTTAGGTAATGGCATAAAGTTAATATTAGATGTCCTAAATGTGGCCATTCTATTATAGATGTTCAGAAGTTCCTTTTTCTTAAAGGAGAAAGAAGTATTTAGGCGGGAAGTGTCATTATCGCTGTGAATAATCCTCAATGTGTCAGCAGAAAACAACAACAGGAACATCCATATAGAAAGAAAAATAATGTGACAAAATACTAACAGCTGCTGAGTCTGGAGAAAAATATGTAGGTGTTCATTGTACTATTCTTGCAACATTTTGTAAGATTCAAATTTATCAGTAGTAAGTGTTGTGAGAAAGTATATTGACTGATTTGGAAAAATAAATTCCTCGTCCTTTTATTTCATAATAAAGGAAAGCTTTAAGGAAAATAGAAGGCTGAGGTTCATGCCTGGTTAGCAGGTGGTCCGATGGAGGAATGACTTTAGAGTTCAATTTTTCTGTAAGGGCAAGGCAGAGAAGGTTGTTGTGAACCATGAACACTTTTGGTAGTCCCAGAACTTTCTTATTTCATATATTTTACTATGGGATCCTGTTAGCCAAAGAAAGGTCGGGGCCAGAAAGCAAAGATACAAACTGGTACTCAGGTATAGCAAATGGTGTCAGCCCTCTGAGAGGCTCAGATGGGGAAAAAGCAAATGAAAAAGCATGATCATAGAGGATTCTTCCTTTCATCCTTCCTTCCTTCCTCCCTCCCTCCCTCCCTCCCTCCTTCCTTCCCTTCCTTTCTTTCTCTTTATCTCTTTCTCTCTCACTCTCTTTCTTTCTTTCTTTCTTTCTTCAGCAGATCCTTTCTTAAAGGAGCAGAGACCAATAGGAAGGGAAAAAAGAGATCCCAGGGTCACAGGAAGTGATGTATACAGACAGATTTTCAAAGAGTTCAGCCAGGTTTATCAAGTTTATCAGTCCCTGATTATCAGTTTATCAGTCCTACTGTTACAGATTTAAGAAAACTTGAGTGTAGCTTCAGTCCTTGGATCTGAGATGGGTGATCTTCAGTTACACGAACACCAGTGTAGGGGAGACAGGTAATTCAGGGCTAGGAGGTGATGACTGTGGCCTGCAGATCACAGGGACTGAGATGTTATCTCCAGGAGGCCTGAGAGGAGGCTGCTTAGTTACATTTTTTTTTTTAAGATTTTATTTATTTATTTAACAGAGAGTGAGGACACAAGCAGGGGGATCAGCAGAAAGAGGGAAAAAGAGAAACGGGCTACCCACTGAGCAGGGAGCCTGACTCAGGTCTCCATCCCAGGACCCTGGGATCATGACCTGAACCAAAGGCAAACGTTTAACTGACTAAGTCACCCAGGTGGCTTCTTTGGATGAAGATTGAGCGTCCCAAGAAATTTAGGACAGATGATATTTGGTATGCACTTGGGTGGCTCAGTGGGTTCTCTGCTCAGTGGGGAGCCTGCTTCCTCCTCTCTCTCTGCCTGCCTCTCTGCCTACTTGTCATCTCTGTCTGTCAAATAAATAAATAAAACCTTTAAAAAAAAAAGACATGATATTTGGCATTTGCTTTCTTTGGACTTTAAAGTTGGGACTTTAAACTTTCTTTGGAATTTGATTGTACAAGGGCCATAGGAATTAATTTGTGGAACATTACTTTCTCCTTTAGAGTTTATCATTTTTCCTAAACTGGTGAAATATATGGAACAAAAGGGTTGGGTATGGTTTAAGATAGAAATCACAATCAAGAGTAAATCTTCAACCCTTGTGTGTAGTATAGCTCTGGAGTTCACAAATGTCTTTCTCTGAACAATTTCAGGGCCTTAGGAAAAAATAGTAATGGTACCATGTTGCCACAAGCTACCTCATGGTACCACGTGATAACCAAGGGTTACTAATTGGTAACACTGTTGGTCCCAGTTGCCTACCCACAGGGGAACCTGCTGAAATTAGGGTGGCAGGTTTTGTTCCCATACACCATCTTTAACATTGAAAAGAAAAATCACACATATTAACTCCAACAATGTTTTCGGGCTTGCCCACCCAATATGTTACATATACACGGGGGTATTTTGAAGGTTATTGATGGCATTTTAACTGAGCAAGTCAAGGCAAAGGGGTTACTTTTCTGGCACCAGGACTCTCTGTTTATAATCCAGAAGGACACCTTACCTGGCACAGGCTGTGCAGACTGCAGTTGAACCCTGCCTCAGGATGAGGACCCTGAAACATTGGCGTGATTCTCGAGGCTACTTCCATTTCAGACTGTGGTGTTTATTGAATCGAACCTTTCTGAATGGACAAGCTGAGGCACTTCCTGCTCAGTTAGAAAAAAAATTAAAATCTGTGGTGCTCTAGATTGAAGGCAACCAGTGAGCAGTAAAATAAATGTCAGTAGCCTGTTCCTCCCTGATTATACAGAAGCCCTGCCTCCTGGGGTTTTCCACCAGGGAGAGTCTTATGACTGTTTGCTAGTGGATTCTTTGCTTTTGGGGGGCTACTTGGTTTTGACGAATTTGCTGTGATCCTGGGGTGTTCAAGTACTTCTGGCATGGACCTCTGGCTGGGTTATGCTTCCACAGTCTTAAAACGACGTCCTTGACTCCTTCTGATACACAGTCTTGTTTTCCATAATATTTTGTAGAAAATGTGAAAATAACAAAAACTTTTATTATTAAACTGGCCTTAGAACTTGCCCTGCATTTTTACGTTCTTATTTTGTTCTTGCTGGCTGTTTGCAAAATTTCACCAGATGATCTCTGGTGCTATGAAAAATAGCTGAGTTGTAGTGGAAGGGGAAAAAACGTGAGCCCTTAAAATCAGCGCAGGGGAGACAAGACCACGCAGCCCTCATGAGGGATTCTTGGCTTTTTGTAAGAAGGTCTCTTGATTCTGTGTTTTCTCCAAAATTAAAATTTTGATACACTCATATCACAGTTAGATAATAGATGTTCGTTCTGTCCAGAGTGAGAAAGTAGAGGCAATGGGAAAAACAACAGGATTCGGATTAATAGGAAATGACAACTTGACCAAACAGGAGGTGGCAGCCCTGCCGGCTCCACAGCTCAGTGGCTGTGACAGGCAATTAGAGATCACAGCGGACCAGATGTAATGGGAGGCAGCAGCAATTCACTGAGTGCTTCCTGGCTCCTCTGTTGCTTCTATCATTCATGGTGTTTGCAGAGACAAATAAACATTAACGCATGCTTTTTTTTTTTTTTTAAATGGAGTTAGGTTAGGAAGAAAGAGTCGTGAGACTAAAATAAAGCTCAATTTTAGTGCAAAAATGAGCACATTCTCTCCAGCTCTTGGCATAACAGAGAAAAATGAGGATTATCAAACAATTTAACAGCAGATTTTAAAATTTTTACATGACATCATAGAATTTGAAGCCATTTCTGGAAGTCCTCTGGCATAGCCAGCACAGGAAATATGGATTGCTCTATCACACATGCAACAATTAGGCTTTTTAATTTTTCTCCTCCTAAATTCTGTCCTTCCTATTTCTACCTTGATGTAAATAAATAAAAGTAGAAAGTATATATCAATAATAATAAATCTTTATTTGTTAATATATCCATTTAATTAAAAATGTAATTTTTCCCTCTGTAGCTAGATAAACTGGTATTATAGCTATCATTGTAATCTACATAAATTTAACTATACAGTGAGTTAATGTTAACTCCCATACTGCAGTTTGTTCCAGAATGTCTATGGTACAATATCCTCAAGATGCCTTCACTATCACAAAATGGAGAATGAAATTGATGATACAGTTCGCAGCCCATCTGCCAAATAATTTACAATTTTCCCTCTACACACATGGACACATCATACCCACACACCACATACTCTCAAATGCAAATGTATCTTAACCTCTTTAAATTAAATGTCAAATTCTTTTTTTTTTTTTAAGATTTTTTTATTTATTTATTTGACAGAGAGAGATCACAAGTAGACAGAGAGGCAGGCAGAGAGAGAGAGAGAGAGGGAAGCAGGCTCCCCGCTGAGCAGAGAGCCCGATGTGGGACTCGATCCCAGGACCCTGAGATCATGACCTGAGCCGAAGGCAGCGGCTTAACCCACTGAGCCACCCAGGCGCCCTAAATGTCAAATTCTTGAATAATCTTTATAAATTTAAATATTGTGAACATATTAAAATGTGAATATAACAATGAAAAATATAAACTGTCAGGTAAGACCAGTAACTCATGTTACCAATGTGCCATATGATCACCTGAGCTGCAATATAAGAAAAAAAATCTCAAAATGACAAAATCATATCTTCCATGTATGCGACATAGAGGCAGAAAATGTTAAGATACTAAAGCGTTGGACGTATGCATTCATTCAGAAGTGATCTGTAGCACGTGTTACAATTCCAAGTTTCCATGACTTTGAAGCAGATGTTTCTGACTACTCATTTATCTAGACATTGGGTATAATGATATGAAAAGATAGAAACATTTACTTGAATGCATCAATCTACAAAAATGCAACTTTACTGTAAAGAGAGATTTAAGTAAATCTACCCAAATTTATTTTGCTAAATGGGTATTAACGTGAGATTATAGGACTTCGAATTTCAGTCAAAGTTAATATAGGAATCATGACTTAAAAAGTTCATTTTAGGGGCACCTGGGTGGCTCAGTGGGTTTAAAGCCTCTGCCTTTGGCTCAGGTCATGATCCCAGGCCTGCATCGGGCTCTCTGCTCAGTGGGGAGCCTGCTTCCTCCTCTCTCTCTCCCTGCCTGCCTCTCTGCCTACTTGTGATCTGTCTGTCAAATAAATAAATTAAAAGAAAAATCTTTAAAAAGTTCATCTTATTACTCCACAGTCACGTTTATTTATTTATTTTTATTTTTTTAAAGATTTTTATTTTATTTATTTGACAGAGATCACAAGCAGGCTGAGAGGCAGGAAGAGAGAGAGAGACAGAGGAGGAAGCAGGCTCCCCGATGAGCAGAGAGCGCGACGCGGGGCTCGATCCCAGCATCCCGGGATCAGGACCCGAGCCAAAGGTAGAGGCCTTAACCCACTAAGCCACCCAGGCGCCCCAGTCACGTTTATTTTTTGATTTAAGTTTATTTATTTAGCAATCTGATCACTTCTGTCATCACCAAAATAAGTTTCAAACTATTTTAAGTGTTTCCAACATCTAGAATTTACTTTCAGAGAATGAATATAAAGTGTTTTGATGAGATTAAAAATAATGTGCTACAGTATTTCAATATTATTTTAAAAGTGAAAATCCAAACAAAAGTACTTGACCCATGACAGTAACATTGGTATAATAAGCTTTTGAATGTAGTAAAACACATTCAAATGTACACATTCCAATTAAGCACAAGTTTGAGTTTCTTTTATGTTGGAGGAATTGTTCTCCTGAAACAAGTGACAAAGATTAAAGAAGCCATACCATTGTCTCTGTTACCTGGAGATCAGAGTTTAATAAAATAAAAACAAAGCAAATATCTGATAAAAATGAACATACTTATAGCAGAAAGAAAAGGAAACTGTAAGCTAGTTGAAAAAAAAAATCCATAAAAGCCCATTGTTCCCATGAATATGTTAGGTTATGTTGTTCAGTGCAAATATCCTTCAGAACACAACTAAAGATGCTGGATAACATGTAAGATAAATCTTAAGAGCATGAAGAGGGGATAATATTAATGGGAATCATCTAGAAAATGTAAGCAACACAAGAATTTAGAGGGATAGGTGCTGTGTAGCTGCTTTTGTCCTGATGCTTTTGCCATACTTCAATGAACTGAACCTTCTGTTTTCAATGTTCCTTGTGTTATAGTGGTGAAAGCTTGCTCTCCATTCATGGTAGAAAGTCCTTTGAAAAGCATCCTGACATTAATCCAGGAATGCAAAGGTGTATTACTATGTAAAACTAAAAATGCTGAAAGGGCAAGTAAGAGAAATATTTTCTTGAGGCTGATTGGGATGTCCCCCCCACCCCACCCAATTGTAAAGATTAACACAAATAATTATCTAAGGAAAAAAATATATATATATATTTAAAACAACTAAGAAGCCAAAGAAATAACATTCCCATGAGTGTGAACCAGTAAAACAAAATCTGATCTGCAAATATTTCATATATGTAAATATGTTTCATATGGAAATATGACACAAAGATTATAAAATATGTGTATCCTGTATAATGATAAATTGTCTAAGTTTTAAAATTTTTCAGAGAAAAACAAATTATTAAAAAGGAAAACAAACAAAAGTAGCTAAAAGGTTGGAAAAAGAGCCAAATAAATTACCCGGTAATTAAAAATACTTTATTTAAAACATAATTTTAAAGAAATGAAATACTTAAAGTTAATATAAAATTCAATCATTAGTTTTAAAATCAAAATAGACACCACTAAAGAGAGAATTAGTAAACTAGAAGCCAGGTCAAAAGACATTGTCTAAAAAGGTATCATAGAAAGAAATAAAAATGGAGTTTACGAAATATTAAAAGACAAGAGCAATGAAGAGAGAATGTCTCGTAAATATTTAACTTGAGTCCTAGAAGTACAGGAGGAGAATAAAAGAGAAAAAATTTGGAGGAAAAAAAAAAAAAACTGAGCATTTTCCTCACTGATTAAAAACAGTGGACTGCAGAGTCAAGAAATTTAATGAATTCCAAGATGTATAAAGAAATATAAAAATAACCTAGATACACTTTTAACAAAACTGTATAAAGCTGCAGTCAAAGGGAAAAAAAATTATAGCTATGTAGAGGGGAAAAAGGATTATCTCCAAAGACATTGAACTTTGACATGGACAACAGAGGTGCGAGGAATGATATCTTTAATATGCTGAAAGGAAATAATGATTAACCTAGATTTTTATAGCTAAAAAATATATACTCCAATAATGAGAGTAAAACAATTATTTCCAGGTAATATTAATCATTAATGACATTTGAATATACTTATATCATGTGAGATATATATGTATATATATATATACACACATCTATCTATCCATCTATCTATATCTATCTATATATCACAGTCCTTCACAGTGATCTTATGGGGTAGCTATTTTAATTTTGGTGTTTTTAAAATGAGGAACCAGAGTAAAAAGGGCTCATGATTTGTCCAAGGCCACATTATTAGTATAAGTCATGATGGGATTTGAAGACAGAGTTCCAGAGCCTCTTTGTTTAACCACTGTGACAATTGTCCCCACCAAAACATAACTACCTGGAAAGATTTTCACTGGCAATGAGAATTCTAAGAAACCTATTTTAGATAGAAAGAATTTGATCCGGGGTTCCTGGGTGGCTCAGTGGGTTAAAGCCTCTGCCTTAGGCTCAGGTCATGATCCCAGGGTCTTGGGATTGACCCGCATTGGGCTCTCTGCTCAGCAGGGAGCCTGCTTCCCCGTCTCTCTCTGCCTGCCTCTCTACCTACTTGTGATCTCTGTCTGTCAAATAAATAAATAAACTTAAAAAAAAAAAGAAAGAAAGAATTTGATCCAAAGGAATTTTGAATTAATAGCAAATAGTGTTAAATATGACAAATTGTGCAAATGATTAAATAAATCAGCTTAGAACACAATTTTTCTTAAAAAAGAAAAAACTGTTATTAAGGGGTTAGAAAATACAAGAAAAGCCTTTGGGGATAAAGGTAAATCTTAAGCCAAAGAATGTTAATAGAAGCCAGAGTGACAAAAAATATTTTTGTGTGTAGTTATTATATATCAGACACCGTGTCAGGCACCTCACAAGTATTGTGATGGTTTATGACCAATGTATTGGTCTTTGAGACAAGGTTACCTGAACCTTGTCTACCCCTCTAAAACTCATTTTTTTAAACCTTAAAATTAATGTCACAAAAGCCTTCCAGATAGTATGTAAAGATTAAATAAGATTATATGTATTTATGTACTACATTTAGCATAGTGCATAATAGAATGTTCTTTGAACATTTTTTTCTATTTTTTTAAGATTTTTAAAAAAGATTTTATTTATTTATTTGACAGAGAGAGACAGAGAGAGAGAGAGAGAGATCACAACCAGCGGGAGTTGGGGAGGGAGAAGCAGGCTTCCTGCCAAGCAGGGAGCCTGATGTGGAGCTTGATCCCAGGTCTCTGGGATCATGACCTGAGCCGAAGGCATACACTTAATAACTGAGCTGCGTAGGTGCCCCTATTTTCTTATTTTTGACACTGATTCCTTCATCCACAATACATCAGTATCTACTCAATTTGGACTGCCTGAATGCATGCCTGTGTGTGTCAAAAATAGTTGGATTTTATTTATTTCATGGTAAAAGGAGAGTTTAAGTACATTACATGGTGGCATCTCAGATCCTCATTATATCCCCACAGACATTCCTAATGACATCATACCGTTATGAGGTGGACATTTCACTTGGTGAGAAAGAGGATTCTCTAATATATCCAGTTCCTTCTCTGCCCAACTGCCTGTTTTTTATCACCACCTCTGACTCCTGAGTCCATGCTGTCTAGCTTCTACCACTCTGTGGTCAAATGTATTCTTCTCAGCTCTCATCTTGCTTATATTATCAGCAACATCTGATGGACCAGCTTTTTTTTTTTTTTTTTTTTTTTGACCAATTTTCTTTCTCTGGGCTCTGGGAGGCCACACTCTCATTAAACTCCTCAGGCTTTTCAGTCTTGTTTGCTATTCCTCCTTTTCTAAGACTCTGATGAATCTAGTCTTATTAAGGACTTGTCTTGGGTCCACTTCTTTTGTAATTTTACAAACCCTCCTTATATAACCTCACCTTTTAAAAATGGCTTGAGGGGGTGCCTGGATGGCTTAGTCAGTTAAGTGTCCAGCTACTATTGATTTTGGCTCAGGTCATAGTCTCAGGGTCCTGAGATGAAGCCCTGCACTTCTCTGTCCCTTTCCCTTTGCCCCTCCTGCATCTCTCTCTCTTTTTGCCCACTGTATCTCCCCTATTTATAAATAAATAAATAATATTCTCTTTCCCTGTTCCTCTGCCCCTCCCCCATCAATCAATCAATCAATAACATCTTAAAAAAATGTTTTGAAATAATTATGTTTGAAATAGATACTACCAGAACAGTAGCTTGGTATTCATAAGCTAGGGTAATTCTCGTCCTTAAAATTCCTGGCTTTTGGTTTCAACACAATTTCCATGTCAAGACCTACACCTTCCAGACTCATATAATGAGGTAATGTGAACCAGTTCTCATCCCTAGCGCATGTGGGTACTCGTCAGAAAATCTCACATTTTGCATTAAGATGTAAAACTGAGCCACTCAACTTAGGATGTTTGGTTCCAAAAAAACTATAAAAAGACTATAATGATTTGCTACAAAGTAGAGTGGAAAATGTGTTGGTTCATTAAACTCCAAGTTTTTATTTCAGGTTTTCTGGAATTCAAGTGATTATAAATAATGTTCTACTGGGTATTTTTCCCTTAATATTTAGGGACAGGCATGTCGAAGTCAGCATCTTCATGAAGAACTTGCTCTATTTTCTTCTGAACCTGGTCTTTCTCCTGCACTTTCCATCTTACTAGCTGTACATGCCAAGAACCTAAGCCTTAGCTTGTGTCTTTTCTCTCCAGTCATCACTCCCTTTCCCACTCAATCAATTGCTGATCCATTTATTCTTCCTCTGTGTAACTGTTCATCCATCTGCTTATTTCTGCTTTGAGTGACATTTCTCTAACACCTGCCTCCATGCTCTTTGCCAGATCTATAGCAACAGTCTCTGAACTGTGTCTCCGCTCCTCCAACTCTGCCCTTTCCTGTCTCCATCACGGTCAGGGGACTTGATAAAGCCCAAAGCCAAGGATGTTGTGCTTCTATTCACATGTTTCCACAGATTCTCATTTGCCTTACAATTAAGGTCATACTCCTCAAAGTGGATTGCAGAGTTCTCCATGATCTCTGCAATCCTCTCCCTTCTCATCATGGCATTTATCACAATATTTACACTCCGTCCTCTTGTTTATTTAAGCTTCAGATCTGATAAAACCATGCTCTCTCTTGCTTCTGAATGCAATTATGATTTGCCTTGGCCAGAAAGATCTTTCTAGAACTCATTCCCCTCTCCTCTGCTTGCCCAATATCTACTAATGCTTCAGGTTCTGTATTAGAATTCTTCAGAGAAACAACAGATTCTGTTTTTTTTTTTTTTTAAATAAAGAGAGTTATTATAAGGAGTTGGCTTGTATGGTTATGGAAGCTAAGAATTACCAGGATCTCCAGTCAGCAAGCTGGAGACCAGGAGACCAGACAATATAGTGTAGCTCTTGTCCAAATCCAAAGGTCTGAGAACCAGAAAAGCCAGTGGTATGTCTGAATGCCAGCAGGCTCAAGATCCAAGAAGAGCCACTATTTCAGTTTGAGTCCAAAGGCAGGAAAAAACAAACAAACAAACAAACAAACAAACAAACAAACAATGTTTTGGCTGAAGATAATCAGGCAAGAACTGTCCTCTGTTTCCCAAGGGAAGGATCATTCAAGCCTTCAATGGATGGGATGGGACCCACCCACATCACAGAGGGCAATCTGCTTTACCAGTCTATGGATTCAATTGGTGATCTCATGCAGAAACACCTTCAAAGATGCATCCAGAATAATGTTTGATCAAGTATCTGAGCACCCTATAGACCAGTCAAATTAGCACATAAAATGAACTGTCACAGGTCCCAAATTATAAGTTATTTCTTTCATGAAGACTTCTTGACCTCCTGAAACCAACTTAGTCATCTCTTTGCATGTTTCTAAGGCACCCTTTTAATCCTCTTTATTAAGTCACTTGCATTGTCTTTTTTTTTTTTTTTCACTAGATTGTGAGTATCATGAGTGTTCTCATCATCCTTGCATCCTGGACATTTACCACAGTGTCTGGCACATAGAGTCACTAATAAATGCTTGTTGAATATATGAATGAATTAACAAGTGTTTTATAATGTATATAGTAAACTGAACTATTGAAATGGAGAGGACTGCCTTCTGTCATTAGTGATTATATTAGTAGGTGATGGCATCTGTCTTCTTGCCTATGTAAAGTTGAAAAATAAAATATTTATCATTCAAGCTATAATAGTTTAAGGACAGCATTGACCTTCAATTTTTGCTTAATTGACAAATGCTCCTGATGTCAATTAACAGTAGTTCAGGAATAAAAATAGGCTAAATTTATACATAAACAATGCATTGTCAATAAGTTCAATTATAATTCAAAATACTACCTAGATTCTACTACCTAGAATACTAAATACTACCTACAAAATACTACCTAGAATCTACCACCTAGATTCTATTCTTAAAAAAAAAAATAGCAATGAAGCAGTCATCTAGGATTGCACTAATGAAGAAAATAAAATTGTTAAATAGGCAATTTAAGATAGCTATAAAATTCATAGCACATGCAATTGGATTGGTTTTCTATGGCTGCCATAACAAATTACCATAAAGTGGGTGGCTTAGAATCACATAAAATTATTCTCTAGTTGTTCATGAGGTCAATGTCTGAAATCAAGGTGTTGGTAATGCTGGTTCTTTTGGGTATTTCTGAGGGAGAAACCATGCCTCTCTCCTAGCTTCTGGTAGTAACAGTCAATCCTTGGCATTCCTTGGCTTGTAGATGACTTCAGTCTTATCTCTGTCTTCATCTACACATCTCCTTTTCCATGTCCCTTTGTTCCTCACTCCTTCTTATAAGGACACTAGTCATTATATTTAGGGCCTGCTCTAAATCCAGGATGATTTCCTTTCAAGATCTATAACTAATTATACCTGCAAAGACTCTTTTTCCACATAAGGTCACAATCTGATGGTCCAGGTGGGCATGCATTTTGGGGGGACAATTTTCAACCCATTATAGTAATAATTTTTCATTGTTCATAATTTTGAATTTTTATATATAACATTTATGAATGTCCTAAAATAACATTAGAAATAATTACATATTTTCAAATAAAGTTCAAATAGTGTAAATTCTTTGGTACAATAGTAAACATGCTTTTTTCTAAAATAACCAAATGTTTGTGGAATACTACCATTTCTATTATTTATTAGTATTTTCATAACATGAGAAAAATATTGACCACATAGAAAGTCTTCATTTAGACATGCAACTAAATAAAAATGATAAATTATCAATTATAGAAATAGTTTTACATTCAAGCTGAATACAAATCTTTTAATTATATTATCAGAATCATCACTAACATAAAAATTAATGAACATTTATATATACTAATAAGCTTTTCTTTTTTTTAATTTTAAAGATTTTGTTTATTTATTTGACAGACAGTAGGCAGAAAGGCAGGCAGAGAGAGAGAGCAGGGGAAGCAGGCTCCCTGCTGAGCAGAGAGCCCCATGCAGGACTTGATCCCAGGACCCTGGGATCATGACCTGAGCCGAAGGCAGAGGCTTTAACCCACTGAGCCACCCAGGCACCCCATTAATAAGGTTTTCTACTGAGTTGGATAAATAGAAATACATGAACTTCACCTCTACTTCCAAAGGAATAAAGAGTCAATCATCAATTTTTAAAATGTACCAGGAAGTGTATAAAGTAATACATTTCCTAATACAGGTGTATCTGTGCCGGTCTGGGTACAGTGGTGAACACAGACATTGCTTCTCACCATGAGTAGAAGATCTGGAAATGTTAAGCAAGTGATTTCTTCTAGTAATTACAGAGTTGAGAAACTTCATTCATTTCTGTCTTTGAATAAGCCCCACTGCTTCTGTTATGAGTCTCAGATCTCATATGTGTGCGTTTGCAAAAATCATTCAGTATGTTTTCTTATTTATGCTTATTGGAATGAAGTGTTAGAAAATATCTCCAGTATTTCAACAGAGTCTTCTTCACATTTCAAGCCTTTACATCGTTTGAGAAAACTGACTTTTAGCTCTAATAGCAATAATAACAAATTGGGAAAGACAGAAAAAAAAAAGAAGGGAACAATTCCTTTTGATTTATAGGTGCCATAGCTAAGCTTAATAAAATATTATAAAATGTGATACTTATGTTACAAATATTATTTGATATTCTGCAAGGTATTTAAATTAATTAAAATAATTCAAATTTAATTAATAAACTAAGTATTTTAAATTTTCTTATTTCATGGCTAACTGAAGATGATTCTCATATGTAGACTGAAAGCAGTTTGGTACTGAAAACAAAAAATAGTAAAATTAAATACAAATTTGGATGTCAACGTGACTCTAAAACATGTCCACTGTATCATTACTTTCTTGAACAGCTGCTATGGACACAAATCAGGTGTTCCATAAGAAAAAAACAAATGGCCCTTTGGTGAACTCTGTTTAATCACCCTTCTAAACCTGGTAACAAAGATAAGTTTGTATTTTTTCTTTGATACATAATATTTTGATCTTAGTAAATTTAAAAGCATTGAAATCATACAAAGTATGGTCTCCAACTACAATGAAATACAATTAGAAATCAATAACATGAGGAAATTTGACAAATCCACATGTATATAGAAATTAAACAACACACTCCTAAGTAACCAATGGGTCAAAGAAGGAAAAATAAAAGTACTAGAAAGTACACTGAGATGTATAAAAATATATAATACAATATATATTTGGATCAAGGAAGAGTCCTTTCTACAGGTTGGTCCAGTAATTTTAAGGCCAAAACAACTACAAGATTGTTGTGAATCTCTAAGACAACAGGGGGTGATCAGTATCACTGGAAACAAATAAGAAAGGAGAAAATAAGTCATAGAGCAAAATAAAAAGGAGCTTAAAAGAATGTTTTTATATTAACAATGAGATTAAGATTAAGATAGCAAGCAAATAACACATTTACTTACAATTGTTATAATTGAAGGACATGCAGATGATTCAAATAGAAGTGGAAAAAATAGGGAAATAAAGAGAAATTTTAGTAAGAAAATGGTTATTTTAAAATAAAAATTTAATGGCTCCTCTAAAAGACTGGGTACAACAAATACATAGTATTGAATGTTGTATTGGACAAATAATTATTTTAATATTATAACACAAAATATATAGAGCAACTATAAAAGCAGAAGTTCAACTGTAAAAGACAGAACCAGAAGATTCAGCCTTTGTCCAGTAGGTATTCCAGGAGTCTATAGAAGAATAGTGCCCAAGAGGTATTCATAAAAAAAGAAAAAAAAAAGATATAATTCTTTAGATTGCAACCCCTCACTAAGTGTTTTACAAAATAAGCAAAATACATATACACATATACACGTAACAATAACTGCCAGGAAGAATAATGGAAAAATCCAAAAAATATTGGAAGGAAGAGAGAGATGAATTACTAAGAATCAAGAATCAGTTGGTATCTGATTTCTCATTGGCAATAAAAGATTTATGAATAGCGAAGCAAAGCATTCAAAGGACTGCCAGAAAATAAACCTTCAAGGTCAACTCTGGTGCTTATGCAAGAGAGGGAGGGTGACATTAAGACACTGATGAAAAGAAAAGACTTAGGGAATTTGCCATTACACACTCTCACTTGGAAAATTATTATCATAGTTTGCAAAAAAGAAAATTGATCTAGATGCAAAGATAAAATGTCAAAGGAACAGAAATGACCAGTATCAGTAAACCATATTTGTTGGTCTAAGTGCATTTTAAGTCAGGTCAAGAATTTCAGCTAGAGCAGTGCTATTCCTCTTGGAGGCATTTGCAAATGTGTGAGAGCTTTGTTAGCTGTCAGAATAATAATATTTAATACCTGTGATGTATGGGACACTTCAACAACACAGTATTGCCCTAACCCAAATGGATGTAATGATCCCTTTGAGAAACACTGCTGTGAGTAATAATAATTATAATACACACAGCTACTACAACTTACCTTATAAGTATGAACTGAAAGTGAAATCTCAAAAATATGAGATGGGAGGATATACAATTATAGGATATTTCCGCCTGTGTTTAGCAAACTGGGAATATAGAAGACCACATATTATATGTTTCACAGAACTGAAAATCCAAATTTTATATCCTAATGTGGAAGGATCCAAGCAGGGAAGCAGAAAATGGAATCAAAAAGAAAACTGGGTCAAAGATATTGCCAGAACATAGGATGCTTGATTGTCCATGTTCAGGAGAAATGGAGAAACTGATAGATAACAGATTTTGGTAGTAAGTAAACAAGTTCAAGTAATGGCAGATTCTGGGTGCTGATAACATAATATTTGTTATTTTTTTTTCTTTATTCCTTTATATCTTAATGTGTGTGCAGAGGCAAGATATGCAGGGAGACTTAAATAATATTAAAACTAATGTGGAATCAAATAATGATACCAAAATAATGCATTTAAAACTTCCAACACTGGTTATACATGGAAACGGACAAAAATATCCAACAATATTTAACGATCGAGAGACAGGATGTACGTCATGGAAATAATAAAATATTATTTAGGGACACCAACTCCCAGTTGCGTGAATGGAGATAAATTCTACATTTCTGAATGAACGCTTGGAAGTTGCCTGTCCTTCCCAAATACAGTGTAAGTTATATGTAGTTTTGTTTAGAATCCCAAAGGGGTTTCATGGAAGACTTAGACAATATGATTTTAAAGTTCCTATCTGTTTAAGCTTTCTTTCTTTTGGATATTGTGTTAGACATAAGGCTGCCATTACAAATTATCAAAAACTTGGTGGCCTGTAGCAATAGAAATGTACTTTCTCACAGTTCTGGAGGCCAGAAGTCCAAAATCAAGATGTCAGCAGGGCTGTGTTCCCTCTGAAGTCTCTACGGGAGGATCCTAACTTGCCTCTTCCAGCTTCTGGTGACTCCAGGCGATTCCCGGCTCACAGTGGCGTCACTCCAGTCTCTGCTTGGTTTCCGGATGGTCTTCTCTATCTGTATGTGTCTTCTTTTGTTATCAGGAACTTGACATTGAATTTAAGGTCCACCCAGATGACAGAGGATGATCTCATCTTGTGATCTTTAAACATATCTGCAAAGATACCGTTGTCCACAGAAGGTCACATTCACAGATGCTGAGCTATGGACATCTATTTTGGGGGACCACCATGCCACCTACTACAGATATGAAGTCCCCCAGCTCATAATAACCACATCTCGTCTGCTTGTATAGCTGCAGCTGACCAGGCCTTCCAACACTAGCAGGGATTATATAATCCTGGACGGGCCAGTCACAATGATTCCCCCTTCTGGTCACAATGATTGGTTTCTGTGGCTTAAACCAACCTATATTTAAAGCTGCACTTTTATGTCATAAATGCAAAAGGGTCTAATGCCTGGAGAAGTTTAAGAAATAGTTTTAAAAATCAGACAATTGTTTTCGGTGTGCAGGCCTAGTTCCAAAATTAATTGTTGGTTAAAATAAACTGCTTTGTTCTGTGAATACTTTTTTCTGATATTTTTGCAAGTTTTAGAACATAGACATTCTCCATCCTTACTAATAATATGTTAAATATCCATAGCTGGACTGTTATATAGAAATGAATGTCATCATGGTTGTAAAATTTGCAAATTGCTCTCTGCTTTAGGCAATGGTCTTTAGCATTTAATTTTTAAATAAATGCATCTATTTATTTAAGTACGGAAACAATCTTAGAAAAGTAAGAGTTTGAACACAAGGGAAAAATTAAACTAAATAAATATCAGTATAGTAAAATGATCTGTAATATATGATTCACTGAAAACCATGGCATTTAACTCTACATTAGAATTCATATAAATACATTTAAGGATAGAGCAGAGCATATAGATTATATAATAAGAAATAACATAAAATAAGTCCATTTGCCTTTAAGGTTTTTAGGTGACTTATAGACTGAGTCACATTGAATTCACAGGAAAAAAAAAAAATCCCAGTCTAGATAAATGACAAATGAGTCTATCTGAATATTTAGTAGAATTAAAATATATCTGAAGGAAATGTCACTGAGTGAAATAACAGTAACCACCTGTAGAATACAGCCCGTCTGACTCCGAAATGGATTTTTAGTAAGCTTTGTCTCGTCATTTCAAGAGGAGTTAGTAAGCAATGTATGAAACAGGGAAGCTGGACAGCATACACACTTACATCACTGCTCCTTCACAGCGCCCATCAAGGAAAGTTAACTGTCATTGCAGCGGGAGCATGGATTAATGTGTAACTTACTGTAACCTGACATCCCCATCCATCTTCAACTGTCCCGCAAGCCTGAGGCATGCTGGATGGAAGATCACTTAGAAATAATGCAACTCACTCATGCCATGAAGAACTTCTTAGCCACATAGCATTTGACCAACACCGCAGGGCTCCTTTGGATCCCAGACGGGGGAAAAAACTCAATAAGCCAGAGGGTGACAGAGTGGGAGGCATGAAAATTACAGACCATATTTGATTTTGTGAGCTTTGCCTGGTGTTTTCATTTGGACATTAAGTAATGTTTACTGGAATCGTGTTGACTTTTGCCACCTCACCCTTTGGTGTGGTTACAAAAAATTAATTTATAAGAATAAAACCTAGAATTGAAGAGGAATTCATTTTTTAAAAAATATTTTTTCTCTATTTATTCGTTTATTTTCTTTACTGGAGGGTCTAGGCAGCATGGAAAGATAGGCTGGAGCTGTTTTGTTGATATTTCATGCTCAGTTTTTCATCTTTTTTTAAAGATACTCAAGTTTTTGTTTTGTTTTTAGAGCGCATGGAGTAAGTTGCTGCATCAGGATCTTGCCGCAGACACTGCACGCGTGGTGGGAAGAGAGTTCTAGGCTCACCTCCACTACCGAGCTCTTGCACTGTGTATGGAACTTGGGCTCCTGATCTTCCTTGAAGGTTTCAGAATCCAAAGGGGCCACAGCATCTCCAGGACTATGGGAAATTCAGCACACAAATGTGCCCAGCACTGGATTTGCAGGAAGAATCTTGCTGCGATCAGTTTAGTCCACAAGGATTCATTTCACTAAGACTGTTGATTGTGTGTCCTAGGCACCGCGGGCATGACAACAACAAAAACAAAAAACAGAACATAATGGTCCTGCTTTGGAGAAGTCTGGGACAGCTTGGCGTTATGGAATTTGGGGACCGCGGCCAAAGCCTTCCAGGGGATCCTCTTCAACATACTGACTTTCTAGATGAGACAGTAGAATTTGAGAAATACCAAGGCCCATGCCCACCATCCCCTGATTAAATGCGCTAACACGAGAGCGTAGGTTCCTAAATCTCATCAATTCTCTTCAATGTACTCTGTAGATAACAGAGTAATAACCAAAGTGGGGCAGGGGAGGAACAGGGAAGCATGCAGAAGCATAAATTACACACCCACAGCCCGTGGAAAAATTCTTGGAGCTGAAAGCTATGTATCAGGGGGAGACATGACATGAATTGTCCAAGAGAAGATGGAAAATAATTCATAGCATGAGATAGTCATAGACTTTAGTACAGGAATGGAGACAGATGCAATCTACTTAGGAAATAGTAAAGAGACCTGTATGACTACAGCAAGGTTTTAATCTATGGACAAGAGTTGGCAAGGAAGCAAGCTCAGGTAGACTTGGAAGTTAACAGGACAGGTCTTAATACAATTTAATCAATTGGAATAAAAAGAGATAACATTAAGAGCTCTTAAGCTCATAAAATTGAGTCCACTTTTGGGAAACCAATTAAATATAGGAATGCTTTTGAGCTAACTTTATTGAATGAAAGTTGTGGACAAATGGATGATGACTTCTTAGCAAATATAGCTGCCCATCACACATTGAGTGTGTTTGCTTTGTATTTTAAAACTCAGTAGTAAGTCTTAAGTTAAACATTTTTGGTGCTTATGCATATTCTATCTGCCAACTTACCACGGTCTGGTCTGCAGGTTGGCATGTTTCTGTCTGTCACATAGCACTCACGTAATTAAAATATAATTTAAAAGGAAACATATAAAATATTTTGACATTTAAAAATGTTGTGGACGATTCGTATACAAAAATGATATTTATTCCTATTGATGATTCTTGACAGATTCAATATGGTCATAGGGTGTTAGGCAAAATAGAAAACTATTATTTGTGGCTTTTGGAATCACATTAAACAAGGAAAGTTTATAAAGTAAAAATAAATTATAGTGACAGAGTGCATGTGGGTATTTGTTAATTGCAAGTTAAAAATAAAGATTAAGAGATGTAGGGTTCAAATATCCTAAATTCAGGAGATATGTAGATTTTAAAACAAAGAATGTGTAAAATTGGAGAAGAAATTCTTATATTTAAGTTTCTAAATGTGCTAAATCATAGCATAATTCATTTTTCTTAGGCTACATATTATAATAGTTAAACTGAAGAACTTGTTCAGAAGTTATTGATAAATATTCCACTTTTGTTGCTTTATTCGCTCATATTATCCAATAGTAGTTGATGCCTCTAAAAGGTAGAGTAGGGTTAAAATTATTCTGCATAAACCTAATCTTACAATGGAAAGCTATGAAGCTCCTAATCATGGCAATTCTGGTAAAAGAGAGAAATTCTTATTTTTCCTTCCTTCATATTTTATGGAAATCCCAAATTAAGCTTTCCATTTATTTATTTATTACTTATTAATTAATTTTTTATTTACTTATTTATGTATTTGAGGCGGGGAGGGGAAGAGGGAGGGAGACTCTTCCAAGCAGACCACCTCTGAGCATGGAGCTGGTCACAGGGCTTGGCCTCATGACCCATGAGATCATGACCTGAGCTGAAACCAAGAATTGGACACTCAAAGGACTGAGTCATCCAGGCACCCCAGTCTTGCCTCTTTTAAAGATAATTGCGATAAATAGCTAAAACTGGCTAAGTATTTTCTTCCCCCATATTTTGCTTTAAGAAGATAATTTTCAAAACATAGCTTGTGTATAGCCTAACAGAATACAAAACCAATGATGGGCACAACTATCCATGGGGATACTGTATGGCTACAGAAAGGCAGACCTATACTGGAGATTGCCGAAAAGGAAGTGAACAAAGAACAGTGATTCTCTTACATGGTTCACACATGGTATTACCTAGAGAAAGAAAGTGGACAAAGGCAATTTGAAAGTCAGTTTAATCCATTTCAACCTACAATTGTATATCTGTCTTTTAAATTGTTTTTAGTAAGTGAGGGCATAAGAATGGACAAAAAAACCACATTTCTTTGGAACACGGGAGTAATATTTTTTGTACTTATTAGATACTCAGATTTGAAAGAATATGAGGCAAGCAGGATACAGCATTTGAAGTGAAAAATCTTGACATGATCCTTGCTGCCATCCTTTGTAGGTTATATTATATTTAGCTACACGGGAACACAATATTTGACACTAAAAAGAAAGTCAACATAGACATTTGGTACTTCCATCATAGGGATGTCCTTTATTGGTTATTAATTTAGCTGTTATCTGTAACTAAGGGAGCATGGTGCATCAGTGATTTTTTTTTATCTGAAACAATAAATATCCTCCCCCCAAAATGTTATCTTTTCCTTCTTAACCACATACATTTCCTTCTGCTCTAGAACTCTGACCTGATTGATTTCCTGTATAGAATACCTCACGACCTTCTCCCTTTCCCAGTCTTTAAGGCTGTGTATTTCTAAGAAATGAGAGCCTGGTCGAATCTTTTATAAAAAAAAATAAATAAATCCAGACATTTGTATCCTCTTCTGGAAGCATATTCACACTAACATTTCTTCACAGAGCCTCTGACTGAGGCAGACACCTAAACTCTGCGCTGCTTACAATGTTGGTGCACAAGTCTTTTTTTGTGACTTAACTCTTACATGATCTTTGAAAGAGTGTTGTTTTATGATTTTTCTCTGGAAATAGCTCCCCAGATATTTGTAGAACTTTATTTGATATCACATGTGAAATAGCTAATGTATTTTCTTAGATTTATTTTTTTATTGAGACAGAGAGAATGAGAGAGAGGCAGAGGGAGAGGAAGAGAATTTCATGCAAGCTTCCCACCCAGCGTGGAGCCTGACACAGGGCTTGATCTCACCACCCTGAGTTCATGACCTGAGCTAAATAAGAGTCAAACACTCCACTGAGTAAGCCATCCAGGGGCCCCTCTAATGTATTTTTTACTTTCATTTTTCACGACAACCACTTTTCTTGCTTATAGACCTCTAAAAACAGGTAGTGTGAGGAAAAAGGCAGTGCTTTTATTATATGCATTTGTATTTTATACACATACATTATAAATACACATGAATATATACACAGAGAACAGAGACAGAGAGACAGAGACAGAAAGGAAGAGAATTTGCTAGATTATATATATAGATTCTATCTATCTATCTATCTATCATCTATCTATAGATTATCTCTAAGCAAAAGCAAATTTTCTCAGATAACTGAAAAGGACATTCAGCAAGAGGCTAGTTATTCCTGCTGCAGCCTTCCAAATGAGAAACTTACGAGAGCATGACTGTTAAGGCGGCGAGGACACTGGAGCTTCGACCCTGATGTACCCGATGAGCACGATGACAGAGCCAGTTCCTTTTTTCCCAGCTAGTTGGAAAAACAGACCCTTTGGATTCAGATTGTTGGTTGAGCCATCTCCTCGTTGTCTAATGTGCTCAGAGATGAGGTCTGAGGCTTTATCATAATTATTAGGCTGTGCTCTGTGAATGTGGCTCTGGGATGAGCAAGTGGAATGACTTACCTGTTAAGCCAGATGCTGCTGACAAACATGCTCTCCAGTTTAATCCAAAGATTTCCATTAGGTACATATATCTCCTGAAGAAATTGAGAGCTATATGTGTGCAATGAAGGATAAAAGCACCAAGTGGGACGCCTCAGTGATCTTCTTAGAGAGGCATAACATTTCACGTGGCATTTAAGCCTTCTTTAGATGCACCATTTTTTATACAAGCCAAGGTTACATTAATGGAATCAGCAGTTTGCTAAACAGAGACTGTGCCCCACTCGGGATTCATGCATCCAGACTTACTTATTAATGTCTTCAAAAATGGAATCCAGAGAGCATTGGTGGGCAGATAATATTTGACTGGGAGGATTTCTTGCACAATCACTAAGATATAGCATGTCCATGTAAAGCACCTAACACTAAATCATGCAATTGTTTTGCAACATGGTGAAATCTTTCGCTATTGTATTTTTGCTCTTTCATGAAATTTCAATTCTGAAATTTAATTTTTAATTTTTTTAAATTTTTATTTATTTATTTGACAGAGCGAGAGATCACAAGTAGACAGAGAGGCAGGTAGAGAGAAGGGAAAAGCAGGCCCCCTGCCGAGCAGAGAGCCCGATGTGGGGCTCGATCCCAGGACCCTGAGATCATGACCTGAGCTGAAGGCAGAGGCTTAACCCACTGAGCCACCCAGGCGCCCCTGAAATTTAATTTTTAATGAGACATTATTTCCAGTTGCTTTATTCTATAGTTCTTCAACTCGTTTAGCTCACAAGGATGTTGATTTCCACAATCCACTGAAAGTTTTCAATATTTTATCAAAAAACGAATTGTGACAGAAGAACAGAGATATAATTATATTCATGTGACAGAGTAATAGTGCTTGTTATTTTCACTGATGGGGCATGAAGAGTCCCTCCTATTGACTGTAGCTACTGTTATCACTGAGAAAGCCTATTCTACTGCAGAAGCACAAATATAAAACAAACATTCAAACTCCCAATGGGACACTCAAAAACCCTCTCTTCTACCGTTGGCATCTCGTGCAGTGTTTCCTGGCTGGGCACAAAAATAGCTTAATCCCAACCCACCATACACTCAATTTAGGGGCCCAAAGTCATGGTGACATTCATCTATAAAGAAGTGCTTTCCCAATGGTGGAATCAATGCATTACATAACAATGAACTCTGAATAACTTTAGGGAGGAAAGAGACCATTGTCAACTTTGCTAATCTTTGCCAGCAGCATTCATATTTTTCTAGAGATCAAGGTAGGGACCCAAATTCCACTCCTTTCTTAAGAATTTAGAGCCAGCATTTTATAAAAGTTGCCATACGTGTAAATGGTCGAATTTTACTGTTCCTTCTCTGAAGTATGTATACCTTTGAAACTTCCATTAGTATTAAGTGGGTTAAGAAAATATCTGTCCCTTAAGAAGCACACATCTTTATTTACAAAGTAAATTATGTAGCTAAATATATACCTATTTTTTCAGATATTTGAAAATCTAACAATGATGAAAATTTAAGTCAACCCAAGTTACTGTTTCTAAAAATTAAATCCTTTGTAGTTTGCAAACTACTTTCAATTCTAACAGTCTCTCAGACAATTGCCTTTCTGCCCTAAATAACTATTTTGGTTGTTTATTTTTATAATAAAGATAATTGAGAATATAAAATTTGCCCAATTTCTACTTTAAATTATGAAAATGTATTAAGTAAATATTATTTTCCCTTGCTAAAGAAATCTGAGGTCAACACTCTCAGTTCTTCAGAGAAATGTAGATAAAATTTCCTGTATTTTTCTTCCTAATAAACAAAAAAATTCCATAATATTAAATATTAAGAGCTTCATAGCTCAATATTTCTCTATCATTCACTGTTACGTAAGTGATTTTATATGAATTTGGTAATCCTAACATTAATATGAATAATTTTGTTGTTTGTGCTTTGAAATAAAATTACTTCCTTATTTTTCTTTTCTGAGTGTTTCAAGTATGTTATAATTTTTTTCCATCTCTGGATGATTTCACTAAGTTCTTAAGAAAATGCTACAGGAGGCTGAGCTCATCAGATATGACTGTTTCAATATTGTTCTCACCTAAATAAATGTTCACTGTAATATATGTCAGATTTCAGAGGTTATAAGTTCACTGTTTCAAATTATACTTCTGTTATCATAAAACATGCTATTAAATATGTTTTTATTAGATCTTCAAAATTCAAATTGATTCAGGATATTTGTAATGAATGGTAAAGTTGTTAGTGTAGTAATTAAGAAATATATCATTTTATCTATGTCAGTATCTACTATGGAACAAATTCATTATGTATGATTTTTTTTGGTAAAGTAAATAAATATGGAAAGCAAGAATACGGCAAACATAGATGCACATGTAGAATTAGAGTAGTATTTCATACTTAGAATTTTTTAAAAGACTTTATTTATTTATTTATGTGAGAGAAAGAGAGACAGACCATGAGCAGGAAGAGGGGCAGAGGGAGAGGGAGAAGCAGACTCCCTGCTCCCCATTTAGTGGGGAACCTGATGTGGGGCTTGATCCCAGGATTCTGGGATCTTAACTTAGGCTGAAGGTAGATACCTAACTGACTGAGCCACCCTTAGAATATTTTTTGTTGAATATGTTAAAATTCTATTTGTTTCACTGTTTTATAAAGAATAAAAATGAGTATCAATTAAGGATATAATAATAACTCATTATTATTATTGATATTTTAAGACCTTAAAACAAGCTACCACAATCAGTCTCTAATAAGTTACCACAATCAGTCTCTAATAATCCCTCATTAATTCGACTTGCTATTTTGATAAGTAGAATAGCCTATCATTGAGGGTGAAATGGGCCTAAACTAGAAGGTAGTCACCCTCTTTCTAGGCATTTTGAGCAATTATCTCCCTCTTTTCTAGACTTCAGCCAGTTGAGTAAATTACTACTGACAGGACACTTATTATGACATACAGTTTTCCTATTGTGTAGGAAATCAGTTTGTTGTGGTGATACCTCAACTACTCTAACAACCAAATTATCCCAGATATTGAGACTAACATCTCATGTACCAGCTTAATATATTTAAATCGTATGACTTATTAAGTCAATTTTAAATGGAGTCAAAAGTGAAGTAGAAGAGACAGATAAGACACGACACTCAGAGCACAAGTAGGCAGAGAGGCCACGTTACTGGACCTGAATTATATGATTGGGTTTTCAGTATACATGGACCATCTCTCAGATGGTGGTCATGTTAGGAAGAGTATAGCTGACATATGAGCAAGGATGTTCAAAGAGATGGAATACAAGGAATATGCCTTGGGCTGATGACACACACTTGATCTGTAGGAGAGAGAAGGGTCCAGCCTGGCTAAAGCAGTGCCTTTCTAATTAGTTACTGAAAAGTTATGGCTTTTATCTGCATCTTGGGGAAATATATGTAAAGCCTGAATAAACCATCTGTGATGTTTCTAAAGAACATTGGACCTAAAGAGGACAGAATTGGCTGCCCAGAGGTGACATCATAATGACTTCATCTTTCCATTTTTTTCCATCTTTAAGTAAAAGTCTTATTAGATCTTATTTTCTATTGATTCTATCTTTGGTGTATCTTACAGGTTATTCACTATTAATATTTATTCTTTCTCATGACTTATGTCAAGGAAGTTGCTAACTCGTTATACATGCTTAACTGTTCCTATGAGCTTCACTTATATCTCAAAAACTTATAACTTATGTGTTCTTTAGACTGAATGTTTCTATCAATTTCATCTATTCTGTTTGTTTCCTTATTTTTTATGGCAAAACAGACTATTTTCAAATAATCAGCAAAGTTTTGTCATTGCTAGTTAAATATATCTTTCAGAGTTGAAGAATGGATATCTATCTATCTATCTATCCATCCATCATCCATCCACTCATCTAAACTATTTTCTGTGTTGATTGGGGGAATTTAAAAACTATTTGTTAAAAAGGAACAAGAGATGAGTAGGGCTGCAGGTTGTTAACAGATGGCAGAGAGAATGAGATAAACTCTCACGCATCATTTACTTTTGCTTCTAGCTCAATATCTGGCACTTGATATGCACTAAATAGATACCAGTTGAACAAATAAATAAGACTGAATTTGTGAAACAAAAAGTGATTAGATCGGAAGGGTTTTCCTAATTTTTTAAAAGATTTATTTATTTATTTATTTGAGAGAGAGAGAGAGAGAGAGAGAGAGAGAGTGAGCATGAGCCAGGGAGGGGCAGAGGCAGAGGGAGAAGCAGGCTCCCCAGTGAGCAGGGAGCCCAGTGTGGGACCTGATCCCAGGACCCTGAGATCATGACCTGAGCGGAGGGCAGATGCTTAACCAACCAAGCCACCCAGGTGCCCAGGTTTTCCTAATTTATCTAAGTAAGTTTTATTTCATGATTTCATGGCTGGGGAGTACTACCCCAGTGCTTATAGAAAAGTACCAATGTCATTATTGAGCTTTAGTTCTTATTTCCTTAAGGATCATGGATAATATATTATACTATTCACAACAGAAAGATAAAATCACATATACCACAGCTGAGTGTGTTCATTAATAATTTAGCCAAAAAGTCTAAAATGGATTTAAGTAATTGTCTTTGAGGGCTTAGAAAGAGGGAGTAATATTCTTGAGGCAGCACTGCTTAATGGAAACCAATTTATGACCCTTTCAGAGCATCTCCTGACTGCTACAATGGTAATGTCAGGAGGTGAGTAGGACCAGTAGGCACAATCTGCTCAGGTTTAATGAGTTATGTGATTTAAGGTTCTCTGATATTCTTGTGGGCAAATAGGAAAAATATGGACTATGTTATAAGTTATAATCCATATTAAATATAGAATTCTATAGTGAACTAGATTATAGTACACTTTGGTTGATTTGCAATATAGAATGGACATTCACAAAAGATGTTGAGAAGAAGCAATCTATGGGCATATCAAAATCCAACAATTTTATTAAGTTATTTGAATAGAACAGAGGCTATGTATCACATTTACAGATGGCATCAGTTCAGTGAGTTAGGGGACATGTTGCCCGGGCCAAATGATAATACAATGTTCACAGCCTGTCATTCTGTTAGAGGAAGGACTTTGAAATGTGTGAATGATTTTGGGGAAGAACACCAGGAAGGTTAGAGCACATGTTCTTCCAACTGCTAAAGTGAAGGAGAGGGAAGAGCAGATATTGTGACCAGTCTTTAACACTGGTCTTGCTTTTTATATTCCCTGCCAATTTCTGTCTTTTCATTTACTTATTTAAAACTTTTACATTTATAGTGATTAGAGGGATCAATAACTACCATTTTTATAAAACTGTTTTGAATTCATTGCATTTGCTCATTGTTTCTCCCCCTCTTCCTGCCTTCTGGTTTTCATTGACTATTTTATATGATTTCACTCAATCTCTTCTTTTAGCATATAATTTATGCTTCTTTGAAAACATAACAGGAACAGTGGTGCTCCTAGAATATACAACACAGCTTTTTAAATAATCTAAGTCCACTTTGAAATAACATCACACTGCTTCATCTGCAGTGTGTGTATGTTTTTACAGTATATTCCCATTCCTTCCTCTGACATTATTCATTATATTTACCCATCAACTGTACACATCAAGATATGTTGTCACTATTTTTGTGTTACATAGGAATTATCTTATAAATAAATTAGAATATAAAAAAAATAAGGGACTTCATCTTGTCTTCATTTATTCCTTCTCTTATGTTCTTCTTTATGCAGATCCAAGTTTCTAACCCATAACATTTTCTCCTACCTGAAGAAATGTCAACATTTTTTATTCACAATAATCCCCTCAGTTTTTGTTTGTTTGGGAAAGTCTGTATTTTCCTTTATCAAGGACACTTTCACTGAATATAGGATTCTAGATTGGTATTTTTTTTCTTTCAACACTTTAAAAATTTCACTCCACTCCTTGCTTACTTGTTTTCTAAGAGAAATCCACTATAATTGCTATTCTTTTTTCTCTACAGGGGAGGTTGTTTTTTTTGTTTGTTTGTTTTGTTTTGTTTTATTTTGTTTTTCTTTTTTCTTTCCTCTTTTTTCCTCTCACTCTAATTTCACTCTAATTTCTCTCCTTGTCTTTGGTTTTCTGCTGCTTCAATATGATATATATAAGTATAGAATTTTTTTTTAAAGATTTTATTTATTTATTTGACAGAGAGACAGAGCAAGAGAGGGAATACAAGCAGGGGGAGTGGGAGAGGGAGAAGCGGGCTCCTGCCGAGCAGGGAGCCTGATATGGGGCTCAATCCCAGGACACGGGGATCATGACCTGAGCGGAAGGCAGAGGCTTAACCCACTCTTCCACCCAGGCACCCCTGTAAGTATAGAATTTTTTATATTTATACTACTTGGTGTTCTCTGAACTTCCTGAATCTGATATTTGGTGTGTGTCACTAATTTTGGCAAGTTCTTAGCCATTATGACTTTACTTATTTCTTCTACTTTATCCTCTCTTTCTTCCCTGTGGGTATTTCAGTTACACATATGTTATAAATTTATTTTACTCTGGGAAGTTTTCATTGACTTATTTTCAAGCTTACTTGCTCTTTCCTTAGCCACTGCTGAGTCTTCTGATGATCTGGTTCAAGGCATTCTTAATTCTGTTACACTGTTTTTGTTTTGTTTTGTTTTAATTTTTAGCATTTCCTTTTGCTTCTTTCTTAGAGTTTCCATTTCTCTGCTTACATTATGCATTTGGTCTTGCGTGTTGTCTGCTTTTACCGTTAGAGCCCTTGACATGCTTATTATTGTTATTTTAAATTCTCTGGCTGATACTTTCATCATCTGAGTCATACCTGACTCTCATTTTGATGACTGCCTTGTGTTTTCCACACTGGCATGTATGCGTGTACACATGTATGGAGGTGCATGTATTTATTTATTTGTTTGGTCATTTGGCATGTCATGAAATTTTTTTGAAAGCCAACCATATTATTTGGGGTAATATATATTGAAGTAAACAGACATTTTGTGTGAGGATTTATGTTAATGTAGCTAAGAGTTGGGATGTGTTCCATGCTTGGTGTAGTTTAGTACCAGGGGCTTCCAGTTCTTCTTGTGCCCTGGTTTTGGTGACCTTCAGTGTTTTCATTCTTTTCCCATGTACTGCTTTTCACACAGAGAGTGCTTCTTGCAGCTCTTTCAGCTGGGACTTTTGTTATTAATCTGGAGCCTTGCTGGTGTGGTGGTAGAATGTCAGTCAAGAAGCATTCCATAGTCTTGTGCCTAAGTTTCAGGTTTTTTGTGGTCCTGTGTCTTAAAACTCTGGTTTTTACACATGTTTCTGTTTCTCTTCCGTTGGTATAGCTTTCCCTCCTTATCCTTTCCATCCTTATAGCACTCTTGATTTATTTCTGTAAAGCCCTACTCCCTCTTGACTATGGTTTTTAGTTCTTAAAATTGTCCCTCTTACTTTGTACAGGAATGCTGGAAGGGGCTGAGGGGGGGCAAGAAATTCCCTTTCTTTGGCTGATACAAGATTTCAGAAGTCTGTTCTGGTGAAGTCCTTTATCCTGAAGAACAGGTCTTTGTTATGGCCAAGTCTCTGGTCTTATTATGATGACTCTTCCCTTTCTTCGGTAGAGTCAGAAAATAATCTTTCTCAGATTTTTACTATGAGAAACTGGTGGAGTCTTTCAGGTAAAGAAAGTGTAGTATTCCTAAGACTGCAACCCCAAGATCTTCTCTCTAAGGTTAGTTCACACTCGGACTTCATTAATTTGTCAAAATTACCCTTTTTAAAAAATATTTTATTTATTTATTTGACAGAGAGAGATCACAAGTAGACAGAGAGGCAGGCAGAGAGACAGAAGCAGGCTCCCTGCTGAGCAGAGAGCCCGATGAGGGACTCGATCCCAGGACCCTGAAATCATGACCTGAGCCGAAGGCAGAGGCCTAACCCACTAAGCCACCCAGGCTCCCCTCAAAATTACCCTTTAAGTGTTCCTGGTAGTTCTGGGACATACATATTACCTAGCGACATATACATGATCATTAATAATGACAATACTTAATAGCGATTATCATGTAATTATCCATATATGGTCCATGGTTTATTGTCTATGGCTTCCACTCCAGGTAAGCAGGTCTTGGTTGCTGTACCTCTCAATAAGAAGTATTGATTATTTGGGAATGAAATCTTGAGAAATAAGTGACCTATGAATTGTTCATTGCAGCCAAAGTGTCTTTGACTAAATTAAACACCCCTTAAGTTCTGCAATACCCATGATTCATTCTTATATCATCCAAAGCACACCATACTCAGTCTCAAGCTTAATAAGCTTTTAATATATATTTGATGGATTTGCTTATTGAAGTCAGTCATTGACAATAACAGGATTCCTGCTTAATGGGGGTCTATCGTGGTCACACAGGCAACGTGAATAATATTCATATAACCTTCTTGTAATACCTTACTGCTGTGGAACTCTTTCACAACCCTTAGACTGATTTGCTTCTACAAACCTCAGTGTGAGGTGGGTAAGGACTATTAGTTCTAGTTAATCAATGAACTGGGTTGAAATTTTCACTTGCATTTTACTAAGGTAAAAACTGAATATTATTAAATTTTGTTAAGGCTGAATTGCCCATTTTAACACACTATTACTTAGGAGAACTTAAGGTAAAGAGATCAAAATTATTTCCATTAAATTCAACCCTTGACACACAAACATTCACAATTATGTGTGATTAATCACAAGTTATTTATGTCATCTTAATTTATCTCTATTATTTTACTTCTATGATTAACTAAGACCTTATACATATTTGGAAGTGAGAATACATCTAACAAAACAATATTGTCTACTTTTAATGAGTGTGGAGGCAATCTCTCACAGCCATATTTAAAGCATACTTTTATGAAAGAAGCTTACATGAATACTTACAGAAGAAAAACTGAAATAATAGACACTTACTCTCTGTCTAGAGGCTTTCAACACTTTAAAGACCAGATCTAGAATGGATTAGCAGGTGTGATTACAGGGAATATTACATAATTCAGGGCATATTCATGTGAACTTTAAGGCATTTTACAGAATTTCTAAGATGCCTATTTTCTTTTACATTCTAGTGGTCTTTTTAGAGTAATCTCCAATATCTGTTATTCTAAATGGCCAAAACTTTTAAAAAAGACCCAAAATTAAAACACATTCTGCTTTATTTTTTCTATGCTGTGCAATTTATAAGCAGTATGTTTGTAACCACTACTTCAAAGCTCTTAATGTTTTGCAATTTAGCTTAGTCCTGGGCATCATAAAGGCAAGCAGCAGTATCAAGAACTTATTGGTGTTTGTTTGATCCAAAATCATCATGTAACTCCTTTCACAGTTGGAGAAATGCACAGATCTCTTGTACTCTGGGTGTATAGTTACCTCTTAATTATAAGATAGAGTATCTTAATTATATTTTGATGCTTCTTCCTCAGTTTTTTAGTTAAAATGGCAAATAATAATAATAAATCTATAATGAAGTCCAAATTAAACTTATGCATTAAAAGTGAATCAGAAATCTCATGGTATTTGCATTTAGGAAAAACAAAATACGAAAAGACAAAAGAACACAGTCACTCCCAAATTCTTTCCTGTTATAAAATTTGGTTTTACGCTGATAACCTCAAGCAATATATCCCATAAACTGGTTTATGATGATTTAGATTTTATATTGAACTTGAAATACACTCGATCATAAACTGAAGGGCAAAGGTGATACTAACAATCTATACCACCAAGGCATTCTAGTTACACAAATGCTTTCTTTTTTTATGTGATGGAATGATGTGTCTAAGTTAACTAAATTTTATTTTGGTCAAGTAAGTTCCCTTATTTTTTTTTAAATGTAATGTTCATTGATAGATGGAGGTTACTCCACAGATTATTTTTCTTCCCCACTATTATGATTTTACAGGAATATATCACCCACAGTGTGTATAGGTTTGGGCATACTCCCAACTATTCTATCCCAAGAACAGCTTTATCTTTAAAGTGAAAATTCAATTTTGATAACATTAGTAAGGCTATATAAGTGCTATAAGAGGAAGAGCACACATCATGAAATCAAAACAGTTTTCAGGGATACACAGGCTGAGTTCACTTTGCTTTATCTGAGATGTTTTAAAATTTTTGAATAAGGGAAAGGATAACATTCCTATTTATTAATTAAATTTATTGATGACAGCATATTTTGGCCAATTTACATTAAGTCCTTCAACATAAAGGATTAAATGCAGATGAAAGATGATGATGATGATGATCGTGACGATAGCGATGATGACGATGGTGATGATGGTGTTGATGGTGTTGATGACGATGGTGATGATGGTGTTGATGATGATGGTGATGATGATGATGGTGATGATGGTGGATGGTGTTGATGACGATGGTGATGATGGTATTGATGGTGATGGTGATGATGATGGTGATGATGGTATTGATGACGATGGTGATGATGATGATGGTGTTGATGGTGATGATGATGGTGATGATGGTATTGATGATGATGGTGATGATGATGATGGTGATGATGATGGTGATGATGGTATTGATGATTGATGGTGTTGATGACGATGGTGATGATGGTATTGATGGTGATGGTGATGATGATGATGGTGACAATGGTGATGGTGTTGATGATGATGGTGATGATGATGATGGTGATGATGATGGTGATGATGGTATTGATGGTGATGGTGATGATGGTGATGGTGACAATGGTGATGGTGTTGATGGTGATGGTGATGATGGTGATGAGTGTTTGTGTTTACATTATACATCACCTATAAAATATGGAGCATTAGGCATTAGGAACTGACTATGCTATTCTTCCGTGAATATTTTTTTCTTTAAACATCTTTAGCAGAGATTTGGCATTGACTTTCAGATAAATTGTCAAACACAGTGTCTTGAGAGAGGTTTAGGGGAAGAAGAGAATACGTTTCTCCTAAGCATGATTTGAAATTATTTCAGAACCCTTCAAAACAACCATTTGGTATCCCAAGCTTTGTATTATATTTAACCTTGAAAATGGAAGGAAAATAATATTCTCAAGATGACGTAAAAGCCTTTCCCATGCTGGGACCCAAGCACATGCCCTATGAGTGCGTGTTTCCCCAGCTGCAGATGGTGGCATCACTCACACTTCATCAGCATCAGGTCTGCTCAACACACATTTTCACATGGAACACTGAAAGAGGAGAGGAAATAGAAAGCCCAAATATTTTTACAGTGAAGATTATGTATTTTTGGAAATATAAGTTGTTTAATATGTTATTTCAATAAATGGAATATTAAAATAATGACTATATGCAGGATAAAAATAGCTTATATTATCTCTGAGGAGAAACTTGGGGTGTAATTTAGAAATAAAATTGAAGACTATGAATAATTCCAAAGTCAGAGCAGATTTATTCTGCATGTTTAACTATGTAAAAAATAGCTCACAAAATCACTGGAATATGCACATTCCCTTACAGTTGCATGATGTCTAGGATTCCCATTTAACAATCTCGGGATGAAATTCTCCTTACAAAATATTTAACAAAAATATTTACTTCTGTTTTTATTGATAAATACTAGTAAAGTAGTACTAAATATACAAATGTGTAGATAGGTAGGTGTGATATGTTTACACATTTATTTGTAAATGTAGCTTATTTTTAATCTGTCATATTAAATATATGTATTTTATACATTATAGCTGCATTTAATGTGAACATAAAAATATGTTTTATTGTTGCTATTTCCCAGCATGGTCATGAAACATGAAAGGAATAAATGTAATAAGTCCACAAAACTTAAAACATTTTAGTCAAATTATGGATTTTCATATTCGATCTCAGAGCCACTGTTATAAATGTATCAGGAATAATTAGGAGTTAGAGAAATGGCAAAATATTGGTTATGGAGAAGTATCCTGATTTCTAAAAAGGGAGACAAGAATACTTTAAGAAATAATATTTATATACCAGAAGTCATTAAGCATAAATCAAGATAAACTAAAATCTTTTTGATATAGTTTGAGAATAGAGCAATTGTGTACCATCTTTGAAAAGAGATGCATAAAGAATATTAAAATTTCCTTACAGACAAGAGGGACAAATGTGGACCTGGCAGTGATGTAGTCAGATGAAGTTACCACTGGTTGAAAAACTAAATAAATAGAGTCAGTCATTTGGATAATGAAAAAAATAAAAAAAAAGAATGCACAGTTTTAAATCAGGAAGTGATACAAAGGGGTTTTAGTTTATATTTTGTAATAAATATTTGAGAAAGAAATAAGCCAGCATTAATGAAATATACTTTAGAAACGTTAATGTAAATTTTTGTAGTGAAATTACCATGGTAAGCTGAATAATGGCCCCTCTCCAAAAGATGCCCAAGTCAAAATCCCTGGAAGCTTGGTTCTTAATATTTTACATGGAAAAAATACTTTGTAGCTATAATGAAATCTTTTAAAATGGGGAGATTATCCTGCATTACCTGGGTGTGTCCAAAGTAATCTCAAGAGGGAAGTGGGAAAGTCAGAGTTATACAGAGGAAGGTTTGAAGATAGAAACATAAATCATGCAAAACTGTGGAAACTGTCATTGATTGGATATGAATGAATACATTCCCGAATAACTCTCAGTTTTATGGCTCAGGTAACTGGTAAGTAGATCAGAATTGAACTTAGGAACAATTTAGAAGAGGAGTAATATAATGAATTCATGTTCTGAGGGAAATATGATTAATCCAGTTTTTGACATAAATGAACTGTCAATCTTCACTGAATATCCAAATGAAAATGTTTGATGGGCAGATTAGTAGATATATCTGAATCTTTGTGAATCTAGCACAGAGTCGTGGCTGGGGATTTGATGTAATAAAAACAAAGGAGAGGATACAATTGCCTAAATCAAGATCCGTTGGGAGAAGGAGAACAGAAGGAAAAGGCAATGCACGGAAAGAATCCCAACATTCATTGTGAGGAAATTAAGGTAAACCAGAGAGGTAGAACATTTCAGAAAAGAGAAATGTCATGATAGTGAAAGGTTTTGGAAAACAAAAACAAAAGAAATGAAGGGTTTGGAGGCTTTCATTATGTAAAAAATAGTAAAAACCACCAAATGTTTTCAGTAAGATAAAATTTATAGACACTGATGATTTTGTGTTTGATGGTTTCAATGGTTTAGTGTGAGTAGAAGTCCTAAAGCATAGGTCTGGACAAGGACTCAGAACCGAGGGAATTCTTCTAGAGAGTGTGGTTGATTCTATCAAAAGCTATGGCTGAGTATGAAACAGATACTGATGGTAAAAAGCAAAAATCAAAAGAGGTTTCCCCCTTTTTTTCTATCATGGGGAAGACTTAAATGGACTAATGTAAAATAATCTGTAGGAAGAGAAATTTGAAAATAGGAAGAGAAGTAAATTCTGCAAAGGAGAAGTAAATGTAGATGTGGACGGATTAATGTTGATGGGAATGAGGAGACTTTATCATCAGAAAACCAAGAGGAGGAGGAGGGGCGGTTATTTTGGGATGGCGGTAGGGGATGGTCAGAAGTGGAGACAGTTCCTCCCTGAGTTCCTCGATTGTCTCTATAAATGGGGAGGCAGATCATCTACGAAGACAGGAGCTATTAGAAAAACATGGCGGTAGTCACTGAGGAGAGTGGGAACCTAACGAGAAAAAAGACAAAAGAACTGTCAGAAGACAAGTGTGTCTTCTGAGGTTGGAGCTGAAAATGTAGTGATGGAGTTGTGGGTAGCACCTGATGATTTGACTATGAAAAAGAGTGAAAGGAAATTTTAGGATTGGTTCCGGGGAGCAGTTTTCTAGAATGGGTCTATCAGGATTGGATTTAATGGCACGCAACAGGTGAACATCAAGTAACCATGACCAAACCTTTAGGGTGAGAGGACCAAGTAATCTGAAGCTTCTGACTGAACAGTCATGCTAAGAAGAGTCCCAGGAGACTCGGCTTCACACTTTCTGGAAGATGCTTCTCCTCAGTGGCTGCTTCTTCATCTGGGTCCTGGGAAGTGTGGTCTGTGAAAAATCTACATTTTCAAATTGACAAGAAGTACAAACATTTGAGGTGGATGCCAGAAAGATGAATGCTATTTTAGCTTGCACCAATAAGGATTACATCTATGAAAAGGAAAATGCCAGCATTCTCTGACTTCGCAAGGCCATGTCAGAATGTTGTAATCATTTCTAGACATTGCATTTTCAAATGGGATGCTGGTTGCTCAGGACATATCCAAGTAAAAGTGGCGATAATGAGGGGAGGTCTGGAAAGAAAATGCTAGAACTATCGAGTACAGAGAAGAGAAACATGATTAGTTACTTTTAGATATTGAGCTGATAACATGTAAGCTTGATTAGATATTTTCCCAATAGTTCTGAAGGAAAGATTCAGATCCAATGGATGGAAATTACGTCGATTCAGGTTTAAGCATAAAGATTAAACTTGTGCCAGTAGTATAGCTCCCGTGTTGAATGGGTTCATTTATGAGGTTGTGAGTTTATTTGCATGGGACTATTTCAAGCAGAGGCCTATGAATATTGATCAGTTCCGTAGGTGCCGTAGGAAAACTCCTGAAATGGATAGGAAGTTGCAATAGATAGAATTCCTATGAAAGCATTTTCTGTCTTTCTCCAAGCCCTAAGAGATACCATTATTCTCCACAAAAAGCCTTTTAGAATTAGTTGTATATACTAACATCTCCATATATGTGCTATTGAAATATTACAGACTGATCACTCGAAGAAGTGAGTTCTAGTGCTGATTTTTATTTAAGAAACTAAGTCTTTGAGTAAATTATTTAAACTTCCTGTATCTATTTACTACTCTTCACTCTTCTAGAACATGATGCTTTTGGTAAAGAATATTAATATCTTAGAAGATTCCTGCCATTCTATGAATCCATAGTAGTTTAGCAAAAACAATCATTCTAACAAGTTGCTTCTTTACTAGTGTTGAAATAGTTAATATTAAAACAAAACTATACACTTGTGTGTGCATACACAAAGATACACACACATACATGTAACTTATTTGTCTTCCTGTTTCTCTCTTTAGACAATTAAGACTTCAAGGATAAAAGAGGTGCCATTCATATTTTCTTCTCTAATAAGGCTTACCACAGTATCTTATATAGAAGATCCTAAATGAATTATTTCCCACTTAATGAGACTGATGCCATATCAGATGGGGTAATTAGTAAAAAAAATTCAGTTAAAAACACATCAGATTTTATTTGGGCTAGGACAGAAAGGAAAAAATCCTAATGGCATTCAGACTTATATAGGAGTAAAACAATTTCTATGAAGATAATATTAATGAGCTACTTGGCCACATGAGCTCAGGCACATCTATGGCGAAATCCATTCACTAGCTACTCAAATGACATAATGACATCCAGCGTTCACCATGGGTTCCTGACTTGGGTTTGACTCAGCCATGTTTTTCTTCTTCATAGTTACTGCAGCACAGAGTTGAATATTGGAAAGATCACTGAGTTTAGAATGAGATAATCATAGATTCCATCTTGGATTTCTTGTTACCAAATACACAATTTTAAACAAAGCAATGCACTGTTATAAAGCTTGACTTCCTTTTCTAGTCAATGACCACTACGATATACCCTTCCTAGAATCGTCCTTAGAAAAATGAGAGAGTGCATGTGAAACCATTTAGTCCAGTGTCTGGCACGTGATAGGTACGCCATCATTGTCACTTGTGGACAATGATAGAAATGACGATATTTAATTCACACATTTTAGGGTTCAGGGTATGATCCCCAGACTTCTGCCTTTAGAGAGAGCCCAGGGCTTGTGGAAATGGCTTGAGGTATGGGTGCATTTTAGAATATAAAATAGCACTTAAGAATTCATGATGTCTTTCCTTTCTTCCTGTAATATATTTGAATGTTTTTCTAGTTTTATTGAAAAATTTGCTCTGATTTTGCAATATAGATTCCATTTTCCCTTGAGGCCACTAACTGAGAGAAATGTTATGAATTCTTTATAGTCAATTTGTCTTTTTTCTTTTTAGTGCCTTAATGTATTTTTTCTATCAAAATAAGCTTATCCATTCTAGCAGTTATTTAAACACTTTCTTGTGATTTTTTTTCCAAATTCAGTTGAATTATCAATGGCAATTTTACTCAGAGTATTTGCAATTTTCATTTCCTAATATATATCTAAAATGAAGTCTTTTGAGAAATTTGGTCATTTCTGATCTCTCAGAACAACATTTTTCCATTTGGATTATGGATGTTAAATGTCATTGTTATTTACTTGCATGATATATCATGCTTTGCACAATTCATTCTCAAAATGTTCACAGTGTGATTTTCCTTAAGGCTGCTGTTATAGTTTTCACAGATCTATTTTATACTTCAGGATGCTACATAACCTCTCCTTATCCTTAATTGGTGAAGATGCTTTGGGAACTTTGCTGGCTTCCACTTTATTTAGCAACAAAGTGAACAGAAGGGAAATCTGACCTGTGTCTCCTTCAGGAAAAATGACATTTCTGATACTTGGAGAAATGGATTATTCTCCTTTTTTGGACTAAATGTTCCAAGTAGTTCTTCTATCAGGAATAAAAACACATTTCTGTCAAAATATTCACGTAGACAAATTCTGTATGCACAAAATAAGGTAAATTTGCAAAATTAAATAATTCATCTAAAGATTTAATAATATGCAAATGAGAGTTGTTCATATGATCACTTGTTCATACACCAAGCCACTGATTATATATTAAAGCACAGCTTTTTATCTCTATATTTCTGAAAGACTGCTTTTCTGCATAGTATGGGATTTATGAAATAACTTATTTCTCAATGGTAGATACATTTGCTTCAGACTAGATTTCATGCTTATGAAATAATCTCAACTATGCAATAAACTAACATTTTAAAGTCCATATTTTTTGAACTCCTATCTTTATTGAGTTTGATGCCTAGTGGCCCCTATTCCATAGAATAAATACCTTTCCTATGTAGCTGTATAAAACAAGGATGGAATTTACAATTCAAATTTGAATACATTTCTCTATTTTAAAGGGAAGTGCTAATCAATCCTGAAACAAATCTCTTTAGAGTTTTCCAAATATCATGCATTAATCTGCTTAAATTATCTTCTTCCTGTCTACCTACGGTAGCTGAGAGCCTACCTGATTATATTAAATTAATTTAAAACTCTGTTCATTTTCTACATAATTATTTCTATAAACATTTCTTAATCTACATTCAGAAGATGAGGGAGGAATATGATTTTCATATGCTTGATTTCCTGCATTTGATTTGGAAAGAAACAATGACATTCATTCTTCACTGATTTCTCAAACATGTTGTTCCAGCTGGGATTATTTCAGAAGAGGACTGTGTTTTCAAGGAAGTATCAGGAGGACTGCTGTTGCACGCTGCTATTCAAACAGATTTAGTAGCTGTGGTCAGCCGACATTGAACAGCCATATGAAAGCAAAATGAGGAAGTAACACATACCTCACTAGGTGGTTCTGATGGTTAAATAAGAAAACAAGTATGGAACTCCTATGTACTCGGGAATATGATAGTGGGCTGCTACGTTACTGCTCTGTAAACTGCCTGTATAGATGAAAAGGGGTGAATATTTAAATCTTTAGTGAACTTGGGGCATCTAAACTGGCTGAGGAAAGCCAGGGAAACCCATTAAGTAAAAAAGTAACCAGCACATTGCATAAAATGCAGAAAGCTGTCACGGTGGGCTGCAGATGCTGAGGACATCCAGATGCCCATCCCCCAAACTGAACATACGACCTTGCAGGGTAAAAAGGATTTTGTGGATGTGAGGATTTTAAATTCAGGATCTTGAAATCATCTTATCCTGGATTCTCTGGCTGGATGTGATACAATCACAGGGGACCTTATATGGGGCAGACAGAATGATCAGCGAGTGATAGGCGAGGGGGTACATCAGAGCCCTGTGAGGCAGGGGTCATGCATCAAGGAACTCAGTGTCCTCCGTAAACTGAGAAAGCAAGCCAGAGGCTCTCCCCTCAGAGCCTCCAGCAGGAACCGGCTCTGCTGACACCCTGACTTTAGCTCAATCAAGACTGATTTTGGACTTCTGTCCATCAGAACTGCATAATAGTAAATCTGTATTCTTGTAAGCCACTAAGTGTGTGGTAATTTGCTACAGTAATAACAGAAAATGAACACAGCTCTTTAAAAATATCTTCTCACTGCAGTGGTGAAGATTAGGACCAGTTCCTTTAAGAGAGTATCTTTTAAAAAAGATACGACAAAATACTTTCCACACTCAGTGATTCCATGTCTACTACAGGCTTCTCTCACACGCACACACACACACAAATATACACACACACAGTGAGAAATCCAGGTGCCTCTGCCTCCCCTCTGGTTTATAGATCTGCAAATCGTCACCTACAGGTCAGAGCTGCACCACCAATGGCTTTGTAAACAATGAGCTAAGAGTGTGTTTTTATCCACAAACGCTCGTGATTGATTTGATTATTGGGAACTCCGATCCTGAACTCCAGCTAAATGAAATATTATCCTTCTTCAAAACAAGTCTATTCTTCTCATTAGTGGACCTGTTTTTTTGTTTTTTCATTTCATTTCATTTCATTTTATTTCTTTTCAGTGTTCCAGAATTCATTGTTTAAGTGGACCTGTTTTTTTTTTTAATCTTGCTCAACTTAAATTTCTTCAAAAATATGTAAAACTTTGTTTTTGTCTCTTGTTCTGTAAGTACCTACATAATATCCTTGGTTTTGCTCCTTGGCCTGGGAAGACTCATGGCTCTTAGAGAAAAAGTTTGCTGACTCCGGATTCTGCGAACAATGGACCCACATTAGGGTATCTATTCCAGGAGCATCTAAGGCGCCGTATCTTTCCTCCTTCCTTGTCTTGACATATGGTGGTATCACGTGCAATTCCCAAAGGTGTGTTCGTGGATAAACTCAGTAAACTCATACCAACCAGTATTCTAAGAAAGTGCAATAAAAATTTCCTAAGTTACTAAAATAAGAAATCCTGTTGAAAAGCTTGACTTTGGAAGGGTTTTAGAGAATGAAGTTCCTTAAGTGATTAATAATGAGTTTAGACTCAGCAGTGAGCCGTGAGAGAGGCAATTCTGAACACAAATGAATTTGAACATAATTCTTTTCCTTATGGCACACAGCTGAAGCTACATATTTCAGGGATCACTTTCCATGAGAAGGTTCCTCATTTTTAGACTTCGGGTGACAGAGGAGCAATGCTACAGACCTTCCACCACTCTAAATTCCCTTTCAGTGCTTTCTCATAGGGCTGTCTTCAAGTTAACTACATACTGGGTAATGCTGGCTGAGGATAGAATTCCAGCGGTAGAAAGAAGTGTCTTTGAAATACATCTCTTTTTAAAAAATATTCGATGAGTACCCAGGAAAGTTCTAGGAGTTACTGGTAGGAAATTAAATATCGAGCGATCTCTGTCTGCACGTCATCAACCATCTTGTCTGAGCCAAGATCATTGAACTAGTGATATTTTACAGAAATAGACCATGTTCTCAGGGGCTCAGCAATATTGTCTGTATACATTAAGTCACAGAATATAATATTTTAAGAAGTGCTTATCAAAAATTAAACATAGTCCTTGGAGAATAGGGGCCCATTGATTGCTTTAAAACCTGAAAATCACTATCACTCAGTAACGTTTTTTAAAGATTTTATTTATTTATTTTAGGGAGCGATTAAAAAGAGAGAGAGAGAGAGAGTATGTGTGCCAGCAGGCAAGGGGGACAGGGAGAGAGAATCTGAAACAGACTCCATGCTCAGTGTGGAGCCTGAGGTGGGGCTCAAAGCAGGGTTCCTTTTGGGACTCAGTCACATGATGGGAAGATCATTACCTCAGCTGAAACCAATAGTCAGATGCTTAATGGACTGAGCCACTCAGACACCCACTTGGTAACTTTTCAGTACTGGGTACAGATACATCATCTTGTTGCTTATTCCCTTTTTTTTTTCTAGACCTGCTCTGCACAACCGTGGCTCTGGAGAACAAGAAACATAGTTAATTTAACTTGAGAAGAGCTGAAAATGAAAAATACACACCAGAGTTCACACTTAGCACAGAAAAGTGATGAAAGCATTTTATTATCTATTTTATATTGACTAATATATCCGTGCCTAAAACAGGTCACGTGCAAGGTGTTAGGGATGAGAGAATGGCAGAGATGATCTCAGTCCTGTGAAGCTTATTATCCAGAGTGGTAAACAAGTAAATGTGCCAATGGCAATTTTAGAGAAACTCTAAGTAGCTTTGAGATATAACCCATGGAGTGTAGAGTGTCAAGGTAGCTTTCCAGACAGAAACTGTGGTCATGGTATGAGGCAAGTGTACGTTCTCAGACTGGGAAGGGTCTTGCAAAGTATACTATGGCAGCATACTTATTCATGGGGAAGGTAGACCAGATAATAAATAACCGGAGATGTCTGTCATTTAGAATTATCCCTTTAGTGAAAACATGAAGAAGAAATTATAAAGAAATCACACCGGAAATGGGGAAATTGGGGTAATTTCCAACACTTCAGACTAAAGGAAAAAATAGCCAGATTCAGGCAGTGGTAGAGACATTGCTGTCCATCATCTCTACCTCAAGCAGCTTCATTTGCCGCTAATTTGTTCTAAATTTTTGTGTGCTCCAACCAAAGCCAACTCATCTCTGAACCCACGCTGTTCATCTGTTTTTCCTAGCTAATTGGCTTTGCTCACCTTGTCTCTCATTCCTGTACAATGCTTTGCACTAATTCTACTTGTCAGGGTTCTATGAATGCATTAGAACAGCAATCAGATGATAGCTCGGCCTCGACACACTCTCTGATCCTCAAAGGGAGAGGGTTGCTTCCTTCTGGGAACGGTCATTGTTGTCCGTCCCTCTGTCACTGCGTCTAGCACGCTCTGAATTACATGTCACGGCCCGGGGCACCTGTCCTACTTATTTCCCCTGAACCTAATGAACGAGCAGCGCAGATTTCGCTGTGCATCGGCATCTACCCCAACACAAATCATGTAGTGATAACACATATAGGGGCTTTGCTAACACCTTCAAATTGATTAGTAAGTAGTTTGAAACTCTATTGTTTGAATGGATAAAAATAATAGATCATAAAATTCAGCAAATTATTCACTACCGATTAACTTCTCAAAGACCTTTAGGAAAATGGCAACTATATATAGTACTCGGAAGTCTGAACCACACTATGTCAATGTTTTAATAGATGTCTATAAGGAGAACTTTCTAGCATTAAAAATAATACAATTTTCTGAACTTCCTTTTCTGATCTGTGGAAGTTCAGCATAAAAGCCACGTGGGGAGTGACAAGAGAGCAAGCTCCTGCCAGTTGGAAGGAATCTGGGCTTTGTTTTCTTATGCAGCAGCTAAACTGAAGAGTCTGAGGCATACTGTTCCTCACCGTTTTCTTACATAAAATCACAAATAATTATAAATAAAAAAGATGTTTGGACAGTATTGCTATGTGTTCCTTGATCAATTTACCAAATAAAGCTAAAATGAGCATTATGGACCAGTTACAGTACTTGTATTTAATTCTTGATTTAGGGTAAAGCCGAATTTCCCAGGAGCTATTATTTCTCAGTTGAGGAGAAAGCATAAGTTTTTCTTGATCTGTGTCTACTTTTCTTTTCCTGAAACCAGATCAATATTTAAAATATGCACACTTTTAAAAAATATGCACACTATTATCTGTCAATACTGCTATTTGAAGTCTAACTTTTATTTCATAAATTATTATTTTTGCACAACCAAAACTGGATAAAATAAATTAAGAAGTTAAAAATTGGGGGGAGTTAGGTGAGCCTGGTGATGGGTATTAAGGAGGACACGTACTGCATGAAGCACTGGGTGTGCTGCATAAACAATGAATCTTGGAACACTGAAAAAATAAAATTAAATTTTAAAAAAGAAGATAAAAATTTCATGTTTTTAAGATGAACAAAATTTATATCATAAAAATGAGCTGACTAATGATGAAAAAAGCTAAATCCAGATAATAATTGGATTTTTACTGTACAGTAAAATATTAACAAACATTTTTGTGTTTTGTCATCATACTCTATTATTTCACACTATAGTGTAATTGAAAATATATCTACAGATACTGTATCTTTTCTCATGTAAAGTCTTTTACTAACCAGTAAAATTATTTTTCAAAATACAGAATTTGGTTTTGCTCTTTTTGTTTTTCCTCAAATAATAATTTTTTAAAAAACCTGTTTCATGAATTTTTTTTAAAGATTTATTTATTTGAAAGAGAGAGAGTGAGCAGGGAGAGCAGCAGAGGGAGAGGAAGGGAGAGAATCTCAAGTAGATTCCCCACTGAACGTGGAACCCAACACAGGGCTTGATCTCAAGACCCTGAGGCTGTGACCTGAGCTGAAACCAAGAGTTGGACACTTAACAGACAAAGCCACCTAGATGCCCCAGGAATTTTTGAAGAGACTATAGAGCTTTATCAAATATTCATGAAATCAGCAAATGATATAACTAGGTAATATATTATTGAATTTAAAATGGAGTTTTTCCTATGAACTTTTAGATTCTAAGTAAGGGGAGTATATACCCTTGATATTGAGGATAAGAAGAAATATCGACTGTACAGTTCTGACAGCAAATTCCATTGTGTGCAATGGAATTCTGGGCACCAGAACTGTCCAAGCAATTCTGGGCACCTGAACTGTCCTACATTAGATGTCCTATAATTCACCTCACTTCTGACCCTAAGTATGGAAAAATTTCTGTGACACACTTTTATGTCACAGAAATTCTTCCATACTTATACATGTTATTAGAAAGGCCAAATGTATTTTGAGAACCACCAGAAACCTTAATGGAGAAAAATATCTTCATAACATTCGTGTATTTGTCACATGAACAGTGGTGGCACTGGTGTGGGCCTAGGTCAGGGCATAAGGACATGTGGATAAAGTATGTTAGTGAAACTAAGTTTCTTGTCAGGAGTAATATACAGTTATAGTGTTCTTGTAAGATGTATGTGAATATGAAACTATTTCTTTTGTCTTTCTGTTTCCAGATTCCTTAGAATCTATTTGCAGGGCAAGTTGGCATATCAATGTCTATAGAAGGATAGTTATTACCGTAGCTTCTAGACAAAGTGTAGGAGGATGTGATGGACTTAAATAGAATGAGTAAATCATGGTTTATAAAACAAAAACAAAACAAAAAAAAAACCTACTGAAATTTCATAATCCAGAAGAAATTTTATGGCCAAATAGGACTGAAATCAGATTTGAAAGATTAATTTGCAAAATAATTACTTGATACAATGCAACTGTCACCCATTGATACAATTCATGTGCTACATGTTTGTTTCACATTAACTTACTTTTAAAGTGTGTGTTGGGGGAACATTATGATATTTTGTAACTGACAACCTAATAGAAATTAAAACGCAATTATGGGATATATTAAAGTGGAGTCTAGGATTTGGGGCTTCTGTACCTTAGGATATAAAAGATTGAAGGAGCAGAGTCTACCTACGATGGAAAAGACCCAAAATAACAGAAAATTCAGGATTTTTTTTTTCAAACTTATCAGAGAGCTGAGACTGCAAAGAAGGCAGCAGGTAGAAAATCTAAAAGATGTGCCTATAGGGACAGAGGGGACTTGAGTGTGTATTCACCTGTTGCAGATGCAGTAAGATGTCCTTGACAAAAGTTCAGCTTCAATAGGCGCTAAACTGGCTAAGTCTGAGTGTGGGCTGGGGCAAGAGTGCAAAATCCCCAGGGTAAGAGGAATAGTGGGAATTCACAACCTCATGCAGACCCTCTCTACAAACTATACCAGACTTTCACAGAAGAGATCACACCGCCATGGAACTGGCTACTGGATGCCCCCAGTAATAACCTTATCGTTTACCTTCAGCCTCTCAGATATTCCTGCATTCTCTTTTTTACTTCCCCATGCTTCCTGGGATCATTTCTTAAGAATAGTGGTTGTACCAAAATCCTTGTCTCAGTGTCAGCTTTGGGGGGCACCCAAACAAAGGCAGGCATCTATTCTATAAGTCTGTGTGTATGTGTATTGGTATATATTATTCATACATATTTGATTATTGGAATGGAAGAAAAGATTACATTTATATGTATATTCCTTTCTAAGGCTGTTGTAAAAACTACCACAATGGCTTAAAAGAACAAAGATGTATTCTTTCATAGTGTTCAAGGAACCAGGATTCTTGGAAGGCTCTGAAGGAGGATCCTCCCTTGCCCCTCCTAGGTTTCTGGGTTGCTGGCAATCCTTGGCATTCCTTGACTTGTAGACATAGCACTGCAGTCTCTGTCTCCATATATCACACAGCATTCTTCCTGTGTCTGTCTCTGTATTTTTGCATGGCCTTTTAATAAATTCCCCAGTCATTGGATTTAGGTCTCTAAACCAATCTGAATTTATCTTAACTAATTACATATGGGAAAAAAAAAAAAACTAAATCCGAATAAAGTCATATCCACAGGTACTAGGGATTAAGATTTTATGTCTTTTTGGAGGACATAATTCAACCAACAACAATATGTTAGGTATGTTTTATCATTATAATATCCAATGCTTTCCACATCGTGTTAGATAATGATGAGTAACTGCTGCCATTAGACTGAGTGCAGGCCACTTGCCTCAAAATACAGACCATGTTCTAGTTTCAGAATAAAAACTTAGAAGTTGCTGTTCCTACCAATCAAGTATGCTTAGATATTAACAATTAAATAACCAAGACCTTGCCAATTTTCTACTGTTATTCTTTTCTTTAGGAATCTAAATAATTAGATGCATATATTATCTCTACCCATTGACCTACTTTTGTGTTCTCATGAGACACATGTTGAATGAGGAAGTCTGTCTTGGACCCTGGCACCCTGACACATTTTTACTGGGGATGCCAAGAATATAAAGCCTCGAGTGCTCTTTACCTAGCCTTTTCTTTTTCTTTTCTTTCTTTCTTTTTTTCTTTCTTCCTCCTTTCCTCCCTTCCTTCCTTCCTTTTCAGACCTCATTCATCTTAGCAGAACATCTGTACCCTCTCACCAATGTCTTCCTGTTGCCTCAATCTCCTAGACCCTGGCAACCACTTTTCTACTCTTTGTTTCTTTTTTTTTCCCCCTTTAGATTCCATGTAGAAGTGATGCCATGCAGCATTTGCCTTTCTTTGCCTGGCTTGTTTTACTTGGCATCATGTCCTTGAGGTCCACTCATGTCGTCACAAATAGCCATTGCTTAAGGCTGTGTTTGCGGTGAGAAATCCTGAGATGTTGTCTACAAATGTGCAGTTCCTTTCTGAACAAAGAATAGACTTCTGCTTGTTATAAAACTGGTGAATCTCTCAAGCTCAGTGTTTTTCTTTCACAGGCTTCTGTTAAGGTCCCACAGTTTAGGCTTGGGGAACTGACACAGCCATCATGCTCACATTACTTGCTGCACCAGGAGTAGTAAGTCTTTTGTCTCTGACCCGGGAAACTCAGATTTTATTGAAACAGTAACAGGTTAATTTATGAGCTGAGCTTTCACATAGAGGAAAAATCTCACACCCTCAACAGTTTTTGATAATTTGATCAAAAATATATTAAAGAAAGTATATTAATCATTAAAATATGACCACCGTAGAGATTTACATTGTTGAGTGATTTATAATTTCTTCATTCTCTTGGATAAGTTAAAACAATGAACAGCTATTATCCTGCAATAAAACATGTTTACAAATTCCACCAGAAAGCATTTTCATTTGTTTTGAATTATTCATTATGTAGCTCCACATTGTGCCACTCCTGCTTTAGCCAAATTGACTTTTAGTCATCCTTTAGATGTGTGCTCAATTTTCCTTTCATCCTGAAAGATTTTCCTAATCTCTTTGCTATTCATTTCTATACTTTTTGGTGCAGGTGTCAATTGTAATTATATACTCAATAGGGTAATAGTTTGATAAAGCAATAGTGGCATTTACCAGTTAAATGCAAACTCTAGGAGATCAGAGCTTGTTTTTTCTTTCCTTTACACTTCTCTTCCAGGTCCTTCTCCACCTGTTCCTCTTCCTTACCCTCCTTCCCTTTAGAATTGTTGTCACTGGAGCCTAGTATAGTGTCTTGCATACAGTAGGTACTCAATACATTTTTAATGAGTTAGCTGAATCCATGACTTGGAAGTGACAGAGTCTGAACTCGAACTTAGTGATACTTAATCTCAATGCTTTCGTCCTTTGCTCACCATGATTTTCTAATTACTTCTGGTGTTATGATAACCTCTTTATATTTTATAGATTATAGAACTTTCACTTTCTCAGGCTGAAATCCCATAACTTAATTCTTTAAACGATAGCTTAATTGCCAGATTTGTAATACTCTTCACCATCTGAGCTCCCATCTAAATTTTCATCACCATTTTCCTCTATTCCCCACCTTGCACAGTCTGCTCTTATCACACTCAAGTATGCTGTATTCTTACTCACTCTGTGACTATGCTTCAGGGGTCTCATCCAGTAAGTCAATAGGCTTGCTTCTGATCACCCTCTGGTTTTCACACGAGGATCATTTCTTCAAGGAGATTTCACCGGCACCTCCCAGCCCCAGCCTCTACGTCATGACTGGAGGTTCAATCCTACAGACTCACAGGCTTCGTCAACACCTTGTGCTTACATCGATTGTATCACATTGCTAAATAACTGTTTTCACTTGCCAATTTAATCTTTAAAATTGTAGGTTAAAGCTAATTAGTGATAAGAACTCTGACTTATTCATTGTTGTTATGGCTCCTAAAATGACTCAAGATGTCAGATAAGTAACACATGTTGACCTGAAGTTAGAATGAATGAATACTATTAAAGTATCTCAAGCTGTAAAGCAGCCAAATGGTATACATTTGGTCCAGAATGTTCTTTAAATCTTATTCTAAATGGAGAAGGCAAGTACATATGAAACCATTCAGGATAGTTCCTAAAATGAACTGTAAAAAGTTTACCTTATCAGACTTATTAAGATGATGGACTAATATTTTTCTCAAGCTTTTAACAGATATTACATAAATTTAACTGGATGCTTACTATATGGCAAGAAATATTCTAACTGCAATACATGTATAAAATACTTTCTCCAATAAAAACCTTATGAAGTGGGTACTAATAATATGTCCATTTTACTGATGGGGAAACTAAGGTACATAGAAATTACATAAATTGCCTACATAACTATTAAGCATCCAAAACATGTTTTAAATCTGGTGAATCTGGCTCCAGAGCTCCAGTTGTGAAATGAAAGCTGCACATTATTGTACGTGCCTCTCTAGTAGCACCTTCCACATTGCTTCTCTTGTTTGCCTCTATGTCCATGCCTCAATTCCAGAAATACGCACAAGACCATAGTCATGTTGTGTTGGACAGAAAACTTTCATGGAGTATATTGAATGAATTATCAATATCCTTCATAAATATGGCACCAAGTGTGAACCTAATATTCCAGATGTGACTGAGAAGAATAAAGTAGGAAATTAAATTTCCTGACTATTTTATTCTCCTATTACAGATCCTGTATCAAGCCTTTATTAATTTATAAATTCCCCATTTCCCAGACTGTAACTTGAAAATTCTGTTATCCAGGTTTTTTTTTTTTTTTTTTTTTTTTTTCTAAAATATCCAGTTCTAGTTCCTAGAAACAATATTCTGGAAGACTGGATGGCGGGTTTGAAAACATTACTTGCATTTGTCAGTGTGTCTTCAAAGGTGGTCCTCAAAAGCCCTGCACCAGAGTCTTGTGGTGCTTGTTGAACACAAGGGACACAACCCTCTTCTCCACTTACTTAAAATCTGTAAGTGTTGCCCAACAATGTCTTTGAGCCTCACTAGGCTTCTGGAGCACACTTAGGTTTAAGAATTATCAGGCTGGCTTTTAAACTTTCATCTAACTGATCATCAGTAAAGGATATATTGGGACTTTAATCTTTTCCTGTCCATAGAGTTGCTCTCAGTGAGAGGAGCTGAGCTGAGTGAGTACACCTTCACCTTCTTCCAAGGATATGGTTCCTGAGATTGTTATTGGCTTTAGCATTGTGATATTATTAAGAATGTCACCAATTTTATCATTTAATGTCCCATTTAAAATAGGCCCAGAGAATTAGTGTGTCCTAGAACTGAGAGCTGAGAAGGCCTTACTACCCTTAGCCAACTGTGTGTGTGTGTGTGTGTGTGTGTGTGTGTACTCACGTGCACACATATATGTCATTATACATACAGCAAGCCTTTATTAACCAACAAGCTTGTAAGTCTGCCATCTCTCCTTGCTTCATTTTCCTTTTTGACTGTCATTTTTTATGTTTTTTCGATTTGTGCTATTTTTCTTATTATAATGTATATGTTTCTACAGTTCACCTTAAAGCCTTTCTGAAATGAGATGGAGTTTAGGTTAAATGAACGAGTACATGAAAAGAAATACACAGTGACAAGTCTGAACCTGCTTAAGCATTAGATGCTACTACTGACCTTGTTTACTTCAAACAATAAAGAATTTGTTTGCATTTGCAAGTGACTTATCTTGAACAGAAAATATCACCTATTATCAGGAAGAGAAAGGTTCCTATTTGGGCTGAAAATTTTTAAAATTTCTACATGTTAAAAATAGTCAGGTTATTGAACATATTAACAGTCATCCACTCACATTGCTTTAGTTGAGAAAGGCAATCTTCAATTCATCAGGGATAGACAAGTGGCCTCTTTGTAAGATCAGCTATTCCATTCATCTGAAAGGTCAATGGCATCTGATCTTTTGCAAACCACTTATAAAGCATGGGGGGGCGTAGCATCTGTGGGCTTATCATCCTGGTCTTTCTACAAATAAATCATCTTATTAAGAGGCAAGGAAAGCAAAGAGTTTTTATGTCAGCAAAGTGAAGATGATTTAGGGCACTATAAAAATGTAAAGTGAGTCATTTCTAACGTGCTTTGAGGAGTAATCAAAACAAGGTAAAGCCAGAAATGTTACTGAACTTAAATTTTCAAACATGTCATATTTTAATGTTTTTTTCATTCTTTTTCACCACTGTAATACAGAAAATGTTTTGCCAAGTCGTCATGTTCTCAGGATGCCAAGGGACTCTTTAGATTAGCTAAATAATTTCAAATAGATGACACATCTTTATTTTGATCATAGATGTAAACATGGATAATTTTAAAATCGGCAGTTATAATTTTGGATTCTTTTTCTAAAGACACGGTTTTATGAGAAAGGGGTAAAGACCATGTAAAAATAGTTGCTTATAGAGTCCCAATCATAATCAGGAAATGGTGTAAAGTTGTTAACAGTCTGTATTATGAAATAATTTCAGGTCTGCCCAAGACAAAAGTTACAAGGTAAAAGTTTCTAACTTTCTTGTGATATATAATGTCATTTTATATTCCAACAGTTTGAAAATACTCTCCAGTCGCAGATATTTCCTGATTTATGTACATAATTTCCTCCCAATCATGGTATCTTGAAAAATAATCACGTATTTTTGCAGTTTTCATCTTATTATGCATATGTTCACATCTATTAAAAGTTAACGTTGCACTAGGAATTTGCAATTACCCTGTGAATGTCCTGACTTTCAGAGATGAGTGATACAGAGTTAGCTTCCCATGTTATTACTAAAAATTTGATCTGATGATACCCTATCAGCATATGGATATGCACAGCTTTCAAAGAATACTTGAAAATATTCAAGTATATAACAATGCTCAAACATTGTGATTACCTATAATGCAACACTATAAAAATAACACCACTGAGATATTTCTTAAGAGATACAAAGTGAGACTCTCACCTGTGAAGGAAACCTTTATTATAACACCAACAGGAAAATGTAGTAATGGTTCATTAAATAAAAGAACCAGCATTCATTTACTTTTAACCTGTTAGGGATCTTTATCATTTCAGTTTTGTGTTGGGGGGTGAGGGGAGGGGGTGGAGTGTGTGTGTGTGCACTCAAAGAAAAGCTTTTACTTTTGTACATTGATGTAAGTTCTATGCAAATGCTACATTATTTCTATTATAGAAGTTACGGTTAAAATGAAATTCATATAAACCCGGAGGCACACATTTTTTCAGTATATACACAATTTAATTTTCTCAGTTGCTATGTTGCCGTGCTGTCTGCTGACCCTGTCACAGAGGGAAGAGGTCTCCCGTACATGTGAAATGGGAAGGAGATATTGCTTCATCAACATACCATTTAAGTCCTGCAGAGGCTTCCTCTACTGATCAAAAGTTGCTAGATTTCCACACCGATTTAATCTTTGACCTTTTAACTTGGCCATTGTTTTTGGGATTCTGTGCTGTGGCACCTGTTAACTCAGAATTCCACAGAGACTCTAGGTCCCCTTTCATTGGCTGTCAATCAGACATCAGATTGTAGCAATTTTTAGCTACTATTAACTGAGTCTGGATTCAAATTGTTGACCTGTAGGTCAGAGGACCATTACTAATCCCTGGAGCAATTTAGTCTCCTAGTTATTATGTGTCATTTAGTAGGCTTGATTCATGTGCACATCTCTTAGCAACATCAATAGAAATTCTGTGTGGGTATCAAGAGTGATGAAGGGCCCGGATTTTATTGAAAAAATACAATAGAAGAGCTGTATTAGTTTTGTGATTTTGAGATGTGACATCTTATTGATTATGAAGAGCGATCTGCGTATGCATAAAAACCAGTGTGGCCACAGAGCTATTTACACGTGGGACGAACACATAAGAGTATAGAATATAGGAGTATAGAACACAAGTCATTTTTCCAGCTCCCTAATGCAGTCAATGTGTATATGTAAGTGATCTACGTCCTTTTTAATTCTCATTTTCTAGGAAAAAAAATCTCTCTATTTTAATAGGCTTTTTACTAAACATGATTTTTGCAGGAATTACTTTTGCACAAAGGTATTATTTATTCAGGTAAAATACTGGAGTATATTATAGAGGTTTGAGGCAATATTTTTGAGCAATAAGCATTAGTAGTTATATGGATAGTTTTAGGGAAACATATTCTATTAGATTTGTGTACAAAGAAAAAAGTCCCAGAGTTTATTACGAAGTAGAAATATCACAGTTAGGAGGCATAGAGAATAATTTATATTCAGGGCTGTATTGGAGAGCAATATGATCAATCATTTTCCATTTTTACAGAGGATATATAGTGCAGGTTTGGTAAGAGAAGCAAGTTAGATCTAAAAATGTGTTAAAGGAAAAGGTGGTTAAATCCCAGCTAAGAAGTGATAGTGATATTAATAGCTGACATTTATTGAGGGCTTATTCTGAGCTGGGTATTATTTGAAGGACTTCACATGCATGAACCTATTTGGGATCCAAAAAGCACAACCACACAAACATGAAATAGATACTCTCGTTGTTCTTAATCTTAAGGAAGTGGCAGGTGAGGCACAGACAAGGTCAGTCATTTGCTGGGGGTTAGACGGTCGGTGAGCCCTAGAGCCCAAGTTTGAATGCAGGCAATCAGCCTCCACAGCCTGGACTCTTAACCTGTAAACCACTTAGGATGTTTCTTTTGCATTCTTTAGCCTACAACAGAGTTAGCTATAATCAGTCTCATCATTTCTCCCAAACCGCATTTGGGTTTGGATCTTAATCCCCTAAACCCCATTTCCCTATTTCTATCACCAGATACTAATGCAACACCCCTTACCTAGTCAGTTTGATTTTCAGGCATGTCCGAGTTCTGCCCACCCTCCAGCCCTCATTTTCTCATTCATAAAGTCCCGGTACATCTGTTCCTTCCCTCACTTCCTCCTGCCGTCCTTGGAAGCTTGATCTTCATTACGTTTCCCCTGGAAGATTGCAAAATAGTCTTAGGTTGTCTCCTTTCTTGACCCAAGATGAATCATTTCAAGTCTCAATTATGTTTGTGTCACTTCTCTCCTGAAATCCTCCCCAAACCCTCTATTATCAATGGAATAAAGAAACCAACAGCTTCACCAGAAATTCGGTGTTTTCTGTGACCTACTCTAGGGTCTTCCATACTTTGATGTACATTTTTTATCAGACTGGATTATTTATATTTTTAAAGTGTTCTCCTGTACTTCTATTTCTGATCTGCCACCCATGACTTTCCTTCACGGGGAATGAAGTTGACCCCCATGCGACATGCCTCTGTGCTCTCCAATGATGCCTTTCCAAGCTCAGTGCTTGCCTGTGACCTTTTTGTTCTTTGACCTTCCAATGTTCAGTGTTTATAATCCTCTAAGACTATTATCTACTTTTTCTCATTGTCTGCAGTCTTTTAATAGAACCATGAATGGTAGAGAAGAATTTATGTGTTATTAAGCACTCTTGTCATAATAACTTGTGCCTTTAGCTAAAATTTTAGATTCTGGTTATTTCCCATCTATTAAATGAGAAAGTCTGGCATCCACAAGTCTATCTATCTAGTTAGCAGGGCAGCATGCTACCGAACAGGGTGCCCACCTCTAATTCACACAAAGGCCAGCAACAACCATGGTGGCTTCTCACCATTTTATTTGACAGTTGTTCCGTGTTCCTTCCTACCCTTTGGTTCTAAATGTGGTTCACTGATTTAACCACACTTGTGACAGGATGAGTAATAAAACCAGACGGGCCATGTTTCCACTACCTTCTTTAATTTACTGCATGACATATCACAGACCATTTAATGGGTTTCTTATTTGAGGAGTGTAGTTAATGAGTCACATTTTATTTCCCTAAAACCCCCACCCCCAATGTCCTTATTACTAAAATCACATTTAGAATCCGGATAACAAAGTGGAACCAGAGAAAGTATCCTCTTTCCATTTTAGCCCCAGGAGAGCATTCAATTCATGATTAAGAGTTCATACTTAATTTCTCATTCATAAACCCACAGTCCTGAGGTTTCATGATTTCTATGCACAAAGGTGTCCCTGAGACATAGTGTTCTTAAGGCTCCTATTTTGGCGTTCTTCAAGATACCAAATTGTAATTTAGGAAAGCAAACATATGTATGTAGCATAACTTGTGGAGGCTCACATCTTGAACCCTCATCAATGCCAAGACAAAATGTTTGCCTAACAGTTTCCTGATTCTAAGGAAAAAATCATTGTCCAATTATGGAAGTGATTAACACCACACAATTTTTGATGAAGTTCACTTTGTTCCTTTCTTCCCTTGAGAAAAGAGATGGAAAACTCCTGATTTCTACTTACAACATCTAACAAAGCTTCATGGGCTCGACTCTGCATTGCCTCCTTACAGCTCCCTGAGGATAACAGAAGGGAGTATCAGGAAGAGGGCACTTGTGAAGACTTTTAGCAATGAAGTAAACAGATAATGAGAACTGGGTTAGTATATCTGTTGCAGAAAGGATGAACCATACAATTATTTGTCTTTGAGTGCTTTCAACAGCAACCAATTCAGAGATATGATAGATGACAATCCCGACAGATACAATTTCCTCTTTAATACAATCATTGCACATTATAATTTTGAATTTTTTTGCTGGAGGTGTACCACAGAAATATAATTGTGGTTACAAATAACTCAGTTGATGGTATGCATTTTTGGTATATTGGCTTAATTTGAAAACAACAAACACATTTTCATCCAAAAATGCTTACACAAAGGAGACATTTGCTATTAGACATAGGATGTTTCAGAAATCTGGGGTCTTTTAGTTATGAGGATTATTGAAAGGTGCTCCAGTTAGGAGTCAGAAAAGAGCCTAGCGTGTCTTCATCATTATTCATATTGACCTAATGGAAAGCTGATGGTGAAGGCAAAGGAGTAAAAGATATTTGCCCCCATAAATATCATCAGTCACACAGTAAGTGAACCTCTTTGAACCTCTTAGTAGACCATCAGCTGCACTAGGTAATAAGAGTGCTTGACAACTTATAACTTCATTTGTACCTGATGCAGTTGCATCTCACACAATCAAAATTAGAATAAAAGGCACTTTAACTTGAGCACTGTCACTAAAAATAAACGCTCATTTTCTTTTACCAGGCTTGGATTTTGGATGGATTCATTCATTATATTTCTTTATCTCACAGATTATCAGTGGTGTTCAACTGAACTTAGTCATACTTCAGTTTACGTTTACACTTTATTTCTAAAATATGATGAATTTTAATAATATACCATAATTTTAATGCCTTTTTATGAGTTTAATAGCAGACGTATGGTATTTTGTCACAAGCGGTACTGTTGTCCATGCTAAGAAGCACTAAATAAATACGTTTTTCTGCATAGAGATGGCTCATGCATATGTTATAGTTTTAGTTTATTTTAATCTGCCAAAGCAAGAAGCATGCTATTTTTCTTTATACAGTTTTTGTCCTCTGCTTAATGTAGCAATTTCAATTTTCCGAGCCACTGTTTGTTTTGTCTTAATGTTGTTTAAAAAAAAGGTCATTCTTTAACTAGACTTTTATCTTACCCATATGTCTTGTTATTTAATAAGGAATGCACAGACTTTTCTCCACATAGCCTTGGGGTGTAAATAAGTACACAAAAATATAATGCCTCTTACTAGAACAGAGGAGGAACGTCAGCAAGTTTAGTGATAACCAAAGATTAACACAAATGGCAGCCGTCCCATTCTAAGAACAAACGGAATGCCAGTTTCAACTCGTGTCACATAGCAAACATCCATAATAGAGACCATTTCTTTACTTAAAGAATAACATTTATTGAAGTTATCTATCACGTAATGATTACCTGCACATTCAGTGATCACAGCTATTTGTAAACTCTTCAGTTAACAAAATGTAAAGATTAGGTTGACCATAACATGTAATACAATGATGCATCATGAACTTCACAGTAAAAGATCATCCTTATGTTGCGTAAAGTGATTTAATTTTATTCTTTTAAATTTTCTTTCTAATTTTTTTCTGAGGTGCTAGTTTTATATTCTGTATACCTGTCACTTATTCACTTTAAAATAGTTGTCATGTCTCAGTGTCCAATAACAGGCAAATAAAGAAGGTGTGGGTTATATACAATGGACTATTACTCAGCCATCAAAGATGATGAGATCTTGTCATGTGTCACAACATGGATGGATCTCGAGGGTATTATGCTAAATGAAGTCAGTTGGGCAGAGAAAAACAAATACCATATGATTTTGCTCATACGTGGAATCTATAAACAAACAAACAAAAACCAAAATTAAATGAGGAAACAAACAAAACATAGTATCAGACCTATAAATACAGAGAACACGTTGACCGTCTGTGGCGGGGGAGGAAGGCAAAAATGGGCGAAGGGGAGTAGGAGATGGAGGCTGCCAGTTACGGAGAGAATAAGTCACTGAGATAAAATGTACACCACAGCAAATCAGAAGAAAAAAGAAAAAACAGTTGTCATCTCTATGCAGTAAAATCACAGAAGATTGCTAATACTTTGATTATAGCATAAAGGCTCACAAATGTTACAACATGACAACTGAGTAATGTAAGATGTCAATTCTTCATTTGAAGTAAAAAGTCACCTGCAAAGTTCAAGTCAACATGATTGCATGTGACCTGGTTTAAGAGCAGTACATATTTTTAAATAAAAATTAAAAAGGTTTAAGAGATTTTTTTTTTGCTCTAGTTACACTGTACATTAACAGTATGTCAGGACTACCAAAATAATAATAGTTGAATCCAAACTGATAGGAGTAGAACACATAGATCAAGGAGAAAACCAGCCCTCTGTTCTCCACTATGAACCCTGTGCTCAGGTCTCTGTGCATCATTTCAAAGGTGGCTGAAAACCATGAGAGCAGAAAATGATTTCAAGAATGGTGGGTGTTTTTTCTTGAGGATTAAAAGAAAAAGCTTTATTGAAATGCATCTGAAGTATACTAAACTGTACCTATTTCAAGTGTAAATTCTGACTAGGTTGTGATGTCTGTATATCACGGTGAAGCCATCATCAGTATCAGGTCCAAGTGTTTCCTGGTTTCCACTTGTAATCCTCCTCTCCCTCCCTCTCTTTCCCCTTCCCTCACTCTCTCACCACATACCTCATCCCCTCGAAGCTACTGCTCTGCTTCATGTCACTTGGGATTCGTTTCCATTTTCTAAAATTATATAAATTTATATAAATTTAAAATAAATTACATATATATGTACTTATTTCTGTTTGCTTTGGCTTCCTCCACACAACAGACTTATTCTAAATACATCCCTGTGAGTACTGACAACCCATTCCTTCTCACTTTAAGCAGCAGACCACCCTATGGCTGTACCACATTTTGCTCATCATATGTACCTCCTGATGGACAGTTGGGTTGTCTCTACTTTTTTTTTATTATTACAAATAAAATTGCTTTGAACATTCATGCACCATTTTGTATAGACTATGCCTTCATTTCATGAGTAGAATAGCAGGTTCCTATGGTAAGTATATGTTTTACCTTTTTTTTCTCTTTTTTAAGCATTTTGTTTTGAAATATTTTGAACATATGGTGAAGTTGAGAACATTTTTACAGTGGCCACCTGTATACTCACCATAAAATTTTATCACTAATGATGTACTTGCTTACCAAATACCTATCAGTGCAAAAACACTCTTTTTTAGATACATTACGTCGGTCTTCTTTTTTAGATGCATTACGAAGTAAATTGAAGATACTAGTTATAGTTGTCCTATTTTCAGTAAGTGTATTATTAGTGTTTAGTATTTGTTTAGGTTTTTTTCCTGTGATGTAAATTTAACATACGATGAAATGTGCACAAAAGCATACATTTGCTGAGTTTTGACTACAGCATGCATGTGCCCAGTCGAGACCCATGTGAAGTCATAGACAATTTTGGCCCCCCAGAACATTGCTCATAGTTGTGATCAATCAGTCCCTCCCTACTTCTGCTTCATCCCAAACTAGAAGTTTCATACATTTCTGGTGAGAATATAAAATAGTACAACCACTTTGGGAAAAGTTCTGGCAATACTTCATGAAAGGAAATATACACTTACCTTAAGATCCCAGTATTTAATTCCTAGGTGTTTACCCAAGATAAATGAACACGTGGTTCACAGAAAGACTTGCACAAGAACATTTACAGCTTCATTCATACCGGCCCCAAGCTGGCACCGACACTGGAGTCCATCCATATGACTGCACAGACTGACTGTAGATGATTTAGAAATAAGAGTATATGAGGCACACAAGAGGAAATCAGGGTATGGGAATCTAAAGGGAAGACGGGATGAATATACTCACTGTTTTGAAATATTTGTGTTTGTCAGATAAAGGAGATTATGCTTACTCACTGTAGACATCAAAACAAAACTCAATGCAGAAATAGAAGTTATACGAAGACAGAACTTTGTTGATTTATCTAAGAATCTTATTACAATTCCAGCATTACCTTCGTGGAATGCACCACCTTGAAGGTGCTGAGTTTCCTACTTCTCAATGGACCATTACTCTTTTTTTTTTTTTAAGGTTTTATTTATTTAACAGAGAGAGATCGCAAGTAGGCAGAGAGGCAGGCAGAGAGAGAGGAAAGCAGGCTCCCTGCTAAGCAGAGAGCCCGATGCAGGACTCGATCCCAGGACCCTGAGATCATGACCCGGGCTGAAGGCAGAGGCTTAACCCACTGAGCCACCCAGGCGCCCCTGGACCATTACTCTTGAATACTTCAGATGATATTTCACCTTTTTTTTTTTTTTTAAACTAGGGGAAGAATCTAGAGTTGACTACCAAGATAATTTCAATTCTAACCACTTCTGATCTACCTTTGCTTTCCTTTATCTTTCTGTTTATTCCTTGTCATTATTATTAAGGAGGCAGTTGGGAGGCAGTTACCTTTTCACTGAGGAACAAGTAAGGGATGGTGAAGTGAGATCATTTCATCAATATCTCTCAGTGTTGTGTGTTAGAGAAAATTTTTCTTACTTTAAAAAAATTAAGCAAAATTCTTACTTTAAATCCATTACTCTTTATAGAGTACTCTTATTTTTTCCATTATGACCAAAACTGGTGGGATAGGAATAACTCACATTTGAGTTATGCCTTCATCTTGGCTTGCTGTGTGTGGTTTACAGATCTCTGTCTCTTTATTCTTAATCTGTTCTACCAACAGACCAGAAAGCTGAAAATCTACTTGACCTCTCTCTTCAACGCACACTGTGTATCTAATTACTCAGCAAATCCTCCAAGCTTTGCTTTCAAATTATATTCGGAACATGACCACTTTCATCACTACTTGCTAACAATAGATTTCCATTCCTTCCATGCCCCCCCCAACTGTGATTCACCAACAAATTGCCAGAGCAATATTTTTAAACTTCAAAATCTTCCCATTTCCTTCCAACACAAGGCCAAAATTCTTAAGCCGACCTTGAAGGCACTGCAGATCTGGACTCAGTGGCCTCTGATTTCTCCTCCTTATTGGCTCTACCTGGATCACTCCACACCACCGATCTCCCTGCTGTTCCCCATGCATTCTGTGCACATCCCCACTCAAATGTCGTTTGCCCACATATTCACATGCGAGACAACCTCACCCACTGGAGATGTTGGCTGATGTGCAGTGCTTTGTCTCACTGAGGTCTGTGTTGGGCACCCTATTTAAAATTCAGACCAGTCCTCTTCTCCCCTGACCAGCACTCATGAGACATTTTATCTTGCTATGGCCTTTTTATTTTCCTACAGCTTTTATCACCTTCTACCTCTAGACTATGAAAGTAATTTATTTTTTAAAAATTTTTCTCTATTTTGCAATTTTTCTTTCAGTTGCTGAAATGTAGGCACTGATCATTGTCTTTTTGCTTAACTGATGTATATAATAAGTGCTCTAAATAATTTCTGTCACTTGAAGGGCATCCAGTAAATGTTTGTTGAATGAATTGTTATTTTTTTATATTTTATAAAAATGCTTTTGTCTCTGGGGTTTGATATTTTTTCAACTATGTTGCAAGATTTTTTCTATGCATAATTTGATAAAGATAGGCTTTATAGTGAGTGAGAGGTATAAATCTAATTCTGTATTCCAAGAAATCTGACACATGAATACACCATGTAACCCACCACTCTATCATGTTATAAAACAGTGCAAATACTGATTTGATTTCCTCCATGGTTGAAAAGTTTAGCATATCCATGACCTTTATACAATCACATAGTAAAACCATATAAAATATACTTCTCCTTTTACTCATCCTGATATCTTTGAGTCTCATTCATGTTGTGGAATGTATCAATATTTTAGTCTTTTTTTTTTAATAAAGATTTACTTATTTACTTTAGAAAGACAGGGGCCGAGGGACAGAAAAAGGAAGAGAAAGAGTGTTAAGCAGACACTGTAAGGAGCATGATGTCCAATGTGGGGCTCGATCTCATGATCCTGAGATCATGACCTGAGCTGAGATCAAGAGTAGGTCCCTTAACTGACTGCCACCCAGGCGTCCCTCATGCTACGATATGAATGGTAGCTTATAAATTAGGATTCTAGATTTTTCAAAAGGAAAAAGGATGTATTTATCCATCTACTGCTGGCCTTATAGATGCATGCCACTTAGCATTTTTGATATAAGCAATGTGCCAACCGAGAGGCCCACAAACAGGATTTGAAAAGTTTCCTTCTGTGATTACCAGTTTTTCCTCTTGTGTACATGTGCTCCATTTCCCAAAGGAACAATGGATGGAAATGTGTATGGATTGATCTAATCTGCCCCTGCACTTTGATATCTTTTGATTGTCTTAAAAGCTCTTGGTTCAATTTGCCCTCAGAGAGTCATCGCTTCCTCTTTCGCTTCCAAGGCTCCTGCTATCCTTCATTTTGTTTAACAAATATCATTACTGACACTCATATTTCCCACAGCTCTGGCAATTTTATTCTAAAGAAGCCCACATAACTTGAATTGATCCCTAAAATTAATTTTCCATGCAACTTTTGTCATTTGGGCTGAAGTGATTTTAGGCTGAACTGATTTTTATTAAAATGCTGAACCCAGTGCTGGCCTCACTTATGGTCTCCTTAATTGCAGTGAGATACCAGTCGGGCTGATTCAAGAGGTAGAGCTTTTCAATGTCAGGAGATTATTTGATCGTGATAATGTATAGGGTTTCATAAATATGTCCTTCTCTATCTCCACAGAAGCACTCTCTCATATATAATCAATGCACTCAAATCTCATATTAAATAAACCACCATGTCAAAGTAGAAAATATAAGGATGAAAATAAGTATGTTATTTAAATATAAATAAACCGGCATTATTTTAAATGGTTAAGTACAGTGTCGGGAATTGAACTTTGGCACTGTAGTATCAACAAAACTCTTTCTTGAAATTAAAAAAAAAGATTCATAGAGATAAGAGATTTGGGAATAATTTATATTTCCCCCAAGTCAAGGTTCAAGAAATTGTTCATAAGGTTGTTCTTTATACACTTCATAGTTGACTGCCCAAACACAGCATACTCTCTGGGCTAATTTTTTGAGTCATAAATGTAAAGATTTTACAAGTGACAAGAAAAGTAATTGAATAGAGGAAAGCATTTATATTGTTAAGCAGCATTGGTAACATTATTTATTCAATCCGCTTGTCCTGAACCAGAACAGACCACGTGTCAGCCCAGAAGATGCTCCAAACTTCAGAACAAATCTGCCAGATCGGAGGGTTCCTAGAGCAAGTCTCACAGCCGTGTCATTCAAGTTCATTCCCAGAAGCACTGTTTGAAAACAATTATGTGCTGCAATGAAAATGAGGAGCCTGGCAACAAACTTGAGATTGACGTAGGAGGGGAGAAATCTAGGGAAGCTGACTCATGGGAGACATGAGTTGGAGCCCTGGAAGTTTAGAGAAATATGACAGAAGGAGTCAAGGGCAGTGGTAAGGTGCTGAGTAGAGAGCAGGTGAAGGGTCACTTCATAATTGTAAGGACTGGGCATGCACCCCTTCTTAAAGTTCCTAAGTTGCCCACCGACGCACACTTCAGTTTTGAGTCTCCTGCACACAGCTGCTTGTATTTTGTGGGAAAATAAATACTATAAGTGTATCTTTCTTTGCTGGCTAGAAAATTGATCCGTGACTAACTCCATCTTCAAAATGATTTTGAGATGCATTTTGTAGCCCTTCTGGTCTCATCTGGGTCTTGGTCGTTCTTTACAATATCCATGCATGAGCATAGCAGTGATTTCTGGGTGGTGAAGCTCATGTTTAACAAATTTAAAGGAGATGTTCTGCTGTTGCCCATTATGCAAACAAACAAATTTGTATTGTGAGGTCAACTTCAGTTTTCCTTTTACTTAAATGCACATGCGTCACTCCAATGCAAAGGAAAAAGATAAGCATAAGCCCCAGCTGTAGAGTCTTTCTCGAACTCGAATATTCAGATCTACCCGACGTGCTGCAGAGTTGTGGGCAGGCTGGAAGGCTGCTGTATGTACTGTGAGTGACGGAGAGATTGGAAATTAATCTGGAGGGATCCTGCATTTTCTCCTTGATAACGTCCTCTTTAGAGTTCGAAGCTCTGAGCTCTTGGTATGTTTCAACAAAGTTGTTCTTTTTAATAACAACAACAACAAAAAAATGTACCCACTGAAGCTGCTCTGACCCAAATATATGTATCAACCTGATGTCAGGGAAAAAGTATCGTGATCCTTCCTCTGTTCCACAAAAAAGTGGAGGGAAAAGCAAAAAAGATTTTATCATGCTAACAGCTGCATCAAATATATGCATCTTTTTTCTCTTTCTTTTCTTTTAAAAAATTTATTTATTCATTTCAGAGAGAGAGAAAGAAAGTGCAGGGGGAGGAGCAGAGGGAGAGGGAGAGAATCTCAAGCAGACTCCCTGCTGAGTGAGGACCTGGACGCGAGGCTCCATCCCAGGACCCTGAGATCACGACCCGAGCCTGCTCAACTGACTAACCTGCCCAGGCACCCATCTCTGTTTATCTTATTAACTGAATACCTGTTATGAAAAATGACAGACATCATGTCCTTTTGGTGACTTGTGCGTGTGTGTGTTATGAAGGGGAACAGCATACAAAACCACTCTCTCTCTTTGTCTTAAGATAATTTCATTTAAAAAGTGTGTAAGGAGGGGCGCCTGGGTGGCTCAGTGGGTTAAAGCCTCTGCCTTTGGCTCGGGTCGTGATCCCAGGGTCCTGGGATTGAGCCCCACATCGGGCTTTCTGCTCAGCAGGAAGCCTGCTTCCCCCTGCCTCTCTGCCTGCCTCTCTGCCTACTTGTGATCTCTGATTGTCAAATAAATAAATAAGTAAATCTTAAAAAAAAAAAGTGTGTAACGAAAACCATAAATATTGATTAGAGCTCTATTTATAAATAAGAAGACATTAGTTTAGAAAAGGACACTAGCTTTATCTGAGATTTATGAATAGACTCTTCCTTCAATCAAAATATACCCCTTTTATTTATTTATTTAATTTAATTTTTATTTTTTTAAAAGGTTTTATTTATTTATTTGACAGAGAGAGATACGGCAAGCCAGGGAACACAAGTAGGGGGAATGGGAGAGGGAGAAGCAGGGAGCCTGATGCGGGACTCCATCCCAGGACTGTGGGACCATGACCTGAGCCCAAGGCAGATGCTTAACGACTGAGCCACCCAGGCGCCCCAAAATATACCCCTTTTAAAAGTCAAGTTTACATTCTGTTTTCTGTCTGTTTTTATAGCATTGTGTTGGGAGGGCACCAGTAGGAACGGTGGACTCATGGTTTTGACTTGGTGACAGATTTCATTAAGAATGAAAAATTCTCTAAGAGGGGAAAATGGGACCAGTGAAGTAAACAGCCTCTCTTGAAATTCAGAGAACGTTCTAATAATTCAGTTTTCCTGATGAGCCACAGGTCGTTTGTTTGCTTTGTAAAGAAAGTGTTTCAAATGAGGTGGCCTCGTGGAATTTTTCTACTTCTAGGTATTCGTGGCAAAGAATAGCAATATACATGTGTATGAAGAAGTAAATGGTGTGCACAAAATGGCCTTTTAAATCACTGCCTAGAGTTATTGTGAAGTATTGACTTTCTTGCAACAATAAATTCACTTTTCAGGTTCTCCGCCGCCATCTGAATTCCAATGTGATGTGAATGAAGAGGTGACACTTGTTGACTAGCATTCCCCTCTTGCCGCCAGCCACTGGCTGGGCACCCACACGTGGAGTGCCACTGATTGTTTGCAGCGCTAAATCATCCTATCCCCCAGCCCGCTCTGCAGCGGATGTGTCTGACACAGGACCGCAGAGCGTTCCCTCAGTCATTCCGCGTTGTGCTGTTTACTCAAGTGTTTGACTTTTGGACTTTATTTGCTAATGGTTCTGCAAACCTAGGCTATAAAATCTACCCAAAGTCATTCCTCCTTCTCAGTTCTCCATTCTAATTCTTCAGACTGATTATGGACAATTGGTTTTCCTTCTCTGAGAGGCTTGGGTTTGATGTTTGTTTGTTTGTTTTCCCCAATTAGGAACATGGAGATGGATTCCATTTTTTTTTTTTTTTTAACTACTATCTTCAATATGGTTCGATTTGTAGAGTTTGTGAAGATTTTTTTTTAAGATTTTATTTAATTATTTGACAACAGAGATCACAAGTAGGCAGAGAGGCAGGCAGAGAGAGAGGGGGAGGCAGGCTCTCCACTGAGCAGAGAGCTGATGCGGGGCTGGATCCCAGGACCCTGAGATCATGACCTGAGCCAAAGGCAGAGGCTTTAACCCACTGAGCCACCCAGGTGCCCTGAAGATTGTTTTAATTTTACTTAAACGTTGCCAATAAACAAAGGGACAGATATGACACTTTACAAAATTTTATAAGCAAGTTTTCAGCACATGATCATGAGAAAAAATATACTATGGGTATAATAAAGATACAGAGATACATAAAGTTATGGTCTTTTAAACACCAAAGAAGCTGAGAAGAGGCCACACAGAAGTAAAAGCAATACCCACCTGCTGGAGCTGGTCCTTCTTTCTCCAGAATACATTGGAACAATTTGTTGGTTACTTTTAATTATGCTTTTGAAAAGTATATGGAATTCCAGACTTACTCAGTTGTACGGGTGTGGTATATGAGTTTTCTCTTCATCAATCAGATTTGTCAGGATTCATTTGGGATAGGAATTATAAACTCAGAGAAATAAAAGTTTTGATATTTAATTTGCTTATGACATTCTAAAAATGTCAGAAACAAAGTTGAGTAAAGCAATTGTGTTTAAAATTTCCTTTCCAGTGTACTAAAGGACATATCTCTGGCAAATGAGATCCTATGCGGGCCCAGGTTATTTCCTGGTTGAAAGCCTCTTAAGAAGGTTTTAACAGTAAGGTTAATTCCTTAAATATACCATCACAATATTTATACCAACTTTTCTACTGAAATCACTTTCACGGAAGAACTTCAGGATGCATCTCCAAGAATTCATACCATAGCTGGGACCCCTCGAAAAGAAAGTCCAAACTCCAACAGCATCTTAGAGATAGGTTTTCACAGAGTGGTGGGCACGGTGAGAGCATCATTATGAACAAATAGCAATATGCAAGTGAGGGACTAAAAAAATGACCCTTAGGGGATGCCTAAGTAGCTCATTCAGTTAACTGTCTTAACTCTTGATCTCAGCTCAGGTCTTGATCTCAGGGTGGTGAGTTCAAGTCCCAATTTGGTCTCCATGCTGGGTGTGACCCTTAGTTTCCTCTGCAGTTTTCAGCTGTTCTTATAAATGCAGTTGTATTCTCAATTTTTTAATATATAAAAGAACAACATATTGCCTTACCCATTATTTTATATTGGTACTGCAACATATTAGGTATGCATGTCTCACAATAAGATTATTGTCTGCTGTAAACTGCATAACTAGGTTCTGTAATGCACTTGAATACTCTTAAATGAGGGAGGCTTTTACTTCACCAGACACAACTGAGTCTTTCCTCTCCCTCCTAAATTCTATCTGCCCCTAGGGTGATTGCAGTAGGCATGAGGATGAAAAGACTCACATCCTCACTTCACAGACACTTGACTTTTCCAATGCAATGATATCTATCCACTTCTCCTCAACTCTACAGTGTTAAACAATTTGATGGTCTTTTTTTTTTAAATGAAGATAAAATTTAAGTACTCTGGATTTTGACAGATACAATCGATGAAGAATCACTCTGATAAAGATGTACAATATGCCAATGTTCTCTTATATTCCTTTCATTCAATCTCCATAACTCACTGGTAACTACTGCTCTGATTTCTGATTTTGCTTTTCTTCATACACATGAAATCATAAAATATGCACCTCACCTAAGTGGAATTACAAAGTATGCATTCTTTAGTCTGGCATAATGTTTTTGAGATTTGTCTACAAGGTTCATTCATTTTTTTTTCTTGCCAAATATAAGTGCTTTGAAAGAATTTACCAAAATTCGTTTATCCATTTTCCTGTTGATCGATACTTGTGTTGATTCCAGTTTTTCATCATTATGATAAAGCTGTGATAAATACTTTTGAGCAACTATTTTTGTGGATGTAGATTTTCATGTCTCTTGGATAAATAAATACCTAGGAGCTGAACTGTTGGGTAATAGGATTAACGCATGTTTAGCTGTATAGGAGTTTCTAAAGTCTTTTCTAAAATGATAGTGCCATTTTATACTTCACCAGCAATGTATAAAAGTTCCAGTTGTCGTATATCCTGACCAATGCTTGGTATTGTAATTGTTTTTAGTTCTAGACATTTCAATAAAGGTAAAAATGTTTAACTAGCATTTTCCTCATAACTAATGATGGTTAGCTTTTTTAATGTTTATTCATATCTTCTTTTGTTAAGTGTCCACTAAAATCTTCTGCTTATTTTTTACTGGGTTGTATATCTTCTAATAATGAATTGTAAGTGCTCTTTATATTTTGTGGATACATTTATTCATATTAATATATAGAGAATATTTTTGCCTGTGTTTTTAGTCTACCTACTTATTTTCTTTTTGTTGCCTTTGAAGAACATTTTAATGAAGTCCAGATTATTTATGCTTTCTTTTACAATTTATGCTTTTTGTGTAAGAAATACTCCCCGGGTTACAAAGATATTTTAATTTGTTTTCTCCTAGAAGTTTTGTAGTCTTAGCTTTTCCCATTTAGGTCTGAACCCACTTTGAATAATATTTTTGTGTATGGTGTTAATAAAGTCAATCATTATTTTTTCCCCATATAGATAACCAACTCTTCTAGGCACAGTTTGTTATAATAATTTTTCTTTGTCCTTTGAAGTGCCACCTTTGGGAAAAATCAATTGACTACATATGTATGGGTCAACTTCTGCTCTCTCTACTCTGTTCCTTTTACATTTGTCTCTCTTGACTCTAATACCATAGTTACTGTGACTCTACTCATTTTGAAGTCAGATAGTGCAAACCCTCCAACTTTGCTCTTCTTTTTAAAAAATTTGCTATAGTGATTCTAGATTTTTTTAAGTTGATACATTTTAGAATCACATTGCAATATCTACAGAATGTTCTGTAGGAATTTTGATTGTGATTGAGGTGAATTTATAGATCGTTTTGGAAGAACAGACATTGTAGAAATAGTGATTCTACATTATTTTTAGTGTTTTTTTTTTAAATCTCAGTGACTTTGTATTTTCAGTGAAGAGATATTTTTTATATATTTTTGTTAAATTTATTCCAAAGTATTTTATTTTTAAACCTTTTTAAGTGTTTATTTTCTTATTATTTACTGTTAAGTGTATAAAAATACAGTCCCTTTTAATTTATTAACTTTTTATCTTTCAACAATTGAACACTCAGATACTAGTTTAAGTAATTTTGTGAATTTCTTAGAATTTCTCATGTAAACAATCCTGACATTTGCAAATACAGACAGCTTTACTTTTGCAGTCTAAATGCATTTTCCCCTTTGGCTTATTGTGACAGGGTGGTGCTCAGGTCCAATGTTGAACAGAAATGGTGTGAGTGTATCTTGTTAATGAATTTAGGGTGAAACATTCATTATTCAATCACTAATTGTGCCCTTTATTAGCATGAAGACATTTCTTTCTATTCCTAGTTTGCTAAGGATGAAATAAATTAAAAAGAGCTCATTTATTTTATTTACCTATTACATTTATGAATTTTCAAATGTTAACCCAACATTTTCTTTTAAGCACTGCTTTTGCACCATCCCATACATTTTAACATGTGGTACTTTTATTACAATATATAGTTCGAAATATTTATTGATTTCTGATTTTTAATTTCTTCTTTGACCAAATATTATTTAGAAGACTGTTCAATTTATACATATTTTCAAATATTCTAGGTATTTTTTGTAAATTCTTACTGTTATGGATTTCTAATTCAGTTCTATTTGGTCAGAGAACACACTGTAAGATTTCAATTGTTTTAAATGTATTGAGACTTGTTTAATGACCCAATACATTGGTCTCTCTTGGCAAATATAATAAAGTACACTTGACAAGGATATTTTTTTCAACTGTTGAGCACAATGCTCTATAAATATCAATTAAGCCATTCATCTTTTCATTTATGTTTTTTCTAGATATTTTATCACCTACTTAAGAGTGGGATTTTAACACCCACTCCTACTATGGTTGTGAAACTATCTATGTCTCACTTTACCAATTTTTATTTCATGTATTTTGAGGTTTTGTTAGTAGACAAGTCTACATTTATGATTGTTTTGTCTTCCCGATGAATGGCTCCTTATGTGGTTATGAACTGGCTCTCCTTATCTCTGTAATACTCTTTGTCTTGATGTCTACATTTCTGATATTCTTCTAGCCATTATAGACTTCATTAACTTAAATGTGTTTTAAGTGCATTTCTTAGGAATAGCATATAATTTTATATCAAGCTACTCTAATAATTATTGCTTTTCAATGAAATAATTTGGTGTATTAAAAGAATATATTTGTTTATGTCATTACATTTAAGTCTACTAATTGGTTGTTTTTTTTCCTGTTCATTCTCTCTATTTTATGTGGTCCTATTTCTTCCTTACTGTCTTCTTTTGAAGCATTTGAGTAATTTTCAGAAATTAGTTTTATCTCTTGTCTTTTTACTTATTTCTTCTATTAATTTTTATTTGTTCTACTAGGAATCACCATTTATATTCTTATTTTTTCACAATCTATTAGTATATATCATCTCATGTGATATTTAGAAAAATGTAACCATAAGTGTGTATTGACTAACCCATCATTTTTTAGGCTACAGTTATTTATGTGATGTACTAATATACTTTGAAAACCCCATGAAAATATTATCATTTTTGCTTCAAATGGTTGTACATATTTTAAATAAAGAGAAAATATGGTCTTTTGTATTATGTCATACATTCACCATTTCTGGGGCTTTCTATTTCTTTCTGAAATGGAAGGTCCCCACTGGTATTAGTTTTTTGACTTTAAGAACTACCTTTAGTGTGAGAGAATAGGTATGTCAAATTATCTTAATTTTCCTTTATTTGCAAATGTCAATATTTTGCTTCATTCCTGAAAGATATTTTTATTGGACAGAATTCTAGGCAAAAGTTTTTTTTTCTTTAAACATTTAAAAGAAGACCTTTACATAATGATGCCAGAATCAATTAATTCAGGAAACAAAATAATTATAAATGTAGGTTTGTCTAACAATAAACCTCAGAAACTGTGATTCAAGAATCAATAAAATGAGAGGTGAAATCATTAAGTCCACAATCATAGTAGGTTTTGACATTGCTCTCTAAACAGTTGATAAAATACCTAGAAAAAAAAAAACATAAAAATGTAGAAGACTTAATTGACATTTGTAGAACTCTGTGCACAGCAACTACAAAATCAAACTTCCTTTCAAATACATGTTGTTACGTTCACCAACATAGTCTCTGTATTGGGTCACTATGCAAGTTTCACTTTTTTCTGCCTTAGGTCAATTCTATTGAGAGTTTAAGAGGCATTCTCATGATTAGTACCTTGCAGATAATGTATTGTTTTTGTTTGGCTACTTTCAAAATATTTTCTTAATTTTTGCTTTTCAAAAGTTTGACTATGATGTATCTAGGTGTGGTTTTCTTCACATTTATGTTTGGTGAGCTTCTCAAATGTTTAAATGTATGTCCTATACTCCATGTTAAAAGTTTTTAGCCATTGTATGTCCAGGGAATTTTTGCTGACCTGCACTCTCTCCTCTCCTTTGGGGTTGGCAATTACCCATAATTTAGATCCATTGACATTGTCAGTACTATCCTTGAGGCCCGACTTATTTCATTCAATTTTTTTCTCTTCTTCAATTTAGATCATTTCTCTTTCCTCCATCATCTCCATCAGGTTATTAATTAATTCAGTGAGTTTTATATTTTATTTTTTCTGTGTATTTCAGGTGACATTATCTCCAACACCAGCTACAAGGGTTGGGGTCACATGACACATTCTGAGCCACTCAGTGTGGTCACCTTCCATTCTCTTCTCTCAACCCAAAGAGTAGTTTAGAAAAGGGTAGATGATGCAAGTCAGGTGGTCAGTGACCATGAACTTTACTTTCTGGAATTTACATTGAACTCTCTGAGATAAGGACACTCTCCTCTTTTGACCTCTGAGTTGTGATTATTTGATCTGGAACCTTAAAAGTAGTGTTCTTTTTAAAATGTGTATCAGCTTTGCCAATGTCCGCTCAAAACCTTCTGGTAGTTTTCAGTCTTATTTAAAGTAAAAGCAAATTATTCTTACTATGACTTAAATGGTTCTAGATTATGTCACTACCCCAAACGACCTTCCCCAGTTTTATTGCTTAGTTCTGTCCCCTTATCACTCTGCTCTAGCCATTCAGGCTTCTCTAGTCTCCCTGAACCACATGAGGCACACTCCAGCTTCAGAAGCTCTTTCTTGGTTTCCCTTTGCTTAGAAGGCTTTTCCTGGAGATATCCTCAAGGCTCCTTTCTTGAATGCTTTCTAATCCCAGGACAAACACCTTCTTAGAAGAGGCTCTTTTCCTTGACAACCCTACCCAAACACCTTTCCTCGTCACCATTTGTTCCTTACCCTGAATTATTTTTCATTTTTTCACCAAATACACACACACACACATACATACATACTACCTGTATACAATAGGCACTTAAAAGATACTTGCTGAATTAAGCCAACAGAGATTACTGTTTAGGGTCTGAGATTAAAGTCAACCGGAGAATTCAGAGCAAAAGGTAATACCTGATAATGTCAGTTAAGTCCTGACTCTAGCTATGTCTAAAGCTAGACTTATTTCTTTTTTTCTATATTAGTATTAGAGTCACAATTTTTTATAAATTCCCTTCCACTCCTTTTTTTGTTTGTTTGTTTAAATGAGTTTGAGCTGGGTTTTCATTTTCCTTCAGAGAAATTCTAAATAATATTCTTTATTATTATTGTCATTAATATTACTTTTGCTTTTTATTCTTCCATGGGATGACAATTTGCATTTTTTGTGTGAATATGCCAGGCAAAACAATATTAGGAGGACCATTTTGTTATCATCACCACCTACAAATTGGTATTTGAAGTTGTCAGAAAATTGTCATGTCTACTCAGTAATCAAAGTGAAAAAGAGAAGTTATTTGGTAAATATGGGCTTTAAAAAAAAGTCCCTAGTTAACTGCTAATGGAAGTAAAATGATATCACATGTTTGTATATATATATGTGTTTTTTTTTATTCTTTTCATGCAAAGATTTTTGTGCTCCATTTGAGAGGATGGCCAGAAGCATATGGAAGGACAAAAAGGAACAGTTTATCAAGTTTCAGATTTGAGCACTCTAACTTAGTTTTCCACAGAAAAATTCCATGTACAATTAAAATCAAAAAAAGTTTTATAGATTATAAGAGATTATAACTGAAAAAAGTAACAAGCCATATACCAAGATTAAATATAGCATAAGAAGATCCAAGAATAAGTTCCATTTAATCTGAACCATAGAGATAAGTAGATTTTTCAAAAGGTAAAGATAAAAGATGTATACACTGGGGAAGAAAAAGGGAAAGAAATAGCAGACTATATTAAAGAACCAGAGTATAACTTTTGGCATGACTTAGCAGATGATGAAAGATACTTTGGGGTTAGATCTTAGAAGTCTTGCAGCCATGCACAGATGTTAAACTGTACTCTTCAGGAATGGGGGGTTCCCAGAGGGTTGGAAACTAGAGAGGACTGACTGCAACATACATTATAGAACATAACATGTTAGAAATGTATGGAATAGGTTGGAAGAAGAATATACAGAAGCTTACTATTTCTGTATTGGATAATGTGGACCTGACCCAAAGCTTTAGGACTAAGCTCAGAGGAGAAGGATGTTTCTATTTCATTTCCTTAATATCCTCGTGTCATGTATTGGCCATTCAGAATATTTGAAATCCCTTCATTATCCACACTTTTTTATAAAATTTCACCTATTTACATGCTTTTCAGAGACTCTCAGGCAATCCCTCCTCTCTACACCTTGGGAATTTTTGTTTATTTAACACAGCAGAGCTGTCTTCTTGAGGAAGGCATTGTCTCCCTACTACACTATTAGATACACTTCTGTGCTCCCTAGAAAAGGAGTACAAGAAGCAAAAAAGATACATTGTTTGAACTTCATTGCCAAAGGAAACCAATATGATTCAGATACAGAATCACATTGTAATTCACATAGGCAACTCATTTAAAAAGAATATATTACTGAAATTAATTAGAAACTTCCACAGAATATAGCTCTTTGAAAATAGCATCGAAGTATTCATTATACAAAAGAAACAGAAAGATGAACTGTTTCTGTCTACAATTACCAAATTGGCTGAGTTTTTGTACCTTAGATTTTTTTTTTTAAACCCCTTTATAGACTCTCAGGATTGATCACCTCATTCTGTCAGTTACCTTCTTCAAGATATATCTTGTTTGTTTTTTTTTTTTTTTTAAACTCTTCTTTTCTTATGGCCACTCCCTTGCCCCTACGGTGTTTCACTTGATTTTTAAATCATTACTACAGTTTCATTTTGCAACACTCTTTTTTCTCCAACTGTATACCTCGGATTGAACTTCCTGAGGAAATGCTTCCACATGTCTCTGCAAGGTTCATGATCGTTCCTTTCTTCACTGATACCGTTAAACCTTAATTGCACTGTAAATTTATAAGTTTGTTGATAATCTTGTTACCCCATTAACCGAATTCCTCATTCTTTTATCCCAATCCCTCTTCCAAATCCCCTTTTCCTATTATTTCCTAATATTTTCCTAATACATTGAGTCCATTGAATATTGTCTCCTTACTGCCAACCTTTTACATCTCTCAGCCTTTATTCAAACTATTAAATGAAATGCCCTGAGTCTTCCTGGTTTCAGTTAAAGCAAAATCTAAACTCCCATTGGAGACCTAAACCAGAGTGTCTCAAGGAAGAGTGTTCATTCCCTGACCTGTACTCCCCTGGGTGACTGGTTGGGAGGCATTGCTCCACTTGTCCAATTCCATCATTCCAATTTCTCCAATGGTCCACCTTCACCAATATCTAGTTTTTATGTTCATCTGTATGATCAAAATATCCATGTTGCAGTGGTCATGAAGAAGAAATCATGACATTTGCTGTGTAAGCAATTTTCTTTAAAGCGAGTAAGGCTGTATGTATCAATTCTTTACAGATCCATTGGATCTGTAAAGATCCAATTCTTTACAGATCCTTAAGTGAAGGCTTAATTATGTAGCTATCTAACTTCTCACAATGGAAGAACTGGAAATGTATGCTTTAGATATAAAGTCATATTTCTTCCTTAAATTCCATTATTATGGCAAATAGGGAGATGAACTTTGCTGGCTACCTGTGATACACTCCTCTTCACTTACTAAAATTATAACCATTCTTAACATTTTCTAATTTTATTTCTTCTTACAATTTCAAATGCTTCTCTGTTATCTGATATAAAAACTTGGAAAATGGGTCCATATTTTACTTTTTAAAAAATTTTTTTAAAGATTTTATTTATTTATTTGACAGAGATCACAAGTAGGCAGAGAGGCAGGTGTGGGGGTGGGAAGCAGGCTCCCTGCTGAGCAGAGAGCTCCATTCAGGGCTCTATCCCAGGACCCTGAGATCATGACCTGAACTGAAGGCAGAGGTTTAACCCGCTGAGCCACCCAGGCGCCCCTCATATTTTACTTTTTAAAAATCAACTTTATTGAGATCTAAATTAATACAATAAGCAACTATTTTTTTTTTAAGATTTTTATTTTATTTATTTGATAAAGATCACAAACAGGCAGAGAGGCAGGCAGAGAGAGAGGGGGGAAGCAGACTGCCTGCCGAGCAGAGAGCCCGATGCAGGGCTCGATCCCAGGACCCTGAGATCATGACCTGAGCCGAAGGCAGAGGCTTTAACCCACTGAGCCACCCAGGCGCCCCAGCGACTATGTTTTAAGACACATGTCGATGGACTTTGGCGATTGTAAATATACATGTTATTCCAACCATAATCAAATTATAAAACATTTTCATCACCCCAAAGTTCTCCAGTTAATCCCACTCTCAATTGGGCCCCTGCTCTGCTTTCTGTCACTATATAGTGATGATACATGGAGTCATTACGTGAACATTTTTTTTTAACCTGGCTCTTTTCCATCAACAAAACAATTGATATTTACTTATAGCATATACACATATATAAATAAACTCTTGGTAATCATAATTTGTGAATTCATTCAATAAATACTTATTAAACTTCTACTTTTTATAAGATACTGAGTACAAAGCTATCTAACCTGGTAGGTTAAACGAATCACAAGAAAGACAAAGATAGTAAATAGAGTCCTGAGAAGACTGAGACTCTCTTTTAGATATTTAAATTCATTTGTTCTACAATGTGGGATTCTTTATATTAAAAATCTGTACATCATGTGAAAGAATCCAAAAAAAATTATGTAAATATCTTGGTCCTAAGGAGGTGGGCTACATAATTGATTAGCTTAGCCAGATGATCAAAGTTAATATCAAAAGTGTTCAGTCATATGGACGACTTGTACCGTTGATATAATTTGATGAGAGGCACTACCTCTGTGATCTTCTTCTGAAAACAACAGAACAAGCATAGCTTAATTACAAAAAAACTTGAGCAAAATCCCAATCGAGTCACATTCCACAAAAGGCTTGACCAATTCTCCTTGAGATTGCCAAGGATAAAGCAAGGGAAGTCTAAGAACCTGCCAAGAGGTCAAGAGGAGCCTCAGGAGAGCTCAAGCAACAAAGGACAGAGTCACAGTGAGCTGAGTTCTAGGACTTAGCCTCATACAGATGAGAGCTGCTACAAGAGAAGGCATGCACAGCTTTCCAGAACTTCAGGATTTTTAAAAGAAGCCAGAAACACATTCTTATGTATCTCCCAATTTTCAAACGTTGGCAGCCATTTCAAAAGATTTACAACCGTGGACAGGCCAAAATTATGTGGGCCAAACAAAACATATCTGAGGGCAGAATCTGGCCTGTAGCCTGCCAGTTTTTGACCTCTGCTCTACAATAATAAGATTGATTTTTTAAAAATTGCTTATTAAATCACTCATTTATGTGTAGTCATACTTCAGGCTGGTGTTCAGAGAAACTCAGACTTTTTTCAAACCAACTGAATGACCTGAAAAATTACACTTTATACGTAAGTTGAGCTAACCTTAAGTTAATTTAAAATGTCCTAATTATAAGTATTTTGTAAGGTTTTTGCTGGAGAAAACTGAAGTTTGAAATCTGGCTATTTTTAGAAATTCTGAAGAGGTTTCTGGAAATTTAATTTGATTGGTATTGCAAGTAACTGTTGATGAAACCAGAATGGTAGAATCTGTCATGCAGTGTAATTCAGATTTACCAACAGATGGGCCAGAAGGAAGAGAAATAATAATCTTAACTTAGAGCTGGACATTGTTCTTTGTTTCAAAGCATTACTCCATAGGAGAGCTTTGGCACTTAATTCTTCAAATCAGCGTTGAGGTACCTTGTATATTATTAACAGTATTTATGTAGTCAGATATGCCTATGTATGCACACACGTGTGCTTACACAGATATGCCCATGTTAGAATGCATCCATCCTGCCATATGACGGTGACAAGGGATAAGGGCTTTCCATCAGATTTACCGGATTTACCTCCTTTTAATCCTGATTTTGAACTATGTCTTTCAATTCTCTAAGCTTCACCTTAGTCATCTGTTAAATGGGGCGAATAATATTACTCACCTTTCATGGCTTAAAACAATAGAATACCTGGGCACCTGGGTGGCTCAGTGGGTTAAAACCTCTGCCTTCGGCTCAGGTCATGATCCCAGGGTCCTGGGATCGAGCCCCACATCGGGCTCTCTGCTCAGCAGGGAGCCTGCTTCCCCCTCTCTCTATGCCTGTCTCTCTGCCTACTTGTGATCTCTGTCAAATAAATACATAAATAAATCTTTAAAAAAAAACAATAGAATACCTATAAAGTCCTTAAAACAGTATTCAGCCCATAACAAACACCCAATAAACAATATGTAATATAATTTTGCAAAAACAGGTGTATTCATGAAGATATGTATGCTAATTTATGGAGTTACATTTGTTCTAATAAAGCATCATTTAATATAATTAGTAGTGCCAGAGAAAATAATTTGTCTTCAGTATCTTATTTATACCATTTTTGCTATTTTTCAGATTAATGAATATTATGCTAGTTCATTTGATTAATGACCAGAGCTAGAAAAAAAAGTGTTTGAAGGAGAAAGGGTATCTTCAAGGTCATCGTGAGTGATATTTGTTGGAAAGCCAGTGCTGAGGGCGTCACTCAATTATGTAGAGTACACAACAGGAAATTGCGAGCAGCATATGTGGACGGGATCCCTGCGGACAATGACATCAGCGGACAAAATGCAGCTGTGGAGAAAGGTCTTGGTATATCAAAAGCACAAATTAAGAACTTCCATTACTGACTATCACGCCCGCTGAGTCATTAGAAAAGATGTAATTCTGAAGTGTCAATTACTAGGCATTCAGGATATTTGCTTTACCAGCCTGAGCCGATAAGGCATCGTATTTACCCTTGAGAAGGAGCTACTTGTTTGGCACAAAAGTGAAGAATAAGAAAAGAGAGATGATCTGGGTCTCTGACATAGTTCTCAGGCTCTTTGAGGTCAAGGTTTTGTAGTGGTAAAAATGTCAAGTTCCCAAAACTTTTCCTGTTGTGTTTTCCATTAATGCTGTGTGTGATCTTTCCAATGAATCAGTTCACTTGTATTATCCCAAGATGTTATTTTCCTGCATCTGGCATCCATCATCATTTTTACCCATTTTCTCTTGTTAGGTCAAGCCTTTATCACCTGCTACCTGGGTTATCGGAACTGCATTATAATTGATTTTCCTGATTCTAGCCTCTGCACTTCCATCTATGACATTCTCTCTGCCGTCAGAATACTTTTAAGAAATGCAATGATTATCATGCCCAGTCTGTTCTCCAGCATCCTTAAAAGCTCTTTATTGTCAATAATACGATCTCAAGTCAAATTGCAATATATTCCTCTTGTCATTCCTGTCCTATCGGAGTACAGACTCATCCTGAAGCTTTCTGGCCCTCTGGATGTCGATATCCTGCTTTGTCAGCTTTGGGTACAGTTGTAATTCATTCTGTGCTTGCCTTTAGAAGCATGCACTCGCCAAAACCTGTCATGTGAAAGCCACTCCTGATAAATAATCATCATTAATAACTACAATAATAATCTATCATTTTGTAGAATGCTAAGTGTCACACTCTTGGCTGAATGCTTCACATGAATTGTCTTTATCTGAGTTACGAGGATACATTAGTTTTATCCTCATTTTGTCAATGAAGGTACTGAACTTTGGAGATATTAATAATCTATCCAATGACACAGGTGGTGGTGCCCAAACTTACATCCAGGTGTTTACACTAGGGCTCTTGCAGCTCCCACAGAAATTTATTTTTGCATCTATACATGTATTTTGCATCATTATGTTGCCCTTTATGGAATGTGCATAGACAGGTCTGTCTCTTCAATTAACTATTTACCCTGAAGGTAGAGACTGATCTTTTTGTTCCTTCCATGTCCAGAAAAAGCATGCTCAATATTTTAAAAAATAAATTAAATGATACACATCTCTATATATTCCTATAATTAAAAGAATGATGAAATCTTGTTCATCATCACTAGCCATCAGGGAGATTCAAATTAAAACCACATTGAGATATCACCTTACACCAGTTAGAATGGCCAAAATTAGCAAGACAAGAAACAACATGTGTTGGAGGGGAAGTGGAGAAAGGGGAACCCTCTTACACTGTTGGTGGGAATGCAAGTTGGTGCAGCCTCTTTGGAGAACAGTGTGGAGATTCCTCAAGAAATTAAAAATAGAGCTTCCCTATGACCCTGCAATTGCACTACTGGGTATTTGCCCCAAAGATACAGATGTAGTGAAAAGAAGGGCCATCTGTACCCCAATGTTTATAGCAGCAATGGCCACGGTCACCAAACTGTGGAAAGAACCAAGATGCCCTTCAGCGGACGAATGGATAAGGAAGATGTGGTCCATATACACTATGGAGTATGATGCCTCCATCAGAAAGGATGAATACCCAACTTTTATAGCAACATGGGCGGGACTGGAAGAGATTATGCTGAGTGAAATAAGTCAAGCAGAGAGAGTCAATTATCATATGGTTTCACTTATTTGTGGAGCATAACAAATAACATGGAGGACAAGTGGAGATGGAGAGGAGAAAGGAGTTGGGGGAAATTGGAAGGGGAGGTGAACCATGAGAGACTATGGACTCTGAAAAACAATCTGAGAGTTTTGAAGAGGTGGGGGGGGTGGGAGGTTGGGGGAACCAGGTGGTGGGTATTAGAGAGGGCACGGATTGCATGGAGCACTGGGTGTGCTACAAAAACAATGAATACTGTTATGCTGAAAATAAATTTTAAAAAATGATTAAAAAATGATGAAATCTGAAAAACTGCTGCTTTATGAGCCTATCCTTCTTGATCCTCACTGTGAGATATGCAACAGATGCTATCATTCCACTTAAAAAATGAAGAAATTATGGTTTAGAGATAAAAGGTCTTAATCAACTTCACATAGTAAGTGGTTGAACAAGGATTTGATTACAGATATTTTGTTTCCTAATATAATGTTCTATTATCAATCCTAAACTTGCTTTATTTGAAATATCAAGGTTATAAGCATTTGAAATAATCTAGATATCAGAATAAAAATTCAGTGTTCAAGAAGATTTGGGGCAGCATTTAAAATTGGAAGAATACTTTTGGTCGCTAAGGCTATAACTCAGGAAATAATCCCATCAAAGGCCAAAGGGTCTGAAAAAATAATAACTTCTGAAGTTGTGTTTTCACTTATTTGTTTAGGGAGATAGTTCTCTTCCTTCATTATGCAAGAATGTTGTACCACTTTCTTCTGGCCACTGTTTTGTGATGAGAATTCCACTGTTTAAATTGTTTATCCCTTAAAGGTAAGGCAGTGTCTCTTTCTCAGTGCTTTCAAGATTTTTTTCTTTGTCTTCAGTCTTCATAAGTTCATTTATGACATATTTTGGCATGGACTTATTTGAGGTTATCTTGTTTGGGGTTTGCTCAGCTTCTTAAATATGTAAGTTCATGTCTTTTTCCAAATTTGAGTTTTCAGCCATTAGTTTTTAGAATATATTTTCAGTCCTATTCTTGTTCTCCATTTTTTCTGAAACTCAGATGACATGAAATGTTGGATTTTTGTTATGCTCTTACAGGTTCCCGAGGCTCTGTTCATTTTTCTTTAGTCAAATTTCTCTCTATTGTTCAGATTGGGTAATTTTTCTCCTCTGTCTTCAAGTTAACTGGTACTTTTCCACGTCCTCTCAGTTCTCCTATTGGGTCCACTAATGAAATTTTTTTAATTTCTGTTTTTATATTTTTCAGTACAATTTCCATTTGATTCTTCTTTATGGTGTGTGTGTGTGTGTGTGTGTGTGTGTGTGTGTGTAACTATTGCCTTTGATAAGACACTCTACTTGTTCATTTCCTTCTAGCACATTAGTAACTGCTCATGGAAACAAGTTTACGATGACTCCTTTTTTCCTTGTCAGAGAATCCCAGCATCTTTGCCATCATAGTGCTAACCTGTTGATTATCTTTTCTAATTTAATATGAAATATTTTCTGGTTTGGAGCATAATAAATGATTTTTTATATATCTTGGATATTATGAATATTATTTCATAAGAATCTGGATCTTATATATATCCTGTTTTCATGGTCATCCTTTGACACCATGCCAGCAAGGAAACTAAGCACCATTTGCTGGGTGGGATGATAATTCAGCCTTCCCAGTGTGTCTCTGCAGAGACCATTCTTGTGGCTTCCACTGACACTGGGTGTGTTGGGGGTGGGGACTCTTTATTGCCCAGTGAGGATAGAATTCCCAGATACCCAGTCAGCCTTCTTTGAAACCACCCCAGTAAGGGATGGAGGAACTTCACAAAAGCTAAGGTAGTTGGTGACACCACTTTGCTGACAGTTTCTGATCACGAGGCCACAGTTTTATTCATGGTATTTGTCTAAAAGTTTTCTGTCTTGTTAGGATGCCCCTTTCCTGATCCTTTAGCTGGAGAGAGCCATTTCCCTTGGCTTTTTCGGTCTGTACCTGTTGATATTTCCAGGTTGGTATCTTCTTCAGCAACCAGTCTGGACTATATTCAGCAATGGGCAGTCCACATCTTGTGATTTCCTTAGGTCTCTAGGTTCCTAGAAGGCCTGCCTTTTTCTCTGAATCTTTCAGAATCATCTTCTCTTTGTTTCATATATAATATCCACAGTTTTTAGTTGTACTTAGTAGGAAGAATAGGGAGAACTCTATCTACTCTACACTGTCCCAAGATTGGAAATCATACACAAGTAAAGGTGACTTTAACCAATACATATTATTTGAGGTCTTCTAGTTGAATAAGATAAATTGGACTCCATGTAGTTAGAATAAAGTAGAGGGCCAGATGCTAGCCCAGAGTGCCCTAATTTTAAAAGTGGTCAGAAAAGGAAAAGTCAATATAAATGAAACTGAACACAAATGTCCCGAGAGGAAGAGGAGATCTGAAAGATGTGATATCATGTGAACAAAGGTACCTATGTTTGTCAAGAATATGGAGATGATCAACGGTCGATGCAGAAATGCTGAACTAGGTTGAATGTCGTGAATTCATCATTGTGTTCTTCTTGACAAAATGATTAGTGATTACAGAAAGAGTAGGTGTATAGTAGTTGGATAGAAATATTTAAATGAGGGTCGCCTGGGTGGCTCAGTCGGTTAAGCATCTGTCTTCAACTCTGCTCATGACTTCCGGGTGCTGGGATTGAGCCCCACATCCAATTTCCTGCTCAGCAGGGACTCTGCTTCTCTCTCCCTCTTCTCTGCCCCTCCTCACCACTTGTTCTCTCCCTCTCTCTCAAATAAATTAACAAAATCTTTTAAAAAAAGAGAAATATTTACATGAGTTAAAAAGTGTATGTTGCAGGCAAAACTATGAAACAATAAAAAGATCAGTGGTTTTCAGGGGTTAGTGAAGGGAGGGATAAATAGGACAAGCACAGAGGACTTTGGACAATGAAGCTATTCTGTGTGATACTATAGTGGTAGATTCATGTCATTATACCTCTATCAAAGCCTATAGTTTATAACGCCAAGAGTAAATACTAGTGTAAACTATGCACTGTGAGTGGTAGTGATGTATCAGTGTAGGTTCATCAACTGTAACAAATGTATCATTCTGATGCTGGGTTTTGATAGTGATAGAGACTGTATGTGTCGGGCAAGGGGATACATGGGAAATCTCTGTACTCCCTGCTCTATTTTTCTATGAATTTAAAACTGCTCTAAAAAAATAAAGTCTGTCTCTTTAAAAGCAAGAAAATTAATAAATATAGCATCTTCAAGGAAAAAAAGGGTATGTTATTGAGGAATGTGAGAAAGGGACCAATAGACTCTTTTCAAGAAGTTTTGTTCTCAACATGAGCAGAAAATAAAATGGTAACCAGAGGAAGAAGTGGGGTCAACGGGAGCTTTTCTTTTATTCCTTTTTTTTTTTTTTTAAAGATGTCACCTATTAAGGAGAATGTAGCAAAGGGGGACAAATGGAAAATGTGTAAGAGGGAGTGCAATTTCCAAAGCAGAAATCCTTCAGTAAATGAAAGATCCAGATACATGAGAAAGGAGGAAGAATTTCAGATAGGGAGACAAAAATAGTTATGCAAAAGTCATAAGTAGGATAACGCAAAAGAAGAATCTGGTTGCAGAAATATTTGTGTCATTTATCTTTTAAGTTATTGACACTCAAGTATTATATTTTTATAACCACAAGTGCTATTAAAATTTGCCCTGGGGAAGAAAGGTCAGATGGGGGGAAGGGCAGGGAAAGAGTAAGGAAACTACTCCATTTCCAAGTCAAATTCTAAATCACATTTGGATTTGTCATGAAAATAGGACAATGTCAAAATAACACAGAATCATATCCAGGAAATAAGATTTCCTCAGACAATACGAAGAGATATTGACTCACTAATAATGCACTATAAATGACAGAAATCCAATAAACCATGTTTACTTCCTTTGAACTATCCCTATGAAAAGAACAGGCATTTCTCTATTTTGCTCATTTAGAGCCATTTACTGTATTTAGCATTTGGTAGACCAACAACAATTCGCTTCTTTTTCTTTCTCGACATTTTTAAATTTTATGAAATATGGGGGGTTCATATTTATTAGCTACCTAAGCTATTACTTTCCTTAAAAGAATTTTGCCTATTTCCTTTCCTGACTCTACAAGTTGGTCAAAGGAATGAACCCCATTAAATGCGAGAACAATAGACAACATTATTGGTTATTTCAATGGCAGATAAGTTAGTCAGTTTAAGGCAATGAAATGCCAGTTCATCTGTGAAGTGATGCTGGAAGCTTCTGAACATATTTTATGCTTGACAGTAATAATATTGAATTAATATGTCCCTGCAAGGCTTAGAAAATCTGGTTCAAATTTAGCCCAATTTATCAAGGTTTGGCAGAGTTATAAGAATTAACAAATCATGCTGTGACTTAAAATTAGCGTTATGAATATTTAGGAGCTGTTAAAACTGTGGGCTAAATATATAAAATGTCACTGTCATCATAGAAAAACACAGTTTCAAACATAAGAGAGGAAGGCTTATTACACAGTTCACTCTGGTACAAAATACAGCATCTGATTTTGCTTTTGAGATCAACGTCTTTATAAATGTTTTCCTTTTAGCAATAAAAAGTACTTTACCTCTGCTGCAAAGATGTCAGCTCAGGATACCTTTCTGCCCTTCGATCTGATCTTTCCTTTTGTTACTTGTACCACATAGGAAATATTAGTGACATTCCATCCTTTTAACAAGCAGGAGAGAGCCCTTCCAGAGAGTTTCTCCCTTGTCATAATGTAGAATCCAAGGGGGATCTGAAGGTTATATGCAGTTGTTTGAACCGTAGCTGAATAAAAGTGGGGAAAAAAAAATAATTCTTTGACAAATGTATATGACATACATTTGTCCCTTGAAAGTCTATTACCTACACTTTTATATCAGTAAAATGTAGAACATTTGTTTTCATTTTACTTTTTTGGTCAGAAATTTAAAACGAAAAAAAAAATATACCTAAATATAAAGGATGATTTTTCTAATCAGCAAAATGAGGTCAAATAAATTGAACAGAGTGATAGATGAGTGATTATATCCACAGAGAGCTTGTTAAAAGATTCCTTATGATAGATAATTGGGATTGAGGACCTTGTAGAAAGCTGATAAGTTCATTTTTCATGAAAAAATACTTTTGTGTGTGTGTGAATACAAGAATAAGGCCTGGAAAATAGCATTACTGGGAATCTCTAGACCAGAAGTTCTCAATGGGAGTAATTTTGCTGCTATGGGGCATTTGGCAATGTCTAGTAATATTTTTAGGCAAGTATAAGTGATATAGAGCATTATTTTCATCTATAAAATAATCATAATTATGTTAGTATACAACATAATGATTCAATATTTATATATATTTCAAAATGATCACAATAAGACAAGTTAACATCTGTCATCATACATAATCACAAAATTTGTTTTTCTTGTGATGAGAACTTTTAAGGTCTATTCTCTTTGCAATTTGCAAGTATGCAATATGGTATCATTAACGATAGTCACTATGCTGTACATTACATGCCATGACTTACTTATTTTATACCTGGAAGTTTGTACATTTTGATCCCCTTTCATTTATTCTTCCCACCTCTACCTCCACCTCTGGCAACCATCAATTTGTCCTCTGTATCTATTTTTCATGGAAAAATACTTTAAGTGAGTATTGTTCTCATGAAGTTCTCATGAAGTATTGTTCTCTTTCTAGAATCATTATCTGGTTATAATGATAAAAGTGAGGTTATTAAAATGGATTAGTCCCCATTTTTTTTTTTCACTGTCTGGCTATTTCATATAAAGTTATTTTTCAATCCCAATCCAGTTTGAATTATCTTGATAATTTAAGCTTTCATTACATGTTGTGCACATGTTTTAGGCACTGGTTCGATTCTGACCCAATTTTTTCAAGCATGTGAAGAATACACCTAGGTAGAGTTCAGACTGGAATTTGTAGTTGACATCGATTGATAGTGGATTTTTGAAGTTACTCATCCTTTGGAAACACAATTGATGAGCAATCTTTGGTGAAAAAAAGATCAGAACTAGAGAAAATGAAGTAAGATAAACTAAGAAATAATATACTATCAAAAATGCAGTTTTGAAAAAGGTAGAGTGAACTAAAACTAATTATACTAAGAAAATCAGATATTTTTCTGAAACATGATGATGTATGAACATCGAAACATGATGATGTATAAAACCAGTGATAATGAGTGTATTATAATAGGTATAAAAATAAACAAAAGAAACAAAACAAGATTTTTAATCATTATTTTCAGCAACAACTAAAATGGTTCTGCCATATTGTAAGTGAAAAGTAAATATATTGTATTGTTCTAGAGGAGCCCGGAATTGACACTATAAATCTTTGACTAGGAAAAGCCTTAGCAGAACACCTGGGGGAAAGACCTAATAATCTGGACAAGAGGAAACATCTTTGGATTCCCAATTATTGTACCAGAAAGAGGAATAAGAATGACAGATATGGCAGAATGTTTCCCAGACTCTCCTAATTCCTGGAGTGACAGAGCGGCAGCAAAGAGAGGCGACTTGGATAATCCTAGGGAAGAGATTTCTCTTTCATTGCCCCAGAAGGAGGTGTGTCGTATCTTGGGAGTGCAGAAGAAAAATGCACTCACATTACAGAGTTAATTTTGATAACAAAAAAGGAAAGAGAGAGAGAGAAGAAAAAGTCCCAGAGCTGCACTGTTGACTGAGTCTCTTTTTCAGTGTCTACTTGCCTGAGGTCTCTGAACGCTGAAAGGTGGGATCTGAGTAAGTGATGGTCATGCCCTTGTCCTCCAGGCAGAGAGAATTGAGAGGAAGGGAGGTGGGGGAGGGAACTCAGATGCAACATTTGTACTGTGACCTTGATTAAAGTAGAAAACAGATTGTGTCTTGTGCAGAGAGGAGTGATTATTTATTTACACTGACATGTGTTGTACGAACACCTTGTCAGATACTCTGGGACTGTCATGTGCTATACATCTTAGGAAAATCAGAGGTTCCTGATACTGTCCTCCTGGGAGCTTGAGCCCAAAATATACTTACTATTTATGAATCATTACTTGTGGTCAATAATCCTTGATTTTATCCTTCTAAGGTGGGTGTTACTTCATGAAAGATTTTGTTTTGTTTTTTAACACCTTTAAGCCTGTTTTTCTGTTTTTGTTTTTGGTTTTTTTCCCAAAGGTTAACTTACAAATTTCTTTAGGTTGTGTGCTAGTTTAAATGCTTAAGTTTGCAATCCAATGCTAATTTAACTTTAAAAGTGCGTGCCATAATTAGAGGGCATGCCATAAGCACAAAAGTGATATGTTCCAACAAATATTAACACAGGATTTGAGCAGCAGGTAAAAATAGAGAACATACATAACAGAGCCAAAAAGAAAATTAGAGGATGAGATAGGGATGTTAAATTTAAGTCAAACTGAATAATTTTCAACATATTATGTTTATTTTATCTTTAGTATCTCTTTCCCCTCCAAATTTATCACAAAGAAATAGACCAGGAAACTTACTACCAAATGATCTCAAATGATATCTAAGATTTTCACATCAGTAGATTCACAACCATGAATCATCCAGAATGCTCTCATTTTTCAGCTTTATAAGTGGGATCTATTTTGTTTGATGTCTTCTGCAAGGCTGGGGATAAAGGCATTGTACATAAAGAAAAATGTTTACACATCTATGAATTGTGATACCTATCCCACAAGTGTTATTCTTGCAAATGGACTAGGCATAAGAGATAGTGATAGAGGAATGGCCTCAGAGGATAGCAGAATAGGAAACCCCAAGGCTTGCTTTCTCCCATGGGAATATTCTCCCAATATTGGGCCACCTCCCTTTATATAGGAATCAGTTAAAGGATCCTGCACTCCAGGTAAACATGAAAGCAGCCACATCAAAGCCAGTAGGAAAATCATGGTATCTTTTCTGCCTAGTACCCTGGCACAGTGCCATACCATTGGGCAAACAAATCAAACAAAAAATTGGGTCATTGTGTTACACTGTACACAAAAATCAAAATGGATTGGAGACCTAAATGTAAGAGCTGAAATTATAAAACTCCTAGAAGAAAACTTCTAGGGGAAGAGAAAATCTTCATGACATTGTCTTGGCAATAGTTTCTCGAATATGACACTAAAAGCACAGGCAACAAAAGCAAAAATAGACAAGTGGGACTGCCTCAAACTAAAAAGGTTTCTACACAACAAAGGAAACAATCAACAGAATTAAAAGGTAACTCAGAGAATGGGAAAAAGTATTGGAAAATCATAGAATTCTTCCAGCTATTAAAAATGAGAAAGGACTTGAATAGACAATTCTCCGAAGAAAACATACAAATTGCTAGCAGTTTTATACAAAGATGCTCAGATTACTAATCATCAGGGGAATGCAGATTAAAACCACAATGAGACATCACCTGACAGCTGTTAGGATAGTCATTATCAAGAGGATAGAAAATGACAATTGTTTTGGTGAAAACGTGGAGAATTTGGCACCATTATATACTGTTGATGGGAATGCAAAATGGTGCATCCAGTATGGAAAACAGTATGGAATTTCCTCAGAAAAACCCAAAATAGAACTGCTATATGACCAGCAAAGCAACTTATGGGTATTTTTTCCACTGAAAATGAATCTGAATTGAAAATGGGGTCTCAAAAAAAAAAAACCAAAAAACAAAAAACAAAAATTGCACTCCCAAGTTCATTGCAGTATTTTCTCCCTAGCCAAGAGGTGGAAACACCCTAATGTCCATGGGTGGCATAAAGAAAATGTGGTATATGCATAAAATAGATTACTATTCAAGTTTTTAAAAGAAAGAAATCCTGTTACATACTACAACAAGGTGAACCTTGGTAATATTATGTTAAGTGAAACAAGCCAGTCACAGAAGGACAAATCCTGCATTATCCGCTTGTATGAGTATTGAGAGTAGTCAAATTCATTGAAAGAGAGGGTAGAATAATGATGGCCAGGCATTGGGGAGGGGAAAATGGAAAGTTGATATTCAAAAAATATAAGATTTCAGTCATACAAAATAAAAATGTTCTAGAGAATTGACTTCGAATATTGTACTTCTAGTTAACAACACTGTACTGTTCATTTAAAAATTTGTTAACAGGACAGATCTCATGCTATGTGTTTTAACACCCACACACAAAAGATAATGATGGAAAACTGGCATGTGTTTTATTTGAAAATATGATTGTAATTTTCAAGATTTCACGTCTATTTTAACTTCTAAATAAACTCTGATCATTTTGGAGGTATGCCTATTTCAACCCTAAGATGCCATGCCAAACAAGGAGATGGTTTAAAACCTGGAGGAGAAAAGATAAAGACAGACAGAACTAGTTGGTATGATCCACTAACAATAGCTACCAGGTCAGAGGCAGTGCTAATGTTTCAGGTCTTAAAGTTCAAAAAAGGATGGAGACAAAGTAAGGATGGATGGTGGAACACATTTCCACCCTAAATTCATAAGGTAGAGATTTAAATTTGCATAAATGTAAATCACAGTCTTAAAAAAATTCTGTGATATTTTAATGTTATTTTAAATCTACTTTCCTATATTTTCAATTCAGTCTTGAAAATGATGCCATAAAGACTAAAAAATAATGTATTCAAAGATCTAAAATTGCCTTAAGAATATCTTCCAGTCTAACCCAATGCTTCCGGTCACCATGTTTTCCACTCTGCAAGTCAATGGCTCCTGGTTTCAAATGTCCCTAACCAGATACACCAGCAAAACCTAAATTCATTCTTTCTTTTTCTTTCTTTCTTTCTTTCTTTCTTTCTTTCTTTCTTTCTTTCTTTCTTTCTTTCTTTCTCTTTCTTTCTTTCTTTCTTTCTTTCTTCCTTTCTTTCTTTCTTTCAAAGATTTTATTTATGTATTTGTGAGATAGAGTGAGCGAGATAGCACAGGAGCAGGGACAGAGGGAGAGGGAGAAGCAAGCTCCTCGCTGAGCAGGGAGCCCAATGACCTGGGGGTCAATCCCAGGACCCTGGGATTATGACCAGAGCTTAAGGCAGACACTCAACCGACAGCCACCCAGGCAACCCAAAATCTAAACTCTTTCTAACTGACATTAACTACATCTGTCCATGTACTGACTAAACATGATGTGGGATTTAGCTCATCAACATATTTGAGAAAGCACTATTATTGCCCTTTTTGCTCAAAATGCAAAGACATTATTGCCATGATTTGGTATAAAGTTTGGTCCTTGAGAGTTCCCATAGTAACTTATTGCCCAACTTTGGGGTAGTGTTACCTGGGAGTGTTTTCTCTTATAATAAGAGACTATGGTTGAGGAACTCTTATTGCCTTAGTGTCTAATTCTATCCAGCACTCCATGTCCTATGTAGCCTTTCCTGATAAATCCTACCTTTAATCCTTTTATAATTGCTACTTCTTTATTTTAAAAGGTCCTCTATTTTTTTTTTTTCACGTTGAAAGGTCAGAACTTTGCTAATTCATTTAGGAAATGCACAGTCCTTTACACAATCTTTGCAAAGAGAACAGCCTTTTAAAAAGAAATACTTGCCCTTCTTTAAATTCCTTCAAATAGCTTATGCTACATATTTACATTTTCCTTCCTGGTTTCCTCTGGAAGAGAAATATGGTCGTGCAATTGCATAGCTTGCAAATTCAACATTAGATTTCTCTGTGGAAGCCTGCAGATGCACAGAAATTAAATACAGTAGAATTATGTAGGAAATGAATGATCTGTAAATTCATTTGAAATGCCCATAGGTACCCCCTTCCAAACTGGGGTGGTTTTAGTGATATGCTGCATTGATTTCCTTGTATGTCACATTACATTGGGTTTGTATGTCTCATTATGCGACATTATCACTTTATGGTGTTGGGGCTTTCGTGGTGACACTGTGAACATAATGTAATGTGATGTGCCACGGCTGTGAAATGCCATTAAACTATGAGACTCTAGAGAGTCAGTGAATTATGCCATTTCACTACTGCACTTTCAGAAGGCGGAGAGAACTACACCAGGCATTACCTTGTAGGATTACCCGAATTTGTTTATCTACCTCATTTGAGTCATGTAAAGTCATATGTTGGTAGAATTGGTAATACTACTAAAGCCATGACAATTTGACTTTGACACTAGGAAACCCACACATCCTTAAAACGGGTTGTTATTAACACCCTTGCATTTCTGTCATTATGGAGCAATCATGAAAGTATTTTGTGTCATGTGACCCAATATTTCCCTCATTTTGTGCCAAGATGGGAGAGAGCTGCTGTTCTCAAACATTGTACTTTCCCAGAGAAGGACTGACCAGAATGTTAAAGGACAATTCAGTGGTTTCGGCCCTTATCTATACTAGGTTTTGCTTTTTAGTCTCTTGCCTTATCCTGGATCTTCTAGTCCACAGAGATCTTCAAAGTCATATTACCCCGGGTTTTCTTCCCTTTGAGGTTGGTTGCCCTGCAGTAATTTGTCGCCAGAAGAACTTTCAGGTCACCGTAGCATTGACTTGGAAGAAGACAGGCAATCTGCTCTGTTCCTCTATGACCTTAGCATCTTAAATTAAAAGAATGTATTCCTTTAAAACCATATTTTATAGAAAGCCTTCAAAGTGCAGTGTATGGTGAAAGGTCTCTGGTGGTAACTATTTGTATCAAAGTAAATGATGGCTGTGGTTTAGGTTAGAGTTTGGGTGACGTAAAACCAACAATAACAGTAATGTCTGAAGAATTCCATTCTGTTTTTTTGTTTGTTTGTTTGTTTTGTTTTATTTCATTTAAGAGAGAAAGCTAGAGCCCATGAATGGGGTGTGGGGAGGGGGAGGGTTAGAGGGAGAGGGAGAGAAAGAGATGCCCAAGCAGGCTCCACACCCAGCACAGAGCCTGACACGGGGCTTGATCTGACTACTCTGAGATCATCACCTGAGCTGAGACCAGGAGTCAAACACTTAACCAACTGAGCTACCCAGTGGCCCTGAAGAATTCCATTCTGCTTGTAACACCTGACATTTTTGTAAACATTATCTAAGTTAATTCCTACATTACATATATATACACACATATGTATATGTATGTATATGTGTATGTATATATGCATATGTATATGTATATATGTATGTGTGTGTGTATATATATATTTGTGTGTGTATATACATATAGTGTGTGTGTATAACTATAACTCATCCAGAAATTTACTTATTCCTCTATGGTTCTTTTCATTCTTGTTCCAGGACCAAATCCTTATGCCTACTATTTATCCTGTCAAAGATTATTAGGGAGGCTTTCTTTTTTGTCTAATTATTTATTTGGATATGTGTTTTAATTACAACAGCAAAAACATGTCACCATGTCATCAAACATAGCCCAGATATTTGTATGAAACAAACCAGTTCATGTAAATATTGCCCCAAATTATATTATTATGAGCTGAATCAAGAACTTAGGGCCTAAAAGCTCTCAGACAAGTGACATCCCAGGTCCTCATTTAGAACTCCACTTTGGACTTAGATGTGATGAACGGAAGCCTGTGCCGGACGTGGGGAGGTTCAGAGAGAAATAATGCCCCTCTCTTCATCAGACAAATGGCATCTTCCATTTTGCTCTCAGAGCTGCCTTCCCCATGCTGCTCACACTGAGGACCTGTAGAAATGTAATGGTGCTTCATGTTTTTTTTTTTTTTTCCTCCTGCCATCAGGTTAAATGACTTTCTTTTCTACTTATATATAATTCCATAAATAATAAATTCCTTGAATTAATTAAAATACCCTTCCCATGCCACTGATGAAAAATGTAAGTAGAACGTAGCAAGTACGCCTTTAAATTTTGACCTTGACTTCAACGTTATTCAGTTGCAATAAAGTTTTTCCTAAGCCCATTTAATTTTATATTATGTTTTGATAATGAATAGATGTATTCTAATTTTTCATTTTGACTTTCATGTGCTCATAATACTTATAATGACATTAATAAGTTAGGTATTCATATATTGCATCAGATTACTGGCATGATAATATGTTGTAGTATTGCCAATTAAAAGAGTTTCTGCTTTGTACTTTGGCTTTACTGACTCTCATTTATTCTTTTTTTTTTTTTTAAGATTTTATTCATTTATTTGTCAGAGAGAGAGAGAGAGAGAGAGAGAGAGGGAGAGATCACAAGTAGGCAGAGAGGCAGGCAGAGACAGAGGGAGAAGCAGGCTCCCTGCCGAGCAAGGAGCCTGATATGGGACTCGATCCCAGGACGCTGGGATCATGACCTGAGCCGAAGGCAGCCGCTTAACCAACTGAGCCACCCAGGCGTCCCACTGACTCTCATTTATATCCATAGGATATAGAATTCTTGCTAAAAACATATATTTTGGAGATCCAGTTGCAAATTTCTAGTAAAATAATTATAAAATATTTTCATAGCTGTGATTAATTTGGTCTCCTATAAACCAGTGTGTGTGTGAGTGTGTGTGTGTGTGTGTGTGTGTGTGTGTGTATGTACTAAGAGCATAAAACTATCATGGCTAATTGTTGGGGATCCATGAACCATGAAGCTCCTTCATGTTCTAGTTTTATTTATAATTCTTTATACCTTACTTATTCAAGTTTTTACTTCTACTTTAGGGACACTATTTATATTATGGGTCACTCCCCCTGTATTAGCTTTTCATTGCTGCATACCAAATTACCACACATTTAGTAGATCAACACAACATATATTTCTTATTTCACCATTTCCTAGGGTCAGTAGTCCAGAAACAGCTTAGCCAAGTCCTCTGCTCAGGGCCTACCCAAGCTGAAATCAAGGTGTTGGCCTGGCTGTGTTCTTATTTGGGGACTTGACTGGGGACGCGTTCATTTCTATTCTCCTTTGGCTGTATGATTGAAGGTCTCAGCGTCTTCCTGGTTGTTGGCTAGAGGTCACCCTCAGCTTCTGGAAGCTGCCTGTAGACTCTTGTCAGGTAGTCTTCTCACAGGCAACTCACAAGATGGCTGTTTGCTTCTTCAAGGCCAGCAAGAGAATCTGTCTCCCCAAACTCCTGAGATGGAGCCTTATATAATGTAACATAAACATAGAAGTGATACATGATCTTTACCATATTCTGTTGGTGGACTCAAGTCCCAAATTCCACTCCAATGCATGGGGAAGTGACTGTAGAAAGTATGACTCACTGGGGTTCACTTTAGGGTTTGTACATGACACACATTCCCCCAATCGCATCCAAGAATTTCAACGGTTTAAAATACACCATGTACCTACTTAATCACTGTTTTTCTGGGTTCATATGGAGACAGGTTTACTTTAGGTCAGTTTCCCCTTGCTGCTACATGGAGGACACTTTCTCAAAGGAGTCAAGTCAGCTAGAAAATGTGAGGCTTGAAAACAATAGTGCATTTTTTTTTTCTATTTCTTATTGGTAACATCCATTAGGACATTATCAGTATGTTTTCTACTTTTCCAATTTTAAGTGGCCAGGATTAGAGTGGCTTATATTATCTCATATAAAATAGTGGTGATAATAATAATAATACCAATTGCTCTATGTTGTCTTTCTGAATATTGTCGTTTTCTCTTTATAGCATTGCTAAAATCTCAGTGTCTACTTTTAGTGGATTAGAGATTTTTGTGGATGTGTCCACAGTAAAAATCTCCTATTTACAAAAAATGAATTTTTTAGCTGAGGTCTGGCTAAAACCAAAGTACTCATCCTCATTCATGGTATTTTGACGTGATATGATACTCAAAGAGTGATCCAAGAAGAAAATTATCTTCCTTTTGTATTTAAAGAAACTTTTCTGGACATACCCAAAATCTACTATCCTTTTTCTTTTTGGATTTGGGATTGTATTGAATATGTACAGTTCTGGAATTCTGGAATTATCCATAGCAGAGTTGCTCAGTTTTGCACTTCTGACATTTTGTGTTGGATAATGCTTCATTTTGAGGGCTATTCTGTGTATTGTGAGATATTTAGCAGCCTTCCTGCCCTCTACTCAATGTGACAAACAAAAATGTCTCCAGCCATTGCCCAACCTTCTAAGGATTGGGAAGTGCGGAGAGTCAAAACTGCCCTTGGTTAAGAACCAATGTTCTGTAGTGAATTCTACTTTCTTTAGAGCTTCTGCTTTTATCTCTGAGATCTTCTCCCTAGGAATATCTTTTAAGATTGTATTTCTCTAAATATGACATTATATCTGCCATTTTTCCTTTCCTATTTGCAACTTTTCAAGGTCATTTTCAGTATTACCTGTAGTAACACCACTTAACTAACCAATCACATATTTTATTGGTCAGATATTGAAATGGTGGTTAGAAATTTCCAGAATTTCAGATCTGAAAGAGCATCCATGTGAGGACAAAGCTGAGCCTTCAAAAGGAACCTCCTTTGACAACCTAGCAATACAGTCTAATTTCCTGTCAGCTTAACAACTTCACCAGACTTGTTCAAGAACTGATTTTTAACTCTTCTCATGCTGGATGTCACAGCTCTAGCTACTGAAGTGTTGTATCTGACCTGGTCTCAAAAGCTATTTTTGTTTTATTGACTGAATTAAGTTCTCCCTGATGCTTGTTTAATAACCTCATTTTTTTCCCTCTAATAATGTCTTTTCCTTCTGCTGACGTTTATATCGAACTTGGTTTGCTCCATGACTGACGGAGGAGACTGGTATCATCTAGACTCGTGTGAGAGGGTCACTCTTCCTAAGAAGCAGCACGTAAATGCGTATGTTCATCATTAACTCGGACTTTAACCCTTTTATAACCTATATAACTTAGAAAATAAGTTCCATACTTGTGAGTGGATGTCTTTATGCAGTTTAAGCTTTGAAAATCAAATTTAGAATGAAAAATCTAGAGAACAAAATAAAATAAATATTACTAAGGGGAGCAGTGCAATTCACAAGCTTGGAATTTTCTCAGTGGTATCTTTTCAAAGCATGTATCAAAATGATAAATGAGGTTTTGCTGGGTCTTTTTTTTTTTTTTTTAATTCAGAGATATGAGCATTTAGTTTACTTTATTTAGGACATTTCTTCAACCAAAACATTATTGTTCCTTCATTTCCTAATTCTATGATAATTTTTGTCTTGTTTTGGTTTTGATTTTTTTTTTCTTGTTTTGATTTTTTTTTAAATTGAAGTACATGTTCTTTTACTTTCCTGTTTTGGTAAGGCTTATTTACATCTTTGGTGTGTTAGTTAAGCAAACTATCTGCTAGAAAAATAAAGTTAGATCTTTTACCTTTTTTACCTAGCTGGAAAAATAAAAACCTGTATTAATTCTGAAAAGGTTGGATAGAGATTTGCCTTTAGGACTATTTAAATGAGTGAGTAGGTAGGAGTCTCAAAAGTTGATACTATCTGTGAATATAGGATGACACGTGGCTGAGAAGGGCTCCTGTTCATTTTTATGGGGTTGATAAATTAACATTATAAATCAAATCACAATTAAAATAATTTTTAATATTGTCAAAGTAGTTCTAATTCAGAAAGACCTTTCCATTTGTATCCATTGCTTTTCTGCATGTAGGTGTAGATTTTATGCACGTGTACGTAGGAAGTGGAAAAGTGAGGGGCACAAGGGTGGCTCAGTGGGTTAAGTCCCTGACTCTTGGTTTTGACTCAGGTCATGATCTTAGGGTGGGGAGATGGAGCCCGCATGGGGCTCAGTGCTCAGCATGGAGTCTGCTTCAGATTCTCTCTCTCCCTCTCCATCTGTTCCTCCTGCTCATGCTCTCTCTCTCTCTCAAATAAATTAATTAATTTAAAAAAAGTAGAAGAGTATCATGTGCTGTGGTTCTCACTATTATCTGTGTGTGCCAATTAGAATTAAAGCCTGTATTCTAACCAGTCTTATTATTTACCTTCCAAACATGTGTAAACCTTGCACTTACACTTGTCATTGTATTTGAGAGACTAGTACATTGCACACTGAACTTTTAACTATCCTCCCAAAAATGGTTCTTACATGTTCACTCACATTTCACTGGTCAGAGAAGTTTACTGACGATTTCTTTCTTGTAGGGTACAGAGAACGTGGTTATTTCATTGCTCTGATGCAAAGTTCAAAGCATTTGTGGGCAGCATCAGTGCAGTGCTGATTGTCACCATTTACCCATTTGATCAAAAAATATTAAGTTCACTGTCCCTCCTCTATGTAGAGCACACTAACCTCTTTCTCAGGAGAGATCACTGAAAGGTCCGATGCAGTTACTGGGTCCAGATCAAAGCCAAGACCTTCAAGTGACGCCCAATTCACAGGAATGTCTTCTGGGACATGAGACTTTAGAATGCAGGGGACACGGAAGCTCTCCTCTCCTTCTCAATCCCAATATACAGTGGTGGACAGATGTAGGACAGATGTAGGATGGCCACAACGGATACTCTCATCCCCAAAGGGGAGCAACAGGTAAGAAATAACAACCGTTTGCTCATGGCAAACCCACTCAGTGAACCCTGGGTCTGATTGCTTTACCTGGAGGATGGGGAAGCTTCTTGAGCTCTGGCTGCTCTTTGAAAGCGCTTCCCCATCCATGACTTCTCAAGGCTCTTCTTGTTCCATTACTCTGCTTGGCCACATCAGAGGTTGGATTAAATGACCTCTCTGGGGATGAAAGTCTTTCTCAGTATGCTTCTGGCTTATGGACTACTGGGGACCAAGGTTCGTTTTATGTCTCTAATGGTCACAGTCTCTTTTAGTCCAGACTGGTTGTGCCTTTGACAGTAGTACTCTCAGAACGAAGTCAGCTCCTTGCTGATTTGATTCCAGCACAGCTGCCCATGACAGTGTGAACACCCGACATAGCTTCTTTCCAGACAGAATTTCTGCATCTGTGCTGTGTCCTGTCTCACCACACGCCTCACTCGTTGTCTTCCTACTTAATTGTGGGTAACTGAGCCTATCAGGCTTTGAAAGAGTGAGCGCCACACACTGCCTCTTTTCTCTGGCACATCTGCTCCAATTAAAATGAGTTGCTGGGTGCTTCTCTCTTCATTTCACCTTTACTCCAAATCCCCTTGTGCATTTATTCCTTTTGCAGCTTGTGCTCTGGCTCTGGAGATCATTTCAGTGGTTGCAAACTGGCAATGAAAAGATGAATTAGTCAGGGTTCTTGTTTGCCAGGAACCAAAGTTGAATCTGGCTGATTAAGCAGAAATGGTGTTTAGCAAAAGAATACTGGGAGGCTCACAATTTGTTTGGCTTGTGAGAACCCAGCTTCAGGCCAGGTTTCCAGGAATAACACCCAAATCCGTCCCGCAAAGTTGAACTGGAGCAGCATCACTGGTGCTGCTGCCACCCCAAGGGGGGATGTGGAAGATGCTAGGACTGCTACCACCTGCCTGAAGGTGGGATTGTGCCACAAGGTTTTCATTGCTGCTGCCTCATCATGGTTGCCCCAGCCACTCCTACCCTCGAAATCAAGATGAATTTTGAATGGCCCTACATTCACAATCTACAGACTTGAGCTGTAGTTCAACTCCCTTTTGAGTTGAAGTTCCAGAGACGTTTTCTGGATTGCACAGAAGCCAACTCATAAACAGGGAAATTATTCAAACATAACGAAAATGGTCAAGGATTACTACATAGGGAAAAAAATGATACCCACAATCTCCTCTTGTTTTCAGCTGTCACACTCAAGAGTTTGGTGGATCTCCTTCTACCACTGAAAAGTTTTCCAAAACCCAGCATGCAGCTTCTGGAATTTCACAAGAAGCCCACTATTAACCAGCTACTCTGTCTGAAATTTTCAAATTAGTGTTATTCCTAATGGGCATCCATACCTAAGTGCAGTAGCACATTACTAACAATGACATTCGGATGCAGAAAACTTTTCATATGCATTTCCTCATTTCATCTTCACTACCACTCTGATGTTAGTATTATTACCGCTCTCACTTAACAGAAAATAAATGTAGAGAGGCTTTGTGACTTAGCCCAGAATTCATTTCTTCTACATAACAGAGCTGAGAATTGAGTGCAAACTTTGGATTCTAAAACTTGCATTCAACAGATCGAAATGCAATTATGCATTGATAGCAGAAAAAGAGTGGGCTCAGAGGAAATGAGATAGAGGGAGGAAAAGCTTTAGTATGTGCTCTGGTGAATGAGAGGGAGTGTCAAAGTGAAGTAAAAGGATGTCGGATTTGGGTATTCTGTGCCAGGATGGGATACTGAGAAATCCAATTTATCTACATCACAGTACAAGCCCAAAGAGGGGAAAACAGGGATGTGAGAAGGGAAATTAATGCTATATACCTTATAACTAGCTGAAGACTTCTGGCTACTGTGTTCTAGAATTTCAGGTGTTCCTGGAGTTTGATGCCACATATTTTCTTTCCTTAAAGACACACGGGCTGTTTTCTTCAAATACAGTTTGTCTTCCCCTACAATGTTAATGAGTTGTCTAAATGATGGAGTTTTGGAATATAGGTTTAGTTTCAGAGCCAATGACTAAGAATTCTTGAGACATCTTTGGTGCAAAATGGCAGTTTATTAAAGCACGGGGACAGGGCCCATGGGCAGAAAGAGCTGCTGCCCCAGGATTGTGAGGGGCGGCTGATTATATATACTATGGGTTTGGGGGGATGCAAGGGAAAGGGAGGTTTCAAAAGAACTTTCATATGTTAAAGAAGACTCACAGGATACCTGAGGCCTTACCATTGTTGAGTTAAGGTTGCTTTTCCCTCTAAGGAGGCATTAACATTAAGATAGTTGGGAGTTTCCTGGAGGATCGTTAGACTCTGCCCCCTTCAGCTTGAAGTTATCTGTTAGTAGGCTGCAGGCTGGTTATAAGGACATTTGATTTTATCTACATTTCCTTCTGGAAGCTAGGTTATTGGTAGAAATGCTTTGTTCTCATAGATTGCTAAGACATTTGTACATGAGGGAGACTCCTGTCTTACAGGATTGTGATCTCTATAAGTTAACTATTTGTTTTTCCTTTCCTTAGCCTTAGGGCAGCCAGGAATGCCTGAGGAATGTCACACAAATCCCATCTGGGGGCGATTTGTGGGGTGTAAGCTTCTGCCTTGCCCTCAGCTTGCCTTCTGTTTCCTCATCATCATATTAGTGTTGTCTAAGCATAGCATTTGTTGTCAGTTTTAAGACGCATTCGTGCTATTACACAGTTGAAAACATGGTTTTAAAACCCATTTTACTTCATTGTTGACACCTTGTGCCCAGCAGCATACTTGTCCTCTCGTCACGTGGCCCTAGTCACCAGCTTACAGCATTGTCACATTCCCAAGACGTGTATTTGGTTTTTATAAAAGGTGTATAATGGTCCCGGAAAAGTGAGGTAAAAGATGATGACAATAGTAGTTCCGGTGTTAATTCTTCTCTCAGATACAGCCCAGGAGCTGAATTTCAACCATTTGATTTTTTTTCTGGTTAAGGAAAGTGGAGAACATTTGCAGTGGACCACCTCTGGCTACCATCAATTTTTCTCCTAGCATTGAATCATCTACTGATTCTGACCTGCCTATTCCAGTTTCCACAGTTTATGGTGAAATTTCAAAAATGCCTTTCATTACCAAGGCTACATGAGTAGGAGCACAAAACCACTCTGACGCTGAATGGCCAATATGGCGCATGCGACAGCTCACGGGAGATGGCACGGCCCTCGGGAGTGTTAGGTCCATGATCAAAGGAGCAAGACTGATACAAAGCGAAGGTCAAGAAAGCTTTATTTCGCGCCAAGCATCAAGAATCAAACCAACCGGTCGGGTTCGCCTCTTACAGAGAAAGCGAGCGACTCTCAGCCTCGCAGACTAACTTTTATAGAGCAATGGCCATGTGGTTGAGCCTGGCCACATACAGGTGGCCAGTGAGATTGCAACACACAGAGAAAGCTGCACAGTCATGTTAGGTCATACACGTGGTGTATGCTAGGTCAATTGGGTGGCCAACTGAATTACAATTCACCCCATAGTAGCTATTTGAACTAGCCTATCACCTTGGTCAGAATTGGTGCCCAAAAGGCACCCAAAAGACGGGTCCCACACTCCTTGGTAGCTAGGGAGACAGTATGCTTGCTCCACTGATTGGATGTCTCCACCTGGCCCGACTCATCCCTGCATTCGGGCTCTGTTATCTCCACCTGACCTGACCCGTCCTTGTATTTGGGCTCTGTTATCAGGGACTGGTCAACCACATTTTACTGGTTTTCCCGGACTTGCTTTTAAGTAAGTTCGGGGTGGGGGGGGGGAGTGTCAGTTTAAGTTTTACTGCATAAACAACAAAATGGCTGTTCAACCAAGATGGAGCCGCTCTGGCTAAATAGGCCCTTACAGGGAGCACTCCTGTTTCCACAGCAGGGGTTGGGAAACCTGTAGTTGGTTACTCATCCTTCCAGGAATGGAGCAGTTTCCTTGTCTTCAGACAATTAAGCAGGTTTCTGCTCCTTTTCAAACCCACCCTGCTGTTAAACAAAGATATTACTACATATTATGGTATGGTAGTTCCAATTTATGTCTCATATTATATTTCTTAAATTAGATTTTTTTAAATGTTGGGATCAGATAAAATCAATTATTATTGAAATGCCAAATTTAATTTGGTCCTAAAAAGATTTCTTATCTGAGAAAGAAGCTTATTATGTTTATTATGTTGACCTTTTCACTCTATGTCCGTGATTTTTATTTTTATTTATGCCATAACAAATTTCACACTCGGGGTGTCTTCACACTTTCAGAATGTTTGAAGCCCATGATTCCATTTGTGTGTGTGTGTGTGTGTGTGTGTGTGTGCGCGCACGCGTGGGCGCGTATGAATGTGTGCTACTTGCATGATGACAGGTGCATTACTTTGTATTCCTATGGTTTTTGTTTTCTCTCACTGTCCTAAAATCCCAGGTCTTATTACTGAGCCTGCCCAGGAGAGTTTCTCCAGAGTATCTATGCTTCATTTGGTTATCTTATTTACCATGATGATGCATTGTCTTTTTTATGCAGATGATATACTGATTTATCTCTTTCAGTGAACTTCTCTGCAGCAATTTCAAAGCTGTCAGACTGGCAGACTAAGATTAAAGACCTAATGGCCCAGCATTTCCACAACAAAGTGCATACAAACACAAGAGCCAGCTAGAGATCTTTCCTCCATTTAACTATCTTTGGGTTGTGGCTTCTTTTTTTATGGGAACAGATGCTTCTGTAGAAGAAGTGCAAAACCAAGGTCATGGAGGAATGGACTCTAGAGGTATTCCAGGGGGATATTATTCACCAGTTGCTTAAATGTTTCATTTAACTTCTAAGGAACATTGATCAACCATGACCATTGTTCTTTGGGACTGATTTATAAGTACAAGAATAGCCTGAGAGCATCACATTACTAGACTACATATCAGGGAATGAGTGGGAAAATGTTAAGAAAGAAAAGAAAAGCCAGAACATTCTGTGACCAGAAATACTTCCTTTATCACCTTCTCCATGTTAGAGTTAGTAAGGACTTGACTTTTGACTTTTAAAAAGTTCTCATTCTATCCTTCTCCTTCAGGCCATCAAATGTATTCTTACTGCTTTAAATGTCATCAAAATTTTCTGATGCCTAAACTTAACATCTCCAGCCCTGATGTGTTTTTCTGAAATGCTCACTTACGTAATCCCTTATTTGAGTATTACATATAAATGTCATCAATCTCTGTCATGTGATGTGCCACAAACTAGCTTGGGTTGGGTCTAGTGTTTCTCATCTCCAGGTAAAGCTCATGCCTACCCAACTAATTGCTCAGCATGACACCTAGGAATTGCCCTTGACACTTCCCATGTAATTTACTAGCAGGTTGGATTGGTCAACCTACAAAATATTTCCAGAATCATCTGTTTCTCTATGATTTCAATGCTGACCCTTTATTTGATCATTACCATCTCTTTGGTTTATTGGCTTGCCATTTCATTCTTGTCAGGCTTCAGTCTACTGACCACATGACAACTGGAAATACATCTTAAAAAGCTGAGACTCTTACTACTTCACTGACTAGTACTTTGTCATCCCATGTAATATTACACTTAGAACAAGAGCTGGTCCCCTGCATAGACCGTGTTCCAGCTCTTCCTAGTGAATTTCAATATGTAATCTCTTAGTCTCTTAGTTTGCTTATCTTTAAAATGAGGATATTGGGGTACCTGGGGGCTCGGTGAGTTAAACATCTAACTCTTGATTTCAACTCAGGTCATGATCTCAGAGTGTGAGATCAAGCCCCACACTGGGCTCTGTGCTCAGCATGGAATCTGCTTGAGATTCTTTCCCCCTCTCTCTCCCTCTGTTCCTCCCCCGACTCATGCACACACTCTCTCTTAAATAAATATATAAATAAACTCTTAAGAAAATGAGGATGTTAATAGTGAAAATACATTTGCCATAGAGTTTTTAAGATAATCACACCAGTTAACTATGTAAGCAATTAGAACAGTGTCTCAAAATTAGTAAGGACCATATAAGGGTTTGCTATTTTCCTTGACTTGACCTTCCAAGCCTGGAATAATTCTGCCTCTGCCTTTCCTTTGTATCTCACCTCGTACCAATTTCTTGTTCACTGAGATCCAGTTATGTCGCTTTTTGTTTGGTAATTTAATTATTTATTCAATTAACCTCATGATCCAGCTTCTTCCCCATTCTCCTGCCAAGATGTCTCAGCTTAAATACTGTCTTAAACATCATGCCCTAAACACTAAATTCTTCATTTGCTCTGGCGGCTGCAGCTTGGTGAGTGAGACTGGCTCTGGCCTTGGGCCAGAGCCAGGAGAGTGTAAAAGGCGGAGGTGGTGGGAAGGATACCCTCACACTCTCCTGCTCCAAGTGGCCCCTATTCCTGGTTCTTTGTCCAAAAAGACAAGACCCCTTGAGGATTCTATCACCCAAGCAAACTTGCCAGGCTCTCATCCTCAGATCAATGTCAGGACAGAAGTTAGAAAAGAAAAACAAACATAATAAAACAAAACAAAACAAAACAAAAAACCCCTAAGGACTAAGCCCATACACGCTGCTGCTTCAACTTTTGACTTTACTAGGTAGTCATTTTGATTTTCCTTACTTTTTAGAGTAGAAGACTATTCTAGGTAGCTTCTTTTTACATTTACCCAGCATTTCGAAGTTGTAATGAGCTTATTCTCTTTTAGCCAACAATGGAAGTTCATACAACTCATTCTAAAATGCAAAGACTAAATTATTTCACCCTGGTTACCTGGTGGACTTCATAATTGTATAAAGTATTTGTAACATTAGCACATTTGATTCCAAAGTATTGTAAAGTTTGGAGTATTTGGACCTCTTCTTTTTCTAAAATAGTCTTAGCCATGATAACTTGCACCAGATAGAACTACAACAAAAGTAGCAGAAGAAAGTGAATTTAACTGCACACTGCGAACTATAGGGATTTTGAGAGTTTCTGCTCTTTCCTTGGAATCTTTCATAACATGAAGGTATTATATGGCCCAAGTGTGAGCTCTCATGGCAACTGTATACGAAATATAAGTAAATCATTTTCTCAATATTTAAGGATAGAAACAAATACAAATAACAAGAATAATGCTTGTTTCCTTTAATACAATAGATTATCTTGCGTGTCTCTTGAAATGCATCCATCTGCAGATGTCACTAGTTAAAAGCACACACTTTGGAGTGAGAAAAATCTGGGTTCCAATCCTAACTTGGCATTTATTAGCTGTGTACCATTTATTAGCTGTGCACCCAGAGGCAAGTTCCCTCCACTTAATGTCAGTTGCTTCATCTATAATATATGGCTTGTACTAATGATTACATGAGATAAAAAGCATGTATTATATGGCATAAAACCTATCAGAAATGATTTCTCTCCCTGTTACATATCTCTGTATACACACACATACATATTTACATATTATATAATGTGTATAATCAAACGCATTGTATGAATTGTTACAAAAGGTATCACTCACTACTCAAAGCCATTAATCCTTTGTGAACTGGAATTACTACATATTGAAAATAAGATTGATGACGACTTCTGAGCTCCCATCCCTGGCACATTTCATATGGTCAACTCAGCCTCTTGCCATTCATTCCCTTTGGCTTTCGCTTTACATCACTGGGTGAGGCCCGAGATTACATTACCCAAAAATCTCTTGACTCTTAGATACTTTAGGGAGGCAATGAGGAAGGTTCTGATTAGGTGACTTAGATCATCAGTTGGTGATTTCTTTTGATTCCCAAACTTTCCTTAACAACCTTGGTGCTACAAATACTTGAGATCATCACATATGGTCTCTGTAATCTCTGATTCCTGGAAGCAGTGGCTGGCCTGCACTCTCCCAACTCCTCTAATTGCTTTGTCTTTGGTTCCCTTTATTAAATCTGCCTTTGACAACAACCAGAGTAACTGGATTTGCCAGTCTTACCCTGACTGATACACACTCAGTGACATCTCCAGGATACAAGAACAAACATCGTACCACTTTGTCTGCCTACTTTCTTTCTGGGGAAAAAAATCTCATTTCTCACCTGAATTACTATGCATTTTTCTTTTGTATTATCTTTCTAAAATATAATGAAACTGTAGAAAATACAACACAGAAAATTACAAATACAAGATCATATAATTGACTTGTGTGATTTTATTAGTATTTATTGGTGACAAATCTGTATATAAGAAAAGAGAGTATTTTCTTTGAGGAAAATAAAGTATTTGTAGATTTGTTGTTCATTTCCCTGTAATGTTCTGTCGAAAAGGTTGTTTTTAGAGAAGGAATGCTATCACAATGATAGCACCGGTCAAGAAACTATCAATTAAAAAAAATGATAACAGAACTTTTTCATTCATACAATAGTACTAAGACAGTTCCGAGACAGTTCTGGCTGTCTGACTAACCTGCTGTAGGTCTCATCACTAAGGGGTACCAATGACATGGGGGAAAAAATGCAGCTTATTCTGATTTAGCTTCCAAAGGATCTCTAGCGGAGAATGTGAACACATGCCCAGGATCTCACTCAGAAAACATGGGACAGAATATGCTATAATTCGAAAGGCTTTAATGCAAAGAATTTTAACGAGGAAGATGGGTAATGAAAAAAAAATAAAATTTAATGTAAGAATTAGGATCTCGAGGGGAAAGCCACTCCAAGTACCAGATTAACCTCATGACTTTGATTGCAAGGCAGGGTCACTATTCCTGGAGGAAGCCATCAAGGCAGCCCTGGGCTACAATGAGACAAGCTATATGATTCCCAAAGAAGCCAAGACTGGGGCAATGATAATAAAATTTCTAATGTTTATTGCCTGGGGAAAGATTTCAAAGATGGCGTGAAGCCAAAAATAAATTACTTTTTAAACAAATCCCTGAACCTTTGCTCTCAGTGGCTTCCCTTTCGTGTCTTGTCAAATGTCTCTCTGGCCTGATAGCCAACTTCACACTGAGATTGGTGCCTCCATAATTTACCTTACGCCTGGCAGGGAAAACGCTTTCTCTTACAACCCATTCAGAAATTCTCGCACGATACAACAGCCATACCACTAGTAATACCTTGGCCAGAAACTAGTAATACCTATTACTACACACATTTATTTCTGCCTAGAGATGTCTCACTGAGGAAAATAAAAAAGGGGATTGACTAAACTATTTTAAAATGCAGCTATAGTTTCTTTTTCTCTTCTTTTCTAGCATATTTAGCAAATACAAATTGTGGTACACAACACAGACTGAATTAAATCCTTATATACACCCATGTTTCTGGGTTATATTTGATAAGTCCTTTAAAACTCATTAATGTGCGCTTAAGTAATGTCTGATAGATTACAAAATTTTGTTTTATAGTTTCAATATGTGTGCCAAGTCAAATGAGATAAACAGGAGATATAATGCATTTTAGTTTGTAACAAAATAGAATTTAAATTCATACAGAATCTTTTTGCCAGAATACTCTATAATAAGCAAAATTCACATGATTATTCATAAGGAAGTGGGCAACTTATAGTTCTTAATGGTTATGAAATTAGTGACCCCATACTGTTAAGAATATATCAGTTGCCCCCCCCCCAAAAAAAGATGCAAAATAAAACCATGCCAATACACAATCATCAAGACCAAGTAGATCTTCGTTCAGGAAAGAACAAAAAAGACACAATCTACTGGCATATTGCGGCTAAAAATATAAATAAATCACACTTTTCATTTGAGCTACACATGGCTATCTCTTACTGCAGGTGTTCTCAGAATATCCATTGTCTCTACTATAAACAGAATTTGATTAAGTGGGACAAAAGAGAAATATATGCAATGCCTTCCAAATTATGAAGAAAATATTTTTTACCAACAAATCCATGTTATTCAAATTATTAATCAAGACCGATGGGAGAATATAGGCATTTTCAAACATTCAGAGATGTATAAAATTTGTGTCCTATTAAAAACCTACCTGAGGTAATACTTAAGCAAAATGAGAGGCCAGAAGAGAAAGAGAAAGATGATTCAGGAGATCACTAAAGGTAGGTCTGCAAACAAAATCTTCTGTCTGCTTAGAGGGGAAGGATGTAATCTCTTGGGACAAAATAATAATGACAGGAAAACACAGTACGATAGTCCCCTCTTACCAGCTGATTCACTTCTTGCAATTTTAGTTATTCAAGGTCAACTGCAGACTGGAAGCAGATGACCCTGCTTCTGACCTATCATCAGACGGTCAGTTGCAACCTAACGCTACATCCAGATGTTTATGTCATTCATCTCACTTCATTTCATCACGTAGACATTTTATCATCTCACATCATCACCAGAAGAGTGAGTACACTACAAGTGCATATTTTGAGAAACAGAGAAATCACATTCACACAACATTTATTATAGTGCATTGCTATAACTGTTCAAGTTTACTAATAGTTATTGTTAATTTCTTTCTGTGCCTAATTTATTAATTAAACTTCATCATATGTGTATAAGTATAGGAAAAAGCAGAGTACATATGGAGTTCAGTACAAGCTATAGTTTTGGGCGTCCATTGGGGGTCTTGGAGCATACTCCTCATGCACAAGGTGGGACTATTATATCCCATCTAAAATTCATATGACATAAAAATAAGCCAGTAAATTACTTAGTTAAACATAAATGACATTAAGGAAATAAATAAGCAACTATAAACTTTGGGATAAACTTCATCAGTTGTGATAAAGCAAACAAAAGGCTCTAAAATGTTATTATGATAGAACTTTAAAGAAAACTAAAATAAAGCTTCATTTTGAACAACTCATTGACTATCATTATGAGACTCAATCTATCTTGACCATGTAACATTATCTTAAAAAGTGGCCAAAGTGCTTAAGAATAGAATATATAATAAATTTATTAGTGTTAGCCTGTAGTTCCCTTATCACTTGTTAATTCCCAATTAAATTCTCCAAAGTCTCTTTTCCAAAGAACAATTATTAATCTCAACTTTCAAAAGTTTCATCCTCGATTCCTAAGAGAAATTCCTCCTTAACCTCTGCTTAAGTAAGAAGGCAGATGCTATCCAGAGAAAGCTGCTTGAGTTTCCTTTCACTATCTTGGAAGGCCTGTGCACCCCCCCAACTATTCATTCTGTTCTTTCTCATCTGCTCTATTTCTCTCCAAGACTACTTTGCATGTAAGGACCCCTGTTGGATCTAGCCACCGACCTCCTTCTATATGTAATTCCCTCCATTTGGTCCTCAGTCTTGGTCTGTGCCTTTCCCTCTCTGTCCACAAACATGCTCCAAGGCTGTCTATCAGATTCACATTTTTCAGATGACCTTCACTTCTGGCTCTTTCCCTGTCATACTCAATCTTACAATAAGGACAACACACACTTGCTGTTCTATATTCTCTTACCTTTTGAACTCATTTGATAAGCTTCTAACATTTGACATTTCTCTCCATTGACCCCAAGAAACTGTTTTATAGGTTAATAATGACCCTACACATACCACGTGAAAAAATTTCTCTCAGTTTTGACTCAGTTACTCCCTCAGTTTATCAGTTTTGATTACTCAATCATGAGTGAAATTCCCTTTTCATGCTGTATCATGAATTTATCCTTGTGTCTTTCTGAACGTGGCTTCTCTGTACCAATGTTCACTCTTCTCACTGTTCTTCAACCCTACATGGTGTCACATCATAAGTTTCTTCCCCATACTTTGTCCTGTATCTGTGTTCTCACTTTTTCTCTCCAGAAAGCTTTATCTTTACTTATGCTTCTGTGGTTCTGGTGCACATTAGAAAGCAGAACCGTATTTCAATTTGCCTTAACCAGTATTTAACTCATTACATTCCACCACCAAACTGATTTCTTCTGCTGACTCTTTATCTCTGGTTACTCTTTCCATTAACTAAGCTGAGGACATCGTGGTGCCAATTCTTTCTTCTCAGTCTTCCTCATGCAAACGTACACCTACTTGATTACTCCATTGTTAATGTCTTCACAGCTCCTTGGGCATTGATCTTCTGCTCTTTATTCTTGCTGCCTCTATTGTCAGTGCCCTCATTTTTTTTTTTAACTTAATTTTCCACCCATTTTCATCACTCGATCCTAGTTCTTAGAGCAATCTAGACCAATTTTGGATATATTTCAATACCTTCAGCCTCACTATCTGACAAAGTTCGAACAAAAATCATGAAGCCCATGATTTATGGCAGATACTGGAGCTGGAAATAAACCTATTTTTCTGGGGTCCATTTACAGTAATATATTTTCATTTTTCTAGCTCAAAGAAAATCTCAAGGACACAAGCCTACAAATTCAGCACTCTCTTGGCCCCTGAATCTGGCTCAATCTCTGGGATTTGGTTTCAGACTGGCTAACATCTCTTTACTATCTTTTCATCTTTTCAGATTGCCAAGCATTCCCCTACTATATGGGGGATCCCACACTAAACCCCAGCTCACATCTGGGACACTTCCTTATTTAATATCCGTAAGTATATAATCTACTTCTTAACTATGTTCATCCTCAGGCAAAAGACCTGCTATCGTTGGACAGTATCTTTGAAAGGACTACCATTCAATATGTTTCTGATTTTAGTTTGTGGCATGGGTTTCCCAGTGCTATCTGACATTCAGATTAATTGTACCACTCAGTACTATGCTGCTTCCCTTCATGCCTGAGATGGCTACATTTTTAGATACAATTCTAACCACTCTCCTCCAGAGACCAGCTATTATATAGCTGGTTTATTTCCTTTTGTTCACACTTTACCATAGTAATATAATCCAGGACTAGAATGACTCCTCTCCACTTATCCTAACAGCTGATCCTACAATCCAAACAGAAATACCTATCATCTTGATTCAAGTCTCCAGTACCCACTTTGATCTCTCTACAAAGCAATAGTTATTTAATTATCTTTATTATTTATTGTTATTCTTCTAATTGTCTTTGCATATCACTATTAAATTGGTTTTCCGAAGATTGGGGAGTGTTCATTCATATTAATTATCATTTCCTTTATTGGTTTAACAATTTGACATACATTTATTACTTTAAAATCACAAAATTTTCCTGTATTTTCTTTCTCAGAGGACTTTAATGGCTCCCCATTTTCCTGAAAAATAAAATTCAAAACATGTATGTTTTAAAATACTTCAACTATGTTACCATCTTTATGTACAATCCATGTTTTAGATAATCTATATTTCTCATCTTTCCATAGTAATTCTACACATCAATTTATGGCATTTCTTCCACTAGAGTTACCTTCCTCCCTTATATGTATAAAAACCATATTCTGCATTTTCCAGTTCAAATCTAATTCCAAGAGGAAACCTTACCAGTGTTTGACTATGGAAATAAGGAAAACCAGTCACTTTCTAGAGATTTTATTTCCCTGCTTCTTAACCTTATAGTCTTAATAACTCAGAAAATAGTGTAATAATTTATATGAAGTGATTATTATGGCAATAAAAATATCATATTGATATTGGTTAAGCATTAACAATTTTTTATGATTCATTAAGAACATACATTTTGATAAAGTATATCCACCCTTCTGGTCCTCTTTTTTCCAATATGTTAAAATGGACATATCCAGCATAAAGTTAATAAACACACATAAATATAGTCACCACAAAAAAGTCAATGATCTATATAGCTAATTACCTTGATGCTCTCAATAGTACAAAGAAAGGAAATTCAGAAATTATTTCATGCTTTTAATGATAAAGAATAAAAGATAATGATCCTATTTTAAATTATATTTAAAGTCACCTCTAAGACATAAGGCAAAACTTTGAATCATACACCAGTTATATACTTGCCTCTATGTTCCAAATGAGCTTTCTGAAAATATACATCAGCACTATATAAAAGCAAAGTGCTATAAATTTCATATGGGTGATTGCAAGGTAAAAGGTAAGAATATATATAATATATTAAAAATCACTAATAAAATAAATTTATGGAAATATAAAGAAAAATAAAAAATTCATTAGTGGAAATATAAAGGAAAAATTCTTTTTGTTCAACAAATATAAGTGGAACATAAAGATAGAATAGTTAAAAAGACAGAGACAATTCTTGCTTTTGTAATATTTGCTATTTTAGGAGAAGTCAAATAATAAGCTATTAAATAAACATGAAATTTCCCAGATAGTGATAATTCATCAAAAGAACATCAATAGAAAAAAAAAAAAGAAAGAACATCAATAGAAAATACCCTAGTGAGAGAGTGGACAGGCAAAGAGGGACTCTAATTGTCAAAGTCTTTCCAACAGGACATTGGAACAGAGAGTGAAATGCCAAGAGTCAACTATGAGAAGATTTCAGGCTACACGTAGTGTAAAAGCCTTCAGGTGGAAATGAGAGTTGGTTTCTGAAGGAAATAGAAACTAATGCATTTTAATAAAAATGAAGGAGGAGAGAATGGCATGAAATTAAATCAGATAGGGATGAATTCATGTAGAGTCTTGTAGGCTGTGTTTGAGTGTTTCGTCTTTGCTCTAATATTTTATTAAGATACTGTCTTACTTAAACTAAGAATAATATTTGACTAGCCTTTGACCAACAAAGCCTATTTCCATATAAATAAAACAAATGTATCCTGAAAAACAAAGACATCTTACTCTTTACTCATTATATTTTATGGAAAAGATATTATATACATACATATATATATATATATATATATATATATATACATAATTTTATTGGATTCTTTGCATTTTATTAAGCCAAACACTGTCTAAAATTTTAATTATACCTACATCTTACAATATTTATGTTATAAAACAGGTGTGGATATTTTCATAGATGGCTAATGTTATTGAACAAACCATTGTGTTTGCTAAATTGACTGTGTCATACTCATAACTACTTAGGTAAATCATGTTTGGGTACCAAATGGAATGTGTCAGATTGTGATGCAGAGATTTCCATTTTCCTCCAAGATGTGACCCCTGGTACCATTGGTGGAAAGAAATAATAGGATTGCATCTGCCCATGCCAATCAGTGTGAATACAACTTAATTTGTTGATCTGGACTTTTTCTCCTCAGTTGCTGAACCTTTACAAACATCAATACTATGGACTTAGATTTACAGTGTATACAAATTCTGGTGCACTACTGCTTTTCCTAATATGAGAGAATAAAATAAAACAGCCACCTTTTATATGTTTCCCTTTCCTTACCACCTCTCTTTAAGCTATTATGCACTGGCCCAGGGTTTATCTCCCTTGAGGATTTCCCTGGCACAGCAAACAAGAGACAGAATATGTTATTTGTACCAAATATGTTGATGACAACACAAAGACATCTTTTTGTATTATAAAATAATATATATTTGCAGAAGTAACAGTTTAAGTGTTGTTATAATATATCACTCTGAAATGACTTTTCTAAACTGAACTAAGACACAGATAAATTATATTGTTCAATTTTGATACTGAAGTAAACTAAATCAAATAACTTCCTGACATATCTGTGTAATCACATTTGACACCATGATTTATTAATTCTCTCAGACTAAACCTAACATATTTGATAAGTTACCTAGGATTAGGGACTTCAGACCACCAATGGTCTGATATATTTCTTCTTTTTATGTTTTATTTAAAAATAATTTTTACAATGTTAAACAACTGTATTGTGCAAATTTTCCTGTGGATATTCTAAATCACAAGTTACAGGGGCACTGAATAATTGCTTGTGTAGCCATTGTGCTTCATTGTTTAAAGATGTTCATATTGATCAGAAGAAGGTAGGTTGTGAAAAGAAAAGAGAACAGCTCAGACCTAAGACATTCCAGTGGCCTAAAACAGTAAAGGGCCATTACTCCCTCCCGCTAGACAACTGTAACAGGTTGGGCGACATGTGTTCTGCCCTGCGTCATCCTCACTCAGGTACCCAGGCCAGGGGAGGCTCTGTCTCTACTCTGTGATTCTATGGTCACCCTGAATAGAGAAAGGGATCATGGAGTTTGCACCCTGGCTCAAGAGGTCCCACCAAGAAATGATGCATGTTATTTCTGCTGTCATTTTTTGGCTAAAGCAAGTCATATGGCCACACCTAACTTCAAAGAAATGGGGACTTGCAATATTACCCTCTGAACAGAGGAAAAACCAGAAGTATTTGATGAATAATGCTGATGACCACCCCAATTTCTGCTTTCTCCTTGTTGAATCTCAGGAAGAGATACAAAATCCTATTGTCCAAAAACTTATTCATAATTTACCTTCAACCTACGTTTCCAGCCTCATCTCCATTGTGGCTCCCATACCCTGTGTGCATTCATGTCAAAATTCCATTTTTCTCTCAACATATCATTCATAGTATTTTGTCTTCATGATTTTTCACATATTTTTTATGTCTAACATTTCCTTCTTTTCCTCTTTTTTCCTGGGTTCTCAGAATCATTCTTTAAGACTTATTTTACGTTTCAGCTCTTCTGAGAATACTTGACTTCCCCACATCAACTAAGTTGCTTTATTCTGAGGAATCAGAGTATGTGTAAAAATATGTAATTATTTCAGGGTTTTCATGTAGATGTTGAGTTCTATGACAACAATTAAGTTATTAATATCATAACATGGTTTTACTTCACATCATCTTTCTATTACCTATGATCAAACTACACAAAGCTTCACTCCTCCAGGATATTTAACTGTAGGTCAGATGTTGACAAAATCTTACTCTCACAGGTCAAATCCATCAAGCTTCCTGTTTAAGATAAAGGTTTATTGGAATGCAGACATATTTGTTGATGCATTATGTATAGCTGCTTTTGGGTTATGATAGAAGAATCAAGAAATTGCAATAGGTTTTATTTTCCAACAAAGCCTAAAGTAACTACTATCTAACTGTAATGGTCTCAGTGTTTGTTCTCTACCTCCAAATTCATACATAAAAATCCTAACACCCAACATGATGATATTAGGAGGAGGGGCCTTTAGGAGGTGATTAGGTTGGAGCCCTCATGAGTGAGATTAGTGCCTTATAAAAGGACCCCAGAGAGCTCTGGTCTTCTTTCTATCACAGGAGGATACAATAAAAGAGCAATCTGCGACCAGAAGAAAATCCTCAGCACAAACTGAGCATACAAGTTCCCTGATCTTAAACTCCCATCCTCCAGATCTGAGAGAAGTAAGTTTTTGCTAATTACAAACCATGTAGTCTGTGGTATTTTATTATAGCAGCCTGACTCAACTCTTAGGGACATTGCCCCTTTATAGGAAGTTTGCAGATCCCTAATCTAAGTAAAACTGTGATCTTCATAGTTTATGAAAGGAGGGAAGAATTTCATAGTTGTTAAACAACTTTTTCTATTAGTCAACATGCTATACTCTTTATCTCTGTTGTCTCCTTCAACTCTCAAAATAGACATATATTGGTACATCATCTCCTTTTTTTCTACATGAAAACATTATGGCTGAATTAGGGTAAACTCTTCCAGTCATGTGGCTAGACTTGGGATTAAAACTTTTCACTAATAAGATTTCACATCTGTTCACTCTTATTTCATTTCTGGGGTTCCTCCATGGAGGAATCTGGTTATGGTAATTATATAATTGAGCCAATTGTACGTATTGAAATGTGTATGAAAAATAAGCAATATTCTGAATATCATGAGACACAAAGAAGAAGAACTGAATTCTCCAGTAAAAAAGTCACCTTCACAACTGAATTCCCCATTTTCTTATTGTCATCATTTTCCCTGACATGGACCATCATACCTGAACTTTGGACCTAGACCCATCCATTTCTCTTACTTTCTATAACCAAACATTTTTGTTCACACCATTTTACGTATTGCCTGAGCTATTACAACCACCTCTTCAATTTTCCTGCCTCAAGCCTCTTTAGTTTCCAACGGAAAGATTAACCTTGTCATTCACTCCTCCTGTCTTAAATAACCTTAAATGGGAATCTCATTTTTAAAAACATTAATCTTCTAATGCAAGAATCATTGCAATGATGCCAACCTACTTCATTGGACATACATTTTGTTTTTGTTTTTCTTTTTCTTTTTCTTTCTTTCTTTTTTTTTAACCTAATATGATATCCTATACTCTAAACTAATTGGATGGTAAGCTATTGGTCAAAAACAATAAATGGTCTCCAGGATTATGTTGCTTCCGATGTTCTATTCATTTGGATTTTGTTTCACTTTCATGTTCTGTGTCTACTCTGTCTACTCCTTACCTTGCCTTCAAGCTTGTAATGAAGCTAATATTTTCTTCTAAATGTTTCTCTGAGGCCAGTGGTACTAATGCGAATTTCTGTAAGTCTATTTATATCCCAAATGACAGGGACCACATCTTGCTCATTAATAGAGTGATTTGCATAATTGCCAGTTTCCTTTAAGGATTAGTTTGGTCTAATGTACCAAATAAGGATTTTTAGATCCAATAGGCTAGAGTTCAAATTCCAACTTTTTTACTTAGTTCTCATTTTCACATGAACTTGGACCAGTCTTCTTACAGTGATCAGTTACTTCATTTGTGTAATTAGAGATATAATACTTTTTAAGATGGCTATATATATATACACACACACACACACACACACATATACACACACACAGACACACACATATACATGTGTATGTGTATATATATATATATAAAACATATCTTTTACATATCTGATACATCTATCATGTATCTATCTCCATTATCTATCCATCTATCATCTATCTATATATCTATCATGTATCATTTATCTATTATCTATCATCTATCTATATATCTATCATCTATCATTTATCTTTCTACCTTAATTTAGAACAAAGCAATGGCCTGATGCATAAAGATAGCTCTGTCTCTGAAATAGCAGTAATGTGAATATGAGTCATAAACTTTAGAAATTAAATGTGCTGCTTCTTGCCCTGAAGCTCACAAATAATGAGACTATTATTAAAAGATGACTATAAAAGAGAACATAGATAAGAGTCCATTATTTCTCAAATGGTTATTTTTTCCTGGTAGCATTTTGTTTGGAAATTGATCTTTATGAGCCCAACCTGTGTGAGTAAGTATAAACTTCTCATTGTCTTGAAATGAGATGATGAAGGGATGGAAATATATAGGGATAGAGAACGATCATGAAGCCAGCTCAGTTCAGTTTTTAAGAACAGATTAACCATTTTGGTTATTGGCCAATGTCGTTTTGATGGCTAGCAAGCTCCAAAACAGAATAGGTACACAAATCTTGATCCTTTGCTTTGTTAACAATGTTCAATTTCCTTAGAGGATTGGGTGACTCAATGTCTTAGCAATTAAAAAGGTATTTCAGCTTTGAGAGTACAAAGAGCAAGAAAGAAATGAGAGCAAATAAATTTATCCCAGAAATTACTAACCAGAGATGAAACTCATAGAAATACTACTTATTTAGTTGACAACCACAAATCAAAAACAAAAGCAAAGCTAAGCATTGATTAGAATATTGTTAGGAAACAAATTGCTGATTAAATCATGAAAGTTACAGTAAAGAAATGAGACTAACAAATTCAAATATCTATGTAATGGGTAGGATACGCCAAAAGACAAAAATTTTTAGGGAAAGAACTTGAATTATGTTTAAGTAATAAAAGTTAAATCCTTTACCAAAGGTTCCATTAATAATAGTCATATTAAGTTTGTCTATTTCCATATACAAATTTCAAAAGTTGAACCTGACATTTTTAACTTCTTTTTCACAGTAATACTTGTATGGAATTGCTTTTTAAGATTTCAACATAAAAGCATTGATTTTGTATTTAGTTGTTTTTTTTTTTCGTCTCTTGATAGCTTTCCCTTTGTTAGACTTTAAGTCTACAATTTGCAAAAATCAATAAAAACACAGCTTTTCCCAAGAAAGAAAAGTCCTCCAGAGGTTTACCTGAGAGTGTCTCGGGCATGATTTCTGTGACCTTGAACTATTTGTGAAGTACCAGTGGTGACTTTTCAGAGTGTCACATCAAAATTGGTTTTCCGTCTCCAAGGAAGGTTCAGCATGTAATGTCAGTAACAGCTGGGGTAAAGGCAACAATTATATGTCAGCTCTGCTTTCTTTTCAAAGAGAGCATTTTCCCAGGCTGACACATTGCTGGGGAGAAAAAGGACACACACAAAAGTTTGTTTTCATTTTCAATCATTTTTGGAGCTATGAAGCCTGTGACGTGCCAATAATAGTAAACAAAAAATTGACACCAGTGACCATAAGATGTGGAAGCTACTGTGGTTAGTACACATTTGGGTTGGCCCCTTGCAATTTTATGAGTTTGGAGAAGAGGAAGGGAAGAAATCCAGAAAGCCATACATATTTAATAAGAGTTTTCTAGCTATAAAAATACACACTCCCCCATGCCTTTGAAACTCCCACCGTTTAAGGAATATAGAAATAATTGCTCAGCATGAACTCATTGCAAAACAGTTTAAGATTGACTTAAGCAAGTATCCTCGCCCTTTATGAAGCCTAAGGCAGCACCATTGTTCACACATTATAGGACCTTATTTGTGCTGTTTCAGAACTAGCCTTAAAAAGAACACTGTAAAAGGAAAATGCTGAAAGTCAGCTACAACTAATTAATGTTTAATCTACACTTTATAAAACGTAAAAAAAGAAAACTGTTTCATTTATTGAAAACAGTTGTGTGGGCTCGCTGGCAGAAGGAACCACTATGGTATGTTATGAAATAATCAGAGGAAAAACCCTCTAATGCGCTTTTCATAACACTTAAAGGAGGTATTCTAATATCACAGAAACCTTGGGGGAAGGTTGCAGACAAAAAGCAACATAATTAAATTTCAGTTAAAGGCCTGCCAGAAAGGGATTAAATCAATGGTCCTGTTGTTCTTGGTAGACCTTACTTCGGGGCTCAACCAACAGGGTAAACACCAATCACGAGACACTGTCTTGGTTGAGGTTTTGCTTGATCAGGATTTTCAACTATTTATTTTCAGAACTTAAGATAGATTTTTAAATGTAAGGGTGAAATGCCCTTATTTTACTGATGAAAATTCAGTGACGTTTTAGCTGAATGCTAGTGACTTGAATGCACCTTGTCCTATATGGAAAAAAAGAAGCTGTTGGAGAGAAGGAGAAAACATTTCAAGTCTAATCACCCTTGCTTGATGACTTAGTTCAGGCTGTCATTTATACGGGGCCAAATCGAGGTTTATTTGTTTGTTGGGGTCTAATACTTTCCATTTGAGCAGTTTGCCCCAAGCACTAATTCCATCTTTTCAAATAATTTAGGGAGGAAGAAGTGGGCTTTCAACAGGAGGAGGTGCCCAGCGGGAGACCTGCATAAGTATGGACAAATAAAAATGTTTTGCAAGATCTTATGGTGGCAGACCATTAGGACAGATGGCTACAGACCTTTCCTCTCCTTCCATACATTGGAAAACAAACAAATAACCCACACCATGAGCCTGGAAGGCATTATGTGAAGGGAAATAAACCAGTAGAGAAGGAAAATACTGCATGACTCCACTTATATGAGGCATTGAAAATAGCCAATCTCATAGAAGCAGAAAGTCAAATAGTTGTTGCCAGGGGCCGGGGGGGGGGGGCAAGAAGCGGGAAGGGGGGGGGGCAGAAGGGGGAGTTGTTCAATGGACATAGTTTCTGTTATGCAAGATGAATAAATTCTGGAGATCTGCCATACAACATTGTGGCTATAGTGAACAATACTGTATTGTTCACTTAAAATTTTGTTAAGAAGATGGATCTCATATTAAGTGTTCTTTCCACGATTTAAAAAAAAAAAAAAGTGGGAAAAGAAAAGAACCAAGTTCTCCCTGAGAATTCAGGATGCAAGAACCAGTGCCATTGTTTGGATGGGCCCCGAGCAATTGGCCATGAGGCCCTTTAGCAGCTGAGGTACTGGGGGGTGTTGGGGGGGGGTGGAAGGGGAAGGTTTAATAGGACATAATCATAAAAAGTACTATGTTTATTTGGAGAGAGCATTTGAGGAGAAAACTAGTTGGAAAGTTTTTCTTTGCTTGCCTAAAGCCATGGAGCTCTAAAAATTCTGCCATTTCAGCTGCAGACAGGAATTCATGGAAATTTTGAGCCAGACATTTTTCCTGAGGGCATTTACAAAACATCCCCAGCAGTGTACACATTTAAAGACATTCAAGCAAAAGGAAAGAGAAGTAAATGTCGCTACACATTGCAAATACTGCTGATAATGTCTATGTGTGTTCAGAATTTAACCTGGGAGCATTTTAGCCATCCAGCCTGAGAATGCTTGTAATAATGTATTAGCTCTGAGCTGAGAAAAAGTCTGGACATTAAGGAAGGAGATGGAACCAATGAGGGATAGAAAAGCCGATGGGAGGGGCCCATAACAAGATGAAAATAGAAGAAGGTGTGTCTGGGTCTAGATTCCTCATCACACTTGGCTAAAGATGGTACCAATATTCCAGGGGTGGGCTTGATATTTAATCTCCAAGCACATAAATTAGCAATCTATATGCAGTGTGCATTATTAGAAATCACATACACACAAATTACACTTAGATATGTAGATCTTGGTGTTTTTTAAGTTTCATATTTCTACATATATACACATAAGGATATCCTTACTTAAAAGTTTTAATCTGGGGGCACCTGCGTGGCTCAGTGGGTTAAAGCCTCTGCCTTCGGCTCAGGTCATGGTCCCAGGGTCCTGGGATCGAGCCCCGCATCTGGCTCTCTGCTCGGCAGGGGGCCTGCTTCCTCCTTTCTCTCTGCCTGACTCTCTGCCTACTTGTGATCTCTGGTTGTCAAATAAATAAATAAAATCTTAAAAAAAATAGTTTTAATCTGTTCCATGAATTATTTTAAATTATATCAATTGTTCAGATACCTGAGCCTTATTTGCAGTCACAGTCCACAGGCCAAAGGTAACGCAGATAAATCTCACTCTTCAGGACTGTTGCTCACAGTGAGTGCCCTTGACACTGAAGCCTGGCTTTCCAACTGTCTTTAGGCACTGCTCCTTGTGCACCTGCGTGACATTGGGAGCCCACACTGAGATTTGCTTTAAGCTCTGTACATATGCCAGTAATAATCCCCAAGGAACAATTCTGTCTACTTTATCAAATTTGTTGAAATCTAAAGCAATACAGGAAATGTTAAAACAATGACATTAGCTCTAGCCTTTTACCTTTCTTTCCTTCCTTTCTTCCTCCTTCCTCTCTTCCTTCCCTTTTTCTCTCTTTTTGCAGTAGAAAACAAAAGGGGTCACTGTGTACTATGCAGGAAAGGAGGAAGATGACTTTAGATGCTTTGTCAAAGCCACTGACCTAACATCCTGAGAAGTGACACAAGTGACATAGGTTAATTTGCATCTCGTGAAACAGTAAAATCTCAAATATCTTCATCACAGTAACATTGCTACAGGAATGAAGCTTTGGGTTTGTATCTCACTGCCTGCCTGCTCAGGGCTACAGATAATTTATGGTAGCTTCTGACTTTCACATTTTCATGGAATCTGACACAAATTCTCTAAACAATCCACTAAACTGCTTTGCACCCCTGAGTGTGGCAACCATCACCCCAAGTGTTTCACAGGTCTTGTCTCTTGTCTTCACAATGACCTTACGAGGTAAGAAGTGTTTCTTCATTTTGAAGATGAAGGAGCTGAAGCTTAGAGAGGTTAAGTAAATTGTCACAAATTTACTAACAGTGGTGCCAGGACAAACATGCCTGCCTCACTCCAGAGTCTGGGCTGTTCAATGCTATATTACTTGCTTCTCTTTTGTACAACAGTGTTATGAGACTTAAATAAGAGATACAAAGCGAGTTTTGCAAATGCTGGATGTGACGCTGTGTACCCTCCATGATAATGGGTAGCTATAAACATATTTTTATCATGAATTTCTCATTATATTTGGGTGAAAATAAAGATTCTAGGTTTGAGTCAGCAAATAAATCAGTGGGATTATTTCATAACGAGCCACATTAAACAACTTTGATGTGATTGCAACCATGTCCTCATAAATATTTTTGGGGAAGTGTATTGGAATTGCTTTAGAGTCAGATTTAGATTCAAGTTCCTTCAAAATCAGATCTTTTTTTTTTTTTTTTTTAATTTGAGAAAAAGAGAGCCAGCAGAAACTGTAGGTGGAGGGGCAGAGAGAGAGGGAGAAGCAGACTCCCCACTGAGCAGGAAACCTAACTCTGGGCTGGATCCCAGGACCCTGAGATCATGACTTGAGCTGAAGGCAGATGCTCAACTGACTGAGAACCCAAGTGCCCCCAAATCAGATCGTCTTGATACTTCTTGAATATCTACAATACACAAGCAAGTGCTAGGTTCTTAAAAGCTAAATAAAAAAAAAATCACCAAAAAAATGTACATCTGGTAAAAGATTTGTCTTGAATATGTGAGGAACATTTTATCTCAATAATAAGGCAAACTATCCAATAAATGTTCAAGTTACTTAAACAGACACTTCGCTAAATAAATTATACAAGTGACAAATACACATATGAAAAAAAATCTGTGATATCTCTAGTGATATGAAAGATTAAAACCACAATTAGAAATCACTACACCCCAAAAGTCACTTTTTTAAACCAAACGTTGAGAATGTAAGCACTTGAAAAATTCTTACGCTGCCAGTGGAAATTCCAAATGGCAGATCCACTTTGGAAAACAGCTCCGCTGTTACTACCAAATCTAAACATGCTTATCCAGAAACCCAGTCTCCCTAGTTATAATTATTTAACCAATAAAAATGAAAACATTTCTATAGGAAGACCTAACATAGTGCTCTTCATAACAGCTTCAAACTGGAAGCAACCTTCAGCTGTCAACAATTAACAGGTAAACAAATTGTGATCTATCCATAATAGGATACTAAAACATAACAAAACACCAAACAGATAGATAATTGGATAAAGCACTGATAATACACAACCAGAATCATGATCACATTATGGCAAATGACAGAAACCAGACACAATAACTTCTAGAGTAAATTATTCCATTTAAATGAAATTCTAGAACAGACACAGCTCAAGTGATGGAAAAGCAGATCAGCAGTCACCTAGGGCTGGGTGTGGGGGGCGTGGAATCCACGGCCCTGGGGCAAGAAGGAAATTTTGGAATGATGGAAATGTCCTAAACTATAATTGTAGTGATGATTATGTAACACTATATACTAGTTAAGATTCATCAGTTATACATGCAAAATTGGTAAATTTCATTGTATTTTACTTCAATTAAGCTGCTTTAGAAAAATATCTCATTATATTACCACAATATCCCAGTAATAAAGTGAGTGTTAATTCAGTTTTACAGAAGAATAAATGAAGTAAATTGCTCAAACTCATGAAATTAAGAAGTGAGAGAATATACATACGAACCAGGTATCTGGAACAGCAAATTGAAGGTTTTTTCATTTATCCAATTGTTCCCAGAGCCTTTATGTCCTTCCTTATCCTCGGCCACATTTGGCCACATTGAAACCTGACCCCTGAGACCCCTGCTTACAGTTACCCGATCTGGAGCAGGATAATAGCATTTATTATAATAATTTCTTTAGTGTCAATAAAATTAATAGAGAATGCCAATTCTTTTCTGTAACATTAGCATTATCATCAATTGATGTATTTACCTACTTTTAACCTACTTTAACCTAGGTTTCCCTACTCGTAATGAATGGAAGAATAAGAAAGCTTCTTATTTTATTTTTAACATAGGATAATTTGTTTTAAAATAATATTCTATTAAATAATTACAATTCTTAAACAAGTAATCAGTGGTAATCTGGGGAAGAGAGTGACTCCCACAACGTCATATCAGGTTCAGGGAAGACACAGGCTTAATTGTGAATCCAGTGGCCAAGCCTTTAGATAAAAAAAGTAATTTTCATGCTGTTGGTAGATAGCAACAGGAAGTCATTGGTATTTCTTTGAAACATTTATTGGGGATGAGGCATGCAACAAAAAAGAAAAAAAAGCTCTGAATTTATGGGGGACTTGAAAAACCTGATTCAAATGGTTTTCTCTTTTTCAAGTTTCTACAGTCACTAGTAGAAAGATACACAACCCACATGTGTATAGCCAGTTTCATGACTGAATGATGGGGCTGCTCTAGTAATAAGTTAAGGCAGAGTGATACAGCTTGAGAGAGAATTCAGAAATACATTTTTTTTTTTAATGTGTCAAAAAAGAGAGGATAGCTAGGGCCTGACTTGACTTAGGATGGTTCAAGCTGGAAGAAATGGAGATATCTGCCTTCATAGTTATTTCTGTGCAGAAATCTGTGATATAAAATGTAGCTAGACTCCATGGATAAATCAAATAAATAGCTTCTAGTAGGAAATGTATTAGTTTATGAAATAATTATGCAATTGTTTGTTACCTATTCCTCTAGAGCTTGTTAATCAAATGTATTCATACCTCACCTGTAGTGTGGAAGGATTACTTCATGGAGAGAACTATACACTCTGTTGTGATCCTGACTCATTTCTCTTTAAATTGTTTTGTAAAAATGTTTAAGTAAATTTTACTTAAAATTACTTAAGTAAATTTACTTAAAACTTAAGTAAATTTACTTAAATTTAAATTTAGTAAATTTAAGTAAATTTACTTAAAAATAAGTAAATTTTACTTAAAATGTTTAAGTAAAAATCTTTATGAAGGATACATTTTTTCTTTGCAAATTGATTTGACAAACAGCAAGTCAAGTTATGGATGACTGTATGCATATAGGTATCTAAGCAAACAAAATTATGTACTTGCAGAATTTCTACGAAAACCTATGTTGGAAGATGTTACAAAATCGTTATCTTTTCACATTTACAGTTTGATGTTTCTATGTGGCAAAGAGTGACCATGATTTGCGTGATATAGCTCTAACTTATTCAACCATTACAAAAAGACTGAAGATCATCTTAGCATCAGAAATAATAGTAGAGAATGCTCAATGAAAATTTACTATGTAGTAGGGAATATTTTCAGTGCTTCATCTATATTGACTTAATCAATTCTCACAACAGACCTATAATGTAGGTTACTATAATTGTGTCTACCTTACAGATGAAAAAACTGAGGAACAGAATTTAAAGAACATGCCAATGATACAGAAATAATGGCAGAACTGGGCATGACCTCAGGCAGCAGAATGTTAGAATCCCTGATCTTCATTTCTTTTTTTAAAGATTTATTTATTTATGAGAGAGACAGAAAGAGAGCGAGAAAGAGCTTGGGGGAAGGAGGGACAGAAAGAGAGAGAGAGAGAGTCTTAAGCAGAGTCTGAACTGAGCATAGAACCTGACATGGGGCTCGATCTCATGTCCCTGAGATTGTGATCTGAACTAAAACCAAGAGTCTGAAGCTTAACAAAGTGCACCACCCAGGCGCCCCAGAGTCCTGGATCTTAAGCACTACTTTCTATTGCCTTCAAATGAATAGAGCTAAAGCCATTCTTTCTTGTGTAAGCTTATTTTACAAGTTCAATAAGTATTTACTTACCTAAAAAATCAACATATTCTCATTTTCCATCAGACCTCAAAATAAACAGAGCCCCTGAGGCTCTCACTATGCAAAGGTGTGGTAGAAATTTGCAGATAACTGTACAGAGTCCTTGGAATATTGGAGGTTTGACCCTGTTCAAAAGTTCACGTTCCACCTGGTAAGGACATGCATAAGGCTCACGTCCTAACTGCCTCCTGGCTCCACTTCAAAACCCCTTGACAAAGTGAGTCCCTTTTACTGCACCTTTCATCATGGCAAGACTATGGGTAGCGAACAGCATGCCGTTTTTTGTTTCCTTTCCTTTTTTTCCCCCATGTAGTATAGTTGCAACCACGCCAATGTTGATTTTTTTTATTATTACACATCATTGAAAGAAGAGATTTCTCCACCTTCTCTGTCTCCAAGAGCTACTTGCAAGTCATTTGTTGTGGGAGTTGCCTGGACATGTTCCAGGCTAATTGGAGTTTTGATTTTTATTGTTTCTGTTCTTAGTTCTACTTTTTTTGTCTGAGGTTGATCCTGCTTTTCTTATACATACTTAAATGAGATAAATAGCTCATTGTGAAAAACCATAACACAACACCTCACTTTTCATCTACTGGCACAGAGACAGTACAAATTCTGTGAAAATGCTTTGCCCCCCCATGAATCCTCATTTACTTCCCCTCCTTTGTTGCTTATAACTACCCACCTTAATGGTAGCCAAGCGTTTTTGCAACTAAGTGTGTGCTTTGCTTCTCTGCTTCTTAGCCTTGTGCTTCCTCTTTCTTTGCTTGGGTCTGTCGGAATGGAGTCTTCTCCATCAGTGGATTAGCTCAACTGTTTGCCGGGTGCCAGCTTCATCTGTATCTTTCCTGGTAGCCACTCCATCTGTTTTGGTGTCTGGCTTCCCAGCTGTCTCCTTGTTTCACTGAAAGTGACTTTTTCTTTTGTATTTGCTATTTGCTCAATGACCTCCAAGATGAGAGAGCAAAAACTGAATTTTTGCCTTCATGTTCAAAGTGAAAACAACCCTTTCTAATTCCTTGATTAAATGTACCAACTAACTTATTATGCTCTTGTGTTTTGGAATATCATAAAAATAAGCCTTAGCAACATACCTTAAAACGAATGGCATAGAGTGTTTTGTATGAGAAATCCGTCTGGGATGGATGCATTGATGTGAATATCATTTTAATATCCTCAGCTTATGGGGCGCCTGGGTGGCTCAGTGGGTTAAAGCCTCTGCCTTTGGCTCAGGTCATGATCCCAGGGTCCTGGGATCGAGCCCCACATCGGGCTCTCTGCTCTGCGGGGAGCCTGCTTCCTCCTTTCTCTCTGCCTGCCTCTCTGCCTACTTGTGATCTCTGTCTGTCAAATAAAAAAAAAAAAAAAAAAAAATATCCTCAGCTTATTCCATATGTTATCACAAAGTAACATAATGATATGAATGTTCCTGCAACCTTCAAGGATGACATCTTGGCAGTACCAAGGGTCAGGTATTTTGACAGAATCATTAAAAATATTCAAGCATAAAGCCTACTCTTTAATGTATTCTTTGACATATGATAAACCAAAAAAAAAACAAAAACAAAAACAAACAAAACAAAACAAAAAACACAAGGTTTCAAATGAGCCAGCCACCTTTCACACTATCTTTAAAAAGCAGAAGGATGGAATTGACCAAAAGAATCAAAATCTGTCATTATTATCCATCACTGTCAAATTTCTAGTCAACTTGTCCTTCACAGAAGTAGCTCGTGATGCATTCCTTGATCTGTGATAGGCTTAATTCCTCCTCCAGAGCAATTAACATGTCTTCTCAACAAGTATGATTTTAAATGACTTGAATGATGAGGATCATTTTATGTGGCATACTTTCTTGTTGTTATTATAAAACTCAACAAATGGTTGGATGAATAATATAAAGTGGCAAAAAGAAAACAGTTTTTGAGGATGAGCACAACTTGAGCTTAGAATCTAAAGGTAATAATAAATAGAAAGAGGTACATGGTAGACATGAAATTGAATTTGATTCAAAATAAAACGGCCTGACTCTAATCTTTGCCGTGCTCAGAGACTGAACTCAGAGGACACAGATCTTCAGTGGAATCTGTAGATCAAGGATTTAAAAAATCTTGACTATACAGAACTCCAGGGGGGTCCCACAAGGATGCCTCAGGGATCATGAAGAAAACAAAGGAATTCAGGTGGGCAGACCTTTTCACCAAAGAGCATTCCAGAACAAAGCCATTTTTAAAATATCACCTATACTGGGCAAATCTGTAAAACTGTGCTTAAAGAAAGGGAACTGAGGCTTAAAAATGTTTGGATAGCACTTTTTGATGTAGCCTTAATGAAATTGCCAGACTATACAATGTGGTCAATTTTACCTTTGAATTGTATTGGGTAGATATGGAGTGCAAAGAACTGAATGAACATCTTACTTTGTTCCACGTTGCTAGCACAACCTTCCATGTAGGAGAGTGATGGGCTGGTTCCAGGAAGAATATATGTCTCCTCCTCAGTGTCTGATACCTTTTGTTACATAAGTGTTAATCTTGTGAGATGAGACATGATTTCAGACTTATAGTGGGTTCAAATAAAAAGTTCATGATGAGTCTTTTTTGGAAATTAAATGTGGGACCTACCTCATTTACTATTTTTTAAATAGTAAATTTACTATTTACTATTTACTATTTTTAAAAAATCGTTTCTACCCCTTTCTTCTATGGCCAGTCTCAAGTTTGAAGATACCCCATTAGAATTTAAGCATGAGAACAAATTGTGCCTTTTGACATGGAATGGTGACCATGATAAGATTGCACCAATTGATAAAAAATAGTCCATGTTTAGCAAAGAATTGTGCTCAACAGAGAGTAACAGAGATCAAGAAAACAGGTATTTAATTAAATTAAGTTTTAATTTTATTTAATGAGTGTATTAATCAGAGTTCTCCAGAAAGCATAACCAATAGGATAGATAGATGATAGATAGATAGATAGATAGATAGATAGATAGATAGATAGATAGATAAGTATAGATCTATAGAGAGTCACCCTGAGGAGAGTTGCAATTTGAGTCAGATGGCAGTCTGCTGAGAGAATTCCTTCTCTTCCTGAGGAAGTCAGTGTTTTTGTTTGTTTGTTTGTTTTTTAGGAAGGCCTTCAGTAGATTGGATGAGACACACCCATACTATGGAGGATAATCTGCTTTACCCAAAGTCTACTGATTTAAAAATGAATCTTATCTAAAATGATACATTCACAGAAACATTTTGAATAATCTTGGACCAAATATCTAATATCATGGACTAGCCAAGTTGATACATAAGATTAATTATCACAGATAGACAATCAAGAATTATTATAACAGCTACATACTGTCAACAGGGACCGAAAGTTTTTCAATATTTCTGCCTCATCGAATTTAGCGCATGACTGTCATCTTCCAGATTGCCTCATGGTTACAAGATGGCTGCTAATATTCAGGCAACATAGCTGTGATTCCAGGAAGGAAGGGGTACAAGCAGAATGGTTTCATTAATGCTGCATTCGCACATTCTGTGGCATTCCTTTGCCCATATCAAATCCTCACCTTAATCTGTAGAACAGATTGGAAAACAGTTTTTAGTGAGCATATACAACTGCCAACACAAATATGATTCTGTTAGGACAAAAAATGGGGGGACATGTACATTGAATAATCAAATAGCAGCCTTTGCCACAGCAGCTGTCTTTTTAGGAGCACTTGTGTGCCAGGTCATTTGCTGAGTACTATGTTCATATTCTCATGTACTCTCACAAAAGCCCGATGGAATAGAAATAATCATAATCATCCTCACTTAAAGGGAGAAAAGCATAGGCTTAAAAGCTTTAAGCAACTGGGTCCAGGTCAAACCCCATAGGAAGAGATACCTGGAAATTGACCGTGGGACCTTCCGACAGCTCTGGCTGTTTCATGGCTGCTTGTCTCCTCAGTCAACTGATGATTACTCTTCACCCCCTATGGTTTTAAGTGCTCAGCATCAAGTGACTTTTGTTCTTAAACTCAAAACCACAAGGTCGCAAGAGTCCTTCTATAACTTCTAATTGCATATAAAATATTAACTTGAGCGATTGTGCTCCCAATATTCGCTTACATGAAGCACATTAAATTAACCCTCTTCTGTTAGTTATCTCAGATTATTTAAATTGAATAAAAAATAGTTCACAGATGCCATTTGTGTAATACATTAAAATATCGAATAGTTTTTTTTTAATCAGGGAGTCCACCCACCTGACCTTCCATTCCCCAACCACAAGAAAACAAGTGCTCATTTTATGTTGATGCGTACAAGCCATACTTCCCCAAGTGATTCAAGACACTGAGAAAATCAATGACTCTGCTTACAATCCCAAAGTTCAGCTATCCTGAAGTCATTCCTAGTTTTCTTCTTTGCATCTATCTTCAGCCCAACCAATTATCTCTGCCCTCTCCCAGTATCCTCTATGTCCAAACTGGGCTTGGCTTCCCTATCGTGGTAATGGGTGAGTGAAAATGGTCCCCATTGTGTGCCTCAACTCATTGGTCCCAGGAGGCCCACAATGAAGTTACTATATCCATTCTAGGAGACCAGTTAGCTGCTGCCTTGTCTTTTGAAATAGATAGCAGGTTTTATTATTTTAAACTTACTGCAGACTTTGTTTTTCTACTTGACTGACATTGTGACCTTCATTCTTCTTCCATTAATGCTACTGATTCTAATTTGATTTTGCTGCTTTGCTGCCCCCAGAGTCCAAGAGCTAATGCCATCTATGGAAAAAGAATTCTGACCATGCGTTCTAACAGTTAGGCATTAATTTTGTGGCCTCCTAAAAATCAATTGCATCCAAGGACATAAAATTAATTCCCCATTGGTTTGTCCCAGAGGCTTATGAGGCTTTCTTAATTAACCTCTAAATGGATGCTGGAAAGTGGCTGTGTCCTAGACTAGTCCTTTTCTCATATTGAGTTCCTGTCTTCCTGGGTGACCCTTCCTGCCTTTAACACAGAACAAACCTTCCTCCTGGATGGTCAGTGTAAACTCCACACTTATCACACCATACCACCAGCTACTCAACCCTCCCCACACATAAGCAGTTTAATAATTATCATTGATCTGCCTGTCTCCATGGTGGAAAGATGGTAGAGGTGAGGAGAATCTGAGATTGTGAATTCTTTTCCAGGTGTTCAAGCTGCCACAGCTTCCAAGGAAGGTATGTAGAGGAGAAGCTTCCAATTAAAGTCATGCTTTCTCTAGATATTGGAGAACTTGTCTCCAAGTTTCTCTATTGGACTTTTGACTTTAGCAGATGGGGCTAAAACAATTATAAGAAAGAAGGACTTTATTCACCTCTAACTTGACCTCTTTTCCTTAGTTTTACATCTTAATTTTAGCAAGTAATATCTTCTGTCAGAGAGAAAGAGGGAGAGGTGAATCCAAGGACAGCCAGATCAAAGTACAGGGGAATTTCCATTTGTCCAAGTAGAACTTTCCCAGGCAGCCCACCCCAGAATTCTTCAATAGCAGTTAGGTTCTCTCAGATGGGAGACTGAACCAGGCCAAATTTTCAACACAAGCTGCACTGTGAGAAACAAAAAGAGAGAAGGAGAAATCTAATAAAGGAAAACGGCCTTGAAATCATGAGGAGTGGGCCTATTCTCTGTCCCCCACAGGGATCCTTTTCCTTAGTATCTTGGTCTGATAATAACTGTGTGCCCTTGTGCTTGGCATGTATGTCACTCTAATGCTCAGGACCAGAATAGGTGTGGTGGGTAAAGAAAGGAGTGGCTAATGTGCTTCTCCATCAGTGGATGGTACTTTGTAGGTCACCAAGCCCCTTAAATATTAAATATTCCTTCAGGTTTGGTCCCCAGAAAAATGCCTTCCTGCCTTCCAATAACAACTTTGCCTTTTATTTGAGAGCCAGTAAATCCGAGAAGTTCACTCACAGACTTCTAATTGAGAACATTTTGCCCTGATGGTTAAAATGCAGCACTAACAATAAGATCTATCTGCTGCTCGCTCCCAGTTTTCTTGTCTGCTTAAACCAACTCAACAATGTCCCCCAAACTCTGCCCAGCTAGATGGAATTGATAGCATCCCACGAAATCCACCATTTCAATGGAAGATATAATTAGGGCTGCAGGACAGATTTTAGAAAACTCTAAGGGACATATGGGGTTTCTATGAATGAGACATCCAGGATACAGAAGCTCAAGTCCGTCTGTTTAGAAAGACACAGAATCCTGAAGACAAAATAAATAAATAAATAAATAAATAAAAAATTAAAAAATCACATGCTTCAGAGAAAGAGAGATCTTTGCTGTAGGCTTTAGCTGAAGGTTGCATGTGGAAGACCAAGCATTGAATGTGGCTGTTATTTACGATTTGGAGTTTTTTGAAATTTCTTTCTGGGCCTCTTTCTTTTCATATATAACATGAGGATGATAATTCTTAGCCCACAATATCGGTGTAATGACCAAACAAAATAACATACCTAGTAAACCAGGAAAGCTTTGCAGTTGGATGAGCTAGTGGAGCTCATGCTTTGTATAAGTCAGTAATATTTTAGAATACAGTCTCTGTGAAGTACATGAGAGATGCCCCCTTAAAGTTCTTCACCTTATGATAATAATAATAATAATAATAATGCAAGGCAGTGGTGCAGGAAGGAGGGTCAGAGACACAAGTTACTTATTATGTGGGTGTTGGCATGGGGGGGTGCTTTGTTGTAAGAGTCCCTACATTTTTGAAGGGCAAATGGAGTGAGTATATAAAAGGAACATGGACCACACGGGGTATTTAAAGACAGTCTTCTCCATACTTTGCAAATCCACAGCAGCATGAAAGTCATCAGAAACCTACTAGTATCCAGTTAACTAAGTCAGCTAATATGTAGACCAATGACTTCATCTCCATTCCTAGAAATACTGAGTCTCCTTTTACACATAAAACAGATCCCCTAAAAAGATCATCCATCTCGTTTCTACATGAAGATTCATTGAATCAAATACAACATTTCCTTCTCGGAACATTTCTATAAAAGAAAAGAGAGTCCACCCAGCCCAAAGAGTATCTAAATCAGCATCTCCAAATCTCAGTTCTTAGACAACTCACTGTGAGAACTTACGGAATATACAAACTAAATATCAAACTGTGGCTAGTTTGGGAAAGACTGGCCTTTAAAGTTAGATAGGTCAGGGCACCTGGGTGGCTCAGTCATTATGTGTCTGCCTTCGGCCCAGGTCATAACCCCAGAGTCCTGGGATCGAGCCCTGCATCGGGCTCCTTGCTCCGTGGGAAACCTGCTTTCTCTCTCCCACTCCCCCTGCTGTGTTCCCTCTCTTGCAGTGTCTCTTGCTGTCAAATAAATAAAATCTTGAAAAAAAATTAGGTCATCTTGGAATCACTAATATGTTAATTTATATTGTGATTGATGCAGTATCTCTTCATAAAACTTACATGAGTGGGATGAGATTTCGATAATGGCAGGCTACCATCTTATTTTTCACCAAACGTTTTATTTTTTTAAAATTTTTTTACTTACTACTATTATTATTTTTTAAAATTTTATTATGCTGCATTAGTCACCATGAAGTACATCATTAGTTTTTGATGTAGTGTTCCATGATTTATTGTTGGCATATAACACCCAATGCTTCATGCAGTATGTGCCCTCCTTAATACCCATCACAAGGCTAACCCATCCCCTCACCCCTCTTCCTTCTGAAACCCTCAGTTTGTTTCCTGTAGTCCATAGTCTCTCATGGTTCATCTTCCCCTCTGATTCCCCACTTCATTTTTCCCTTCCTTCTCCTAATGTTCTCCATGCTATTCCTTATGTTCCACACATAAATCAAACCATAGGATAATTGTCTTTCTCGGCTTGAATTATTTCACTTGGCATAATCTCCAGTCCCATCTATATCGATGCAACCTTCTTACACTGTTGGTGGGAATGCAAGTTGGTGCAGCCACTTTGGAAAACAATATGGAGCTTCCTCAAAAAGTTAAAAATAGAGCTACCCTATGACCCAGCAATTGCACTACTGGATATTTATCCCAAAGATACAGACGTAGTGAAAACAAAGGGCACATGCACCCGACCACGTGTGTAAAATGAATGTACAATGCCCTGTGTTTGAAATTAGGGGCAGCACAGCAGAGTAATTAAGAGCCCAGGCCAATCTCATGGAAGAGCTATGAAAACCAATTGCGATATTGTTTACAAAGCACTTAGAATAATGTCTGGCACACAAAAAGGGCTACATAAGCCATTGTCTTATATACAAAAAGAAATTACCTGGAGAAAATCTTTGCGTAAAATAGAAGTTATTTAAGCACAATTTCTTCCTTTCCTTGGGCTTGTTCGGCACACTTAAATCTTTCCTGAGGGTTTTAGAATTGCCCTAGAAGAAGAAATGATAAAAGTAAAAGCAGAGTAAATTCTAGTTATGTCTCAGAGAAATGATGGATTTATGGCATATTTGGGACGAACAAGAGTGAACATGCACTTAGGGAGGGGTTTTGAGCAGCTGTGTTTCCATGGGCAAATTTTGCGTGGAGACACGAGTTAGGTGTTATTATCGTAACTATTTTAAAGATGAGCAATTTGAAAAAAAAAAAAAAAAAGAAGCTAGGTAATCTGTTTAAGCATGCATTTCAAATATTTGGCACAGCTGAGATTTGAACACTGGCATCCTTGCTCTAGAACTCACTCACTAACCATTGTATGTTTAGCTGAACCTTGTAGCAACATCTCAAGTAACTCATCTCAGCTCTACAGGTTGGCGATGAAACTCATTGGCACAGAAGAAGGCGGCCCCGGAGACTGAAATCTGGAAATCTTTTTGTTTTACTCTCCTTATATCTTCCTTTTTTCCTCTAAATTACAATAATTTTCTGCAGCTGGTCATGAAAATTCAAGTCTAGACTTTACAATGTATATTTGATTTTGACACACATGTTTTGTAGCAAAATTTTGTAATAGAGTAATTGGAACTTAGATTATAAACTGCTGTTTGTCACATTTAATTGATATTTTGGTTGTTTCCACACTGTGTGGGTGTGAGAATGATGCTATGGTATTCTTGGGTGTCTTGAATGTTTCCTAAAACTATAGAAAGATGTGGCTAGTGAGAGCTATTTTTGGAGGTGCTGAAATGATTTCAATGGGAAGATATCCCAGGCTTCAGATATTGAAGAAATGCCTGAAATTCCATTCATTCATTTGACCGCTATTCCTCACATGGAAGTGAACTGAAATAATCCATGTGGCACATACATTATTTTGTCTGTGTAAGTGAGGACTCAAATTGCTCTAAATCAATATGTGGACGTAGACATTCATTCCCTTAGCACTCCGGATTTCTCAACAAGAACAAGGACTGATTAGGTTGAGAGAGGGAAGTCATAGTGTTACCTTCTATTTATGCACCGGCTTTCCCTGCCCAATGACCTTAGGTTCAGTCTCCTTTTTGGTGGTTCCTAATGTTATATCTCCATCCCTTGTCTATACACCAAGTTCATGTGTCCAACTCCCTGATCCATATCTGAGCATGGATGCCATGGAAACATCTTGGACTTAACTTCTCCAAAGCAAAATAATTATAAATATTATTTTTATTATATTATTATTATAGTTATATAACATATAAAATGTTTATAAATGTATATTATATATAAATATGTAAATATAATATATATTTATTATATAATATTTATTATATTATTATAATTATAAAAATTATTTATAAATGAATACTCTTTCCGTATTCCCAAAGACTTTTCCTCCCCTGATCTTCTGATTTCAGCAAATGATGTCACCATCTATTGAGTGTTTAAGCTAGATTCATAGGAAGCATTGTCCCTGTATCTCGTTCTTAGAACAAGCATCTCATTGATTGGCAGATACTATCAATGGCACCTCCACAGTATAGCAGAAATACAGTCATCTGTTTATCATTTCTACTACTACCTTCATCCAAGCCATCACCATCCATCCATAGATTCTCACCTAGATTTTTTTTAAAAGATTTTATTTATTCATTTGACAGAAAGAGAAACAGTAAGAGAGGGAACACAAGCAGGGGAAGTGGGAAAGGGAGAAGCAGGCTTCCCACTGAGCAGGGAACCCACTGTGGGGCTCAGTCCCAGAACCCTGGGATCATGACCTGAGCCTAAGGCAGATGCTTACCAAATGAGCCACCCAGGTGCCCCTCTCACCTAGATTTTTGTGTCACACCATACTGTCCCCTTGCTTCTACTCTGCTACCTGACAGTCAGTTCTGCACACAGTAACCAGGATACTGTGTGGCTTCCAGAGATAATGTCAGAATCAATAAAAGGCTATAAGACCCAATCCACCTACTACTTTGACCATAGGTACATAGGAGCAACAGATTATCAGGAAAAAGTTCCCAAAGGGACAAGCAGAATGATCCTTCTCCTATATGGGGAAGCACAATAAGCCTACTTAATTGTGTCCAATATTTAAAATCATTAGAAGGAAAGGAGAAAACCTCTATGAGTGTGTTGATCACACATCATACCCTAATGGCAGGGTGGTGGGCTCTGTACTTATTTAGTGTAGTCAACATAAACCTGGTGGATGGCACACAACTCACCTATCCTGTCCAGTCTCAGTGTATAGTGGGAAAATTAATGAACCAGAACCACAAACAGGACCACTATTCTGTGGGGGGCCATGGGACATACCTGAAACTCTGATATTCATAAGTTGCTAAAATGCTACACTGTCACAATTATCCACTCCACCTCAAGGGAAGAAATGCCCTACCAGAAGCCAAGGGCAAAGTGAATTTCCCCAGTCCACAGAGAGGCAACACAGGAAGACACGTAATCTTTTTGTAGATGAGATACATTAGTATATATTGAACATAACAGGTGCAATATTGTCTTCTTTATGCAACATTTTCCTTCCAACTCATGTAGCTGATGTGGAAAAATAAAAACTGGAATTTATTCCAGATTGTGAGGTGCTTCGAAAAGTGCAGAGTAGGAAGAGGGTTAGATTCCTGCTAGTGGAAGGCATCTGTCAGCCTAAGCCTCCATACCCTGCTCTTTCTGCCCCTGCTGGAAAGGAGAAGCACTGAAGGTTGCGTGTGATCTGGATTTATGCAGAAGGATATAAGATCAGATAGGCCTTGGAGAAAACACAGCCTCTTTTGCTAATTGCAATGCATCTTCTAAATCGTTAGCTGCTTAGCAGGGTAATGATGGCTGCAGTATTCAGATTAGGGATTTAGATTCTGGATTTTACTAGGAGCCACAACTAATGGGTATTTATTTTCATCCTCTTTTTTAAAACTTGGAATATATTTTCTCAATATTGTTATTGGATGCAGAGGTTTTGGAAGGAGGTGAAGGGCTCACTGCTAGCATTAACATTAAGTTTTCCGTGTCACATCACCTGAATTGGATACACACCTGAGCAATCGCTGTTCCTTCTGTCAACGGTAAAGGAGAGAAGGCCAGGAGCAGAGTGAGCAAAATCATACAAAAAGGGAAAAATGGATTTCATTGCCACCCGTCCCACAAGTATTGGTTAAGTTATGGTGTTTATCACTCAAGGTATATGATTTCAAAAGCACATGTGTGTGTTGTAATCGGTTAAGGGTGCTGATCCATTCTTCATCAGATTAAAAATGAAGGAATAAAAAAAAGCAGGCTGACACCATGTTATATAGGATTATGGTTTTTTTATCAAAGATTAGCAGGCTGTGTTCCACCATCTAACACGCCTGAGTTCTCCCAATCCATTGCCTTTGGAAGGCAGGATGACAAAATTCAAATTTCAGAGGCAGCCAGAGAATGATTAAAGCGTGGAGATGACTCAGCCTGGAGAAAATAGGACTGTCGGGGTATTACCATAAAACAGGCTTCACTGTTCTGCTGTCAACACAAATAACCAGAGAGAGTAGGAAGGACCCGGTGGGGAAGGGGGATCTAAATGAATATGGAGTTCTCAATCTTTCAACTCGTTAGAAAGAAAGAAAAAAGAATACCTTTGTGAAGAAGAAAGAGAATTCTTATATATTTAAATTTATAGGACTGATTTAATTTTCATCTGTAAATTGAAATAAGAGATTGCCTGTGTAGCTGGCAGCCTTTGGAAACCACCTGGTCAGGATGTTACGGGACAGTTACAGATTAGAACTCGGTATGGTCAAGTCTCAGATGGGTAGTCTGTTCTCTCGTAAAAAGAAATCCTTTCCTTGATATACAGCTTATTTATTCATGAACTATTTTTAAAGGTTTGGGTTTTCTAAATATGAAAACGAAACGCCGGGATAATTCTGGAATGAAATATGTAGCCAGCTCCTTTGTGCGCTTCAAAGCAGACTATAGGATGACATGAGCGTGGTGATGGGATTGCCCACTACTGATCGTGAACAACCAGGTTAGCGGTCTTTGTATTTAATGAACAAAGACTGGGGTCTTGAAAGATCTAACAGAATATAAGCTTTGAGATGTGTTTATAGTAAAGTTGGGTGTTTACAAGAAGTCCCTAAAATAGGAATTTTAAGTTCAGGGCCCAATACACTGATTAGCTAGTGAGCACAAAAGAGAAGCACAGATCAGTCAATTTTATATTTAAAGCAACATGCTCCGTGTTATAAATTTGGCCCTGCATTTCAAGGCAGAATTTGGATCAGTTGTTTATTATACTATGTCAACCATTTCTTTATAGACCCAGCTACCTTCAAAAGGGGTTGAAGTGCCAAGGGCAACAGAAGGTGGCACAGAGTTTACGACTCCCCCCAGTGGTGGCTCTGCGCATTACCGAGTTTCCACCAACGGGGGTCCTGAGAACTTACAGGCTTGCTCCGCTGCCTTTGTCCTATGTTGCAGTTTTCCTGTACTAAAATCTACAACTTATCTTTATTCATATCAGTAATGTGTCCTTTTTAGTTCACAGGGAATAAAAGCTACATTTAGGAAATGAGAGTTCTTCCATAGGACATATGATTTGGGGGGCCCCACCTGGAAGATGAGTGGCAAAGAGTTTACTCCACTATTTCTTGGTGTAGATGTGGGGTTCCTCCATCCTCACATTATCCTGTCCTTTTGATGGAAAAAGAGAAGACAGTTTGCTTGCTTAACTTGAAGTCAGGTCATAAATCTTCACATCGTAGCTATAATCACCCCCCAGAACTGCTAGAGGAACTCCCGTTATCACTATTTCTTGTGGGAAATTTGCACCTGAAAAAGACATCTTAGGTTATACATATTTTTGTAAGAAGTTATCACTCTCAGTCTTCAGAGTTTATCTGTATTTGCATTTATCTTTTTAATGTCCTTCAGTTAAATTTTGTGAATTTTTACCAAAGGTATTAATACATTTGAATAGATGTATTTTCTAGGCAATTTTACAGTTTCTTTTTTCACTTTTGAGTGGATTTTCTTTTCCTATTTCATTTTTACTTAGTTATGTTTGCTAAAAGTTTCTAAGATTTCAGATTGTAGTCCGGTTTCATAAATCTGATCAATTTTATTTAACTCATGGTCTTGTTTTTAATGTTGACAATAATATCACTTACTAGTCATTCTGTCATTTTATTTTTATATTTCTTTTTCTTGTATTATTCATTGGCTAGACTCTCGCATATAATGTTGTGTAATTGTCATATTCTCAGATATTCTTACTTTCTCCCCCTGTATGGAATGCATAAAGTTTCACAATTAAAAGTTTTTACACTAATGTCATTTATCGAGTTAATGACCATCCTGTCTAATTCCATTCTGCTAAGTTTTTATTGTGAAAGGTTTCATTTTCTAAAACATGTTTTGCATATATTAAGGTGACCACATTTTTTCTTTTATCTGTTAATTGCACACATTGTGTTACTCAGCTTTCTAAAATGCAGTGACCTTGCCTCTATTTGGTTGGGATACATTTTTATAAAACATACTGCTGCATTATAAATAGCTATATTTTTAGTTCGAATTTTTATTCTCTTCGGTATTGGAAGCCTTGTGAAATGAGCTAGGGAATCTTCCCACTTTTCTCATTTTCAAGGAGAAAGTGCTTAAGATTAAAGAAGAGTTTGCATAAGATTGTTTTTCCTGTTCCTTGAAAGTTAGAAAGCATATGCCCAAAAGTCTGTGCTTCTACTTTCTGTATTTTGGGGAGAGTGTAGATTTTTCACAAGGCAGTTTCTTTACTACACACTAGACTAGTCAGAGGTGTGTGCGTGTGTAAATGTGTGCACACAACTGTGTGTGTGTGTGTGTGTGTGGTTAGATTAACTTGTCTGTTGTATGTGCACTTTTCAAATCACTTGCTCATTTAATTTAGATTTTTTAAATTTATACACATTGTTGTAATAAAAGTGTTCCTCATATGAGCTTAGTTACTTTTGTTTCCCAAGGAGAGAATATCCCCTTTTTCATTTTTACTATTTCTTTTCTTTCTTTGTCTATTTTATTGAGCTTATTTAACAAAATATACTATTTTGTTTTGCTGATGGTTTCCAGGAGGTTTTGTTGTTGTTGCTGTTTGCTTATATTCTTCTTCAATTTTCTGTATTTTTTAATGTATTTCATGTATTATTCATATTTTTTCTTCATTTATCTGAATTCACTATAATCTTGTACTTTAAGTTAAATTATTTTGCTTAGTCAACTTAATTTTTTTCAGTGTGTCTTGTTTTATAATAAAAACATTTAGGGTTATAGAGCTAATGCTCTATTTGACCACATTTTATATAAATTGTTTTATATAAATTGTTTTTGTTATCATTTGATTCTAGTACTTCGTAGTTTTTCATTATATTATTCTCTGGCATGTGCATTTTGAAGAATGAGTTTAGTGTTGTTTCTAAATATTTGGGAAGTTACAATTTCTTAAATTTATGTATTACCAAAGAGGCTTTATATTCACTAAGTTTTAAGATGTATGAAAAAAATATTGTGAAAATTTGTTACCCTTCTTCTTGCCCAAGTAGCTATCACCCCTCCCTGGATGCACTCATGATTCTTTTTTTCTTTCTTTCTTTAAAGATTTTATTTATTTATTTGACAGAGAGAGATCACAAGTAGGCAGAGAGGCAGGCAGAGAGAGGGGGAAGCAGGCTCCCTACTGAGCAGAGAGCCCGACGCGGGGCTCGATCCCAGGACCCTGAGATCATGACCTGAGCCAAGGGCAGAGGCTTTTACCTCCTGAGACACCCAGGTACCCTGCACTCACAATTCTTGATTCTGTCCTTCCAGGTGTTTCTCTACATTTCCAAGCATCATACATGGACTCTTTTCTCCAAATGGAGAAATTACATGTGATTTAGTTTTCATGTTAGTAGTACATAGAAAGACGTTCCAGTCTGTATAAAGCCGTAAGGTATCCTATCATTTGAATGTAGCACACTTTACTTACTTTGTCCCATTCTGGAGGCATGGAAATAGTTTTACATAACACGCAGTGGCTGCAAGGAATGTTCTTGTTCATACAAGTAATGTGTAGGATCGACGCCCAGGACAATGAATTGCTGAATCACAGGGCATGTGCATTCTATTTTGATAGTTCTTGTCTAATTACCATCCATGGGAATTACAAAAATGTATTTTTCCATCATTGTACATTTTTTTCAGAACACTTTGTGGGTTTTGTTTTAGTTTTTTGTTTTACTGCAAACTGCCCTTTGTTTCTCTGGATCCTTTTTTTTTTTTTTTTTTTTTTTTTTTTGGTCTTTTTCCTTTTGGTTTACAAGACTATTTCTTTTTCAGATTTTTTTTATTTATTTAGAAATCAAGGTGGGGAGGGCAGTGGGAGAGGGAGAGAGAGTATCTCAAGCAGACTCTGTGCTCAGTGTGGCGCCTGATGGGGGTCTCGATCTCAGGACGGTGAGATCATGACCTGAACTGAAATCAAGAGTCAGATGCTTAACCAACTGAGTCACCCAGATGCCCCGAGAGTATTTATATATTAAGGAAATTTTCTTGCTGTTTAAGATGTGAACTGAAAATATTTACCCAAATTAACATTAGTCTTTGGCTTTATGAAGTTTTCTGGGAAGAACCTTAAAATATACATGTATTAAAATTTATCGGTGCTTTATTTGCTATCTTTTGTGTTTCATTTCATATTTACAGATGCCATGCCCACCACAGAATTTTAAAACCAAATCTATCTCTCCTGTTTTAGTTTTGTACTTGTCAATTTTTTTTAACCAAGTTGTTTCCATCATTGATTCATCTGGATTTATTTTAATAGAAGATGTGAACTAAATTTCCAGATTATTATTTTTCCATTGGACAACTACTCCGTTTTCCCATTTGTCGAAAAATGCATCTTTCCCATTGATTTGAGCTGTCAACTTCACTATATTTTGAACATTCCCTCCCTTTCAACACTTCAAGCCCCGCACTGTTTGCACCACACTGTCTTTTGTTTCCATGACTGTTCTACATAGTCTTTCAAAACAGTATTTTTTTTTTCACAACAGTATCTTCAAGATTAAAACAAAACAAAACAAAACAAAAACCTCTGGGCCTCTACACATAAATCCCTGCCTATCTCCCCTGTTATGGGCAAAATACCTTTCATTTTTTCCTCATCAACCTGGAGAAAAACAGGCATGATTAATGCTGTATCTAATTCTTCTGCCACAGTTGGACCAGATACAGCAGTAAACACAAGTGGAATAATTGAACTTGAAAACACTTGCTCTTCAAAAAAATATTATCTTACAAATTTTTGGTGTTAAAATTTTTTGTAAAGTAAGGTGGCTTAAATGGTATGACAATGTTTAGTCAAATATAATTGGGCCAAATTCCCTCCCTATACACATTTTCTCTGATGAAGTGAAGTCATGATTTTTAACCTATGAATTACTACGTCAGATTAGGGGGTTTTATGGAGAAGATTCTGTGGAGTTTGCAGATATGACTGGGTGTCCAGCAGCATTTCTAGATCAAGTAGAGCAGCTATAGTTACATCTGTTTTATTCAATGGAGATGTGTATAAAATATTATTTGAAAGACATTTGTGGGCGCCTGGGTGGCTCAGTTGCTTAAGCAACTGCCTTCAGCTCAGGTCATGATCCTGGAGTCCTGGGATCGAGTCCCGCATTGGGCTCCCAACTCCATGCGGAGTCTGCTTCTCCCTCTGACCTTCTCCTCGCTCATGCTCTCTCTCACTGTCTCCCTCTCAAATAAATAAATAAAATATTAAAAAAAAAAAAGAAAGACATTTGTGATGTCAAAAATATTCAAATATACTAAAGTGGATTGTATTTTTTTTTAAAGAAGACTACAATTTGCATACAGTTTTTAAATATTTAAATTAAAATTCATGGTAAACTTTAATTCATTGAGACCCCATCTGTAAGTATTCTGATTCATTAAGTGATCTTTCCTCCACAATCTCATGATATCTTCTGTAAAGTTCTTTATTAGTCAGGGTTCTCCAGAGAAACAGAACCAACAGGCTATAATATATGGTTATTATAAGGAATTAGCTCATGGGATTATGAAGGCTGACAAGTCCCAACGCCTGCAATGAGCAAGCTGGACACCCAGCTGAGCTGACGGTATAGCTCTGTCTGAAGGCTGGCAGGCTCAACAACAACAACAAAAAGTCTCAGTTCAAGCCCAAAGGCAGGAAAAAGCCAATGTCCCATGGGGAGATGTATGCATATAAGGAGATCCTTCTTATTTGGGGGAGGGTCAGCATTTGTTCTACTCAGGCCTTCGCCTGATTAGACAAGGCTCACCTATATTAGGGAGAACAATCTGCTTCACTCAGTCAACAGACTTAAATATTCATTTCATTTAGAAACACCTTCACAGAAATAGCCAGCATAGTGTTTGACCAAATGTCTGGGCACCCCACAGCCCAGTTAAGTTGGCACATAAAATGAACCATTGTAACCACCATCTGTGAACTTCTCATATTTGGTATCTGGAACAACTTTTATTCCATAAAGGCAAAGACAGTCTTTAGACCTATGTATTGTTAGTAGTAAAAACTTTGATCTAGAAGAAGCTTCAACAAATCTTGAATGGACTAATTAATTAACTGACCTTGATAAGACTATACATGTTGAGTTAGGGAAAATAAACATTTTGGCAAGAGTTCAGATTCCTTTTAATGGGAAATTCAAATGAACTTTCCTCGCTGGAGCTATAGTAGACCATGTTCCTAATTAATTGTAAGTTTTTGTTTTTGTTTTTTAAGGATAAATAATTTGGCTGACTGTCCTATAGTCAAGGACCAAGCCTGGTCCTTGAATCCCTAAAACACTGAGTTATTCAACCATAACTCAAGTAATAAAGTGTCCAGACATACCTGTAAATTTTCTCTAAAAGAAATGAAAGCAATATATATATATACAATATATGCTATATGTATACATATATATATATTTATTCACTTAGTTCAAATTAGATAATTAAAATGTGTTTAGTTCAAATGTAAAAAATCTAAACTTATGATAATTTTAGTGACTTTAAATAATATTTGCTGATATTTCTTTTACTAATTTCCATAACTAATTTTGTGTGAGTCTTTTTCCAGACAAGCTCCACAAGAGGAAATGCCTCACAGTTGAAGAGGATACATCTTTTTTGAGTGTCTGGCTACCAAATTCTTGGAGCTCCAAGGGGTAGTGGTAAGATCAGAAGGACCCCAGACAGTCTGCTTCCTGCTCAACATGGTCTCATCATTCAGTCATTTCTGCGCTGGGAGACAGTGATGATGAGAATGAAAAAAAGTAGCATCTATGCACAAACAATCTACAGTTTCCCTAAAGCAGTGAAAAACCATGCAAAACTGATTACTATGGATCTCTTATGTTGTGTAAATATGTGCAACACAGTCTTTGTGAGGGAATTTTTCTTAGATTTAACACAGGGCTACACCTTGGCTATAAACTTGTTGTGTTGGGAAATTAGTTTGGTCTTAATTTTTTTTCTGTGAATAATAAAACTGTCCTTGAGGCTTGATTCAAAGACATAGTCTCCTTAGAAAAGTATTACATGTATTTGAAACATTTGTGAAACCACTGTTCTGTGACACTACTGTCTTTACCTCAGAATCCCCATAATTGCTGTAAGGGCACAAATATACCCAACCATCTCCTGGAAGGTCCGTTCAGCAGCTCCTTTCATTCCTGGATCTGTCCAGTTGTTGGAGGAACTTAGGCTTCTTGTATCCTGGATATAGGCCTCTAGGGTTAGGGTCTTGCCACTTTGTTATTTCAATCTGTGGTTGCTCCTACTTGGGGGCCTCAACAATGGCTTCCAACGTTCTTTTTCTATGGGAAACTCATGCGTGAGCTCAAATTCCCTCCATCAAAGCACCACATCCAAGTATTGACATAATGTATATCTCTTTTAACCTTTGCTTTTCGTAAGAAGGGGAAGGTACCAAAACAATCAGGCAGTGAATTATACTGTGTTGCCTGGATAAGATGTCCATCTGTCAGAGCACCTAAGAAAGGGGACTTCATGTCCATGCATTGCAAGAGAAAGCTAACATTTCAAAGGAAACAGCTTAGACAATGTCTCTAATAATCCTGATTTTGAAGAGAGAATAGAGGAAAGGTAAGAATAGTTTGCAGAAAAATATTATTGTATGTGTTGATCTAAATTCTATATTAATTAAATCATTTTGGTATACCGTGTTCACTGTCCTTTCCCCCAAACAACTAGAAGAAAAACCTATTGGTTAAACTTATGATCGTGGGAAGAAAACCACATCGAGTTTTAGGAAAGTGTGTCAGTAAGGAAATTATGGAAGTGCTAATAGACGTTTGTATCTATGGATGGTTTAGAACCCAGGATAGGTGATATTAAGGTGGATATTTCAAGGTGTAGCAGCAGTTGGGAATGGACAGTTTATAATATAATAATTTTGGTTTTGCAGGCACATCAAAGAGGTGAGAAGTTTTGTGTGTGTGTGTGTTTTAAAGATTTTATGTATTTATCTGAGAAAGAGTGAGCAAGAGAGAGAAAAAGAGAAGGAGCAAGGGGAGGGGCAGAGAGAGAAAGAGAAGCAGACTTCCTGCTGAGCAGGGAGTCCAACATGGGACTCAAACTCATGATCCTAGGTCACGATCTGAGCTGAAGGCAGACACGTAACAGACTGAGCCACCCAGGTGGCGTGAGAATCTCTTTGGGGTGAGAATCTTGAAGCACATCTCGATGAGCAAACTTAGTCTTAATAAATAGGTAGTTTATTTGCTTTGGAGTTTTCTCTTCCAGGAGCAGGCCACTCCTGGAGCAAAATGATAAGCTATTTTTGCTTGACCTTTGTATCAGAAAGCATGGGAAAATATGCCAGTGTTGTTTCATAGAGGGACAGGGAACTATGGTGCCTTAAGTTCTTGGTCCTCAGCTGACCTCGCTTAGCATCCTCTATGTTTTTAGAGAGAAATGTTAAAACAAAACAAAAACAAACAAACAAAAAAACTTCTAAGGAAAATTCTTCTCAGCTATCGACTAGTATACATATATAAACCCAAACCCATATTCATAGAAGCAAAAACCTACCATAGTCAGTATTTACTACGGAGCTCCTGCTTTGAAAACTGCAAACAGACCAGTTATCTCATGCTTGTTTTGAAAGCCTTTCTGAGAAAAAAAATTAAACCATGTTCAATTTCTCTTTAGTCCTAATAACGTAAAGAGATGCAGAATATCAAAGTATTTGAATGTTTTTACAGTTCATCATTGATGGGTGGTAGAAAGATAAGTCAAAATCCATCTGAAAGTCAGGCTATTGAAAAGCTGGAAACAGTTACCTTGTAAAGATTCTCCATTACATCTTTGCCTCCCCCCCAAAAAAAAATCTTTATAGAAAAACTCAATAAAACTTCATGTCTTTGGTTTTGCCTAAGATTTCACTTAAGGAACATTTTTCTTATCAGCATATCCCTGAAGAATCAACACCATCTTGGCCATAAAATAATAACTTGTTCCACATATAAAGAACTGTGACCACTATGGAAAATGTTCATATGCCAAATTTCTTTCTGTGAGAAAAATACTCTGTGATAAATGGGGAGCAATTTCTAGATGGTGCAGTTGCAGAAGAGTTTGAGGGCAATCTCCCCGGAATTGGCGGAGTTGAAAGCAGAAAACAGGGTTTTGATATTTAGTTCTGTGCTCCTTCAGCCACGACCTCAGAGCTGTGAAATTCGGCATTTTGAGGACAGAATATTTTTGTCTTCCAAAAGGTAATTACCTTTATACCTGGGATATCTTCCTTGACAATCTAGGCCAGCCTGAATCTGAAAAGAAAATATTAAATTTCTTACTAGTCACCTGAACTCTGCAGCGAGAGGTCTGTGGGATGGGGGGGAGGGGTGACAAGGAGTTTTGACCCAAGACCCTGCCCTGCTGTACCTTTCAATACCACCCTACTCCAGGAGAGAGTCCTCACCTCAGAGCATTTCAAGTATGTGAGGAAAAGAATTAGCTTAATTTTTAAGATTTCCATACGTCCTGGCTCATTTTTACAAAATCCAATTAAACCAATTTACGAGAATAAGAAAAGGAGAAAAAGGCATACAAAACCCACATCAACATATTATTATTATTGTGGCTGTTGTTGCATTCACCATACATAAAGTTACCAAAGTTACTTTAAAACTGTCACAATGCTTGCTCGCATTTTCTGTAATTTATATTGCTATGGACCTAAACAGGAATAGCAGTGGTCCAGGACACACCTTGACAAGAATTGCCTTAAGTCAGGGGCATATCCAGGCCACCAATGCTGAGATATTTGAAGCATGCAGAGAAGAGGCTTACAAGCTCAGAACTGCATATTTGCCTTCCTCCTTGCATATTATCTCTGTCTGTTAGAGCACTATTATTTTCTATTTTAAATGTATAGTATTATGTGCTTGTTTTCATTTTCCTGTTTCTAAAACGTGGGCTCTTTTAAAAGATCTGTGTCTGGGGCACCTGGGTGGCTCAGTCAGTTAAGTGTCTGCCTTCAGCTCAAGTCATGATCCTAAGGTCTGGGATTGAGTCTATATTGGGCTCCGGGAGCCTGCTTCTCCTTCTGCCTCTCCCCTGACTCACTTCCTCAATCTCTCTCAAATAAATAAATAAAATATTTAAAAAAAAAATCCGTGTCTAACTTACACATATACCAAACCCAGCCCAGAACTTCGCCTGTAAGAGATCAATAAAATATTACCACTCAGTGAATGTACCCATCTTCATAAATATAACAAAAACACACAAAACAAATTATCATCTAAGTATCTAAATATCTAAATATCTAAATCAAGTTACTGGTAAGAAAGGACAGCTCTACTTTTCTTACATTGTAAAGGTTTTGAATTCTGCTAGAGATAAAATAATCAGTTGGTACCCTGTGCACTTGGGTTGAATCATAGCCCCCAAAACATGTTGAAATCCTGATCCGTAGGCCTATGAATATAACCTTATTTGGAAGTAGGGTCTTTGCAGATATAATGAGTAAGATGAGCTCATTAAGGTGGATGCTAATGCAACATGCCAGGTATAGGAAGGGATGAGAGAAAGACACAGATGTCTGACCGCTCAGTGATGAGAGAGCCGGAGACTGGAGTCATCCAACCACAGCCAAACACCCTGGAGCCTACCAGAAGCTGCAGAGGGTAAGGGAAGAGCCTCTGGAGAGGGTTTTGAGGGACCATTGCCCTGCTAACACTTTAATTTTGGGCTTCTGGCCTCCAGAACTATGAGAGAATAAGTCTTTTTTTTTTTTTTTTTTTAAGATTTATTTGACAGAGAGAGAGATCACAAGCAGGCAGAAAGGCAGGCAGAAAGAGAGTGAAGCAGGCTCCCCACCAAGCAGAGAGCTTGACATGGGGCTCGATCACAGAACCCTGAGACCATGACCTGAGCCGAAGGCAGAGGCCCAACCCACTGAGCCACCCAGGTGCCCCTAAGTCTCCTGTTTTAAGCCACCCATCTGTGGTACTTTGTTCCAACAACCTAGGAAATAAATACATCAGGGAAATCTGAAAAAAAATGGGAAGGGTGGATTCCACATGATATTTCCTCAAAGCCTCAATTCCACAGACAGAGAACATTAGCAATTCAGATTCTGGGCTGAGGTTGAGGACCAGGTCTTCACCAATGCTGTGCCTTCAAAGGAGATGAGTACAAACTATCCGACAAGCATCCAGTTTTAAAATCCGAACAAACTACCCCAGACCCAGAGAAGAAAACACCAGGTAAAGAAGTGACTTTTCTCCCTTCTGAGAACCCTTCTAATCTTACTATAATTTCTCTCTACTGATTTGTTGTTCATGGTATTCTAAAGAAAATAAGGGGAAAATAGTTATTTTACAGGATTATAAATCCTTATCAAAATAACACTCAAATATGAAACTGCATTCAAAGAGCATATAATAATATGAAATCTGAAGACACATAGATCAATCCTGTATTGACTCAAACAATTTAAAAGCTTATTAGATGTGTATTAGCAATAATGTATTAAGCCCAGAATAATGCATTTAAAATGTGTAGAATCAGGTATGTGAAGCCATTAGTATACATCCATTAGGTACAATATAACAGTTACAAAATTTATGAAATCAAATATATGAGGCCAGTACCACATGGATATTAATTCTCAATCTTGTATTTATTTAACCATAACTTGTTAAAGAAAAAGGTCTTTAATTCATAATAAAAATTGGAAGTAATATGAAGAAAAACTCAAGAGCAAACAAGAACAGGTAGTGGTGAATGAGCAGATTTAAACAAAGTAATAAAACAAAAGCAATCTATTAAAATATCAACTGCCCTTAAAAGTGAAAAGGGAATCTTAAAATCAAACTCAAGAGCATAACTTTTAAATGCTATTATACCTGTAAAAGGATAAGCAGTTATCTGCAATATTTTTAAGGGTCAAGGATATATTCAGAAATCAGTCAATGAGGAGGGGAGTGGCAAGGTGCCAGGCATGACTTGGAGAAGAAGGCTTCCATCTTGGCTCTGATGACGGGTGAGGAACACAGCCACAATGGCTGTGAGCATTCAGCAATGTGATCACTGACAGTGCCATCAACGCTTGAAGGAATATTTGCTCTGTCTATAAGGCAGCAAAGTAGAAGACTGAGCAATTCTAGGAAAATGCTTCTGGTCTGCAAAACTCAGGAGAATCTAATAACAAATCTATCTGTGAAATATGGACACTCTTCTGCAATGAAACTCAGCAGTTAAACATAAGCATTTAGTTATGTGATTCCTTACCCCTCATTAGAAAGCATTCTAATTAGAAAAATCAATACCTCCAGCATATTCTGAGAATAAGAGAACACAGTCAAGGCAATGAAGACATGGCCGCTAAACAAAACAAAGGAAGCAAGGGAGGCTCTAACCTATTTAATCCTTGCCATGTGGTAGACAGTCCTCTAAATGTGTTGTGTATACCATTATTAATTCACTAAATCTTAGAAATACCTCAGACGGAAAGCACTACTGACAAACCAAGAAACTAAGGTACTGATGGGTTTAAATTACTTGCCCAAAGTCTCACAGCTGGTAAGTGTTGGAGGTTGGGTACAAATGTGGGTAGTCTTTCTCAAGGTCAGTGTCTACTCCTTGTCATTAAATAGTAGTGACTCTCTAGTACTTGCATGGTTTTTGGTTGTAGGCTTTCTGAAGCTGTGGTATGTTTACAAAAAAGTGTTTCAACTTGCTTCTCAATCCCTTTTATTTTTATATAAAATGTTTCAACTTGCTACTCATAGAGATGTTTTAAAGATTCCTTTGCAACTTCATTTAAATAAATGTGGAGGTGGCAGTTGTTAAAAAGATGGCAGAGGAGTAGGGGACCCTATTTCAACTGTCCCCTGAATTGAATTGGGTATCTATCAGACCACTCTAAACACCCATGAAATCAGCCTGTGATGTAAGAAGATGTATCCAGATTTCTACAAACAGAATATCTTGGGTGGTTGGTCTCAAGGTATGAAGCAGGGAGCCATGATTCTGTGGGAAGATATCGGAAGATAAACAGAAGGGGAGGGAACTTCTGGGATCCCCCATCACCAGAGTGCAAAACCCTCCTGTGCTGGGGACTGGACATAGACTCACAGACTGGTAGCAACAGGGAAAGGATGTTAGGACAGTCCCCCAGACTGAAACCCGGAGGTACAAGGCACATGTGTGAACTGGGGTTGGCTGATGGTTTTAGAAGCACAAAGGGCAGAGATGTTTCTGGACCTGGACATGAGGGCTAGGAATGCTGCTATGGGGTGCACAACCCATGACGCTGTGGTTTTTAGCAGCACAGACAGAAATGAAAACAATGTAGCCTAGAAAATTCACTGGAGAACAGACTGATCTCTCTGTTGTGAGACAGAGGTTTGGGTATGGTCACTTCTGCTCTGATTCTCAGAAGAGACACTGAAAGCGGCCAGGGAAAGTTGCCAGAAAACAAAAGCCCCCCAAAAATGGTTTTCACTGAGCCCACACCCCCACCACCACCACAGAGAACAGGGCAACTCTGCCCAAACAGGGTTGTTTGAGTAACAGTGTGACAGGCCCCTCCCTCAGAAGACAGGCAGGAAAAACAAGAGGCCATCAACAAGAGGTCCCTATAAAACATGTGCATCTTGCTAGGGTTGTGGACAATAATTTGGACTTTGTACATTCAACCACCCCTCAACAGAATGACTAAGAGGAGGAACCCCCAACATAGGAAAGACTCAGATACTGTGACCTCTGCCGCTGACCTAATGGATATGGATATAAGCAAGATGTTGGAAATAGACTTCAGGGTAACAGTTATGAAAACAATAGCTAAGATGGAGAAAATCTAAGGGCAGAAACATGAGCTGATCTGTCAGAACTTAAAAATGCTATCATTTAGATCCAATCTAATCTAGGGATAAATGAGGCAGAAGAACAAATTTGTGATAGAAAAGAAGGAACAGGGAGAAGCCTGAACGAACAGCTTAAAACCCATGAAGCCAGAATTAGAGAAATAAATGACACCATAAAATGTTCCCATGTCAGAATTATTTGGATCCCTGAGAGGGGAGGGAGGTCTGGAAGATATATTTGAGCAAATCATAGCCAAGAACTTCCCTAATCTGGAGAATGAAACAAGCGTTCGTGACCTAGAGGCAGAGAGGGCCCCTCTGAAGATCAGGGAGAACAGACCAATGCCCCAGCATGTAATAGTAACACTCACAAATCTTAGAACCAAGGAAATCATCTTAAGGCCAGTTAGGGGGAAGAAATTCCTTAGGTACAGAGGGAGGAACATCAGAGTAATGTCAGACCAGTCACAGAGACCTGGAAATCCAGAAAGGGCTGGCAAGATATAGTCAGGGTACTAAATGAGAAGAACATGTAGCCAAGAATTCTTTACGTGGCAAGGCTGTCATTCAGAATGGATGGAAAGATAAAGAGCTTCCAGGACTGGCAGAGACTGAAAGAATATGTTACCACTAAGCTGGCTCTGCGAGAAATACTAAGGGGGTTTCTATAATAGGAGAAAGACCCCAAAAGTGAAATAGAACAGAAATTTACAGAGATAATCTATAGAAACAAGGACTTCACAGGCAACATGATGACAATACAATCCTATCTTTCCATAATCACCCTCAATGTGAACAGCCTAAATGCTCCCATAAAATGGCACAGGGTTGTAGATTGGATAAAAAGACAGGACCCACCCATATATTGTCTACAAGAGAATCATTTTTAATCTAAAGATACATTCAGAGTGAAAATGAAGGGAGGGAGAACCATCTTTCATACCAACAGACCTCAAAAGAAAGCTAGGGTAGCAATTCTCATATCAGAAAAATTAGATTTTAAGCTAAATACTGTAGTTAAAGACACAGAAAGACACTATATCATTCTTTAAAGGCTTTATTCAACAGAATATCCAACAATGGTACATATCTATGGGCCTAACATGGGAGCAACCAACTACCTAAGTCAACTGTTAAACAAAATAAAGAGATGTATTGATAATAATACATTAATAATAGGAGACCTCAACTCTCCACTTTCAGTAATAGACAGATCATCTAGGCAAAAAATCAAAAAAGAAATAAGAGTTTTGAATAACACATTGGACCAGATGGACCTCATAGATATATACAGAACATTCCACCCTAAACCAACAGAATACTCATTCTTCTCGAGAGTACATGGAACCTTCTCAAGAATAGACCACATTGGGATTATTCCCTGCATATTCTCAGACCACAGTAATTTGAAACTAGAACTCAATCACAAGAAAAAGTTTGGAAGAAATTCAAACACTTGGAAGCTAAAGACCCTGTTTGGGTCAACCAGAAAATCATAGAACTTAAACAATTCATGGGAACCAATGAGAATGAAAACACATTGGTCCAAAACTTATGGGATATGGCAAGGGTGGTCCTAAGGTGGAATACATAGCCATCCAAGCCTCACTCAAAAAAAGTAAAAACATCCTGAATACACAACTATCTTTACGACTTGAAGAACTGGAAAATCAACAACAAATTAAACATAACTCACATATGAGAAGGTAAATAATTAAGATTAGAGCAGAGATCAATGAATTAGACACCAGAAATATGGTAGAACACATCAACAAAACTAGAAGCTGGCTCTTTGAAAGAATTAGTAAGATTAATAAACCACTGGCCAGACTTAACCAAAAGAAAAGAGAAAGGACCCAAATTAATAAAAGTATGAATGAAAGGGAAGAGATCACAACTATCACTAAGGAAATAGAAACAATCATCAGAAATTATTATCAACAGCTATATACAAATAAGTTAAGCACGTAAAAGAAATGGATGCATTTCTGAAAACCTACAAAATGCCAGAAGAAATTGAGAGCCTGAATAGACCAAAAACCAATAACAAGGTTGAAGCAATGATCAAAACTTCCCAAAAAACAAGAGTCCAGGACCTGATGGATTCCCTAGGGAATTCACCAAACATTCAAAAAAGAAATAGCATCTGTTCTCCTGATGCTCTTTAAAAAAAAAAAAGAAGAAGAAGAAGAAGAAGTAAAACTTTAAAGAAACAGAAGGAAAACTTCCAGACTCTTTTTATGTAGTCAGCATTACCCTGATCTCCAAACCAGGTAAAGACACCACCAAAAAGGAGAATCAGACCAATATCCCTGATGAATATGGATGCCAAGATTCTCAACAAGATTCTAGCTAATAGGATCCAACAGTACATTTAAAGGATTATCTACCAGGACCAGGTGGGATTTATCCCTGGGATGCAAGGATGGTTCAACATTCACAAATCAATCAATGTGCAAGAACACATAAATAAGAGACAAGAATGACATGGTCTTCTCAACTGATGCAGAAAAAGCATTTGACAGGGACACCTGGGTGGCTCAGTGGGTTAAAGCCTCTGCCTTCAGCTTGGGTCATGATCTCAGGGTCCTGGGATTGAGCCCCGCATCAGGCTTTCTGCTCAGTGGGAAGCCTGCTTCCCTTCCTCTCTCTCTGCCTACTTGTAATCTCTGTCTGTCAAATAAATAAATAAAATCTTAAAAAAAAAAAAAGCATTTGACAAAATATAGCATCCTTTCCTGATTAAAACTCTTCACAGTATAGGGATGAAGGGAATATTCCTCAATTTCATAAAATCCATCTGTGAAAAACCCTCACAGCAAATATCATTCTCAATGAGGAAAAGCTGAGAGTGTTTTCCTTAAGATCAGGAACACAGCAAGGATACCCACTCTCACCACTATTATTCAACATAGTGCTAGAAATCCTAGCAACAGCAATCAGACAACAAAAAGAAATAAAAGTATTCAAATTGACAAAGAAGAAGTCAAACTCTCTCTCCTCATGGATAACTTGATATTTTATGTGGAAAACCCAAAAGACTCCACCCCCAAATTATTAGGACTCATACAGCAATTAATATGGCACTCTACAAAATCAATGCATAGAAATCAGTTGCTTTCTTATACACTAAAATGTAACTGTAGAAAAATAAATTAGAGAATTGATTCCATTTACAATAGCACCAAAAACCTTAAGATACCTTAGAATAAACATAACTGAAGAGGTAAAAGATCTATACTCCACAAACTACAGAACACACATGAAAGAAATTGAAGAAGACACAAAAAGAAAAACATTCCGTGCACATGGACCAGAAGAATAAACATTATTAAAATGTCTATGCTGCCCAGAGCAACCTATACTTTCAACAGCATCCCGATCAAAATACCAAGAGCATTTTTCAAAGTGCTGGAACAAACAGTCCTAAAATTTGTATGGAACCAGAAAAGACCCCCAATCACCAAGGAAATGTTGAAAGAGAAAAACAAAGCTGGGGGCATCACATTGCCTGATTTCAAGCTATATTACAAAGCTGTGATCACCAAGACTGCCTGGTACTGGCACAAAAAACAGACACATAGGCCAATGGAACAGAATAGAGAGCCCAGATATGGACCCTCAACTCTATGGTCAAATAATCTTCAACAAAGCAGGAAAAAATATCCAATGGAAAAAAAGACAGTCACCTCAATAAATGATGCTGGGAAAATTGGACAGCTATATACAGAAGAACGAAATGCAACCATTGTCTTACACCATACCCAAGGATAAACTCTAAATGGATGAAAGACCTCAATGTAAGACAGGAATCTATCAAAATCCTAGAGCAGAACATAAACAGTAACCTCATTGACATCAGCCACAGCAACTTATTTTAAGACATGTCTCCAAAGGCAAGGGAAACAACAGCAAAAATGAACTTTTGGGACTTCACCAAGATAAAAAGCTTTTGCTCAGCAAAGGAAACAGTCAACAAAACAAAGAAGCAACCCACAGAATCAGAGAAGATATTCACAAATGACACTACAGACAAAGGGCTGATATCTAAGATCTATAAAGAACTCCTCAAACTCAACACACACAAAACAGATAATCATGTCAAAAATGGGCAGAAGACATGAACAGACACTTCTTAAGGAAGACATACAAATGGTTGAAAAACACATGAAAAAATGTTTAATCATGATTAGCAATCAGGGAAATTCAAATCTAAACCACAGTGAGATACCATCATTGCACCAGTTAGAATGGCAAAAATTGACAAGGCAAGGTACAACAAATGCTGGAGAGGTTGTGGAGAAAGGGCTGTTGGTGGGAATGCAAGTCGGTACAACTACTTTAGAAAACAGTGTGGAGAATCCTCAAATAACTAAAAATAGGCTACCTTATGAATCAGCAATTGCAGTACTGGGTATTTACCTCAAAGATAGATATGTAGTGAAAAGAAGGGCCATTTGTACCCCAATGTTAATAGCAGCAATGTCCACAATAGCCAAACTGTGGAAAGAGCCAAGATTCCCTTCAATAGATGAATTGATAAAGAAGATGTGGTCCATATACACAGTAGAGTATTACTCAGCCAGCAGAAAGGATGACTACCAAACTTTTGCATCAACATGGACGGGACTAGAGGAGATTATGCAGAGTGAAATAAGTCAAGCAGAGAAAGTCAATTATATGGTTTTACTTATTTGTGAACATAAGCAATAGCATGGAGGACATTAGGAGAGGGAAGGGAAAAATGAAGGGGGCGGGGATCAGAGGGGAAGACAAACCATGAGAAACTATAGACTCTGAGAAACAAACTGAGGGTTTTAGAGGGGAGAAGCGTGGGGGGATGGATTAGCCCAGTGATGGGTATTAAGGAGAAGATGTATTTCATGGAGCACTGGGTTTTATATGCGAACAATGGATCATGGAAAACGACATAAAAAACTAATGATGTACTATATGGTGACTAACGTAACATAACATAATAAATAGATAAACAAACAAACAAACATGGAGGCTAGAAATACGTGTCTTATATATAACGAGGTAAATCAAGAAGTAGGTAAGACTCTCAGCAGATTATTAGTATTAAGGTAATCTCAGTAATATTAAGGTCCTTTATCCCTTTATGTTTTATGGAAGGTTTTTTTTTTTTCCTTCCCTTTACTTATTTCAAAGCAGAACAACAGGAGACCTCTGGGTAACAACATGCTGTGTGTACATACCATGGAGTAAAACTGATTTTCGTGACCTATAAACTGGCTTCAAAATCAACTCTGTAGGGGAACTGCAAAAATACTCTATTCAACATCAGTATTCTAGAATAAGTGTATAGCTTCCTAGTGTGACATGCTTATTTCAAAAGCAAATTAGGATTAGGCTTGTCTCAGTATTAGATTTATTGTTTTGAGCACAGACCAAGTGCTCTTTTCCTTCATTAACTTGTATTTATTAAAACTGAAAAACAAAACAAAAGAAAACATAGATAAGTCCTGTCAATGTAGAAATTTCAATCTTGGAGGTAATTGTTATTAGGAGACACTTCAGCTGGAATTCATTGAAAAAACAGAGGCAAATGTGAGTTAAAACACGAGATTCAAGGCAGCAATATGTCTCGTGCACTTTTTTTTAATTACTCTTTGCTAGTTTACTGTATTTAAAAAACTGAAGGTCATGCACTTTTAACACCAAGAAACTTGCATATTGACCTCGTTGAAATTGATTCATAAATATTTGTACAAACATGATTTTGAAAATGATTCAAATTTATAATGGGATGTGAATAATACATTAAGTTCTGAACCTAATATACATAAAGTTACCTCATCATTATTGATTTTAAAATGGAAATATAACATTGAGATTTTAAAATAGCTCAGTTGGCTGAAGTTAAATATAGTAGGGTTGATCACACATGCTTACTGGTGTCTCTACTTATAACCCACTAGGATTGCTATTGTTTCTGGGCTGGTCATTGTAGGTTTTTCCTTAGGCAGAGCTAGGAAATATTTTAAGGAAATAGGCATAATATTTTCATATTGAAATTAAGAGTTCAAAGTTAAAACTGTTGACTTTTTTTCTTTGAGTTTTTATTCGGGTCACTGTTGCTTCTACTGAGAATCTTAACTACATACTTATTTGCTCTATCATATGTGTATCCATCCTCTTCTGTCATCTCTGTGTCACCTCCGTAGCATTATAAGATTCAATAATGAAAGAGCATAAGATTTCTTTGGATTTACTTGTGCTTGGGGCACATCTCACCAGATATATATAGCTAAATTACTGTGTTTTGAAATCATTTAATTTGATTAGGCTACTAATGCAAGAAAGAGCCAACATTTTATTACTCTTTCAATACTCAAGGAGTTTCAAATATTTATTTATTTTTCTATTTTAGAGATGGGGAAAGGTGGGGAGTGCAAGAAAGGGAGAGAGAGAATCTTAAACAGGCTTCACGCTGGGTTTGATCACATAACTCTGAGATCATAATCTGAGCCAGAATCCACTGAACCACCCAGGTGTCCCCTTATGGATTACTTGTTGAAACTGATTTGATTTTGTTTCAGGATTATGTAAAACATGTGAATGTTTCCGAAGGCAAAACTACAAACACTTGATCTTTGGAGAAGTGAAACTTCCATCCTGGTGCTCTCCCTTCCTTTTGAGTAAGAATTTTTTTGTTGACATACATTTATTTATCTATTTATTTTACCTTGGGGAGTGGTAGGCAGAGGGCAGAAGTTGTCTGTCCTTCAATTTTTCTGTTTTTGTTTTTCTTCCAGGATTCCAAATTTTTCTGTCTGGCCCAGAGTTTTCACTCACTATTCCATTTACACCAGGCTTCTCTCCCTTTGTCCATCCCACATTCTCTCCAGAGTGCTGTGTTTTGGAGACCACCTATCCTGTTGCTGGGCTCTCTACAGTTGATGCTTTGGTTGCATGAGGATCCTTTCCAAAATTTCCATTCTTAGGGTGGACCTTTGGGGGTTAATTGACCTTAATTCTTTTTTCTCTTTTCCATGCAATTTTTCTGAAATGCTCCAGTGTCCTACAAAATGTTACAGGGGGACGATGAGAGACCATTGTCTGGAAATTGAAATTTGTAGTGTTTCACTGTCCTCTTGCTACAGAATTTGGTTTCTATTGGTTCTTTTTCTTGTTCCTTATAGTTCGTTGGTGAATGTATAGAGAAATGTACATTTAAGCAACTGCCATTAATTTGAATATCCAGAAATCATTTTTTTTTAAATGTAAGTACTTTCTTAGGTAAAATCTTCCCATGCATAATTTTGCACTTTGTTTTTTTTCATTTAACAGTTGATAATTATCCCAAAGAAAAGATAATAGGAATATTAAGAGATTTTTCTCATTCTCTTTGCAGCTACATTGTATTCCATTTTAGGTATGTGCCGTAGTTTATTTGACTTGTCAAGGACAGTTGGGTAGTTTCTAGTCTTTTACTTTTACAAAGAGTTATTTCAATCAGAGGACATTTCACATTTGGGGCAGTATATCCTGGAGATATGACCCTCAAATTGGTGTTACTGAGCCAAAGAACAAACTAATTTTGCTAGATATTGCAAAATACTCCTCTAAGGTGACTCACTACTGTGCATTCCTCCAAGAGCATAGGATGGTATGGTTTCCTCACAGTCTGGCCAACACAGCATGTTATCTCCATTAAACTGGTCTTTTTGTTTCTCCTCCATTCATTTGAACAGCACAATAATCACTATTTTATAATTACATAAATTCACATATGCCACTGGCCTTTATGGCTTAAGAGATCTGTACTTTAATTTTATTCTTATCAAATACAAGGGAAATTCTACTCACTGAGTGTTCCATGGATCTTTTTAATGACTACTATGAATTGTGTATAAATAGATGGTCATTGTGGAGGTTTGATTCATATGATGAATTTTCAGCAATAATTTTGCTGTTGTTTTGAGGCCACTGGAAGCATTTTCCCTGATTTGACTGCCAATTGCTATGCATACTTCCCCAAGGCATGACCAGAACATCCAGAACAGTAACTGATGTATTAACAAGGGGATATGAGGGGAAGATGTTTGTTCATTTATTTCTTCCTTCCTATAATACATGCTAATTTAGTGCCTCCAGCAATGAGCAAGGTGCTTAGAGTTTAGGGGGAAGTACGTAGGGGCAAACAGGGAATTGACTATGGAATGAATACATTTGAAGGCCATCATAAATTCAAGGAGCAGGAGCCTCTCCAGATAGCCATAAGGCTACCTGGCAGGGGGATATTCCAGATAGAGGGGAGAGCAAGTTTATGATGTACCCTGGCTCTCATGGACTAGGTAGAGCAAGAAGGCCAGTGTACTGGAAAGGTGTTTGAACAAGGGGAAGAGTAAAGAAGTGCTAAGACGTAATAAGGGACTAATTGTGTAAAATTGCTCCTTGCATTTCTTTCAGTGGAGCCAAGGTCTGTAAAAAGAATTAGTAGCAGAGATCTTTATGAAATCTTAAATTGTTAGTAAATTGTGTACAATGAAAAGAAGATCAGGATTATCTGGGTTCAAAGAGGAAATTCACCTTTCTCCTTAGTATCCACACCTGATTACCTCTGTCCACCAGAAGGACCTTTGCTTTCTTCTTTTTATTTAGTTTTTCTTTCTATTTTGGCATTCTCTTGAGACTTCCTGTCTTGTCACGTCTCCAATTTGTATTCCCTGTTTTTATTTCTCTTACTAAAATGCTTTTCTAAATTCTTGTTGAGAGCAGACATGTTAAGCAACATGTACAACTTTTTATCCCCATTTCCTAAAGCTTGTGAATCTTTAGAGAAAGAGAGAAGGAGTGAGAGCAAGAGAGAGTGATACTAAGTGAACTTTACTTAAGTGTTATAAAGTAGTAAACATACATCACATAGCAGAATACTGATAAATTTGTTTTAGGGAGCCTTCAAATAGATACATTAATGTTCATGGAAAGAAACATAAAGCCCCATTATCATAAGAAGGGTTTCTACTTTAGAGTCTCTGAAGTATTTTAGAGAATAAACTCACTAAAATTTTATATGCTTGTAAAAAATACAGTGAATAAAATTATTTAGTAATCATTCATAGTTTCAGAATGTTTTCCAAAGAGATGATATAGCATCTGCTACATATTTATGCACAAATAGAGAGTCTTCAATAGCCTTAGTCTTTGAGTGGCTGCCTAGCAAACAAGATGGACTGTTTGGATAAAGATTTAAACCTCTGAAAAAGAAATACGAAATTGGTCAGGACAGTTAATAAAAGAGATGTTCAATGAATGTTGAACAAGTGAGTAAGATGGTTTACTACTAATTCTTTTTTTTTTTTAACATTTTGTTTATTTATTTGACAGACAGAGATCACAAGTAAGCAGAGAGGCAGAGAGAGAGAGGAGGAAGCAGGCGCCCCGCTGAGCAGGGAGTCCTATGTGGGGCTTGATCCTGGGACCCTGAGATCATGACCTGAGCCGAAGGCAGAGGCTTAACCCACTGAGACACCCAGGCGCCCCTACTACTAATTCTCGCTACATATGCTCAGCTAAGCTTTCACTCTTGACCAGCTTTCCTGTTGAGCATATTTTTATTACTTTATTACTTTCTTTACAAAAGCTACTTTTAAATATTTTGCCCTTTCTAAGCAATAGACTCAAATCTATTTCCTTTGCTTCAGTAGACTGTTCTTGACCCTTTTACAGATTAAGACCATCTGCACTGAACCTGGCCCTGGTATTATGACCAGTGGCACAGCTCAGGGGGTTCATTCATTGCTTTAAAATTGTAAGAAGCTGCCACATTCTTTGTAGCACCTAATGCATAAGTTCTTGTATTGTGTCAGTGTGTGATCATATCTGGTATTTTCAGTAGATTCATTAAATCAGTAAATATGTGCTTGATATTGAATGTGTTTCAAGAAGACTTGTTGGTGCTAAATACATAGAAGTGAGAGAAAAAAAGATCATCTCCTACACAGAGTTTATATTCCAAAGGGGATCAGAGAGGCAACACAGAAGTCAGTGAAGAAAAACACAAGATTATTTGAAGTAATGGGAAATAATGAAATTGAAGTAAGGGGAATGCCAAGAAGGCAAGAAACCGGGTATTTGAGGAATTAAAAGTGGTAGTGCAAGGTTGGGGCTTATAATTTAATAAGCCAGTAAGGAAAAGTATATCCAAGGGCAGAGGAAGAGTCTCAAAGCCTTGAGGAGCACCTAACTGGGTCGGTTGGTAGAGCATGCAACTCTTCAGCTTGGGGTTGTAAGTTTGAGCCCCATGTTGCATATAGAATTCCTTAGAAACAAAATCTTAAAAAACAGAACAGAACAGAACAAAACAAAACAAAAAACTTGCTCTCTTTGGAAAAGAAAATTATTCTCAAAACCTTGAGATCAAAGATTCTTTCACTCTTTTCTTAGTCTTCTCCATTGAAATTTTAGCAGAGGTGTGCATGTCACAACTTCCTAGAATAAATTTAGAGGAGGGGGTCCTGAATCATGGAAGAATATTTGAAGGAAGCAGAGATGGTTAGACGCATACAGACAACAGGAAGGAAAAGAGAAGGTTTACATGGCTGTCTCTAAGTAATTTAAAGGATTGTTTTAGGAATTGTTTTTCTTTAATATGTTGTTGGGGAGGAAAAAAAAATTCTCTATCCTTGGGTCTTTGGCTGGTCTTATAATCAGATAAACATAGAACAGTTTAACAGGAGAAAAAAACTGGTTTAATTACATATGTGTGGCCCATAAGAATCTGAGATCCAAGGGCAAGTAGAGAAATTGAGGCTTGTATGCCATCCTGAGCTAAGGAATGGGATTGAGGCCTGGGGCTTCAAAGAGAAGGAGAGTAATTCATAATAAGAACAAGAAGAAGAGCAGATGCTTGGTATTAGATATTTGCCTTGCCATACAGATAGATCATTTAGATAGAAGTTATCTCTGGTAATAGCTATTTCTCAGAGACACGTCCCCTAAACAAATTCTTTTAGGTAGTTAAGGGAGATGTGAATGTTTTTCTTGAGTCTGTCAATTCTTGATTGCTTTATAGCTCAAAATATCCGCAGACAAAGTGTCATATTTTGGGGTCACATACTCTGCTCAGTTCAATGCAAAACTAATAGACAGTGGGCAGAAATGATAGAATAAAAGGGTTCAGTTCATATAAAATCAGTAGTAGGTGTCTAGTGATAGAATTGACTCACTAAGTTCAAACAGATATTGGGACTGCTTGTCAGAGGGTCTGTTAGGGGCCCCACTCCAGGATGAGAGCCCCAGCACTGCTGAATATATTTCTTTGCAAAGTAAATGCTAAACATCCATCCTATGCTATGAGTGAATGAATAAAGTTCTTGGTAAGCACACCAGTATCACACAGTCAAAAGCAAAAAGCAGTACAAAAAAGTTTTAGGAGTAGAATTCTAGACAACTGAATGCAAACTTTGATTCTGTTTTCACAGAAGTGAAGGAATGGCAGCAAAGTAGTGTTCAGGCACCTGACATTCAGCAAGCCAATAAAAGCTGAATAGACACCCAGCTTCTGCAAAGAAGAAGAAGAAAAAAAAAAAGACTATTTAGTCGGGTGGTGCCACCAGGTGAATGGAGAGCTAATGCTCTAAAGTCCTAAATTCCCCGTGGCTTGCAAGTGAGAGTTTTTAAGAACACATTTAGGGGCAAGGGTCTCCTGTGAAGGTGGATGTCATTGATTGGAGGCCCATGAGGTCATGTTAACAGATGTTACTTAATAACTTCTGGTGCCACTTTGCCTGGTCCCCTGGAGGGCTATTCCATCTCAAGAGATTTGGAATCTGAGAAATATCCTTGTTGTATACTAGAGATTTGAGTCGTGCGGATTAACTACTTGTACAACAGATTCCTTTGAAAGATAAGCAAGCATTCTTATCCTTTGAGGCTAGGCCAATGCATTGCTTGGCCAGTCAGCTGTGCCTGGGGGTGATATGACCTCTAGTGTTCATTCTTCCATCTGGACTACAAGATAGAGGTCAGCTCCAGTGAATTCTTCATTTAATAGACACATATGTGGGAGCGCATTTCTAAATCTCTTTTCCTGTTTTACACACTCCATTGCATATTAGTTAACAAGTACTACATTTACACATTTAAATGCTATCTCATTCGTTCCCTCTAATTTTAGTCCTACTAAGTGTCATTCACATTGAATCGAGTGAAGTATGTTCGATCCAGAATAGAATACCTATTGTAAATTAACCATTTATCAACTCAATCTTCCTTAATTACACTGAAGTTTGACCTGTTATATCTTCATTTATTTCTTTCATTTCCAACATGGGAATTCCGTTGACTTGCACTCTCTCGTCCTGTGTGACACTGAGGAGGAGAACAAGACACCCCACAATATACCTCTTTAGCATAAGGATTATCTTGAGTTGAATTTTTTAAGAAACTACAGACACAAAAGAAGGTCTGAAAACCATGAGAATGTAACCCTTTTATAGGAGATATTTACAGTTGTTAGGTCACCTTCCATTTGGAAGGGTGTCCTCCTCCCTGTACCAGGAAGAGAAGGACGACTCTTAATCTCTAGAAACTCTTTATCAGTGGAGACAGCAAAGACTTAAATCTGTACAACAACCTTACCATCATTTACTGTTCCTTTCCTGGTCACTTCCCATAATGTGCCTCCTGGTCCCTCCACCAACTTTTGTCTTTAACTAGACATGGGATTTAAGGTGATGGCTTGGGCCATTGCAGGGAGTTACTCAGTTTTCCAGGGTCTCTCCCTTGCACACAGGAGGTATACACATTTTTGAACTTTTGATTCTTTTTGGTCCTGGTAACCTGTCTTTCCTTAAAGGGGATCTCATCTACGATCTTCAGAAAGGCAGAGAAAAAAGTATTTTCTTTTTCTCTTACTGCATCCATCTTGTTGAAGTGGAAAGATTATGAGTTTTTCCTTTAAGACTGTGTTGTCCTTCTTAATGAAGTGGGAGACATTTGGATCTTGGTTAATCACTAACTAGATGACACTGGGAAATTCCCTTATTGTAGCTGGGCTCATAAAATGATAAAATGAGGGCAATAATTTTTATCTTAGATTGTTGCAACTTTCTCATTTAAAGGAGAACAGTTGAAACACTAACACATAATGCTATCCCATAAATATTTTGTTTCTTTTTATGAGACTACAAATAGAACTGTCATAGAGAAGGAAACCTATGTCCTTATGATATATTTAATATTTTATTTGGGGGAAGTTATTTTCCTCCTTCCCAAACTATACATCCTTTCTCTCTACATATAGTGTAGATAAAACTGTTCTACTTAAGAAACTCAGTATAAATTAGCAATATGAAAGAATTTATAATCTATAAAATATTATAAAAATTACCTTAAGATAAAAAGAAAGGATACATGAAAAGATAGATTTTCCTTTATAAAAAAGTTATTTGGCAAGAATTATAACATATACTTCTTGTCTTTATTTATTGATTTATTTGTTCATTCATTTTCAATTTATTGATTTATTCTTTCAGGAGCATTTGTTAGCATTTACTATGGGTGAGGGTTTACACACATGCCCTATTCATAATCAAATATTTTGCTATTATACTACTAATATAAATACTTCATGCTTTTGTTGATGGAGCAGAATTTTAATTGGTAATTTCTTCCAACTGGCATAATTTTTTTATGGCATGTTTTTGAAAAAGCTCCAACAGTGAAATTCAAATAGACTATCATAATTTCTAATATTATTAAGGGAACTCAATTCGATAGTTAACCTCAGAATGCTGCTTTTGGAACATAATTCTAAATGAGGTACGGTTTAAAGAAGAGTTTACAGGATGTCTATGAAATATGCAAATGACTAAATTGGTTTCTTATGCTATTTCTTAATGCTAGGGTACCACTCTGCTGATGTATAACAGTGATGTAGCAGTAAAATTTTAAAATGATAAGGAGGACTAAACTATTTAGATGATTCATATAGAAAATTGCTTTTGAGTTTATTTTAAAGTGCTTTATGTAAACTAGACCTTTATTAAAAGTTTACTTATGGTTTAAATGAGTTGCACAGGATTTTTTGTACCACTTTTTATAAATGAATAACCATCACCACTAAGACTACCTTGTTCAGAATGCATTACTTAGTTCTTCTATTTCCAGGAGTCATGTAATTGTGGACATCTATAACACTTCTTTCCATTATTTGCTAATCTATTGAAGAAACTGTTTTCAATATTTGATAATAGGAGTAATGGGCTTTTAAAATTATGCCACAAAGAAAGGATACTGCTCTTTGCTGCTAAGAATGAAGAGAAGGTAATACAAGGGTGGGGGGTTGGTATAAAACAGCAATGGCAAGTTAAAATTTATCACACAGGTCCTCAGACTTCCAGCACTGTTATGTTCTGAAGCTAAGAATTTGGAGGCAAAAAAATATAACTGACATTTTAAAGAACAAGTGGACTAAAGTGTTATTTCAAAAGGAAGTTTTTCTACCCTAAATTCCCTGGTAATTGTAATTCCATAATTACAAATCTCTCTCTCCTGTTTCAAATAGATAGTAGGCAGTTGGTTAGGTTCTAACAGGATACCTGGAAGCCAGCAAAGATGAAGTCAGGGTCAGCCATTAGGAAAGCAAAGGCTTGTCCTGGCAGCTCTCCAAAAAACAGCCACAAGAAGCCGGATCAAACCAAACAGGCCCAAGGTGGCGGGTGCCATGACAGCAAACCCCTGAACAAATGAGGAAGAAAAAAATGCAAAACCATGTTTCCTAGAAGTCCTCACCCCAAATAATGAATATTCCATTTCTTTGTTAACAACTGTCAGTACAAGATTAGAAGCCTAAACCCAGGTGTTCACAGCTCTCTCTCTGGCACTCACTCTCTCTCTCTCACCCACTCTCACAATGGAGAGCGTCCTTGCCTTTAATAAACTGTCCTGTTTGCACTTCTCATCTGCTGTGCTGAGTCTGTCCTTCAATTCTTTCTCCTGAAGAGACCAAGAGCCTTTGGAAATATCTTTGGGATGGGCTGAGGAAAGGCCTCCGGGCCCAGGGTCTCCCCAGCTCACCTGGCAACAAAATTATTTCATTATTATGAACTACATATCCCAAAAGACTGTTCAGTACTTAATGTTGAAGAGATAGACAATCACCTCTGTAAATATACTCAAGTAAATATATATACACATATAATACATATTATATATTATATATATAATTGTACATGTGCTCACTGTCTCATTGTTCTTGCAAGAGTGATGGCAATAAAATGGACTTGTAGGTAGTTCCCAAGCCCATCCTTCTACAGGAACATTAAAAAAAAAATCAAGCAAAAACTGTCAGAATCATCATGCTTAGAAAGTAGTCAAATCTATACAGGAACCAAGGAAATCAATGAATCAAGGAAAAAGCAACTCAAAAATGGTAGGAAGGCTTTGTGACATGAGGGCTTGTGCTGTCCTGCCTGCTCCTGGACCAGCAGTTGTCTTCAAGACAGCAGCCACATTTCTAGTACGGGACCCTGATTCTTAGATCTGGGGGAGCAGGTCCTCTTCTCATATGTGCTTCTCTGGTCTTCCAGCTTGTCTAGGTTCTACCTGAAGGACTGGTATGAGGAACTTGCCTTTTTTGCCTAATTTGGAACTCAATCAGAGCAGAAAATCTGCAGACATTCTTCAGAAATGTTGCAAGGTACAGGGACACTTTACTGCTGCCTGAGGTAAAAGATTTCAAGTAAAGTAATAATATAGAGCACCATACAAGGAGGAACACTGGGAAAGAGTGTCATTGGGACAGGAGAGCCTTGCAACACACCTGAATTTAACGAAGACACAGGCGTACCCAGGCAGAACCCAGGCCAGAGAAGACAAGAGGAACCCTACACTTTCACCTCTGGCTGATTTCTATGCTCAGTGTGAACACTGAGTCCTCAATGGCCTGGCTACTGCTGAAAGGGTGCCCAGCACAGCCAATGTGCCCAGACAGGGGGTTGAGGGGGTTGTCTTTCAGGTTTCTCTCCTTTTTTTTTTTTTCATTCCTTTCCTCTCTCCCTCTGTCTTTCCCACTCTCTCCCCTTTCCTTCTATTCTTTCTTTCCTTCCTTCCCCCCTTCCTCCCTCTCTTCCTCTCTTCCTCACTTTCTTTCTCTCTCTGTCCCTTTTGCTTTTGCTTTCCAGTAAGTACAGCAAAGCAAATAATCATGTTTTGCAATAAACTCACTTCATGTACTTGATGCTATTTTATTCCTGAGTGTTTTATGTTACAATAGGCTTAGAAGTAGGTGAAGAGTCATGTATATAAACATAGAAATATATAAAAATGAGGAAGATGGAAAGCTGGCTATAGTTGTGGAGTAACTCAGCAGATAGAAGGAGAACAAATCCAAGGTAAAACATGAGTGCTCAGCGGCAGATGGCTTCCCTCCCAGGCTTACCACCTGGGCTCACAGTAACAAGTATGAAACTTGAACAAGTACAGTGTCCCCATCAGTGCACTACCAGAGCAGAAACATCTCTCCTGCAAAAATTCAGAGATATTCCCTTCACTTACGACATTCCATAAGATAAGCAAGGGATTAATGTCATTTTTCTTCTTTAAATAGACATACTTAAAGTTTTAGTTTTCCTATGTTTTGCAAACACTTTGCAATGTATCATTAATTGAACTAAATTTTATTCTCATTATTATTATTAATTGTTACTGGGCATAAAAGGCATAGATGTCATTTAACTATACTGAAATTTAAAAAAAAAAAGATATTCCAAGCACGTATTAATGCTCTAATAGTCCTATAGAGACAATGTTGAATGCAACTTTTACCAAAACACTTTCATTAAATAAGTTTTAAACATTAATGGAAGTTTTTATTAATTATGCAGAAATTTGACAAGCCAATCCAGTAAACATTGAGTTTTGTTACTTTATGTTAAGAAAAATCAGCACTGCCAGATATACTGAGGTATTTATTTTTCTTCCTCATGCATCATTAGAAATTTTTAAATCAAAATAAATTAACATAGTTTGGGGTAAAATGGTAAAGTACTTAAAATACTTTCATCAGATAGTAATTTCAAGTTAACCATACTGGAAAAAAGGAAGTAACTGTTCATTTACTAAGTCCCTTTTTATTGTGTGTATTGTCTTTTTGATAATATAACCAAGAAATTGTTGAGAACTACTAGCATGTGCATTCCTGACTTAGGGGTGGTCCTACATAGGAAATGCAAGGCTACAATTTTCATAGCTTGTAAAATCAACAATATTTTTTCATCTGAGGTCATAGTGGAAAAAAAAAAAAAACATGCCAAGGTCAGAGGAAATTCTCAGAGGAGAATGTTGATGGAGATTAATTTGTGAGGAAGATAAATGGGATAATATAGAAAAGAAATGAACACCAAAGATAAGGATCTATGTTTTGGAAATAGTCATCTAAGCTAAAGGGTGCTTTTTACCGTGATCTCTTATTCAAATTGATTGGTCTAATTATTGTTAGGTGTTTATAGTTCAGCAATTATATTTGGATTCATTTGACTTTAATATTAATTATGGGATCCTAATACCAATACATAGCAATAAAATAAGCAAGAGACATTAGGAACAAATTGGATCTTTCAGTGTACCATTGCAATTGCATACCACTGACAGTTAATAACAATTAAGGCTACATTGTAGCATGACAGTGAGAGTGCGAGGATATTATATTATTATTATTTTTTTAATTTATCGTATGTGTGGTGCCAGCTGGATAGGAAGACTTGCTGGGGGTTAGTCTGCCTCAGATCATTGATCTCGGTCTAGAGGTTTGTAAAACAAAGGTGGCAGGCTGAGTTCACTTTCCAGGAAATTGAAGGGGGGCAGGGGCTGAAAATGGCCTAAAGAAGAGTCTTGAAACTCTGCCACCAAAGATGGTAAACCAGTGGTTCCCATCCATGACCCTGGGCTCACTGTAGGACTCTAGAATTATTGCAGTGTTAAAAATTCAGATGTCGGGGCACCTGGGTGGCTCAGTGGGTTAAAGCCTCTGCCTTCGGCTCGGGTCATGATCTCGGGGTCCTGGGATCGAGCCCCGCATGGGGTTCTCTGCTCAGCGGGGATCCTGCTTCTCTCTCTCTGCCTGTCTCTCTGCCTACTTGTGATCTCTGTCTGTCAAATAAATAAATAAAATCTTTAAAAAAAAATTCAGATGTCCACATAACACCATGTGCAGATTGAATAAATAGTACTACACAGTCAACATTCAACAGGTATCTATTGATTTCCTACCATGCTCTGTCCCCTGTTCTAGGTGCTGGAGTTATAGGATGGGCAGAAATGTGTTGTACATCTGATCTGTCTGGAAAGGCATGAAGACACCCCATTCGCAAAAATATAATTCATTATTATCAGATGCAGATTATAAACACACTTGGTGAACAGAGTTTATTTTCCCATCAGGTCACATTTCAAACTTGATGAGTTTGGTGGGTATCTGGCTGTGCACCATTCTCGTCTCTCTTCTTCTTTCCGTATCTAGACTTTTCTCCTCCCCCACCCTGTCTTGTTCCACTGACCACCTCATGCATGGTTACCATTATTCTCAGCTATAGGAGGTCACAGGCACATGCCCAAACACAGTGGTTCCTTCTGGTGTTTCCAGGAGGAGGGTCAGTGCTCAGAATCTTGAGCACAAAATCTGTAATATAAGCACCTTTCTCTTGCCAGTAATAACTGCTTTCAAAGCAAAACTTTAGTGAGTTATTATTAAAAATAACAACAACAAACTCTTCATATGAGGATGAAAACAGAAAAGAAGGCAATGTTATCATGGGTATTTGCATATGTCCAGACTCATCAAAGTGTACACACTGCAATATGGGGAATTCATTGTATACCAATCACATGTCAGCAAAGCTGTTAAAAATAAATTAAGTTGTTAAAAAGAGCATAGGGGAAAGTAAGGTCAAAATTTTCAAGTATATGTAGATGCTATTTTAATGTCAAAAATATGTTAAGGGTTAATTTATCAATTTAGCTAATGTTTATTGAGCTCTTTTTATGCACCAGACTATCTAATATTTTCAGATCATTTGCTCAATCAATGAACACCAAAACTATAGTAATCATGTGAGAGTCAATTTTTTTAAAAATCGTGTAAAATTCATATCTTTATAAAATGATAAGATAAGTAGATCAGCCATTATTGGGGTGGCTTTTAAGAATGAAAAATAGGAAAGTAACCTAATAGTCAATAATAAAAGTGCGATTAGATTTTTAATGGGATACAATGACACACTATGGGGCTATCAAAATTTTGATGTATATATATAATTATTTAAGTTGAGGAAAAAACCTATAATACTAAGTTAAAAAATATTGAATACATTATGTATTGTCAAACACTTTTCATTAAAAGGTAAATGAATTTTTAAATATTTTTTCTTTATTATTCACTGTCAGTAATTTTCTTTTATTAGGAACTGATTCCACTTTCTAATGACTCTTTCATGGTACCCATGCCTTCCTCGACCTTGTTCATTACCTAGTGATACGCAAGAAACTATTATTGTGAAAATGATCGTTTTTAGTAAATGGAATCTGGTTTAATAACCAGGGTGTACATGAAAAAATGTAATTTAGGTGAGTGACAGATGCATAGTTTGTTAGTACTCAAATCCACATTCACAAATTAAAAGCATCAAATGGTGGTGTCTTTGAGCTTTCTGTTTTTATTCTATGCTCATTTTTTTTCCTTTGTATGATACTTTGAGATCATTTTTTTGTCATAATTTACCTGATTCATCTGTGTTGTCTCAATTAATGAACTTAAATTGCCAAATTCCAGTCTAATTCCAAACTCCTGCTTAAAAACTGCTTTTTCTGTAAACACTAATGTTTCTAGCACAACCAAGTTCTCCCTGGTTTGCTCCAAGAAATTATAATTTATTTAGGTCTTACTCTTTTTGGGGGTTGAGTTGTCCATTCTGAGGGTCATACCCTGTTTTCCAACAACTAGCTCTCTCCTGGTCAGTTTTCTCTGATCGTTTGGATATGTTTGTCCTGCTACTCTTGATCCATAAAATCTGGGTTTTTCTCCTCTTTCAAATCAAAGTGTCATCTTAACACAGTTCTTCAGTTTTATATATATATATATTTATTTATTTGACAGAGAGAAATCACAAGTAGGCAGAGAGGCAGGCAGAGAGAGAGGAGGAAGCAGGCTCCCTGCTGAGCAGAAAGCCCGATGTGGGGCTTGAACCCAGGACCTGGGATCATGACCTGAGCTGAAGGCAGCGGCTTAACCCACTGAGCCACCCAGGCGCCCCTTCAGTTTTATATTTTATATTTGTATTTGTATATTATATTTATGTTTATATTCCTAGTCCCAAATACACCAGTGAGCCTCTTACTGTCCAGTTCTTATAGCACTTCAAAGCCCAATTTAATCAACACAAGCACATTTTAAAAAGGCCTGGCATTTGGATCACAGATGATGTATTCAGCTACACATCCCCTCAACCAACTCTTACCAAAATGACTAGAAGAAGGAATGCCCAACACAGGAAAAATTTAGAGACTATGCCCTCTCTATCAGAGCTATTGGATATGGACATAGACAGTATGTTGGAAAGGGAATTCAGGGTAACAATTATCTCGGCAATGACTAGGTTGGAGAAAACCATTAATGACAACATGGAATCAATTAAGGCAGAAGTGAAAGCTTCCTGGGAAGAAGTTAAAAATGCTATCAATAAGATCCAATCTAATCTAAATTCTCTAACAGCTAGGGTAACTGAAGCAGAAGACAGAATTAGTGATCTAGAGAGCAAACTGATAGAGAAAAAGGATCAGGAGGAGGTCTGGAACAAACAGCTTAGAAGCCATGAAAACAGAATTAAGGAAATAAATAGCACCATGAAATGTCCGATGTCAGAATTATTGGGATCCCTGAGGTGGAGGAGAAAGAAAGAAGACTAGAAGATACAGTTGAACAGATTCTCCATTAAAATTTTCCCTATCTGGGGAGTGGAACCAGCATTCATGTCCTAGAAGCAGAAATATCACCCCCCTAAGATCATAGAATCTAGAAAGACCTCGAGACACCTGATTTTGAAACCGGTGAATCATAATTTTAGACAGGAGCTCTTGAGAGCAGCTAGAGAGAAGAGATTCCTTACATACAGAGGAAGGTCCATCAGAATAATGTCAGACCTGTCCACAGAAATCTGGCAAGCCAGAAAGGGCTGGCAAGACATATTCAGGGAACTAAATGAGAAGAACCTGCAGCCAAGAATACTTTATCTAGCAAGGCTGACATTCAAAATGGATGGAGAGATAAAGAGCTTCCAAGATCAGCAAGGTTCAAAAGAATATGTGACCTCCAAGCCAGCACTACAAGAAATACTAAGGGGGGTTCTATAAAAGAAGAAAGAACCCAAGAGTGTAATAGAACAGAAATTTATAGAGACAATCTATAGAAACAAGGAATTCACAGGCAACATGATGTCAATAAAAATGTATCTTTCAATAATCATTCTCAATGTGAAGAGCCTAAATGCTCCCATAAAACAGCACAGGGTTGCAGATTGGTTAAAATGTCCATATGTTGTCTACAAGAGACCCATTTTGAACCTAAGTATACATCCAGACTGAAAGTGAAGGGATGGAGAAGCATCTTTCATGCCACTGGGCCTCAAAAGAAAGCTGGGTTAGCAATTCTTATATCAGATAAATTAGATTTTAAACTAAAGACTGAAGTCAGAGATAAAGAAGGACACTGCATCATTCTTAAAGCATTTATCCACCAAGAAGATCTAAAAATTGTAAATATTTATGCCCCCAATACAGGAGCAGCCAACTATATAAGTCACCTGTTAATCAAGATAAAGAGTCATACTGATATGAATGCATTAATAGTAGGGGATCTTAACACGCCACTCTCATTAATAGACAGATCACCCAAACAGAAAATCAATAAAGAAACAAGAGCATTGAATGACACATGGGACCAGATGGAACTCATAGATATTTACAAAACATTCCACCCTAAAACAACAGAATATTCATTCTTTTCGAGTGCACATGGAACCTCTCCAGAATAGACCACATACTGGGTCTCAAATCAGGGCTCAACCGATACCAAAAAATTGAGATTATTCCCTGCATATTCTCAGACCACAGTGCTTTGAAACTGGAACTCAACCACAAGAAACAGTTTGGAAGGAATTCAAACACTTGGAAGCTAAAGACCACCCTGCTTAAGAATGTTTGGATCAACCAGAAAATCAAAGAAGAACTTATATAATTCATGGAAACCAATGAGAATGAAGACACTTCAGTCCAAAACCTATGGGATACAGCAAAGGCGGTCCTAAGGGGGAAATACCTAGCCATTCAAGCCTCCCTCAAAATAATGGAAAAATCCAGAATACACCAGCTCTCTTTACACCTTAAAGAACTGGAGAATCAACAACAAATAAAGCCAACCCCACACATAAGAAAGGAAATAATCAAGATTAGAGCAGAGATCAATGAGATAGAAACTAGAGATACAGTAGAATGCATCAATGAAACTAGAAGCTGTTTTTTTGAGAATCAATAATATTAATAAACCATTGGCCAAACTAATCCAAAAGAAAAGAGAGAGGACCCAAATTAATAAAATTATGAATGAAAAGGGAGAGATCATGGCTAACACCAAGGAAATAGAAACAGTCATCAGGGATTATTATCAACAGCTATATGCCAATAAATTTAAGCAACCTAGACAAAATGGATGCATTCATGGAAACCTATAAACCTCCAAAACTGAATCATTTTTTGAAGATTTGAAGAAATTGACAACCTGAATAGACCCAATATCTAGTAACAAGATTGAAGCAGTTATCAAAAACCCCCTGAAAAATAAGAACCTGGGACTTGAGGGATTCCCTGGAGAATTCTACCAAACATTCAAAGAAGAAATAATGTCTATTCTCCTGAAGCTGTTTCAAAAAATAGAAACAGAAGGAAAACTTCCAGACTCTTTTTATGAAGCCAGTGTTATCCTGATCCCCAAACCAGGTAAAGATCCCACCAAAAAGGAGAATTTCAGATGAATATCCCTGATGAATATGGATGCCAATATTCTCAACAAGATCCTAGCTAAAGGATCCAATAGTACATTAAAAAGGTTTTCCACCATGACCAGGTAGGATTTATCCATGGGATGCAAGAGTGGTTCAACATTCTCAAATCAATCAAAGTGATAGAACAAATCAATAAGAGAAGAGAGAAGAACCACATGATCCTCTAAATTGATACAGAAAAAGCATTTGACAAGATACAGCATCTATTCCTGATTAAAACAATTCAAAGTATAGGGATAGAGGGAACATTCCTCAACTTCATAAGATCTATGAAAAACCCACAGCAAATATCATCCTCAATGGGGAAAAGCTTACAGCCTTCTCTTTGAGATCAGTAACATGGCAAGGTTGCCCACTCTCACCATGTTGTTCAACATAGTGCTAGAAGTCCTAGCAACAGCAATCAGACAACAAAAAGAAATAAAAGGTATTCAAATTGGCAAAGAAGAAGTCAAACTCTCTCTTTCCACAGATGACATGATACTTTATGTGGAAAACCCAAAAGACTCCACCCCCAAACTACTAGAACTCAAACAGCAAGTCAGTAATGTGGCAGGATACAAAATCAATGTACAGAAATCAGTTGCTTTCTTATACACTAACACTAAAAATACAGAAAGGGGAATTAGAGAATTGATTCCATTTACTATAGCACCAAGAACCATAAGATACCTGGGAATAAACTTAGCCAAAAAGATAAAGGATCTATACTTAAGGAACTATAGAACACTCATGAAAGAAATTGAAGAAGACACAAAAAGATGGAAGACCATTCCATGCTAATGGATCAGAAAAATAAACATTGTTAAATTGCTTATACTGCCTAGAGCAGTCTATGCTTTCAATGCCATCCTGATCAAAATTCCACAGGCATATTTCAAAGAGCTGGAACAAACAATCCTAAAATTTGTATGGAACCAGAAGAGACCCGGAATTGCTAAGGAAATGTTGAAAAAGAAAAACAAAACAGGAGGCATCACATTGCCTGATTTCAAGCTTTACTACAAAGCTATGATCACCAAGACAGCATGATACTGGCACAAAAGCAGGCACATAGACCAGTGGAACAGAGTAGAGAGCCCAGATATGGACCCTCAACTCTATGGTCAACTAATCTTTGACAAAGCAGGAAAAAAAAATATACAGTGGATAAAAGACAGTCTCTTCAATAAATGGTGCTGGGAAAATTGGACAGCTACGTATAGAAGAATGAAACCTGATCATTCTCTTACACCATACACTAAGATAAACTCGAAATGGATAAAGGACCTCAATGTGAGGCAGGAATCTATCAAAGTCCTAGAGGAGAACATAGGCAGTAACCTCTTCGACATCAGCCACAGCAACATCTTTCAAGACATGTCTCCAAAGGCAAAGGAAACAAAAGCAAAAATGAAGTTTTGGAACTTCATCAAGATCAAAATCTTCTGCACAGCAAAGGAAACAATCAACAAAACAAAGAGGCAAACCACAGAATGATAGAATATATTCACAAACGACACTACAGAAAAAGGACTGATATCCAAGATCTATAAAGAACTTCTCAAACTCAACATACACAAAACAGATAATCACATCACAAAATGGGCAGAAATCATGAACAGACATTTCTCCAAAGAAGACATACAAATGGCTAACAGACACGTGAAAAAATGTTCTTCATAAGCCACCAGAGAGATTCAAATCAAAACCACATTAAGATACCAAATTACACAGTTAGAAAGGCCAAAATTAACAAGACAGTAAACAACAAGTGTTGGGGAGGATGTGAAGAAAGGGGAACCTTCTTACACTGTTGGTGGGAATACAAGTTGGTGCAGCCACTTTGGAAAACAGTGTGGAGATTCCTGAAGAAATTAAAAATAGAGCTTCCCTATGACTCTGCAATTGCACTACTGGATATTTACCTCAAAGATAGAGATGTAGTGAAGAAAAGGGCCATCTGTACCCCAATGTTCATAGCAGCAATGGCCACAGTCACCAAACTGTGGAAAGAACCAAGATGCCCTTCAACGGACAAGTGGATAAAGAAGATATGGTTCATAGACACAATAGAGTATTATGCCTCCCTCAGAAAGTTGAATACCCAACTTTTGTATCAACATGGACGGGACTGGAGGAGATTATGTTGAGTGAAATAAGTCAAGCAGGGAGAGTCAATTATTATACAGTTTCACTTATTTGTGGAGCATAAGGAATAACACGGAGGACATTGGGAGATGAAGAGGAGAAGTGAGTTTGGGGAAACTGGAGGGGGAGATGAACCATGAGAGACTGTGGGCTCTGAGAAACAAACTGAGGGTTTTGGAGGGGAGGGGGTTCGGGGGTTGGGTGAACCCATTGGTGGGTATTAAGGAGGGCATGTATTGCATGGAGCACTGGGTGTGGTACATAAACAATGAATTCTGGAACACTGAAAAAATAAAATATAAAATATATAAATATATAAAATATAAAAAATAAAATAAAAACAAAAATAAAATAAAATGATTTAAAAAAAAAGACTTACAGTACTATGTCAAAAAAAAAAAAAAGAAGAAGAAAAGAAAAGAAAAAGAGAAAGAAAAGGCCTGGAATTGTGCTTTCATGAGCCACCTTTGCTTTATCTGCATGGTTCTCATTCCAGCTGGTTAACTGATTTTCTGAAGGACCTACAGTAATTTGGGGGCAGGAAGTGTGTATTAGGTATTACAAAATACTTACTGATATCAGTGTTTCTGTAGAACAGTAAATAAAAATTTGGGGGAAAAATGACATTGGGTAAGCAATGGCATAATGGCATTAATAGTTAATGCCAAGAGCATCTTATACACAGGAGGAAAGAATGGGATGGAAAACATGGAATGATACTTTCCTATTTCTACAGAAATTGGCCTTATATTCCTCACATTTCGATGCAAACAGTAACATCATCAAAAGTGTCCGCAGCAGCTTTTGCCTTAATTTCAATATCAACTTGCAAATTCACGGTTGCCAGATCAGTCATTAAAGGATAATGGAGGGTCTTACCCTTAAAGGTTTGTAGTTTTTATCATAAGGTGAGATAGCCTGGAAATAGCTGGGATGAAATAAAATAAATAGCATCCATATCAATAATTTTCTGTATGGCCCAAGAGCAAACTGTCCTTCTAGATCTTATCCTACAGACCCTGCTCGTGTTAGGATAATGAATTTCAAGATACAGTGCTCTAACTAAATCATGCAAGGCATAGCAGGTATCTCGTTATTCCTAATGGTGTGTAAATATGCCCATAAGTTTATATTAAAGACACGAGTTAGGAAAAGAATTTAGAAGTTATGGTTTGAGTTTGGCTACTGATGTAACCCATGAGGATGGAGAAGGATTTGTTAAATCATAGAGTGAACACTATAATAGAGAGGGGCCATGGTCTAGTGGAAAGGTGCTAGCCTGGGACTCTTCAGCAAAAAGCACTGATTCAGAACCTAATCTCAGGTGACATTATATAGCAAGGCTAAAACCAGTCTTTGGTTCCACCTCACACCAAACTATGACCTTGTGTGGAGCTATTTAAACCATCTGTATTACAGTTTTCTGGTAGAATGAGAAGGATGCTATTTGATATGTCTTACCTAATTCATGCTCCTGAAAATAAAATAACTTTACATTGCAAAGGAGATAAAAATTAACCTTATAAAAGCTTACCTATTATACCTGTTATCCATATGTAGTTATTTATAATTAAGTGGCACATATAAGGGATGCCACTTTTTTGGTGATTATTTCTAAATAACTCATTACTTACAAATTTCTTTATTCACCTTTGAAGAAACTTTGTTTTCAGATGGATAATACATTGACAAAATCAAGGGTTTTCAAAGAGATTAATAGCAACATTTTCTCAATCTGTAAATTTCAAAGAAATGTTCTAGATTCATTTCTGAAAGAGCATGCTTTATAGTTGTGACATTAAAGTAGAAAAAAAATCTTTAGAACATTTTAGGGTGTATTAACTTTTGAGGTTAAGGCAGCTCTAATTCAAAAAGTTTTAAACAATTTGAATCAGGTGAATTTACTTTATACAGTAACCTCAAAATCAAGTGAAATTTGTTAGGTAATACCATTAACCCATTGCAAAGTAGTTCAAATGAATCCAATTTTAGTAAGAAAAGAAAATATAAAGTACATTTTTTTTTTCTTTTGATGGTAGTGTCTTTATGACCATAGTACCGAGGTCATTTAAGCTAACAGGAACTAAAAGAGAAAAGTAAGAGAGCACAATTCTTTAAAATAATGGAAAAAGCTGTGGTTTTACATTGGATTTTATATTAGAGATACTTTTGCCAAAGTTCACTTTGAAGGTAGTGGAGGATAAACTAATTTTCCATAGAGGACTGACCATGTGAAATCATAACATATGAAAGTAGCAATTTTAAATCTACAGAAGCACAGCCACGGAGTGTAATTTCAAATCTAAACCCTTGCAGAGATCAGGAAAGATATAGAGAGTGAGCAATAGTAGGATGATGGAAGACTGTACAGCTAGGGAAGGAGGTGAGAGGATATCACCCTGCTTGACATTGAATTGATGCTCTTTTATATTAATTTTCAGCTCTATGGTTTTGGTAATGTTCTCAAAAACTATTGAGTAGGAAGAACCCAACAGAAGTCAAGTTGTAGTTGTTAGCGTCACTCAAAATAACAGAACATATTCTCCTTGTTTTTTACAAGGCATTTTCATTTCGAAAATGTATACATCTTCAAGTCCAGAACTAAATCTTTCCTTTTTTTAATTTGCCACCATGCCAATGAAAGTATTTTGCAAAAAATAGGTCCTACTAACTAGAATTGAATCAAATTTCCTACCCATTCAGATTAAACTAAATTAATGCAATTTTATGTTTTAGAACAATGGAGTATAACCATTTCCATATTTCCTACTTAAGTTGCAAGAGAAAATTAAGAGTTTTTAGGGGAAAAAAACATAATCGTGTGCTTCTCTTAAAAGTATTATTTAGGGGGCACCTGGAGGGGCTCAGTGGGTTAAGCCTCTGCCTTCAGCTCAGGTCATGATCTCAGGGTCCTGGGATCGAGCCCCGCATTGGGCTCTCTGCTCTGCAGGGAGCCTGCTTCCTCCTCTCTCTCTCTCTCTCTGCTTGCCTCTCTGCCTACTTGTGATTTCTTTCTAAAGAAAAAAAAAAAAGTATTATTTAGAAAATTGGAAGAGTGACTAGAAATTTGCCATTAACAAATATAAACAAGGATATTTACATGCCCTTACTTACTAATTTTTGACATATAGGAACAATTTCCCTATAACATTTTCTTGAATTGGTTTCAGTCATCGATAAAGGTGATATGTATGGGCTGAACAAAGCTTTTTACATATAGGATCTCATGTAACCTTCACTTTCACACTGTAAGAAAGGAATCATTGCCACCAGTTTAGTCTGAGCCTTTGAGAGTGAGATAGGCTCATCCAGTCTTGAAAATTGAAGGAAATGGTCAACGGACCTGTTTTCAGCAGATTCACTACCAAGCAAACAAATGATAGTGTAACATAGACATCCAAAATTAAGAATGTACTCGTAAGTAGGTACGACTCTCTGATGCCTTGTCCTTCCCAGAGGCCTGTCCGAAGTCTGGCAGTCTGTATGGAACAGTGATGATCTTCCACTACGTAGAGTCAACCTGTAGGGCTGCTGGAAAGCCCCCACCCACACTGAAAGATCTACTCTGCAATCATATGAAGGCAGCCTTTTGGGATCAGAGTTTCATTCTTCTCTTTTCAATTGTTTACTACCACATTGAGTCTACAGCAGTCTTGGCCTGCTTAAGAAATTAAGAAATATATTAAATTAGAGGTGTGGGCTAGCTCATTTGGAAGAGCATCTGACTCTTGGTCTCAGGATTGAGAGTTTAAGCCCAATGTTAGATGTAGAGATTACTTTTAAAAAATTGTTAAATAATTTGGCATCAGCGAACATTTGAGAGATGATTTGAATCAGTCTGTCTGGCTCCTAATGCCTCAAGTTTGCCTGTATTGATCCCAAATATATGACTTTTCCCTTGTTTTCTGCATTGATTTAATGTTTCAATTAAAAATGAGACAATCTGGGGCTCCTGGGTGGCTCAGTCGGTTAAGCGACTGCCTTTGGCTCAGGTCATGATCCTGGAGCCCGGGGATGGAGTCCCACATTGGGCTCCCTGCTCAGCAGGGAGTCTGCTTGTCCCGCTGACCTCTCTCCTTTCAGCTCTCTCTCCCATACAAATAAAATATTAAAAAAAAAAAAACACAAAAAATGAGACAATCCCATGACAACAAATATGACCAAAGTTAATTCCAATATATTTTTTATTATATACAATATAATATAAGAAACATAAAATATTGGGAATATATATTAATCAATTCTTTAATCTTAATGGTGTTGCCATGTTAAGAATTGTAATTTGTTTTTTACCATTGCAAGCTGTAAATTACAGTTATTGGACCTCAATGCTCTTCTTTAGAGAAAAGGAAAAATCTCTCAGAGGACTAAAGCTAAAATGTATTGTGAAATGAATGAAACTTCTTATAATTAGTCATTATTTTCTGGACTTATTTTCTTATCATAATCTTTTAAAAGTGTTTTCTCAATATTATTGTCACATGCCCTCTCTTTCCCTAATTCTGTTTTTTTAAGTACCACTACACATATAGAATATATTAAGTTTTGGGACACCTGGGTGGCTCAGTCAGGTAAATGTCAGCCTTTGGTTCAGGTCATGATCCCAGGGTCCTGGGATCAAGTCCAGCATTGGGCTCCTTGCTCAGCAGGGAACCTGCTTATCCCTCTGCCTGGTGTTCCCCCGATTGTGCGCGCTCGCTCTCTCTCTCTCTCTCTCTCTGACAAATAAATAAACAATATCCTTTAAGAAAGAATATATTAAGTTTCTAGACTAAAGAACAGATTTTTACAATTATTTTTTATCTCTTTTGCTTTTGTAAGGTTTATATTTTGGTAAATAAAGAGATATTATTAGAAATTTTAAGATGCACAGACTTCAAAACCTCAGAGCTGCCCGTATTTCATGAACTTCATACAGAAATAATGCAAACAAGAAAATAATTCAAGTAATATTTTTAAGATGCGCATGAATAACATTTGACAGAGATGTAAATATACAGAAATATTGAGACACAGGTGCCTGGAAATGTGAACTTCATAGTGGTTTACCAGTGGTTTTATTTTATTTTATTATTCATTCATTCATTCATTTATTCATTTATTTATTTGGCTTACCAGTGCTTTTAAATATACTGTAGATGAAACAGCTTAAAATCATTTATTGAATTCCTTTTACATGCAAAACACTAAAGCAGATATCAAGTTATTCCTTTTTGAAGACATTTTAGTTTATCTATGAAAGCTAAAACTTCAGGAAATATGATGAGACCAATCAGAAATTAAAATAGCTGACATCTGAGATCTGATACAGTCTTGATCACTGCAATCCAAAGGCAAGTTCACGTCTGTCTGGGTAACATTCCAGACACATTGGTCAATGTATGTAATTGTCTACTTGGCAAGCTCAGGATGAAATATGGAAGTATTTGAAGATTAGCATTAAAATTCTCCTAATACATACTTCTTTCAAAATCATGTTCAAAATTCATCTTAGGCAGGATGCCTTCTTGACAGTTTTCGCAGGGAGAATCATCTTTCCTTCTTCAAATGTTGCTGCTGAGGAATGTATTTTCTTTCAGATTTACATGAAATCTTTATTAAAAAAATAAAAACAGTGAGTGAATCAATACAGATAAGAAAACAACAACTCTGAAATTATTTACTGAGACTTTATGTTGGAGCTCTTTTCTGGTGATACAGATGTGTATATCCACTCACACACATATATAAATATACATAAACTTGGCTTACTTATTTCATTCACACTATAAAATTTGGAAGAGTGATGATGGATAAGAGAATGTGTCCACACAGTATCAATGTTGGCATAACAGAGGTTTATTTGTATAAAGTCAAAGAGAAACTAGAACTCACTTTGATCCACTCAATAAACATGTAAAGTGCATGTAACTTGGCTACACATATATAGTAAATGAAACATCAGAGCTTTCCAGATGGGTAGCAGCTGACATCTCCCACCCACTCACTGCTTATCCCTGATGTGGGGCAAGGTTCGAAGAGGTGGTGAACACAATTAATGCTGATTTGGAAAAAAGACTTTAAGGAGAAGGGTTTTGCTTGATGAAAGACTTCAGGCTCACTGGAGTATAGAGTATACTTGGGAACCATAACTTTTGATCAATAAAACCACAGAAAAAAAGACATTTTTCAGAACACTTCATCATTGAAGTCTGTCATTTTAAGCTGAGAGATCAGGAAATGTGTCAATGATATAAAATGACATTTGAGAATCATGAGGAGGTAAGGAAACAGCCTTTGGAATAACTGATGAGTACAAAAGAAGGATTTCAGGCAGAGAAAAGAATGAATAAAACAATTATTGGTAATTACAGTACCCTGTGATTTCCAATTTTCTTTGGTTAAAAAAGAATAAACGGATGCTCAACTGACAGTAGTATACATAGCAACCTAATAAATGGAGGGACTGACAAAAATTCTTACCTTTATCTTTAAATGAACTATCAGAAGTGTTAGTATTTACAAGTGGAATGTAGGGGCAAAACACTTTAAATTTCCTTATATTCTTTCAGGGCAACTAATACAGTCCCACTTTCATGGAGAATAAACAGATACCTTTCATTTTAAAAGCAGTGAAGTCACAATTAAAATGAAGTATCTATTTGAAAGGACCCCTTTAAACTTTAAACTATCATCATTAATCATTCTCTTGATCTTTGGCTCATAAAACCGCATCTGCCTGATAGAACTTAAGAGAAGACAGATCTAAGATCACCACCCAAGACATCCAGGAACAGTCCAGTGAACTAAAGCTGAGTGAGAGGAATTAGAAGACTCAAGTGGAGTTTATGTGCAAAAACATATATCAGAAGGCTTAAATAGGTACAGTTCATAAAAGTTTAAAAAAAAAAAAAAGGAAGAATTGGGGCACCTGGGTGGCTCAGTTGGTTAAGCATCTGCCTTCAGCTCAGGTTATGGTCCTGGGGTCCTGGGAACCCTGTTGCTGCTGGCTTCCTCTGCCCCTCCCCACCAACTCATGCTCTCTCTTTCTCAAATAAAGTCTTTTAAAAAAGGGAAGAATTATAAAACACTATATAGAATTACTTTAAAATAAAACCTTTAGTTTTATTGTTCCTTTCTTTTTTCTTTCTTTCTTTCTTTCTTTCTTTCTTTCTTTCTTTCTTTCTTTCTTT